>NC_139038.1:35057937-35657937 GCF_964662115.1 Mustela nivalis
GCCACACTTTCTTACACAGCCATGCTCAAAGATAGGAAAGGAGGAAAACACTCCCCAGAAGCCCAAGCAGATATCCACAAGTCTCATGTCCACTCCTAAACTAATCACTTCCCACAAAGAAGTGGGATTATCCTAATTGGCTTGAACCAATCATTCATTCATGCCCTTAAACCAGCCCCCCAAACCCCACCGTGAGCACACTGCCACCCACAATAGGAATTAAACCGGGCTTCTATTAGACATGGAAAAGGAGAGAGATGAATTAATTCATTAACTCATTGTTTCACATTTGTTTTCAGCATCTACTATGGCATACTGTAATGTGAAAGGACTCTGGGCAGTATAGCATGGAGGTAAGGAGCCCCAACAGCCCAATTCAAATCCTAATTCAGCCATTTAGTAGCTGTGTTCAGTGAGCAAGCTACTCAACCTCTCTGTGCCTCAGTTTCCATATCTGTAACATTGGGATAATAATAGTCCCTAACTCACAGGATGAATTACTATATTCCAAACAGTCCCTAGTATACAGAAAGCTCTAGAAATGTAGTTCCTATGACGATAAGTCTAAACCATCCTATGACCCAGAATGTACTCTTCACCATTCTAAAGACTCAGTGGAAAAGCTTTCTCTCCCTGGTTTTTGAGGCGTTGATGGTTTCTCCCTCCATTGGGCCCAGCTCCTTTAGAGTTTATCAAGCACCTGTGACAACTGTCTGGCTCCTCATTTTTCTGAATGTAACCATATCTTGATCTTGGTAGGCTCCAGAGGGCTGAACCATGTAGTAGCCATGCATGAGCACCCCTATGCCCCCCTCTCAGGTACCCAGGACAGCTGTTAAGCACACAGAAGAGGTTCAGAGATTTCAGATCAACTTGGGGCTAATGTCACCTCTCTGGGAACCATCAAGTGAGGGGACAAGAGCTAATAGATGGGAAACCAGCTCCACAGAGCTCACGGGTCCTCAGCCCAGTTATACCCAAAAGTTTGCATACAGATAACTTCCTGAGACCTAGCAAGGGGAGGTCAATGGAGATTGCAGCTGGAGGAGTCTCTCAGTTACAGGGAAATGTCAAAGTAATAGCTCTAGGACATGAAGGGAGGCATAAAACCTGTCTCCTCCCCTCCATAACCTTCAGGGGATTCACCATTTGTAGGGACTCCTTCCAACATCCTGCTAATTCAATAAAGTTCTGTGCTCCCCAAGGGCTCTCTCTCCAAATTCAGTGGTAGATGGAGTTCCTCTTGAAATAAAAACTAAAATAGCAACCCCGTTACTCTTTTCCATTTTACTTCTCAGCACAGTACATTACATTGACTCAGTGTTCTTGAAACTACAAGTTGGAACCCAAGAATGGGTCATGAAATCATCTGAGTGAGGAATAGCCAGTAGGGTTTGGGGTTTTGCTTTGTTTTTGTTTGTTGTTTGTTTGTTTGTTTTTTCCATGTCTTTCTTTTTAAATAAAGTGAATCAGAACAGAAAACATCAGAGCATGTTCATACATTGCCTTACATACAGTAAGGGATAAATGAAACTTCTGTTTCAATGCATATGTGTATGGAGGGGCTGGGACACATTGTCAAATAAATTTCTTGCTGTAGAATTAGTTCAAAAAGCTTGAGAAATGTTTCTCTGTTATTTTTATTGTTGATTTTGTTTGTTTGCTTACTCTCTTTCCTGTTTACCACGACATGGCTCAGGGCTTGAATGTGGTTGGCCTTAATATATGTATAATGGATGGATGGTTGGAGGGAAGAAGAGGAAGAGGAACAGAGAGAAGAGGAAATAGACCAAACCATAAATTTCTCATGACCGTCAAAAGCTGAAATTTAGGCTCTTAAAAAGCCTTTTTTAAAACCACATGTGCTTTTGCGGCAGGCTAAGCTCTTACGATAGGACCAGGAAATAAAATAAGAAACACAACCATGGGAAGCAGGAAGATAAAACAATTCCTTATAGATCAGAGGACTACACACTTGCAATACCAAAAGGAATCAACTGGAAAATTCTTAGAATTAGCAAGACAGCAAGTATTTAGAAAAATGTTTGAATAGGAGAATGAAGATATAAGCATCAATTGTTCCTGGATATGCTGACAAATACCAGCTGGCACATATAAATGGGGGACAAGAATGAGAGAAGGTAGCTGTGTTGGATACCTTTCATCTGTCTCTCTCGCTTCCTCCCCTCTCTTTATGGTCAGTTTTTACATTTTAAATCCTAAATATGTTTGGAATTCATTCTGATGTCTGTATGAGGATCTAATTTGATTATATTCCCACAAATAACCAATTGTCGAGAAGCTGACATTAAAAACCTGGAGACAAACCATAAGTGACTCTTAATCTCACAAAACAAACTGAGGGTTGCTGGGGGGAGGGGGTTTGGGAGAAGAGGGTGGGATTATGGACATTGGGGAGGGTATGTGCTTTGGTGAGTGCTGTGAAGTGTGTAAACCTGGTGATTCACAGACCTGTACCCCTGGGGATAAAAATATATGTTTATAAAAAATAAAAATTTATAAAAAAAAAAAAAAAACCTGAAGAAAATCTAGATTAAATATTAGCTGATGTTAAGATAGGGGAAGGCTTTTCTAAGTACAAGATAAATTGGGTGAAAATCACCAATGAAGAAATGAGTAAACTCATTTCTTCAAAATAAAAAGCATCTCTATTTCAATGTCATCATCAACAAAATTGAGAAGCAAATGACAATCTCGGAAAATATCCACAATTAGGGTAGATTAGGAGTATCTTCCTAAATATATAAAGAACTCTTCCAAATCAACAAGAACATCAATAAAAAAATGAACCCTGAACATGAATGAAGGATTCACAGAAAAATATATAAATAGCCAATAAACACATGAAAATGTTTAATACCATACTTCCCATTACAAATTGGCAATATTTTTAAAAAGATCTGTTAGGGGTAAGGAACACAGGGAGGCAGAGAATGAATTATTTTGCAGCCTTTCTTTAAAGCAGTTTAACAAGTGGTGCCTGGGTGGCTCAGTCAGTTAAGTGTCTGCCTTCTGCTCAGGTCATTATTCCAGGGTCTTGAGATGGAACCTGTTTCAGGCTCCCTACTTAGTGGGGAGTCTGCTTCTCCCCTCTCTTTGCCACTCCTTCCACTTGTGCTCTCTCTCTCTCTCTCTCTCTCAAATTAAAGAAAAAAAAGCTACTTAACAAAATATACTGAGAATCCTTCAAAAGTTTGTACAGTATTATTTGTAAAAGAAAAAAAATCAATCAAAGATGCCTAACTGAAAGGGAAAAGTATATATAAATTATAATATGGAATATTATGCAAGCATTACATTTTATATTCCTAGAGCCTTTTTTTTTAAGATTTTATATATTTACTTACTTATTTGGGAGAGAGAGCAAGCAGCATGCAAGCAGAGGTGGGGAAGAAGCAGAGGGAGTGAATCTTCAAGCGGAGTCCTCAAGGAGTGCAGGGCATGATCTCAGGGATCATGAGATTGACGACTGGACACTTAACTGACTGAGCCGTCCAGACACCCCTATTTCTACAGATGTTTTAATGAAAAATGGATATGTTCAAGCGATAAATTTTTTAATCCAAACCCAAAAAACTGTGTATAGTACAACTTCAATTTTATTTTGAAAAAAATTATATGGGCATAAAGAAAACTAGAAAGAAAAACACATGTGCTTTAAAAAACACTGAAAAAAATTAAATTAAATTAAATTAAAATTTAAAATTTAAAAAAATAAAAATACATATAGATGCAAAAACAGGAAAGCAAGTAGTGGGATGGTGAACATTGGTTCCAGGTGATGGGTACCTGGTGGGGAGGAGGACCTGAAGGACAGGATGGGGAGAGGGGTACTACACATATAGTTAGACAGAGATCCTTACCAAGAACATAGCTTTTGTTTGGGGTGGAAGGTTCATGGGTTCTTATTACATTATCAAATACAAAATGAATATTAAGATAGGCCATATAAAATTGCAAATAATCAACTGCTTTTAATATTCCAAAATGGAGATTTTTAAGAGTTCACTTTAATGAATAGATAGATGACAGATAGACAAAACTGGCCATGACTGTACCAGTGCTGAGATTATGTCATGACTAAGGACTGTGATTAATCCGATTTTGAAAGAGAAAGATTCAGGAGACAAATCACTAAAATGTTATTGGTGTTCATCTCCTAGTGGGATGATTAAGAGCAATTACTCTCTTCTCCTTTATGTTCTATGAGGAAAAAGGAATATTTTATAAATGTCAAAATACATGTTAGTCTCCTTGCCTTTCTATTCTACTCTAAGAGCTAATCTTGGCTCAAGAAGACATAAATCTAGGTCCAAGTCCTTGACCCACCTATGGCTAAAGTTCAACCCCTGGAGTTGTATAATGACTATTTCTTAAAGATTTCTTTATTTATCTTAGAGAGAGAGAGAGAAAGAGCATGAGCAGGGGAAGCAGAGGGAAAGGGAGAGAGAATCTGAAGCAGACTCTATGGTAAGCATGGAGCCAAATGCAGGGTTCGATCCCATGACGCTGTAATCATGACCTGAGCTGAAACCAAGAGTTGGCTGTTTACCTAACAACACCACCCAGGTGCCCCTCTAATGACGATTAATAATAAAATAATATTGGCAATAATAGCACATGACTGCTAGACATACCACATGCCCCATTTACCTCATCAGCTCCTCCCCACCACCTATGAGGGAGAGACTGTATTTGTCCCCATTTTACAGATGAGGAAACTGAAGCTCCAATCAGTCAGAGAACCTATCTAAGGTCACAGAATAAGAAAATGGCATTCCTGGGAGTCTAATCCTAGAGTCCAGAAACCACTCTCCCCTGGCACATAGACCTGCTAGTCCTTGAGAATAAATAAAAGACAAAAAGAAGTTTATTCTTGTCAAACACCACAGTAAAAAGATGCTTTGAGGAAGGGGCTTCACTCCTCAAATAGCAGGTGTCACTAAGGACCCAGAATGTGGACTAAGAATGAGAAAGCCCAAGAGCAGAGAGCAGGACGCAATGTTAAACACCAATCATAGCAGTCTTTCTGGTTCAGAGCCTCCACTGCTGAAATGAAGCATATAATAGGGTCCCTGGACACTGTGAGTCACGCCTGAAACATTTAACTTATATCGGACTCAATTCAATTCCTCAGAAATGAGCCAGCATTCTCAAGATACTGCTGCTCTCCAGAATTGTGCCAAATATCTTCCCTGAAACCCCTGGCATCATCTCTCTAATCAGGAGACCCAGGGCCCTCAGCCTGCTCTCCTTGCCCATCTTCCCCCACTGCCCTTCTGCTGCACCCCCACAACTTTGAACATGTCTCCTACCTTTGCACAGCTGTTATTCTGTCTCCTCACCTTCCTAACACACACAAGCACACATGTGCACAGGTGTGCATGCACACTCACACACGTGTGTACACTCACCTATGTACCCATACAAACATATACATATATTTCTCCAAGCTACCACCCTTCAAGTCTTAGCTCAAATGTCAGCAAAAACAGAAAGCTTTGTGATGCTTTTTGTCTGGGTCTGCATCAAATCTCCCTGTTACAAGCTCTTGCCACACTGTGTGGTTTTCCTTTGTAGCACTGACCACAATTTCAATTAAATGCTTCCTTGAGCAATGGTCTATTTAACATCTGTCTTGCCCAGCAGTCCATGAGTTTCATGGGGGAAGGGCCCTTCTGTCTTGCTCAGTAAGCATATAGTACATGGACTTAGGGTACGTGGAAGTCACAAAATAATAGTGGAAGGGAAGGAGTCACACCCATTTTAAAGATGGAGAAATTGATCCCACCATAAACTAGCAGTCACCAGGACTTAGCCTTCTAATCCCTGGAGGGTGACATACATTTAATTCGTTAACACTTTTTTAAAAAAGATTTTATTTATTTGTTGACAGAGTGAGAGAGAGACCACAATTAGGCAGAGAGGCAGGCAGAGACAGAGAGAGGAGGAAGCAGGCTCCCCGCTGAGCAGAGAGCCCAATGCAGGGCTCAGTCCCAGGACCCCAGGATCATGATCTGAGCCGAAGGCAGAGGTTCTAACCCACTGAGCCACCCAGGTGCCCCTTGTTAACATTTCTTATGGGCATTTTCAAATACACCCACAGAAGAGCAAACACTACCAGACCCCATATAGCCATCACCTGGCTTCAGTTGCTACTCATTTCAAATAATTCTTGTTTTATATCCCCACCTTTCCAACATTGGTTGGTTGGTTATGTTCATAGAGTATTTTAAAGCTAATCCCAAACATGATGCCACTTACTCATAAATACTTCAATGTTTATTCCTAACAAGTAAGAGCTTTTTAATATAGAACCACAATATCATTATTACCCCAACATAATTAACAATGATTGCTTAATAAAAACCAAATACCCAGTTTATCTTCAATGAGTTCAGATCTCAAAAATATCTTTTAATGGTTGTTTTGCATGAATCTGTAAGGCTCACACATTACATTTGGGTGATGTGTCTCTGAAGTCTCCTTTAATCCACATTGATTCTCCTTTTCTTCATGCCCTTCATCCATTGAAGAAACTGGGTCATTTGTCCTTCTGTATTTAATTTTCAGAAATGACTTTCCCATCTTGAATCTATGTCTTTAGCAGGGGCCTGTGATGGGATACTACTGACATGGCATTCCCCCCCTGCCTGGACTCCAGGGCACTCCCCTGCCCTCTGATTACAGCAGGTATCACAGACTTTATATCTATGCATGGTTTCAGTTCAGTTAAATGCAAAGAACACAGACAAATAACTGCTTGATCCTCTCCTAGCAAGGTAGATCCCAACACTCAGAATCTAAGAACTGTCCAGAGCTGGGGACGTAAAGGGGTTCGCAGCTCCAGGAAGAAGATAAAGTATCTGGGGTACAGAGAACACCATAAAACCAGAATGGAGCAAAACGCCTCAATAAGAAGCCCTTGGAGAATCCTCTCCCTTTCTCTGCCAGGGGTTAGAGAGTTTCCTCCAGGGGTAGATCTACATGATTAGACATCTGAAGATTGACTTTGCCCTGTTGACCCCCCACATGCCCTTACCTAGAGCCCTATGTAGCTTTGGAAATGGACAGCCCAGAAAAGCCACACGACTTGGTTTTCAAAGACAAGAAGCTACTAAAGGCTACAGAAGAGGTGGGAGGTAGGAACATATGCAAGGATGTTTGCTAGCACTCTGGACAAGGTGGCTATCCAAATGGCCTTCCATCTGAGGATCTCTATAAATCATGGTAGAAGTTTACCTCTTTGAGACAAACAAGCTCAAAAAATCAATCTATTCTCTCCATCTCTCTCCACTGGAGTCTTCAGACTTCTAGGAGATAATAAAATGTTCCAACTAAATAGAAATCACATTTATCTTTAGTTTTTCTAGGTTAATCCAAGACCCAGATGAGCCACTGACTACAGGGGCAGAGGTCCTGAATCTAACATTGGGTGAAGTATATCTGCTCATTTATTCATCTATTCAGTCCCCTACCAACCATCCTGATTGTCTATTATAGGCTTGGGTCTAGTGAATGTAGGGATAATGGTAATCACAATGACATCTAACCTTCATGCATCTTTTACCATTTGGTATCATTCTAAATGCTTCATTTCATTTACCTATCACAGTGAGAACTGCCCACTTAGGGTAGAAACTGATATGACTGTTGTATTAGTCATTTATTGCTACCTCACAGAGTCTCATAAACTTAAAACAACACACATTTATTATCATGTGGTTTCTGTCATAAGACTAGGCACAGCTTAGCTGGGTTCTCTACTTCTGGGTCTCACCAAGCTGCAATTCAGATGTCATTGGGGCTGTGGTCTCATCAGAGACTCAAATGAGGAAAGATCAGCTCCCAGGTTCCTTCCAGTTATTGGTAGGATGTATTTCTTTGTGGCTACAGGACTGAGGGTTTAATCTACTTGATAGAGGCCACCATAAGCTCCTAGAGGCTGCCTGTAAGTCCTTGATATGTGCGTTTCTTCAAGTTGGCCACTTGCTTCACAGCAGCTTGCTTCTTCCAGGCCAGCAATGGAGAAAGAAAATTTGGTAGCAAGCTGGAGTTTTATAGAACATAACCATGGGAATGGTAACCTACCATCTTTGCCACATTATACTCACTGGAAGCAAGTCTGGGGTCCTGTCCACATTCAAGAGAAGGCCATCAAACATCAGGAGACAGGATCATAAGGACCAATGGAAAGTCTGTCCACCACAAGCATTATGCAAATAATAATAATAAAAATCAACTAAGTCTCAAACAGTAGAAGAAACTTCCCCTGTCGCATAGCCAAATGGAAGACCTGGAATTCAAAGCCAAATCTGAAGAACTCCAAGGCCCATGATCTCATCCATAAGTGCATTATTCAAAGAAGCATCACTGCCCTCAAGGAGTCATGGTCTCCCTCACCTAGAATAGAGACAGCAACAAATCCTTCTGATCAAATTTGGCAAGAATCTAATAGATGAATATACAAAAATCCTGGACTGGAAGTAAAGTTCACTCTGCCTGGCAGCCCTTTGTGCCTGGTCTTAAGATGAGTTAGCTGAAAAGAGAAAAGATGTGAGAGAATGCCAGGTGGGTGTGACCACAAGTGGCCAGCATCAGGTGCCAGCATGCTCCAATACCAACAGAATGTTTTGTGGGCTAAAATGAAATGAAGGAGGCTTAACAGGACATAGAGCAGAAAGGGCAGACTGGAAATAAGCTCTACAGGGTGCTGAACACCCAGCATGGGATTTGGGGCTCTGAGCCATGGGAGCTGGTAAAGGGGGCAGGCCATAGGGCAGCACCATTACACTATGAATGGCTCTGACTGGACTCAAGGTAGCCAATTAGGATGTTACAGCATTTGTTCATGCAAGAGATAGAGTAGAGATGTGCTGACAAGAAAAGGCACATTTGAGGTATGTTTTGGGGGGAAAGTCCCAAAGTGAGAGTTTTGGTAGAAACTAAAACCCAGTTCCCTTAATGGAGGTTGGGGGTGACCAGGGGGAACGCAGTGATTCCTAGAGTGCCAGAGTGCTTAGGGAGGGCAGAGAATGGAATGATATGGGCTCTCTGGAAATTGTTTAAAACACACTATTAAATGCCTATACTAATGGAAAGAGCCACCCAAAAAAAGACAACTACTGTGTGATGCCACTGATATGAGGTCCCTATAATAAGCGAATTCACAGACGCAGAAAGTGAGTGGTGGTTACCAGGGTCTGGGAGGAGGGGGCAGGAGGACCTAGTGCTAAATGGGTATGTGGTTTCTGTTTGGTAGTTGAGAAAGTTCTGGAAATAGATGGAGATCGTTACACAGCATTGGAAATGGGTGTAACCATATGCTTACAGATGGTTAAAATGATGTTTCATGCAACATGTATTTTATCACAACCATTATTGAAAAAAAAAAAAAAAACAAGTCCTTTCTTTGAGAGAGGCAAGAGAGGCACTGAAAGCAATAGCACACCTAAGCATGCCTAAACACCAGTGCTCTGGTGTGCTCCACTCCAACAAAAGCCACGTTCACAAAATGAAACCCTCAGGTGCCAGCCCTCAGACAGAGCCATTTATCAAAACTGACAGTCAAATGGAAGTCCCTTGTCATCAGCTCCTTACCCACTCTCTTTAAACTTCATCAAAATCAAAATCAAGATGCATTTGCTTAAGAAACAGGAACAAAAGCAGAAAAAGGGAGGGTCACCTCCTTGCAAGCTCTCTGGCCAGGCTGCCTGGACCCTATAGACACACTTTGGCAGCCAAGTATTGGCCCTGCTCATTGAGGGAGCCAGGTTCAACCCCAAGGCATTCATCAACTGACTGATTCATTGGGTGAATAACTATAGGGCCTCTAGGTGTATCTGTGTCCTATGATGAGGGTCAGCCACAGCTGGGAGCTCACAGACAGGGAGTGGGGAGACAGGAACAGAGCAAGAGGCCCTTTCCATCACTTTGGAAGCCATCTCCATGCCAAGACCCTCAGATTCATGGCCCCACACTGACCACTGTCCTGGACTGTGGGCCCACACACCAGCTAACTTTTTGTATCTCTCCTTGAAGTTGTAACTTGCACCTCAGGGTTGCTGCCTCCCAGTCTATACCTCTAGTGTTCTATTAAATCTGGGAAATGAAAGAATGAGTCAGCCTGGCCCATGTCTTACAAAATGAGTGAAGTACAAGGGTGAAAAGATTCTGGACAACTAACTGTCAGGCAGATGAACATGTGTGGTCCCTAAGGCGCTCCAGCAGTTCGCACAGACTGCAGGACAATTCCCCAGCAAACCCACAACACACAGAGGTTGGGCTTTATTTGCCCATACGGATGCCTCTGTTTCTCTCCCGAAGATAAAATAAATCAAGAAGTGAGGGAGCTTAGGAAACATCCTGAGATATATGCATCCTCAGTGCAGTAGACAGGCCTCCTGCAAAATGTTGTGATAGGTTGAATGGTGTTCCCCAAAAAGAATTCCAAGTTTTAACCTTCCATGCTTGTGAATGTGACCTTATTTGGAAATAAAGTCTTTATGATCAAGTTAAAATGGGGCTATTAAGGGACTCAAATCTGGTATGACTGTACTCTTATAAAAACAAGAAATCTGGAGAAGGAGACAGATATATGCAGGAGAAAAACGATGTGGTGGTACAAGGAGATGATCTCCTATAAGCCAAGGAACGCCAGAGGCTCCCAGAAGCTAAGAGAGGAGCATGAAACAGATTCTTCCTCACTGCCCACAGAAGGAACCAATCCTGCCAACACCTTGACTTTGGATTTCTGGCCTCCAGATCTGTGAGGGAATAAATCTCTTTTGTTTAAGCCATACAGTTGATGGTATTTTGTTTCATCAGACCTAAGAAACTAACACAGATGTCCACGTATTAACCCCCAGAGTCTGTGAATACGTTAGGTTACACAGCAAAGGAGAATTTATGGTGCAAATGGAATTAAGGTTGCTAACTGGCTGATATTGAGATAAGAAAGTTATCCTGGATGATCTGGGTGGGCCCAATGTCACAAGGGTCCTTATGTGTGGAAGAGGGAATCAAAAAAGAGAGAGATGTGGGAGAAAGATTAACTGGCCATCACTGGCTTTGAAAATTGACATTGGAGCCATAAGCACAAATGCAGTGAACTCTAAAAGTTGAAAGGACAAGAAGATAGATTCTCCACACTATAGACTGAATATCAGCACCCTCCCCAAATTCAGATACTGAAATCCTAAGGCCCAACGTGCTGGTATTTGGAGGTGGGGCCTTTGGGAGGTGATTAGGTCTTAAGGGGGGAGCCCTCATGAATGGGACAGGTGCCCTTCCATATAAAAGGAAAAGTGAGATCTAGACATGTCTCACTCCTTCTCCCACACAAAAACACAGCCATCTGTAAGACAGGATATGGGCTCTCACCAGATACTGAATCTGCCAGTAACTTAATCTTGAACTTTCCAGCCTCTAGAACTGTAAGAAACAAATTTGCTTATAAGCCACCCAGTCGATGATATTTTGTTGTAATAGCTTGAATGGACTAAGACTAAAAATGGTACTGAGAAGTCAGAGTGCTGCTGTACAAACACCTAAAAATGTGGAAGAGCTTTGGAACTGAGTAATGGGTAGAAGTGGGGAGGGTTTCGAGGTACATGCTTTCACTGTTGTGAACAGACCATTTAGGGCAATTTTGGTGAAAAGTCAGAAACAAGAGGAGGGTTTTGGAGAAAGCTTCAATCTTCCTAGGGAATACTCATGTGATCTGGAACAGAACGTTGGTAGAAATATGGGCTGCAGAGGCCATTCTGATGAGGGCTCAGAAGGAAATGAGGAGCGTGTTACTGGAAACTGGAGCAAAGACCAACCTTATTATAAAGCGGCAAACAACCTGGCTGAATTGTGTTCATATCCTAGCGTTTTGTGAAAAGTAGAACTTCCAAGGGGTAAGATTGGTATTTGTCTGAGGAAATCTCCGAGCAAAGTGCTGAAGAAGTGGTCTGGTCCCTCCTGACTGCTTCTCGTAAAATGTGAGAAGAAAGAAATGACGTGAAGATGGAATGGTAGAGCAAAAAGGAACCAGCACTTAAAGATTAGGAAAATTCTCAGCCTATCCACATTGAAAGGAACAGGAAGCAAGCTCAGAGACAGCACCAAGGGTGTGGCAAGTGCCCCTTGGGTAAGAAGACTGGTACAGAGCAGCTGCCTCAACAGAAGCCATATGTTCTCATTCAAGACAATGGAAGGATGACTGCAGAGGAAATTCAGAGATCTTTAGAGCTGCCACCCCATAACAGGTTGCCAGTCTGTGGTACACTTGTCCCCCCTTATCCACAGTTCCACTTTCTGAATTTTCAGAGACCATGGTCAACAAAGGGCTGGAAGCAAATGATCCTCCTGACACATCATTAGAAGGGGAAGGTCAGTGGTAGCCTAATGCTAAGTCACAATGCCTACATTATTCACCTCACCTCATCTCCTCACATTGGCATTTTACCATCTTATATCATCACAAGAAGAAGGGTGAAGACAGGACAACCAGATATTTTGAGAGAGACCACATTCACATAACTATTTTATTATTAGTTGTTGTTAATCTTTTACTGTGCCTAATTTATAAGTGACTTCTGACCTCCAGAATAAGAGAATAAATTTGTATTGTTTTAAGCTGCTAAGTTTGGGTAATTTTTTTTAAAAGATTTTATTTATTCATTTGACAGAGACACAGTAAGAGAGGGAACACAAGCAGAGGGAGGGGAGAGGGAGAAGCAGACTTCCTGCTGAGCAGAGAGCTCGATGTGGGGCTCAATCCCAGGACCCTGGGATCATGACCTGAGCTGAAGGCAGATGCTTAATGACTGAGCCCCCCAGGCACCTCCAATTTGGGTAATTGTTTACGGCAGCAATAGAAAATGAATGCACCAAGCTTCTTTAAAACCTCATGTAAACTGGCTTTCCAACGGGGTAAAAAATATGTATGTATATTTGGTTTTGTAACTAGGAAACATTCCTACAGTCTAATTGGAATGGTATAAGGGGCTAACAAATGGCATTAGTGATACAAGTTTCTCACCAGAAAATCCTGGATTGAATGCCCCACGGCAAGTCTAGCTTCAGGAAAAGCTTAATTAGGCCTTAAAGGTGCCATCAGAATCCAGTCTTCTCTCCATGCCTATGCCTTGCTCCCTCTAGGTGGGCCCTAGCTTCCCCTTATAGTGACAAGATGACTGCTTCAGCTCCAGCATCACATGCACTTTCCTTAAAGTCCAGGGAAGAAAAGAGTAAGCATCTCTTTCCAGTCTCCATGGCTTTGTGTGAGCCATGTGTCTATTTGGAACAAGTCATTTGGTCTGGGATATGCTATGTGGTAACTGACTGAGGAGTCAGTCATCCTTGGGGATGCAGGAGTGGCGCCCCATCCCAGCGAACTTCAAGCAAAAATGAGGAAGGATTATATGTGCTAATATAGAAACATACCCACAATTTTGTTAAATTTTAAAATGATATATAAAATACGTATTTGTATATTCACATATCATTTTATATATGTTTTAAGATATTAAATAAATAATATCATATACATAACTCACAAACATACACTGTTAAATAAAAAGTTGATGAAGGCTAATTTCTTTTAAATCTGGGTACTAGTTCATATCTGTGATTAGTTTATTAAAATTCGTAACCAGTCCCCTTATTTGCACACTTTTATGTATATATGTCATACTTTAATAAAAGGGTTTTTTAAAGTAAGTTGCAGAATAAAAATGTGTAATGTATGATGCTATTTTTATTTTTTATTTTTAAAAAAATTTTATTTATTTATTTGACAGAGAGAGAGAGAGATCACAAGTAGGCAGAGAGGCAGGCATAGGGGAGGGGAAAGCAGGCCCCCTGCTGAGCAGAGACCTGGATTCCAGGCTCGATCCCAGGATCCCAAGATCATGACCTGAGCCGAGGCAGAGGCTTAACTCACCAAGTCACCTAGGCATCCCATGATGCTATTTTTAAAAAGAAGGAGAGGAGTGGCACCTGGGTGGCTCAGTGGGTTAAGCCTCTGCCTTTGGCTCAGGTCATGACCTCAGGGTCCTGGGATCGAGCCCCTCATCAGGCTCTCTGCTCAGCGGGGAGCCTGCTTCCTCCTCTCTCTCTGCCTGCCTGTCTGTCTACTTTTGATCTTTCTCTCCATCAAGTAAATAAATAAAATCTTTTTTAAAATAAATAAATAAATAAAAATGAAAACATAAAAAGAAGGAGAGGAGGAGTAAAGGAGAAAAACATGGCAAGAGGGGAGAAATTATAAATAAACATAGTGAGAAAAAGAGAAATAACCAAAATGATCGCCCCCAACTTTTGAGGGAGAACAGCAGTTTTCAACTAGACATGTGGCAATGTGTAAAGACAGTCGGAGTTTTCACAACTGGGGTAGGGGGTGTCAGTGCTATTGGCACTGAGTGCCAGAGGCAAAAGAAGTCACTATGCATCGTGTAGTGCACGGGACAGCCCCACAACAAAAGAAACAAGGAAAGATCCAGCCCAAAACGTCAACAGGGCCAAGGTCAAGAAGCCCTGTTACACAGGGACAATGTAAGGAGGGAGAGGAGGGAGAGAGGATTTTCACACTTTTTCCTCTTTAGTGCTACATTCTTTAGAATTTTTACAAAAAGCATGCCTTACTTTTATCATTAAAACAAAAATAAAAACAAAACCACTCCTCGCGGTTACAATGTAGATCAGGGGCCAGCAAGTGAGTCCCACAGGCCAGATCCAGTCCACTGCCGTCTTTGTATAGCCCACCAGCTAAAAGGGTTTTTAGGTGTTTAAATGACTGCATTTTAACTGGCTGAGCACATACCTACAAAACGTGCTTGACTTTGCCCACTGGCCCACAAAGCCTAAAATATTTACTATCTGGCTTTTTACAGAAAAAGATTGCCAACCTCTGACATAGACCATCACTTTAAGTTTCCCATAAAAAGACCCACCCACCCCATCCCAACCTCTGTCCAAACTAAGCATGTGTTAAATCTTTGCGAGACATTCTGTAGAGAAGGAAAGTAGCAGAAACCACTAGGTCCCTATGCTGGTGTATTAATCTCCTATTGCTGCTGTAACAAATTTACAAACTTCATGGTTTCAAACATGAATTTATTATCTTACATTTCTGGATTCAGAAGTCTGAAATTGTTCTCACTAGGCTAAAATCAAGGTGTTGGCAGGGCTGGTTCATTTCTGGTGATTCTGGGTGAGAATCCATTTCCTCAACCTTTATCAGCTTCTAGAGTTGAATTCTTTGGCTTGTGGCCCCTTCTCCCATCTTCAAAGCCAGGGATGCCCAGCAGTGTCCTCACATTGTGTCCATCACTCCAACTCTGATTCTCCTGCCTCCTCCTTCCATATTTAAGGGCCAGTGGGGATTACACTGAGCCCCCTCAAATAATCCAGGATAATTTCCTCATCTCAAAGTCAATTAAGAACCTCAATTCCTTCCACAAACCTAATGTCCCTTCTCCATGTAACATAGCATGTTCACAGGTTGCCCAAATTAGGACATGGATATCTTCAGAGGCAATTATTCTGTCTACCATATCAGACTTCTATTCATCTACCCCTCTAAGAGAACTCTAGCCTCTCCTATAGCTATCTGCAGCTATGAGATTATATATCAGCCAGTGCGATATAAACGAGTTGTTTGTGCAATTTCCAGAAAGTCTCCTTAAAAGGAGGGGACACCTCCTTAATAATACTTTTCAATTCTACTGCCTAAAATCAGATGTAATGGCTGGAGCTGCAGCAGCCATAGCAGGCCAGGAAAATACCACCTCATAGGGCATGACAGAATGGATAGCTGAAAGGAGCCTGGGTCTGTGACAACTTTATGGAGTCACCATTTCAGAGCCTGTCTTGGATCTACTTCTCTATGGTAAAATAAAAGTTTGTATGTTTGAGTTTCTATGGGGGTGTGGGGGCAGTTCTGTCACTCACAGCAAAATAAACTTCCTAACAGATTCTGAGGATGAAAGCATTAATTTATTCATTTATTCCTCAACATGCATGTACGAAGAGCTTTCAGAGTGCTAGATGACGGATATGCAAACAGAAACCTACCACAGTCCTTGGACACCCAAGAATTCATGGCCTCGTGGGAAGATAGTTCAAGCCTAGACTGCAGTGCAATATGGTGCTTGCTTTCTAGAAGTATGACATTTGGGCTGCAGAGGCATCAGCTCTGCCTGGGGGAAAAGAGAGAATGTGTAGGAGTCTGCAGCTGGTCAAGGTAAGAGAATATTCCAGGTTGCAGGAATATCGTAAACAATGGCAAAAATCACACAAGAGTACAGTCAGGGGAAACAATGAGATAGTCAGTTGATCAACATCCCAATGGGCAAAGTGGGAAGGAAGAGCCGGGGACATAATTTTGGGGAGCTCACATGTGTGAAGCTAGAGAGTTCAGCTTATATGCTGGGGGGCAACAGGAAAATCCAGCCGGCCAGCTGAGCAGTGAGGGGTGAGGTGTTAAGTATCTGAGCCCCTTTTCATATGCCCAAGAGCCCTCATGATGCAAATGTGCTCAGGACCCTTCCCCAGCCCTCTCACCCCACCCCAGGTCTTTCAGTGAAGGAGGAAGACAGGCCTGGCCCCCTCAGGCTTCCAGAATCTAATTCTTGTCTCTACACCTTGCACATCACTGTGCTAATTTTAGTTACTATTTAATTTTCCTGTTGTTAGCTTTGACCTCTTAGCTGGTGATTATTAATAAACCTAGATAGAGTAAACCACTTTGCACATACCCTCCCAAAAAAGTTGCAGACTTTCAAAGTTCAAAATAAGATCTATAAATTATTCCATCTTGACGAACACGGTACCTCCCCTAGGCAACGTGAACTGTTGGCAGAAGCTTAAAAGAGGCATTCATTTCCTCCTCTCTTTGCATCTGTGGTTTAGATGTGCAAAAATATGGTTCAGCATTTTTACTCTAACACGGATCTATCCACACTCCTGCCCCCACTTGTCTCCCCAGCAGAGGAGGAGGCCAATCAATCCGGCATTATATCAGTCAGGCTTGCCTCGACAATTTCAATAGTGGTGCTGATTGAGAGATTCACAGAAAACAGACAAGGTCACTGCTGAAGTGCAGGATCAAGGTGACCCTAACAAGCCGCCCATTAAATGGGATGGTACTCACCTCTTTCTTTGAGCAGGGGACCCAAAACTTAGAGAGAAGCTGCAACTGCACAGATAATGGGATATATGGGATCCATGTCACTTTGGCTTATAAAGGACACTGGCAGCCCTTTAGGCAGTTGATCCAGGTAATTTAAGGCGGGGAAAGCAGTGTGGCTCTTTGAGAGGAATGTCCTCTAAGTTATCTTTGTCCATGCTGTTCTACCTATGAAGACTTTCTCTAATTATCATTCTTGTTGTCGAAGGACACTCTGTTCAGAGGCTGGTGTTCAAACCTCGTAAGATGTACTAGGGGTGAAGGAGGTTTTAATTCGATATTTTTGGAAATATTGTATATTCTCTTCACTGGGAAAGTGGAAATTTTCAGCACATGTAAAGGCTCTGAGAAGATCTGCAGAAAAGCAATCAGTGAAGCTCAATATCCAGAGTAAGTTTTGATTTTAGCTTTGTCACTTCCTATTGTATAACTTCCTATTGTATAACTATGTAGGGTAAGAGTAAAATTAGAGGGGGAAAAGGCAGGTAAAGCACACGGTTAGCACTTAACACAACACATATTTGCTCTTATTATTATTACTATGGAAC
Organism: Mustela nivalis; assembly: GCF_964662115.1. NCBI lineage: Eukaryota > Metazoa > Chordata > Mammalia > Carnivora > Mustelidae > Mustela > Mustela nivalis. The sequence continues at coordinate 35,075,686 of NC_139038.1, forward strand.
CCAGCATTTATCAATTTTGACTGTTCTATTCTCTCATGGAAACACCTGTTACATCCTATGAAATAAATGGTTTTCCTCAAAACACTGTTTGGGAAAGATTGCAGTAGATCATTTTGTTTTAATCTGACAAACAGTTATATAGGCCATGTTATGAGCCAGGCACTATTCTAAGTGCTTTATTCATACTAATCCATTTAATCCTTACAACCACCCAATGCAGTGAGACAGGTATGATGAATATACTTATTTATAGATGAGGAAATCAACATGTTGAGGGATTGAATACTACATATCTTACCCAAGGTCTCATAGCTAGTAAGTGGCTGAACTTGAGGGCTCTAATTCATGCCTTTTAGGTGGGAACCAAGAAACCCAACCCCTGGGAACCTACTGAAGCTACTTTCCTATGACCCATCTTCTCTTCTCCCCATATTGTCATAAGACCTCATTTTTACCAGGTTCTTCTTCTGCTCAGTAACCTAGAATGCCTCCTCCTCATCACCACATCAAATTTAAATTCATTCTGACTCTATGCCCAGATGATCCTCAGTGGCCTGGGGTGCAAGTTCCAAATTCATTCTGATTCTAGACACTCAAGTCTGCCCTTCCTTAATTGTTCCTGTGCTTGGCCAATCCCTTTCACTTCCTGGTAAACTCGTATTCATCCTTCAAAACCCAGCCTAAAATTCATTGCTTCTGAAAGCTCTCTCTGAGTGCCTTCACCCAGGACAGAGTGACCATGCCAAGCTTTATATGCTCTTTCAAATTTGGAAGAACCTCTAGTAGTTGGCATTTGGCAGATCTTAGTTCGATCCACTGTAGTGGACAGAAACCCTTCCCTCTTCTGGCACAAGCCCTGACTTTCCTTCACAACTCTCGTCCTTACAGGGGCTGAATTTACTCCACCCCATGCCCTGGAATGAGTCTGTTACCTGTGTGTGGTTACCACCCCTGGCTGCAAGGATTGCTGAGAGGTGATCATCTGACCCAATGCATAAATCCCAAGATTCCTGATGGATTGCCTGGACAAATATACTAGCTTTCTACAGGACATAGGTGCAGGAGATTGAAAGCCTGTTGCCACAGTCTGTCCAGTGGAAAGGCACTCTTGAAAGCAAAGCCAGCAAAGAGGAGAGTGGAAAACAGGAAAGGGGGGAAATAGAGAACAAACATGAGTCCCTATGACATTAGTCAAGCCTCCAGTGTGAGCTGCAGTTCTGTCCTTCAACTTTTCAACTATGTGAACCAATAAATTTCCTTTTCAGCTAAGTCTTCTCAGCTGAGAGGCAGGGCAGTGGTTAGAGTTCGGGTGTTAGGGTTCTGTCACTTATAACCCAAGAAGCCCATCTAGCACAGTCTCTGGACCTTGACTAGAGTTCTCTAACACCAATCCCATTTAACTCCTCTCACCAGGGCCTGACTCATTATCTAAAATATCCTACAAATATGTGTTGCAATGAAATTCTATTTGGGAGTTTCAAAGTGTTTTCTTGAGCACAAGCTTAGTTGATTCAGAGGATTGAGTATACAATCTTAACCCCATTCCACAGATAAGAAAAGTGAGACTCAGAAAATTTAAGAATCTTGCACCAAATAATAATAGAGCCCACCCATTCTATGTCTTTGATTATTCTAATGTTTTTCACAGTGTACACACAGTCGGTGCTTAATCAGTGCCAAAGGACCAGGCTTAACTGGCCCGAAGATCCTGTGCTGGCATTCTGCTGCCCTGCATTTGAAGAGATCTGGTGGAGGTCCAACAAGGAGGCAGTATGGCTCAAGTCTGGATGGCCATCATCTTCCGGCCTGAGCACTTTTTCCTTCCATCTCACCTCCCTGGCAGACCTATATCCTGGATGAACACAGTCCACTTTTACTTGAAGACCACCAGTCCCCACCTCCAGGGCCTGAGCACACTTGAGAAAGATTCACATCCATGAAGACTGGTGCCACTTACACATCCACGGGTTTCAGATTCTGCCAGACCCTCAAGGTTGCCTTGTAATCTTTCCATTTCTCTAAGAATGAATGGAGACTTGGCTGTGTCTCCATAGTTTTGGAAATCCAGCTATTTCTCAGCATTTGGAGTGTGAAATTAGGCAGATGGAACATCCAGATTACGGACTACACTGCATCTGGAAACCGTGGCATCAAACAGACATTTGGGGCTGGTTGCTATACAGCGTGTGGTCAAAGAAGGCATTAATTCCAGTCCATTCTTGATCCCTAAATGCAGCCCAGCAAACCAGGAAAGAGCATGAACCCTGGGGACTTTCGCCTCAAATCCCACCCCCTCCTCTTACTCTGTGTGATCTTAAATGTAGACTTAAGATTTGGGCTTTCTAACCCATAAAATGGGCATAAAATACCTCCAAGAAATGTTTAAAGGATTCAGAGAAATAAACCACAGAGACACACCATAAGCTCTCAATAAATTATCTGATGTTTGCTCTTTAATTTCCTTAAACATAAAAAGACACCCAAAACCTTGCCAACTGAATCGGAACACAGGTTTTACAAATAATTAAATGAGGTCAGCACAATTTCATTGAAGCTGCTCAGACAGCTTCAGTGATAAATAAGGCAACTTTTTACAAGCGCATCTATTAGAACATTAAATTAGTCAAACATAAGGAAGCACACAAGAAAAATACAGACTAGGAGGTGACTCCTGTTTGCAAATCAGAACACTATAGAAATGGCCACAGATTGCAAATCATAAATTCCACTTTCCAGAAGCTCTGTTATATGTAGATACCAGAAGGCAAATAAAAGCATACTTAAAGATGGTGTTGGCAACGTCTCTTAAGAAAAAAAAAAAAGACGAAAATGGCATGATTTCACAGCACCAAACTCAAACAAGGGATAATATATAATATCAGACCCAAAATTTTTCAAAGAGCTGAATAATGGTTGAATAACAGCTGAATTGGAACCATTCAAGCATTAAAAAAAAAAAAAAAGATAAGAAAAAAAAGATGTGACTCCTTTGGTCATGCATTAGAAATGATTCTTTCAAATACCATTTGAGTTTCAGTTAACTCTTAAATGCCCTGAATGACAATATCACATCTCTAAGACACTTTGGAGAACAGCCTGAATCTTGGCAGGAACACATTTAGTCTAGAGCAAGTCTTCTCAACTGTGGGTAGGGAGCGGGGTGGATTTTGTCACCCCAGGGGCATTTGGCAATGTTGGGAGACATTTTTGTTGTCACAACTGGGAAAAACAGGGACGCTACTTACTGGATAGAGACCAAGGATGCTGCCAAATCTCCTAGGGGCACAGGATAGTCCCCACTACAAAGAATGATTGGGCTCAAGTATCAAGAGCACTGAGGTTAAGAAGACCTGCTCTGAAGTTAACCAGGCTACTTTCCAGTTGCATGAGTCTACTACTGGGGCTCTCCAAGCCTCAGATAAGGGGGGGAAACCATAGGATCTACCTCTTAGGGTTATTGAAGATTTTGATGAGATAGAAATAATAATAATAACACCTACCATTTACCAAGCTCTCATAATGCACCAAGCATTGTGCCAAGAGCCTGGATGTATATTATTTGAGTCAATATTTATAATAACACTATGAAAGAATAACACAACTAAGATTTCGCTGCTGGAGCGGGAATGGGTTTCAAACCCTGGCAGCCTATGTCTTTACCTCTTCATTCTCCATACTCACAAGTTTGGTCCACAACCTGGTATCATCAGCATCTTGCTAGAGTAAAATCTCAGGCCACATGCTAGACCGAGTCCAAATCTGCATGTTAGCCAGATCCCCAAGGGATTCATGGACATATTAGAGTCTGAGAAGCAATATGCTAAGAACAGTGCCTGGTTCCAAAGTATACAATAAATAAAGATTAATTAGGGGCACCTGGGTGTTTCAGTGGGTTAAAGCCTCTGCCTTCAGCTCGGGTCGTGGTCCCAGGGTCCTAGGATATAGCCCTACATCGGGCTCCCTGCTTGGTGGGGATTCTGCTTCCCTCTCTCTCTCTGCCTGCCTTTGCAATCTGCGATCTGCGATCTCTGTCTGTCAAATTTTTAAAAAAAGATTAATTATTTGCATTGTCATCACTGCTTTTAGCCTACAGAGAGACTCGTTAGAGTAAAATTCAGACTCCAAGTCATAACATATATGGATGTGGCAAATATTTCATGGAGGAACTTTGTCAACACCAAACATCCCCAAGGGTGTCAGGTCTGCCCTGCCTCTTTGAAGGATTCTATCAAAATTGATAAAAACTAGCTGTCAAAAAAGGAAGAGCCACTACTGCCAATCTAGCTCTTCTGATTCTTCAGCCATTGTTCCTCCTGCAGCATCTTCTGTCTCTCTCCGTGGCTTATCTATTTCATACTAGAGTGTGAATGACTCACGGCATGTGCTGCTTCACCCAGGGATGTCTGCATAACTCAAACCATGTTTCTGTCTCTCTTTGACAGAAGAACCGAGAACTCTGCTGCCAAACCTCAAATGCTGAGTATGTCCTCCTCATATTAGCTGGTCTGGGGACATAGGATGGTGATATCACAAAGCACACTCTGTCTCTCTAGTATTTCCTATTTTTTAAATTATATAAATAATGCATGAGTGCATCCCCAGCATAAAATATTCAAATTATATGGAAGAAGTATATAGAGTACAAAGCAAAAGTCCTTTTCACCACTGAAGCCATAGAGTGTTCAAAGCAGAGACTCTGGACCCAGTCTACCCAGCAACACTCCTTAGTAGCTCAGTGTCCTGGAATACCTTAACTTCTCTGTGACTCAGTTTCCTCATATGCACCTCAAATGTTTGAGGATTAAATGTGACAATGCCTAAGAAATGCTTAGCTCGGATCCTGGCACACATTAGGTATTAGCCATGACTGTTGCTTCCATTTCTCTCAAAAGGAAAGCCCTATTATCAGCTTGGTGTGCAGACTTCCAGAGCCTCTGTTAAGCACCTGCCTACATATGAACCCTGAAAATATAGGTACGCCATTAGCATGAAGATGACTGCACTTGGCCTTGCTTCTGCAACTTGCTTTACAGTTGAACCAGACCATCCGGATATCTTCATATTAGTCACACAAATGTATCCCTCATTCTTTTAACAGCTCTTTTGGATGGGTGTACCTTCGTGTGTGGAACCACCCCCCTGCTGGTGGGCATTTAGGTAGTTCCCACCTTTTTCCCCACTGGAAGTAAACTGGATGTGCAGAGACAGCCAAGCTCCAAGCATGTCAGACTTGGGAAGTGGAGCAGCCAGGAAGCAGAGCCAGGCAGAGGATGGTCTCATCAGAGTCTCTGCCAAGGACGGGAAGGATGACGACAATCTGGGGCACACTCAAAATAAATAATTGTCCTTAACCCTCTCAAAATTGGGAAGTGCATCGTTAGTCACTGGCTTCCTGTCACAGCTGGTAGCTGTGCCCTTTCCCTCCCCACCAGTGCCCTCAAACTGCCCAGTGTGAGGCCATGCCCAGGCCCACAGGTTCACAGAAAACAAGGGCACCTGCTCTGTGGTAATTTCTCCCTCCTCCAAAGCCCTCAATGTTCATTCCCCAGGGAAGAGGCAAAGGAACAGAGCTTCCTCTAGCCAGCAGAGACATGAAAGACAACCCAGTACAGCAGTTCTATGACTTGGTTAAACAGCAGAACACTGAAATCTTACTCAGAATCCTAATTTACAAAGCAGATAAAAGGGATGGCCCTGATTGAACAGAGCTGGGTGGTTGGAGGGGGAAATGTACAGCTTCATCTTCCCCCAAGATGCCCATGGTCCTCCAGAAAAATTTATAAACCATTCATTCATCTAATCCTATTTGTTTTTTAGATTTGGTATCTAGACCTCAGAGAGGGGAAGTTATTCACTTAAGGCCACACAGAATGTAAGTAGCAGAATCCAGGGGAGGGCTTTGGTCTCCTCATTCCTGACTCCCAGACCACTGTGCTTTCTGCTAAATTCTGCAGCTTCTCTAATACCTCTACTTGTTTAGACTTAAGTGTGAATGACTGTCTCATTCAGAGCCAATTCTCTTTCCATTAGAGCCAGACTTCTCAAACCTATAAAGCTCAAGTATAACTCACAAAGAATAAATAATGCAGATCTTCCTCAATGTTTCACTGACATTTTTGGATGTGGAAAGCTACACAACAACTAGGAAAAAATTATAAACACTGCTACCTATTTTTTTAAAAAATTGACAGAAACTAGGGATGCCCTGCTGGCTCAGTCAGTAGAGCATGAAACTCTTGATCTCAGGGCCATGAGTTCCAGACCCATGTTGGGCATAGAGTTTACTTTTAAAAAATTGGCAGAAATCAGAACTGAGTGTGAAATTTACCCGGGCTTTTTGATTACACTGGAAACTTCAAGTAAATCTTGCCCCTATAGTCAGACTAATCCTCCATGACAGTCCTCCAGCCATGGCCCCTCATGACATGAAGCCACAATCCGCTGCCACTGAGATACTTTGGTGGAAAAGCTGAAGTCTTTAGTTCAAGGAATGACTCATTATTGACAAAACTATAGACAGCAGAGTAAGGGAGAGATTTTCAATGGAAGAAAGGTATTGTCAAGCCCCTGAAATCTCTGCTCTGTCTAACACAGAATTACAAAAGCAACATTTATTGAGCACTTACTGCATGCCCAGCACTATGCTAAATACTTGGTAAGAATGACAGGGACATGGCTCAGGAGGTTAAGGCCTCTGCCTTCGGCTCAGGTCATGATCCCAGGGTCCTGGGATCGAGCCCCGCATCGGGCTCTCTGCTCAGCGGGGAGCCTGCTTCCTCCTCTCTCTCTGCCTGCGTCTCTGCCTACTTATGATCTCTGTCTGTCAAATAAATAAATAAAATCTTAAAAAAAAAAAAAAAGAATGACAGGGACATTACCATTATCTCCCATTATACAGATGACAAAATTGAGGCTCTGGAAGCACACCTGAGGTAAATAACCCAATTCACTGGTGGCAGAAACAGGATCTGGAAACTTTTCCTTTTTTAGAGGGTGACCAACTGTTCCAGTCTCATCCAGGGCTGTCTTGGTTTCAGTAATGAAAATACTGTGTCTAAAAAACTGGCATTCTCTGGCACAAGTAAGATAGCAGGTCAGGTCACCCTACCAGAGGGCTGGTAGAGGCTATTCAGAGGACACCGATATTTAATACTGATGGTTTTAAGTTCTTTGCTCTGGGATGCCTTTAACAGGGCTAACTAGGGCTTTTTCTGGGGATTTAGAAGAGATGCTATCTCCTCCTTCTGAGTTGGATAAAAATAAAGACTGTGAGTATGGATGCAAGATTGGAAAGTGAGAGTCCACTTAGGTGACTGTTCTAGACAGCACATTTCTGATACATTCCATTGTGCTATTTTGACTGGAGTAACTAGTTAGTCCCCTCAGGCCAAGGACGTCCCCAGCTTAAACTCTGCAAGTCCCACAGACCCCCTTAGTATCAGGCATAAAGGACAGCTGGACACCCTACTTCCTTATTAGAAACTATGGCTTAGTGTTTGCTTCGGCAGCACATATACTAAAACTATGGCTGAATATTCCAGAAAATGCAACTTTAGCAACAGCATGCTCCTTGTCTCTTGTCTACTCCCCCTACCCTTTTTTTTTTTTTTTCAGATTTTTAGTTTTCTCCCCCCTCAAAGTGGCAGGCAACATGACACTGTGCTGTTGTCTTGCTCTCACCATGGAAGATTATAGAAAAAAAAAAAAAAAAGTAAAGGTCATTGTGCTTGAAAACGAGTCTTTAAAAAAAAAGAAAAGAAGAAGAAAAAAAGAAAGAAAGGAAGGAAAATTGCCTGAATGGGTTCTTATTAGTGAGAAGTAAGAAAAGGTTCCAAATGGAAAACTGCTCTCAAGAGAAAGCATGTTGACCCTGTTATTGTGTTTTAAACTTGTATTTAAAATGTTCTCTGAATGTTTCAAAAGTCTCTTTTGCATATTTATTTTCGTTCTGCTGCTAAGAGTCAGAATTAGGAGCACTTGTTGACAAGTTGGAAGACAGAAGGTCCATCCTGTGCCCTCTCTGATGAGTATTATGTCCTCCTTAGGGCGGCAAGCCTCGCCAGAGACTGGGACTAGGACTGGAGAGGCCCCACCATTAACCGCCTCCTCTCTGTTAGAATTCGGTCCCAGGGTCTCCCTCCCTGTCTCCTTCCCTACCCGCCCCCCCCCCCCGCTTTCTCTCCTGACTCCTAGTCTTTCCTTCTCCCTCCATTTCCTTCTCCCTCTCTGTAGTCTACACCGGCTTTCTCCCCCTTCCTTCTTCTCACCAAGCTTCCTCTGGCCTTAGCACCTTTGTGCTTTCTGCTCCCTCAGCTCAAAGGCTCTTCCCCTTGCACTTTGCCTGTTTCCTTCTCATCTTTCAGGTCTCAGCCTTGGGAATCCATCCCCAGAAGGCCTCCCTGACCTCTTCAGAAAGAACTCCACCTCCACCATCCCTACCCCCCATTCCCCACACTCTGCCCCTTTCTTTAGGCACTTACTCTACTCCTTGTAGCTATTTCATGGGCTTTATGAGTATGTCTCCAACACACCCACTAGTCTTGGGTTCTGGGATTGGCGAGGGTAGGCACCATGACACTTACTCACACTTGTATCCCCAGGGCCTATCCCTATGATTGACAGACACAAAAGGTACTCGGTCATTCTCTGCATGGGGCACCTGGGTGGCTCAGTCACTTAAGAGAGGCCTTCAGTTTAGTCATGACCCTGGGGGTCCTGGGATTGAGTCCTGCCTGAGGCTTCCTGCCTCTCTTCTCCCTCACCTTCTGCCCCTGTCCCCACTCATGTGCGTGCTCTCTCTCTTTCTCTCTCTCTCAAATAAACAAAATCTTTTTTTCCCATTTCTTATTGTTCTTTTCAAATAAATAAAATATTTTAAAAAAAAATTGTGACTGCATATTTGAGTGATGGACTCCCAGCCTCTTTCCTGATGTTGTTCTCTAGATGATTACAGGTCCCTTAGCTATGGTTCCTCCAGAAGCCAACTGTGAGACAAACATACAAGTGATCCCAGAGTGGAGACGGGAGGCGGGAGAGGGAAAGAAGCCAGTACAGATATGTCATCAAGCAGGCTACCAATGTAGGCTATCGGGACTCAAGCGGGAGAACTCAGGGAGATAATGGAGAGCATGTCTCAGAGTTACCTGGTCCCCCTGCCAAGACACAACACCACTGGCTGAGAGCTGCTCTGGGGACATTATCCCTGGCACTTCCTGTCTACCCTGTACTTGGGATGAAAGAGAGTCTTGGGTGCTGCCAAATAATCCCACTAGAATGGGCCAGAATGGTGAGTACCAAGGGGATGAGAGTGGACCATCTGCTATGTTTGGAAACCCCAAACAGCAAATCCACTAGAGTCTTAGAGATCCTGCTCTTACTGAAAATGTGTTTCTGCAACATTTAGTCTGTAGACCATCTCTTCGTCCTTAAAATGGCTCCCCCCTTCCTCCTTTGGCCTTGCCAACTCTCCTACCACCATCCTGCCTGCTCATCCCTGGGCTCCAGCCCTGATTCCTCTCCCAGCATTCTCATCAATGAAGGCGCCCCATATACGCACCCTTCCCTGGGAAATGAAGCCAAGAATATAGCCACACAGGTAATTCCCAACCCCATGGTCCCCTCATCTAGGCTCCTGCCTAAACTTACAACCACCTGCCAGAAATAACAGCCACAAAAAAACAGTAGCACATAAGACTTTAAGCAAGAGTAATAAATATAGGAGTTAACAGTGTGCTCTTGGTGAAATAGACAATAAAATGTATTATAACCTGGTAGTGGAAAATGATAAGTTGATATTGTTACAACATGCAAAAAATAAACAAATCAACAACAACAATGAAAGACAGTACTCTTGGGAGTCGACTTGCCCAGGTTGCCGCCAAGCTGTCACCGCTCCTGGCCAGCTCTGAACTTGGACAAGTCACCTGGCCAGTAGAGGAATTTCCACCCTACACGGCAGTTGTGGGCTTTGAGGAAGTTCAACCCCAGAACTGCTTAGCATAATGCAGGGGTGTGAAACTACAGCTGGCAGACCAAATTCACAGCTTGTTTTTGTAAATAAGGCTTTAGAACCACCATGCCCCTCAGTTTACAGATTGTCTGTGACTGCCACTACATTACTATGACAGACTTGAGTAGCTAAGATAAGACCATATGGTCTATTCACTATCTGGCCCTTTATAGGAAAAGTTTGCTGATTCCTGGAATAGTGCCAAAACATGATTGGTTCTTAATACATAGTGAATATTACCATATTAGTGTTACTATTATTTGTTGCTTACTAGTATTTGCCTGGCTCTATAAGCTAAGCCGTTACATATGTTGTTTTATTTTTATCCCTCACAACACTGAATGTTGGGAAGACTTGTTACCCATTTCACAGATAAGGACCAGTGCAGGGGGCTCCACATATATGCCTCACACAGTCCTCTCCTCCCTCTCCCTCCGGCTTCCCTCCAGAGCACCACCTCCCCCATCACTGTCACTGTCAGCAGCCCCAGAATCTCAAGCTGAAAGCCTTGGGTTCCTTCTTGACTCTTGCTCCTTCCATATGTCCTGGAGACTCTACAGCTGCACTCCTTGGCCACATCCACACTCTTCTTTCCACACTTACTGCCTCTCCCTAGACCAACATTTACCAAACTGTGCTCCCCAAAACACTGGTCACTGGAAAGGGGGCTCCATGGTCAATTAACTTTGGGAAAAACTGCATGCTATATGCTCTTCTCAAATAGTCACAATGAACATATTAACATGGTAAAGGCTCTGATAAGTCCTGCAGTGAGATCTGCCTCATTCTATGTTAACTGAACATTTAGAAGACACATACTCTACAAAATCCTTTTTTCCCATTTAAAATCTGTTTCCACCACAGGACACAGATTGGGAACCACTGCCTGGGTCTCTCAGAATGGCCACCCCTCTGGAATTCCCGACTGGGCTCTCTGCCCTGTCAACTATTCCAAGAATTTGTAAACTTCTTTTGTAAAGGCCAAATAGTAAATATTTTGGGTTTTGTGGTCCAAGAGGCAAAACTGAGTATATTACATTGATCCTTATGTAACAAGAAAGAAAACACGTTTCCATAAAATTTTTACTGGCAGAATTCAAAACTTCATTTATGGGCACCAAAATTTAAATTTCATATAATTTCCACATGTCACAAGATATCATTCTTTTTTTTTTTTTTTTTTTTTTTTTTTTTTATTCAACTCTAAAAAAATGTGAAAGCCTTTCTTAGCTCACAGACCATACATAAACAGGCTATGGGCAGGATTCATAGAGCAAGCTATAGTTTGCCAAGCCCTAATCTCTCATACAGCACGGATAAATCACATCTCCTAAAGTCTGGTTTTTACCACTCCTATGTTAAAACGTGTTCAGAAACTTCCTTTTCCCTTCTGGAGTAGCATCAGATTATCCTCCAGCATTCAAAACCTCTTAGCCTGGGGCACCTGGGTGGCTCAGTCATTGGCTCAGGTCATGAACCCAAGGTCCTGGGATTGGACCCCTGTGTGTTGTTCCCTGCTCAGCAGGGAGCCTACTTCTCCTCCCACTCCCCCAGCTTATGTTCCCTCTCTCATTATGTCTCTCTCCATCAAACAAATAAGTAAAATTTAAAAAACAAAACAAGACAAAAAAAAACCTCTTACCCTAACCCCCAGCCAGTCCAAGAGACTGAATGCTTGCAAGAGTGGTTCATTTTTACTTACCCCTTCACACACACTGTGTTTTATCCAATTCAACTTGTTCATTGCTCCTCATACAAAACCCTATCCTTCTCCACACTTGTGTCTTTGCATACACAGTTCCCTTCACCTGGAATTCCTCCTCACATTTTCTGCACATCCAAACTCTGTCTGTCCTTCAAGGACTGGTTCAAAGGCCACCTCTGCCAGGAAGCCGTCCCTGAACTCCCTAGGTGAAGTTGATATTTCCTTCCTCTCAACCTCCAGGCCTCTGTATCTCTGTATCACAGGAGACACAGGTCATTACTGATCTAAAACTGTGGGTATATGTCTCTCTGACCCAGTAAACTGTGTATGCCAGGACACCTTGAAGCTGCAAAAAAATAGGCACCCACAAGTAATGCCAAGCCTTATTATGAAGCTTTATCTTGACAGATGTGTCCCGATCTGTGGACAGTTATATATGCTATTTTATCCATTAAAAGCATGCCATGAGAAAGGCCATATCACTGTGCTCAAGGTGGGAAAGAAAATTTTCCTGGTGAGAAGCTTTCCATTTCACCAACCTACTGTGAACTCCAGTTCATACTGAAGGAGGTCACACAGACCCAAATAACAGTGAATTAAATATAATGGAAGTTTGTCTTTCACATAAGAGCCGGGGCATAAGAGTCCATGACCAATGTGACAGAGGGGATATGCTTCTTCCCCAAATTCTAGAAAACCCTTGCCATGTGGCCAAGATGGATCATGAGCAAGCCTACTTTCCATGAGAAGGATGGAGCAAAGGGAGAAGATTGGGATATGCCTTCCTTTTACATAAACCATCCAGAATGTGCACATACTCCCCTGCTTATAACCCCCAACCAGCACTTAGCTGCATGACCACACTTGGCTGCAGAGGAGACAGATGTATTTGTTTTCTAGGGTTGCCATAACAAAGTGCCACAGACGGAGTGAATTAAATAACAAAAAGTATTTTCTCACAATTCTGGAGGGCTGAGATCAAGGACCGGCAGGTTTGACTTCTTCTGAGGCCTCTCTCCTTGGCTGGCAGATGGCCACCTTCTCAGTGTGTCCTCATGTTGGCCTCGTTCTTCCACATGCATCCTTGATGTCTCTCTTGCATCCGAATTTCCTCCTCTTATAAGGACACCAGACATGTTGGATTAGGGTCCATCCTGATGGAAGTCTTAAAGGTCCTATCTCCAAACATAGTCACATACTGAAATGCTAGGAGTAGAGTATCAACTTACGGATTTGGAGAGACAATGCCGTCTACAACAGCAGATAATGAATGTGGTCTTGATCCTGGGAAGTCATGCACCCACTAAAAATTGGGGGGGGGGCAAGGGGATTTATGAAGGGGAGGATGGACCGGGAGGTCAATTAGCATCTTTGCTCCAGGCAGTGTCTTCTCCTTGTTCATGTCATCCATAATTCATAGCATCTGACACAAAGGAGGGACTCAAATATTTGAATAACTAAGGAAAGGGAAAGGAAATAGAAACTCATGTAAGTGCCCTCTCAGTCTTGAGCTCAGGACTCTGCAGATCTGGTTCTCCATGGTTAGGCTGTGTTGAAAAGAGAGAACACAGCTGGGCCATTTCCACATTCTGCAGAAGTGACACTGGGAGCGTGACCTGCAGAGTTTAGATTCCCAAATGGGCAGAAGTGTACTGAGCAGTAGTTTCATCGATTGTGTTCCCTGCTGTCTCCTTAGCACATAGAACAGTGCCCAGTCTGTAGAAAGTGTTCAATAAATAGAATGAATGTATAAAATGAAGCCCACAGGAGGAAATCATATCCAAGTTCAGGGCTGCATGGATAGGAAACTATTCCAAACTGCCCATGATCCTGTCATGCTGTTTTTCCTCATATTTACAGCCATCTATATTCCATTATTTGAAAGAATAGCTTCTATAGAGCAGGACTATCTCCCTAATTAGAAGATAAGGTAAGATATAAGGGAAGGAAAATGGTGACTCCAACCAAACACAATGTTCTGACTGAGACCCACCTGTTAACCTAGGTGTGCTCTGAAAATATCTGTAGCTCTTTTAAAGGGTCCAGAAGTAGTTTCGCCCACCTTACAGGGTGGGCGTTGAGGGAGGGATTTTGCCACAAGGTTAGGAGCATGGATTCTCAGCATTAGCACCTTTTTTTTAAAAGTAGGTTCCACACCCAGTATGGAGCCCAAAACAAGGCCCAACCATGACCCTGAGATCAAGACCTGAGTTGAGATCAAGAATTGGACACCCAACCAAATGAACCACACAGGCACCCCTCAGCATTAGCATTTTCTAAAGGTGTATTCCGGAACATTCTGTGCCTCAGTTTCCCTCTTTATAAAAGGGAGGATCACAGCATATACCATAAGAGTATCCACAGTGTTGAATAAAGCCATCCATGAGGACACTCTAGCACAGTGTCTGGCTCTCTGTTGGTCCTTTGTAAATGTTGTGATCAGGGGAAGTACATTTATCTGTCAGCTGCCTGTCCCCAGTTATTTCCAAGGATCTTTATAGACCTTAAGAGGATAAAGAAGGCTGGGATAGAGATGGAGAGGTGGTTCACTTAAAATTGTAAAACCCCTGTGTTCCTTGTTTCTTCAATGCTCTTGAGAATATGCAAAAAAAAAACATAAACTGAAGTTACAGCAGAAAGAATTGAGGGTAGAGGCAAAGGAACTCCTCCTGGCACGTATTATGTAAAAACTGGAATGAACTGCCATGGGATGGCCTTTCTTGACAAGACAGCATGTGTGGAGGTCAGGAATGCACGTGAAGAGCCCAGAAGACCCTGGATTGTATTTAAAGGGAAGGAGTCCATACCGCGGCCTCCTGCTTAGAGAAGTCCCCCATGGAACCATACCACTAAGGGCCAACTTCTCCCGGCCCCCTTCAAAGTCCAGAATTCTTTGTAAGATGGCATTTGTGCTTTCGTCTCTTAAATGGAGCTCAGAAACGTGCATGATGGTGAGAGTTTTACAAAACCAGGTACTGCAGCTCATTAAATCACTGAAGATAAAAGCTAAGCAAGAGCTGCTGAATTAGATTACCCAATACGGAGGAAGCATACTTTCACCTAAAGTTCCCCTAAATAGATGTTATTTTACCTTGCTGTAAAGGTAGGCTATTTGCTTTATTACTCTTTACTCAAGAAAAGCAAGGAAGGAAGGGGGGGGGAGTGCGAGCCCACATCGGTCAGTTGCCTCCACATTGCAAAGCAATTCTTATAAGCATTAATATTGCAACAGCTAAGGAGAGAAATTGGGAGGTTTTCCTTGTACAAGAACAGAGCTGAGATGAAAATGCAGTCGCAAGCGTAAAGTAAGTTATTATGAAATCTGTTCAAGCCTCATGTTTCTCCAATGATTCAAGATAATCACATTAGCAGCTTCAAACATTATGCAGTGACATCATTCAAACAGATAGCTCCCAGAGGTTGGGTATGAGACCAGGGAATTGCCATCTGTCATACGTTTATGACAAATCTAATGATCTGACCTGATTTGTTACCAGTTGAAGCTCGTGTGGGTCTCTCTGACTGTGGCCAACTTTCTCATTTAATGATCCTCCTTGCTTTAAAAGGACCCTTATGAAACCCATACATTTCATTGGAATAAGAAATGGGGAACTCCTATAAGCCAAGGTCAAATGAGTGAGGTGTGGATCTTCTTGTTGTCCAGGGTTCTATCGAAGAGCATGTGGGGGGAAAAAAAAAACCCTCTCCTTATTTCAGACTGATTTAAACCTCATTAGACAGGAGGTTGAGTATTGCAACTAAGGAAACAAGCAGATCCAAGTTTTAGACCCTGCTGCGCTACTTTCTGTATGTGGGACCCTGCTTATCTGCAACATCAAGATATTAACAGTCTCTAACTCATGGGGCAGTCAAGAGAATTAACTGAAATAATGTATATAACTATTTAGCATGATGCTTGGCACAGATCAGGCATGTAATAGATGTTAGCTAGGCTGTAATTGTTCCTTGTATAAGATTTGAAATATTATAGGAGCATCTATCAGGGAGGGTTTACAAAAATCTAATACTCCAAAGATACTATTGATTTCACCCTGGGTTCTTTCTTTCCCCTCCCCATCCCACCATCCACATAGCAGATGTGCTTGAAACCCATACCCCTCAGGCAAACTCACCAGTCACCAGAAGCTTCAGGTGACAGCTCCCCCCAACATCAGCAGATCCCTACACCAAGCACCTGCATCTCTCTGCCTGGGAGAATGCTCCAGCCCCAGGAGAATGCTCAGCCTGTGTCCTGGATAGGCTGGGGGTTGCAGAGAGTGACACCCTCCCCGGAATGACCCTCAACCAGTGAGAGATGAGAACCAATGGACATCAGATGGGAAAACTCTAAGAGTGTTCTGTGTCACTTGTACCCCCTCCAGAGCCCTACTGATTGAGCACCCTTAGCTTACACCTTCCTTCCTTCCTTCTTTCCCCATCCCTCTTCCCCTCTCTTTCATCATAAGATCACCCCAAATAAACCCTTCCCCTAAACCCTCATCACAGAGAGTCTGCTTTTTGAGGAATCCAAATCAACACAATCCAAATGAAGATTCCTTTTCTTTGGCATCTGTCCAGCTTCTTATATGTCTCCATCAGTCAACATGGCATAATGCAGGGACTTCAGGAAATAGCATTGACAGACTGGGTTCAAATCCCAACTCTGTCACTTAACAGTTGTATAAGCAAGTTAATTGCCCTCTCTGGGCCTCCATATTCCCACTGAAAATCAATATCTACCTCATAGGGTTTTTAGTGAGGATGCTAACATGAAGCAGGCTCACTCTTTGGAGTCTTTACTAGTTGGAGTTTCCTAAGGAGAAGTAAGTGCCGAAGGTTTCCAGGGATGCCTGGAGAACACGAATGCTTGGTAGCAAGGGAATGAGTTCCAAAAAGCAGAATTTCAAGGAATCGTTGGGGAGATATTTGTAGATAGAGAATGAAGTGACTATCATCATGTAGAACAAAACCTTCTCTAGGAACATAAAATACTGGTCCTACTGCCAGACCCTTGGCACTGGGGGCCAAAGAAGCTGGTTCCTTGGCCAAGGCTATACTTGCCATTGGCAGCCTATAATTGGAACTAGAATACTTCCTAGGTATTGCCAAGTCAATCAGCGACCAGTTTGGTTTTTTCCCTAGAAAATGAGTGACAGCTGCACAACTTTTCAGTTGTCAAGAGAAGGAAGGAAAAAAGCACAATGGCTCTCTACTTTCCCTGTTCACCCTAGAGGCTTACTGGTACATTCTCATCTCAAACCAGCACAAATTCAAGTAAAACCTAGCACTCAGCTGGAACTTCTAAAAGGAATTATCCCTAAAAGTGTGAAGGAAACTTAAAAATTAATGAAGCTATGGGCAACCTGAGCACTGACATTTTTCAAAACATCCTCCAATGCCTTCCTAATTAAAGGGATCAGGCAGCTGTTTTCCACTTCTGGTATCCTGAGTCGGGGAATTCCTGAGGGAGGGAGGAAAGAGTTACCAGCTCTAAGTTGGTTTTTCCTTCTCTTGGAAAAATCAACAATTCAGTTCTGAGTTCGGTTGTGGATTCTAGATGAAGGCTCCTACCAGGATGGCAAAGGAGACAATTTGAGAGCTGTGATTCCAGGGGAGAGCTCTGTCGGCATTGCAGCCCACTTGAGCAAACACTTTCGAGGAGAAATGAGTGGAGAGACTCATCAAAGCAATCCAGAGATGAAGTACCTTGGGGGCCCCCAGCAGCCCAGGGGAGATACCCCTGCTTCTTCTGGTCCTGGTGAAATAGCAATTAGAGAGACGAGGCCCGTGTATATAAGAAGAGCCACAATTCAGCAATACAATCCTAGTTGTGAGGGTTGGGAAAGGTCAGATCAGCGAAGACCCAAAGAGTGAGGAATTTTCCAGGTAAGGGAGAAAAGGGAAGAATGTTCCAAACAGAAAAAAGAAGCTATGTTAGAAGCCCTGAATTCCATGGTACTTTTAAAGAACTAAAAGGTTCTCATGTCTGAAGTTGGAAAGAGAGGAAAAAATGAAACAAGATAAATTTTGAAACATACCTGCACATAGTAGATTCTCAATATTAACTGAGATGTTAACTGTGGTGATGTCTTTAATTTACTAGTTCTGCTAATGAAGTGCTACTCTGCCATTATTCACCTGCTGTTGAAACTACTCTCAGAATGGTCAGGTGATGTCTGTGGTCATTCATGAACTGCGTGTTGTAAAAAGACCCAGCCTTCAGACCCAGAAGCACCTTCTCTGTGCCTTGGTGGCCTCTCTAGCTCTGCGTGAAGACAGGCAGGCTCACCTGAGAGTGACTCACCTGTGTGCAGACTAAGCAAGGAAACAACCTGGCACAAAGCAGAGGAGCCCTGCAGGTAACTAGGATTGTCCTTCTTGGCCAAGAGTTTGGCCACCATTTACCTTCATTCCAACCCAGGGCCAGCCTTGCTGGTGTGAAACCTGTACAGTCACACAGGGATCCACACTCAGTGCTCTGCTGTTGCCATCTTGAAATTCTTAATTTTTTAAGAAGAGGCCTCACATTTTATTTCGCAGGCCCTGCAAATTACTCAGCTTGCCCCTGGCCCACCCCAAGCAGTTATTCAAAGTGTATCCTTTCTAGTAGTCCCTGACAGCCCCTTTTACAAGAGAAATGATGGACAAAAGAACAAAGCTGTTTCCTTCTAGTAATACCTCTGGGGCTGTTTTATAACCTGGCCTTCTGGGCAGCTACCCAGTTGGCCCATTCCTTAACCTATTTCTGGGGCCAAGAACTGCTGGGATCCCTGATCAAACTGTACTCATGTTTATAGCTCTTCTTTTTCACCATGTTGGGCAAACTGGCAGCAACAGAAGACAGGAACACATTACCAAAAAGAGCAATACTGCTGGACCTAGACAGACTTGGGTTCAAATCCCAACCCTGCCTTTGACCCCCAGGGTGACCTTAAGTAAAACACTTAACCCCTCCCTGAGCTTCCATTTCCTCTAAATCTCTAAACCTAAAAAGATAATAGAGCCACAATGGTGGAGAACCATGGATAGAGTGTTCTGTATACAGTAAGCACTCTGTGTTAGCTACTGGCCTTTCTCTCCCTGCCCTCTGTGCAGTCTTGGTGTGGCTATCAGTCAGAATACACACCTCGGGGCTACAGAAGCCAAAAAGGGCTCTGGATGTTTCTGCAGGTCTCCCCTTTGAAGTGCTTATATTACTGGGAAAGCAGATCCATGTTATAAACTCAGCCAATCATACTCTTTCCTAAACTCAGCTGGGACAGGAAAGATGGCAGATTTTCATTAATTTCTGTATCTGTTGATTCCAGACAAGCCTGTTGAACAATATCAGCTGTTGAGATCCTCTGGTTCTCCAGCTTTCCCTTCAACCCTGAGAGTTCCCCTACATCCTCCCAATAAGCCCCCTTTCTTGCTTACGTTAGTCATAGCACCTTCTCTGGTTTGCAGACAGAGATTCTAACTCACCACACCGTTCTTGGAGGGGGAAGTGTGGGCAGACATCCAGATTTTTAACTCATTCAGGTCATCAGACCTAGCCCATGGCAGCACAAAGTTGATTACTGATGCAAAGAGGGATGCACTCTCTCCTAGCACCTGTGCAGGTGGGAGACGTGTGTGTACCCAACCCAAGGGAAAGCTCCTGGCAAGCCATCTAGCCCAGAGCCTTTCCTCCCACAGGAAAATACTTGTGCATTCAGTCTTGAGCTGCAGAATGCAGAAAACAGACAGAGCTGCCTGGCTGATGTGCTCTCCAAGCACAGGGGCCCTCAAGTCTGTAGCACTGATCTCAGAAGGGGTCTGTCCTCTAATTATCCCTTGCCCTCCGGCCTTCCCACAGCATGTCAGCAGTACATGAGCTGGCCAGGTGGAGCCCTCCCTAGGCCTGCTGTGTCTGCAGATGGAGGAGGCAGCTGCAGATGTGGAATGATTAGGAGGCAATGGGGCATCATCCACAACCGCCCCTGCCCCCACAGGAGCGATTTGTTCTGCGGGACAGTATTTACTTGATCCCTCTGCAGAGTCCTGTAAACAAGCAGAAACCCATGAGAGATCGTCTTACTAACCTTTAATGTAAATTTTAGATTGCTTTCCCACTGGAACAATGACTCTCTAGGAGGAACAGAGAATATTCCAAAAACATCAAATGTGACAATCAAAAACCCTTTAGAGATCACCCATTCCAGCATCCCCATTTTACAGGTGAGGAAACAGGCCCAGAGAGGAAATCATTTACTCAAGATCCCTGTTAGGGGTTGAATTGTGTCCCCCCGCCTCACAAATTCCTGTTTTGAAGTCCTAACCCCCAGTACATCAGAATATAACCTTATTTGAAAATAGGGTCATGACAGACGTAATTAGTTTAGATGGGTCATACTGGAGTAGGGCGGGCTCTAATTAAGTGTGACTGATGTCCTAGTAAGAAGAGGAAACTTGGAGACAGAGAAACATACAGAGAGAATGACATGTGATGATGAAGGCAGAGATCAGGGTAATGCTTCTACAGTCAATGGATGTCCAAGATGGCCAGCAAACCACAAGAGCTAGGGCGAGGCATGGAACAGATTCTCCCTCATGGCCCTCAGAAGTAACCCACCCTGCCAGCTCTGTGACCTTGGACTTCCAGCATAAATTTCTGTTGTTTCAGTCACTCAGTTTGTGGCTATCCTAGGAAACCAACAAAGTCCTCTAGCAATTTGTAATGTATTCTAAACTCATTATTATTTTTTATTGCCATTTTATGGGGTATATATCCCATTTCATTCCATCAAGGGTTTCAAA
The DNA here is from genome assembly GCF_964662115.1 of Mustela nivalis. NCBI lineage: Eukaryota > Metazoa > Chordata > Mammalia > Carnivora > Mustelidae > Mustela > Mustela nivalis. Next base: position 35,096,178 of record NC_139038.1, read on the forward strand.
CAGCATTTAAATAAGAGATTAAAAAAATACATACTAAGTAAAAAACAAGAAAAAAATTTAAAAAGAAGTAAGTCAAGAACAGAGGGTAGAATGAGACCTACAAACTCACACTCAACCACTACATAAATCACAAACTGGGCTGTAAGTTTCCTATAGCTCAATATAAATAGAAATATAATCAAATGAGGAACTTTTTCTTAGTGCTGAACAATAAAGACACAGGATCCTGAGAAATGTAACAGATCAAAGACTCAACAGCAACCCTATAACAAATGGAGTAATAATTTTATAAGGTAAGAAACTCAGCTAGAAAGTCATTGCTGGAGCTGAGACTTGCCCTCAGGACTAATGCATTCCATGGATGTTCTTTCTTTTATTCACTCAACAAACCTGTCTTGTATGCCACCTCTATGCAAGGTGCAGGGGACTCAATGATGACCAGGATACAGTCTGGCTGCAAGAGGCCCATGACATGGTCTCTGGAATGTAGTTAGGGAGGCATACATAAAAACAACTACCATGTCCCGAGACAACAGCTGTGGGTCCCTGACCCCAGCACAGAATTCCCACCAACTACATTGTGGTTAGGAATCTTGACTTCAAGTAATAGAAATTCCCTGTGGTAGCTTAAGGAAAAGTGGCAAGTTCAGCTAAGGATACAGATGCACCCTGTGTCTGACAGAATCCAAGGACAGGGATGCTGCCAGACTTTATGACTGGGCTGGAACAAAAGACTAGGGTGTGGTCCATTTCCACAAGATCCCAGGAGGCTCATATGCACTGCTATGGGGAACCCATAAGTTCTCTCTTAGATCTGAACATGTGCCTCATTCTTCTCTCTCACTGTAGGCTGCTTTCTTCTGGTATTTTTTTTTTTCCATCTACAACACAGAAACCTTGGCTACTCAGCACCTGCCTACATCTCAGAGTAAGATACAGCTCCCTGCTTCTCAGTCCCAATTCTGAATCACTGGTAGAGGCCTTGATTGATCAGGTGCTCAATCCCTGGATCAATCATCTATTGTCAAGGAACATGACCACATAGAACAGAATTGGCTGCTGGGAAACCAACCACTGTATCTTGTGGCAACTCGGGGAAGGTGAAGTTCCCAGGAAAAGGAAGAGCTTAGACAGCCACCCAAGAGGTACACAATAAATGCTCATCGGTGGTAGCAGGGCATGGTGGTAAAAAGCACGGGCTCTGGGGTCAGACTACCCACATTCTACTACTTTTGAGTTGTGTGGCCTTGGGCAAGTTATTGAAACCACAGCCTCAGTTTCTTCACCTGTTAGATGGCAATAAGTAATAGGATCTACTTCATCGTGTACCAGTGAAGCTTGAATGAGATCATGCAAAGAAGACAGTTAGGCAATGCCTAGTAACAAAGCAATCACTCAATAAATATCAACTATCATTATTATCAGTGGTGATTAAGGCAATGATGATGACCTCTAGACAGCATCAGTGTAATCAAGCCACTCAATTTCCTCCTTAACAGGTCTGGTGGTTTCTATGGAAATCCAGACCACAGTCTTTGAATTCATCTTACGGTACTTGTTAAGTGTGCCATTTTCAACCATAACTTTGACTGATACCATTAATTCCCTTTTGGTGTTCATTCATCCATTCAACACTTAAGTACGCTCAGCAGAGTTACTCTGTGCCTGACACCATGCCAGGGACTGGGGACATAACAAAGAGAAAAAAGTCCTGCTCTAGAGAAACTGATGATCCAAATGCATTCTTTCCCCAAAGCCTAGGGAACCTCAACCACTGGTCCTAGAAAGGACTTTATGAAGGTGATTTTAAGGAGACATAAGCCTGGCATTAAGTGACATTGTTGCAATGAGAGCTAGTCCCTAGAGTTTCTTACTGTTGTAACAAATCGCCACAAACTCATTAGCTTAAACCAATGGAAATATATTCTCTCGCAGTTCTGAAGACCAGAAATCCAAAATCAAGGTGTCAGCAGGATTTGTTCCCTCTGAAGTCTCTGAGGGAGAATCCATTCTATGTCTCCCCTCCAGCTGCTGGCAGTTTTTGGCATCTCTTTGTTTATAGACAAGTTGATCCACTCTTTGCCTCAGTCTTCACATAGCCTTTCCTTCTGTGTGTCTGTGTCTCAAATACCCATCTCCTTCCTCTTATAAGGACACCGAGCATTGGATTTAGGACCTACACTAAATCAAGATGACCTCATCCAGAATCCTTAACTTAATAACATCTATAAAGAAGACCTTATTTCCAAATAAGGTCATAATCTCAGGTACCCTGGGTTAGGACTTGAACACACCTTCTGGTAGATACTGTTCAATCTACTACAGTCCCTTTCCAACTCCCCTTTCATCTTCCTGATTACATCAAGGAAAAATTATCTGTCTGTGAATGCAATGTCCTTAACATCTCTTTCTGGACAGTTTCCAAGTTTAAGCCCAGCTGAACTCTGGCTCTGATCCTTAAGCTGGCAAAGGTACCTAGCTAGGATTACATATGGCTTTGTTTTTATATCTCTTTTTAGTTACCTTCCATTTATGGCTAATGAAGTTGGTTGAGATTTTTTTGTTGTTTCTTTTGAAATAGATATAATTAAATTAAAAAGAACCATGAGGAACTATGGACTCTGAAAAACAATCTGAGGGTTTTGAAGGGGCTGGGGGTGGGAGGCTGGGGGAGCCTGGTGGTGGGTATTATGGAGGGCATGTATTGCATGGAGCACTGGGTGTGGTGCATAGACAATGAATTCTGTTACACTGAAATTACATTTTTTTAAAAGTACGTTGGTTTAAAAAATAGCAAACAATTAATAAGTAGAGGGAATATATCCAACAGAATTTACAGACTTTGTGTGGGGAAAATGACCTATGTCTCTCATTTGTCCCCCAAGATCTACCCTTCATCCTTCTCTATTCTGTCCTCTGGCCCAGAAATGGACCTTAATAAATGCCACCAAGGGGTTCCCTTTCCCCCAGGCTTCATAATAATGCAAACAGAGGGAGAAAGAAGTGAGGTTGGGAAATTATACCCCATTCTCTCTCCAAGCCACCCACATCAATTTCCTTCAGGATTCCACCAACCGTTCCTTCCCTCACATCTCTAGACCCATTTTCCTTATACCCTGCCTTACCTGTGTCCCATTATTAAAGCTGCCTTGAATTATCCTAACATGAGTATGTCATCTGTTTCCTGCTGGGGCCCTATCTGATATAGAGAATGACTCAAGTGTGAGAAAACTCATGAAAATTCCATTTTCTCTAAGTTTGATGTTGTCAAAAGCAATAAGGGCACACCTTTTCTGAGCTGAGAAGATCCTGATATTGAATTAATCTCTCTCTCTCTCTCTCTCACACACACACACACACACACACTCTCACACACACACTCCCTCTCTCCAACACACACGCGCATGCAGGCACGCACACACACCCACTCACACACATCTTCCAATCTCTACTGATCACAAACTGACCTACAGAGCCCTTAATGACCTTCTGTCTAGGTCAGCAACTGAACAGATAAGACATTCCCAAGAAGGCTGCCAGAACCAACCCAATATTATCCATGGTTGCCTGGCTCACGCTGACAAGTGACTCATGTGACAGGAGTATGAGAAGTTCTCTTGAGATGGGATTGGGGTTTCCACTCCTTCCAACCTGCGCTGGTACTTTCAAAATCAATGACACTGCCAGGGGTTTATCGTATGGGCAGGGCAGCACCTAAGAGAGCACGCAGTGAAAAGAAAATAGATGTCCTACACAAAGGGGGCATCGGAATAAGGGGGTTGGACAGATAACACTTTGTGCAGAGGGTAAGGCCTGAAAAGAAGCTTGAGATAAAAATGACAATAGCTCAAATGTAGTGATCCCTCTTCCCCCAGGCCCTGCACTGCACGTCCTGTCTCACTAAATGGGTGCAGTGGCTCAGGTGGGGGAGGTACTACTATAAATCCATCACACATGAGGAAACTGGGGTTTGGCCAAGGTCACACAGCCCAAAAGTAGTATAGGCAGGGTTGTAATTAAGTCTATCCCTTTCCAAGATAGGACTGGACTGCAGAAAAAGAGAATGAAAAACAGTGGGGAGAGAGACTGTGGTAGATACAAAGCCAGTCTTAAGGGTCTGACGAAGAAAGAAAGACTCCTCCTCCAGTGCCAGTAATCATCAGTAATGCCACCTGGATCAGCACCCGCAACTCCTTCATCCGTCTGACCCTGTGCACACCCTCCGTCTCAGCACTTGTCACGCTGCTCTGGGATTATGTGTCCTGCAGTTTCTCCCTCCAGGTGCTAGCCCCTTTGAGAGCAGGGGCCGTGTCTGTTCACCTTAGTGCGCTAGCACCTCACGTAAGCATGCAAGAGTGGGCACAAGCAGGCACTCAGCATCCTCGGACGTCCCCCAGGATACGACAAGGCATTTTATTCGTCAATAGGAAATCCACTTCCAGGCTGGGTTTCCAGCCATAAGTGACTCTTCTCACCAAAGTGACTTTAAAATGTGTCTCTCCCTTAACATCATGAATGATGGCACAGGCTGACATCACGACATCTTGGTGTGATGACCAAAAAGGACACGGCATCACGTGTATAGCACTCCTGCCAAAAATGGCTGGTCTCAATCAAGTCAGGAGGCGCAATCAGAACAATCCATCTCGCATTTGCATATGGGGTGTTCTGCCAAACATCTGACCTGGACGTTTTAAAAACGTGAAAGGCATAAAACACACACAGTCACACACACACACACATATATGCATATGCAAATGAATACACCCCCTCATACACATACACATACACACACATACAATTCCTCTCTCTCGCTCTCTCTCTCTCACACACACATAGTCACACATATACATGTGCATATACATGTATACACTCACATAAAGGCTGGGGAATTTCCTTACCATAAAGAAGTCTTTAAAAATGTGACAAATGGGGGTGCCTGGGTGGCTCAGTGGGTTAAGCCTCTGCCTTCGGCTCAGGTCATGATCTCAGGGGCCTGGGATCGAGTCCCACATCGGGCTCTCTGCTCAGCAGGGAGCCTGCTTCCTCCTCTCTCTACCTGCCTCTCTGCCTACTTGTGATCTCTCTCTCTGTCAAATAAATAAATAATCTTTTTTTTAAAATGTGACAAATGAATGTCATGTATTGTCTTTGACTGATTGCTAGAATCTTTAAAGCAGCTGTATAGAATATTAGGATAATTAGGGAGTTTGACTATGGAGTGTATATTAAATAACAGGATTATATCAACATTAAATTTCTTTTTTTTAAGATTTTATTTATTTATTTGACAGAGAGAGAGAGAAATCACAAGTAGGCAGAGAGGCAGGCAGAGAGAGAGGGGGAAGCAGGCTCCCCGCTGAGCAGAGCCCGATGCGGGGCTCAATCCCAGAACCCTGAGATCGTGACCTGAGCTGAAGGCAGAGGCCCAACCCACTGAGCCACCCAGGTGTCCCATCATTAAATTTCTTGAGTGAGATCACTGAATTGTGGTCATGGAGTAAATGCCCTTGATCTTAGGTGATATGTGATCAAGTATTCAAGGGTGAAGTGTCATAGTATCTGCTACTTACTCCCAGTTTAGTTTACTAAAAAGTGCACATGACTGTATGTGTAAAGAGAGAGAGAGAGAGAGAAATCCAATAAGGAAAAGTATTTAACAATTGATGAAGGGTATATACATACTCACTGAACTGTGTTTGTAATATTCCTGCAGGTTTGAAATTTTTTGAGAAAGAAAGTTGAGAGAAAGACACCTAGGCATGGAATTGCTAGGTTTTATGGTAAACAGATGCAAAACTTTTCTTTCTTACACCAGACTGTTTTCCACAGCAAGTATGCTATTTTACATTCCCGTCAGTAATGTATGAGGTTTCAGTTTTCCCAAATCCTCACAGTACTTGATGTTGTCCATCTTCTTTATTACAGCCATCCTACTGGTATCTCAGTGCAGTTTTTTTAAGATTTTATTTATTTATTTGTTTGAGAGAGAGAAAGAGTACAAGCAGAGGGAGCAGCAGAGGGAAAGAGACCAGCACAATCCCCGCTGAGCAGAGAGCCTGATGCAGGGACTCAATCCCAGAACCCTGGGATCATGACCTTAGCTGAAGTCATATGCTTAACCCACTGAGCCATCCAGGCACCCCCTCAGTGTGGTTTTGATTTGCATTTGCCTCATGAACTAACAATGTTGAGCAAATTTTCATGTGCGTATTAGCCACAGGTATATCTCAACAGAAATGTCCTAAAATGGGACTGTGGCGATGGTTGCACAATCCCATAAATTTACTAAAAGCCATTGAACTGTGCACTTACAATGAGTGAATTTTAGAGTATATAAAGTATACTTCAATAAAGCTACCTTCTTTTTAAGGAGGAAGAAATAAAACAGTCAATACCACTCCTATTGCGGTAGAAGCCTAGGCATTGATAATGACAATGTAATCACGGAAGAGTTCTCAAAAACAACAACGATGCCACCAAAAGAAATAGTGAGGGTCATGCAAATAGAGTCCCGATAGCCTGGGAGATAAAGGGGTGCAAGCTGACTTCTTCCTTCTACCACATTAGCCGGAGGTTCTCATCAGTTCCTAAGTTCACAGGCATGAAGTAAATTGCACACAAGTCTCCACAGAGGGGAGAGCCTCAACCATGTCAACAAAATCTTTTGTCACCATTATAGCATTCTAGTTGATTATATGCCATCACCCAAAGTCCAGAGGCTGTGAGACCCGCCCTGAATCCCACCACTGATGGAAGTTTGACAAGATAGTTGAAATGCTGGTGTCAGACACCCCTAAGTTCAAGTCCTGCCTTTCCCTACCACTAGCCATGTGACCCGAACCACTTAAGTTCTCTGATCCTCACTCTCCTTATCTCTAAAGGGAACATAATAAATGAACATACCTTAGAGGGTTGTTGGAAGATGAAATGACATCATACATGTTAAAGCTCTGGCAGGGGACTTAAAAGATAACAACTATTATCATTTATTGTATAGTACCTATAAAGTGCTTGGAGCAGTGCCTGGACATAGTAAGGCGAAATAAATCACTTATGAGTAATTGATGCAGTCAAGATCCTGACTCCCATCTGGGCAGAATCAGGGCAGCAGTCTCTCTTCAGAGACTCTCATCTTAACAAGGCTTAGACTTGTCTGGGTCACCTTCTCCCACCAGCAAGGCACCTGGTTCAGGGCTGATGCTTAATAAATGCTGGGTGGGTGAGCAATGGCTTTTGCTACAACCACAAATAATGTTTCTATAGTGCCCACCATGTGTGGGGCAGTCTGCAAAGCTCATTTATTCTTCAAACTCAGTTCTGCAAGGTGGTACATTTTACAGAAGTGGGACTGAGGTGCTGACAAACAGAGAAACTTTCAGAACACACACATCTACCAAATGGTAAAGGTGACATGAAAACCAAATGGTATTAGACTAACACCACATGCTTAACAATCACAGCCAGTCCTGGGAACACCTCACCCCCAATCTTTGGAATGTGTCTGCTTGACACACCCCATGTATCATCGAGAGCAGACAGCATTTACCAGAACATGCCCACGGAGGAAAGAACCCATGTTCTGGCCACCAGACAGCCAACAATATGCTTCACACCCCATTTGGCTCCAAAGTTATGAGCTTCCTGACAACACTCAGAGTCGGTCTGAGTTTCTCATGACAAAAGGGCTCCCAAATTATTCTCCTGACCAGACAGCTGCTGTTTCCCAGTTAATTCTAACAGCAAGTGCATACATTATGCACATGGAGGGAATCAAAACCCCCTGAAAAAAAAATGATTTTTCTTGAAAGTTAAAAGATCCCACTTCTACCCGGGGCTTTCATTTGCTCTCCCTCAAACGGCAGTTCTATTAAAGCCAAATTACACCACAGAAATGACTGTGGAGTGTACATCAGCAGATCAATTTATTTAATTAGCCTGGGTAATTATAGAGGAATGAAAAATGCCTTGTGGTGGGAACGAACACAGATGAGTGGGGACTGGAGGACGGTGAAAATGCGATCCCCAGTCAGGGAGAAGCGCCACGTGGCACATGGCTGGGCGGCTTCCCGCAGCCTCTGCAGGCACTGAGGGGCATGCACCAAACTAGCCTGGTTCCTAGGGGTCCCACCAGACCCAGAGATCCACAGCCGTGGTTTTTAGACCATTCTGGCTGGGAGGTTCTCTTTTCTTTCTTTGTATATGTGTTTGTGGGGGAGGGAGAGAGGTAAGAATACATATCATGCAATCAACCCTTTTAAATTTTTGTGTACAATTCAGTATTGTTAACTAAGACACAGTGTGGTCCAGCAGGTCTCTAGAAAATACTCATCTTGCATAACTGACACTTTCTACCCATTGAACAGCAAATTCCCATTTTTCCTTCTCCCAGCCCCTGGCATCCACCATTCTATTATCTGCTCCTAAAAGTCTGACCATTTTGGATTCCACTTATAAGAGGAATCATGGGGCGCCTGGGTGGCTCAGTTGGTTAAGTGTCTGCCTTCGGCTCAGGTCATGATCTCAGGGTCCTGGGATCGAGCCCGCATCGGGCTCCCTAATCAGCAGGGAGCCTGCTTCTCCCTCTCTCTCGTCCTGCCTCTCTGCCTACTTGTGATCTCTGTCAAATAAATAAATAAAAATCTTAATAAATAAATAAATAAAATGTTTAAAAAGTGGAATGATCTGCCATTCGTCCTTCTGTGAATCAGTTATTTTACTTAGCATGATGTCCCCCAAGTTCAACCATGTTGTTGCATATCGCAGGACTCCCTTCTTTTTTAAAGCTAAAGAATATTCCACTGTAGATAAGAACTGCTGGAGGATAGAGAGAAATTGGAACCTTTGTACACTGTTGGTACGAATGTAAAATGGTGGGGCTGCTTGTAAAACACTATGGAAGTTGCTGAAAATTTTACAAATAAAACTACTATATGATCCAGCAATACTGCTTCTGGGTATATATGCCAAAAAACTGAAATCAGGATCTCAGAAAGAGATCTGCACTCCCATGTTCACTGCAGTATTATTCTCAACAACCAATGTATGGAAACAACCTAAGTATCTGTCAACAGATGAATGATAAAGAAGAGGTGATGAGGTTTTTCAAACAGCACTTGGTATAGGTATTTTTACAAACTGGTTCTCCCCAGAAAAGGTATCTTCATTCTTAACCAACACTCAGAGAGCACACGTACATTGAATACATTTATTGAGGGTGCCTGGGTGGCTCAGTGGGTTAAGCCACTGCCTTCGGCTCAGGTCATGATCTCAGGGTCCTGGGATCGAGTCCCGCATGGGGCTCTCTGCTCCGCGGGGAGCCTGCTTCCTCCTCTCTCTCTCTCTGCCTGCCTCTCTGCCTACTTGTGATCTCTCTCTGTCAAATAAATAAATAAATAATCTTTTTTAAAAAATACATTTATTGGGCGCCTGGGTGGCTCAGTGGGTTAAGCCGCTGCCTTCGGCTCGGGTCATGATCTCAGGGTCCTGGGATCGAGCCCCGCATCGGGCTCTCTGCTCATCAGGGAGCCTGCTTCCTCCTCTCTCTCTCTGCCTGCCTCTCTGCCTGCTTGTCATCTCTCTCTGTCAAATAAATAATCTTTAAAAAAAATACATTTATTGAGTGCCTACTGTTTTCATAATTACTTGTTCCACATGTGTCTTTGCTGTCAGGCTGTAGCCTCTGTGTGTACAGAGAAAGGCAAGGATCGAAGGCAAGAACAACAGAGATATATGGCTTGAGTCTGAGCCTAAGCTCCACCACTTCCAGGATGTATGAACTTGGGCAAGGTGCTCAACCTCTCAATGCTTCAGTTTCCTCCTCTGTAAACAGATGCAAATGTAGCAACACAGTGTGTGGCACATAGTGAGATCCAATGGTTGGAGATATATATAAATATATATACATACATACATATACTTGTTGGATGGATGGGTGGGTGGATGGATGGGCAGATAGATGACTAGGAGGACAGACGGATGGAAAGATAAGTGGATGGATGGATGGATGGATGGATGGGCAATGAATGGGGCTGCTGGATGGGCTGATAGGTAGATTGATGGGTAGAAGGGTGGGTAGGTTAGTAGATGGATGGGTTGATGGAGGGACATGGGAAGAAACAGGATAAAATGAGGGAGATGAGACGATGGATGAGTGGATGGTGGATCAAATAATGGATTGATGGGCAGAGAGATGACTGGGAGGATGGATGGATGGATGAGTGGATGGGTGAGTACCACTGTGGGTGGGTGGGTGAGTGGATGGATGGATGAATGGGTAGATGGGTAGGTGGGCAGATGAATGATTGGGTGGATAAGTGACAGGAAGGGTGGGTAAATGTGTAGGTGGGTGATGAATGAATAATAGTTTCTAGGTGTATGGTGTCAATAAGAAGACATATGACATGATCCTTACCTTCGGTGATGATTATTATCTCTTCTATGTGTCAAGGGTATCTTTTATAAAGAGGGTTCTTTGTACTCCAACAGAGACTAATAGTTCCATTTTATAGAACATGAGAAAACAGCTCAAAAAATATGGGGTTCATGCATTCTTTCATAAGTATTTGTTGAGCCCCTACCATGTATGAGACACTATAGGCACGGATATAGCACCAAAAAACAAACAGAAATCCCTGCCTCCAAGAAGCCTATACTGTAGTTGGGAGAGACAGACAATAAAAGACAATAAGGAAAATATATAATATATAAGACAGTGAGAAATTTTATGAAGAGGCAGGAAGCAAGTAGAGGGAATACAAGGTACCAGAGGCAGATGGAATTGCAGTTTTTAATAGGGCACCCAGGTATGGTCTCCCTGCAAAGGTGTTGCTTAAGCAAAGGTCTGAAGGGGGTGAGAGAGCAAGCCAAATGGGTGTCTGGGGAAAGAGCTTTCCAGGCAAAAAGAGCAGCACATGAAATGCCAGATACCAGTGAGAAGGCATGAACTACGTGCCAGGTCCTGTTCTAAGTGCTGAACATACAATCAGATATTTAACCCTCACACCAGCTCCTGAGGAAGGTGGTATTCTCATCCCCACCCTGCAGAAGGGAAAACTGAGGAGCAGAAAGATAAACAAACTTGATGAAAGAACTGGGACTGGGCCAAGGCAGCTCACCTCCAGAGAACATGTTCACCATTATATCCTTCAACAAGTGAGGGTCAAGCCTTAGAAAACAGCACAACCAGGACTAGATCTAATTCCTCTCCCAAGGTACGTTCCACTCCACTGTGCTGCAGTTAAAACCCAGGAAGAAGGCAAGACATGCACACAGGAAAAAAGCAAATGACACATGCAAGGGTCAAGCAGGAGCACCAGATGAAGCATGACACGAAGCATGACATTTGTTGAAAAAACAAAAGGCCTTTGCTCTAGTTATCAGCTCTTTCTGCACACCACCCTTCCCTTCTCATCCATCACATGAAATCCTATGCAACCTTTGGGACATGGTTCAAATGTCATCACTTCTTTGTAGTTCTCTACAAATTAATTCTTCCCGCAATTTTTCTCCCACGACAATTTCTATAATGATAATCATTTACATCAGACACTTTTTGGGCGCTAAATATGTGCCAGGCGTGTGCTCACAAATTCTGATCACAACGCGAGAAGACAGGCACTGTTTTATTCCCCATCTCATAGCTGGGCATCCTAAGACCAGAGACTTGGACTGACACAAGGACACACAGACAGTAAGGCAGATTCAGGATTTGAGCTCCCATTTGCCTTCAGAGCCCATGAGCTTTGCAGAGGTGATGCAGTTTGATAGTTATCGGTGTGCTCGTCTTTTTCGCCATGTTGCCAACTCCTGCAAGGCAAAGAGCCTTTGAGCTTCCAACTCTCAGCACAGATCCCAAAATGCACTAACCAAGCATTTGTTGACTGTCCTCTGCAGCACGCTGCTTCTATGTCTCAGAGGAAGCAAGTTTCCCCAGTATTTTCATATGGGCATAATTAGCAGGATTTCTTCCTCACAATATGGTTGGGGAGCTTCTGGAAGGTCAAACTATCCTAAAATATCACCCTGACAGCTCCCCCAATGTGTCATTAATATCATCCATGAAAGTCTATGCATTATGTTCAGAAGTCCCCTTATTAAAATGTGAATGGAAGTGGGGTGGGAGTGGGGTGTGATATATTAACCCAGTGGCTTCCATGACCATCTCATGCACTGAAGGGAACTCCCTCCACTGAGTGGGTGTCCTAGAAGCCCCATAGGCAGGGGCAAATACAGACTCAGTGGTTACATCATCTTAATGCTGCTGCTTCAAAAGAACAAAAATCTTCCACTGAGAGTCAGGGACACATAGTTGTGGATTGTGGAACCACAAAATATGATCCGAAGCTCATGGCTTGGTTGTTGGTGAAAGTGGAGGAGGGTTAACCAACCCTGGCAAATTCTGCATGGGTAAATATACATGAGGACTTCAGTTTGGGTCTGAACAGGATGGTTTGTGCTATCTTATTTTGAGGGGCACTGTGGGGAGGAGAGAAATGAGGAGAATAGTGGGGAGGAACTGGGCCTTTTTCTCAAGGAGCCCCTGGCCTGTCTTGGATTTGATAAGACTTAGCCCCAGTGGAGCTGCTGCAGGGCCTAGAAAAAGTACAATGAAAATTAGGAACATATCCCCTCTTAGTACTGAACACAGCCCTGCCTCTCACTTCAAGGATGGGCAGTTTGAGGAACAGCAAGAGGCAGCCCCCCTCGAATGTGGACAGAGATATGCTCACAATGGTGACTGTGATGAGCCAGAAGGTGAATGGGCATTTGTAAAGCCCAAATACTGGGAGAAAGAGGAATTTTACAAAGGGTGACCCGGATGTGCCATGTACGTAGATTGAGGCAAAAATACGAACTTGAGGTTACTGATATTAACATGTCTCTATCAGTATCATCGGTGACAAAATCTAAAGATAGTGTATAATACTATTTCATTAAAAGTTCATGTAGTGTATACTAGGTATTTACCCAAAGGATACAAACATAGTGATCCAAAGGGGAAACTGCACCCCAATGTTTACAGCAGAAATGTCCACAATAGCCAAACTATGGAAAGAGTTCTGATACCTATCAACAGATGATTGGATAAAGAATACATGATATAATATATATATATATATATAATACACACACACACACACACATACATACATATCATGGAATATTACTCACCCATCAAAAAATGAAATCTTACCATTTGCAAAGACCTTGATAGAACTAGAGGACATTATGCTAAGTGAAATAAACCAATCAGAGAAAGACAATATTTCACTCATATGTGGAATTTAAGAAACAAAACAGGATCATAGGGGAAGGGAAGGAAAAATAAGATGAAATCAGAGAATAAGAAATTCATAACTATAGGAAACAGAGGGTTGCTGGAGGGGAGGTGGGCGGGGAGATGGGGACAACAGGGTGATAGGTATTCAGGAGGGCACTCAATGTAATGAGCACTGGGTGTTATATGCAACTGATGAATCACTGAACTCTACCTCTGAAACCGAAAATTACTCTATATGTTAATTAATTGAATTTAAATTTTTAAAAAAGCTCATGTAGCTCAATTGCTTTTTAAATACAGTTGGATATTGTTGTTTACTTTTTTCAATAAAGTTAGATTTTGCCAACAAAAACTATACAAAAGCTCAATGGCTATAATTCGGAATGCAAATAAAATCCACATCAAAGTTGGGGATTCCGAGCAAGCTTCCCCAACACAACATGCTGTGAGGATGTCCTCATGATGGAGATAAAATCTCCATGAAGGAAAATAGCCTTTTAGGTATGAAATTTATAAATCTAAACGAGAAAAAAAATATCAGAGGACACTGAACTGATAAGTTTTTAATTGATAAGGAGGTGGAGGTATTTAAGGAGGAACAAGATGGGAAACAGCCAATGGATGTGATTCAGCTGGGCACACCACACTTTTACTCCATGGGAAGATTTTTTTTTATTTTTAGCTTGATCTCCACTCAGGTCATTTGTGGACCCAAAAGGAATGAGTCTTACAAATCCTTCCAGTGACACAGATGATGTAGAACATGGAGCTGTCCAAAGGATATGGGCACTTGGGTTAGTGAGAAGGGAAGGTGCAGGCCATGAACACAGAAAACCCAAACCTAGTGCTAGGTAAATAGCAGCAGATGTTTGCAGACAGTGTTCCATTTTGTTTTGTTTTTTAAAGATTTCATTTATTTATTTATTTATTTATTTATTTATTTATTTATTTGACAGAGAGAGATCACAAGTAGGCAGAGAGGCAGGCAGAGAGGCAGACAGAGAGAGACGGAGAAGCAGGCTCCCCGCCAAGCAGAGAGCCCAATGCGGAACTTGATCCCAGGACCCCCGAGACCATGACCTGAGCCAAAGGCAGAGGCTTAACCCACTGAGCTACCCAGGCAGACAGTGTTAAAGGAAAACAAACACCCACAGAAATACTGACGATTAAGATTCAGTTCTGGGCGCCTGGGTGGCTCAGTGGGTTGGGCCGCTGCCTTCGGCTCAGGTCGTGATCTCGGGGTCCTGGGATCGAGTCCCGCGTTGGGCTCTCTGCTCAGCAGGGAGCCTGCTTCCCTCTCTCTCTCTCTCTGCCTGCCTCTCCGTCTACTTGTGATTTCTCTCTGTCAAATAAATAAATAAAATCTTTAAAAAAAAAAAAAAGATTCAGTTCTTACAGTGAATCTTGGAACAAGTGACTGATACAGATACCTTTATTTCTCTGAAAACAGCAATAGGATCCTGACATAAACATGTGCACCCCACTCCCGCATAGATGAGCATGGGGAAGAAGAAGGCTGTACTGTAAAAGGTGGAGCAGGACACACCAGACCAGACCTGAAGAAAGACTAATCTCTTAGTTACATATGCACAGGAATTTTTACCATTTCCCTAAAGAGAAACAAGCATACAATTATACTAAAAATCCACTGCATAGAATACACACTGTAAAAGTAAGTGCCCCTAAGTGAACTATTTAGTAAAATGTATGGGTTATCACTCCAGGATATGAGTGTTATTATTATCAAATAACCCTTTTACTATATCTAAAAAGTTCTGAGTTGAATAATCCTCCAAATACCATTAGATACAAATATAGGAAACATGTAAACCTTATTTCACTATTTATTTGAGAAACTGGCACCTAGAGCATATTTGTATCAGTGGAATTCATTTGGATGAAAGTAATTTTAAAAATCTCAGAAAAATTATAATATTAAAGAGAATTTAATGACTCTTTAACTGAAAAATATAGACATAGGACTGCAGGTATGATTTGATCAAACAACTATATCACCAAACACTTTCCTCTCTCTACCCTGCTTCTTGGGCACCAGATGGATATCAAAAGCAACTAGGGCCACATGCTTCCTTACTTTTGCCTAGCAGAGAAAGAACAAAGTCCTAAGCCAAGCTCTGATTGGGCCATTCTAAGTTGTATGTCCACTCTTTATCAACATGATCATGGAATGCCACTGACTGGTATGCCCAACCCTGAACTAATCACTGGGGTACAGGAGAAGGAATTACCCATATTCTTGGTCCAATCAGAACTCTTCCCTAGTTAGGGGTTGGGGACACACACACACACACATGCACATTGCATGTGTATGAAAGAGGGGTAGTAGGTGTTGGAGAAACAACCATATGTCCATAATAAGGAAAATCAAGGAAGCACCTCACAGTGCTGGAGGTTGCTTTACCAATTCTAATTAGGGTCTAAACATACACCAAGGAGGCCAAAAGAAATGAAATGAGCTCTGCAAGTAGGTGACAGCTCAAATTTTTCCTCACAATTCAGTCTAGGTCCAGCTTCCCCAGGACAGAAGGGAGAACTGTTCTCAAGGGCAAGTAGGAGCATTTAGCATCTTCAAATCCCTTCCTTATTCCAGAGCTTGAGTGGAGAGCTCTACAGGCACTGCCTCATTTACACCTTGCCAAAATATTATAAATTAGGAAATGTTGTTATCCTTCTTTTACAAATATATCAAGGTCCACAGAGGTTGAATGAAGTTCCAGGGTCTCAGAACAGGAAGGTATGAAGTATAAGTCTTCTGTATCTGGAGTCTAAGGCATTAACCTCAAACCCCACTACCTGCAGGGAGTTTCCTCTGCAAAAAGCTATACCAGCCCTTTGCCTTGAGCAGAGTCACACAAAGCCTATGACTTGTCACCATGGTAGATCCAAGTTTCTAAAGCCAAGGCTGCTTGAGTCTTCCCAAATCTCAACAGATGGCTATAGAGCCCACCTGTGGAGCTGGCGGTCACCCTGAGTATTAGCAAAACAACTGTATGAGGGGAAGAGACAGATAAGAACAAAGCAATTGGGAGGTGAAAAATTGTGTCTGTTCATTAAATCCATATGTACTATCCGTCCCAAACTTTGAAATAAAAATTAAGACAAGGGCTCCACTAAAGGACATAAGCAGCACCGTGCCCACCCACCACTAACTCATTTTCCATGGAAAGGGAAGGAACAGGATTTGACATGTTTTCTTACTGAAAGACCAATTCAGATCTCACCTCCTTCAGAACATCCTCTATGACTACAGTTCAGGTAGAGAAGCTTCACCTTTTGAAGTCTTCTAGACAATTCACCCAGCAGCTCCACTCGGATGTCAAACAGGCCTCACAAACTGAATGTGGCCCCAAAAGAACTCCATATTCCCCCTGCCCTAAAATGTCCCTCGTCCAGTTTCCTCTATCCCACTGGCTCAAGCAAGACCAGATGCATAATGTGCAGGACCCAGGGCAAAATGAAGTTCAAGAGCCCCTTAATTCTTAAATAATTAAGAATTTCAAGATGGCAACAGCAGAGCATTAAAACAAGCACCAGGCCTTCTGAGAGCCAAGGCCCCATGCCACTGCACAGTTTTCATGCCATGAAGCTGGCCCTGGGCTCAAGTCAAAAACCTATGAGATATGTCAGTTTCTTCCCCCATCCCACATCCAATCTATCAGCAAGCTCCAATTCTAAATATATCCAAATCCAACCACTTTTCCACTCGTTCCATCACGACTGCCTCATTCTAGCTACTATGAGTCACTCCTGGACTGCACTGCAACAACCTCCTAAGTGGGCTCCTTCGTTCTCTCCTGCCCAGCAGCCAGTTTAATTGTTCAACATGAATCAGACCATGTCATTCCCTACCCAAGACTCTCCAATGTCCTCTCATTGGGCTTAAAGCCAATCTTAACCTTATCATGAGCTAAGGGGCCCGGCACAATCTGCTTCTTGCCACCTTCTCCAGCCTCATTTTATCCCATGCCTTTCACTCACCCTGCTCCAACTGTATTAGCCTCCTCGTTGGACCCCCAACACACCAAGCTGGCTTCTGCCTCATGGTCTTTGCACTTGCTGTTCCCTTCCACCTAGAAAACTCTCACCCCGATATTCAGTTTTTTCAGAATGGTTAGTTATTTCGTTAGTTTGAGGTTTTGGGTGTTGTTGTTGTTGTTGTTGTTAGTTAGTTAGTTGCCTTGTAACATATAGGTCTCTGTTCAACTGCCATCTCCTCAGAGAAGACTACCCTAAAACCTTTTCTAAAATAGCTGCTCGCCTCTCTCTTTCTTCCCACCTACCCAGCTTTGTTTTTCTCCTGAGCACTTACTACTAACTGGATTTGTATGATTTGTCTGTTGTGCTTGTTTGCCATTTTATGTCCCATACTTGAGTAGGAATTTGACTGGTCTTGTGTATTTATTCATAACTGTGTCTCCAGTACTTTGGACAGTGCTTGGCATATGGCAAACATATAAATGAACTAAATAAATTAATTATATACTACTTTAAAGTATTAGTTGCTGTTCCATGTCTATATGCCTTGATTTATATCAACTTTAGTGGAAGCTATCTGTGGGCAAAGGAGCAGTTCAAATTTCTAAAACCTTCAAAACAATGAACTCAATTCCACCTACAAACTAGATGCTTCATAAATGTGTTCATTAACAATTACCAAGACTCCTATTCTCCTAGTTCAGGAATAACAGATTTCATAACTCCCAATTATATACACATGGCAGGCATCACTAATAGATCACAGAATTCTTTCCCACTAAGCTAGGACACAACCCTCAGAATCTTTCTCCAAACAATCTTTCTTTTTATATATATATATATGCTTTATTTATTTATTTGACAGACAGAGATCACAAGTAGGCAGAGAGGCAGGCGGGGGGTTGGAGGGAGCAGGCTCCCTGCTGAGCAGAGAGCCGGATGCGGGGCTTAATCCCAGGACCCTGAGTTTATGACCTGAGCCAAAGGCAGAGGCTTTAACCCACTGAGCTACCCAGGCATCCCACAAAACCACCTTTCAAGAAGTTTCTATTTAAGGCAATATTGTTTTGGCACCTCTGTTCTAAATGATAATATGAGTAAACAGATCTGAAAATCACTAATCCAGGCCAACTGTCTCTCCTCACTCTTGTTTTTAATACATGGTCTTCATAATAGGCAGAGGACAGTACATTAAGGCAGCCATGCAATATGCTCTGCGTTTATGGACAAACAAGGACAACAAGCCTTAAATGTGGAAAATTACCTTTTGTCATGATTCAACCTACAGTAAGTTAGACTTCTGCTGGAGAACTCCACTTAAAGAAAAATGCCAGAAAAAAATAAATGGGTGGATTACAAAGCTCAGATTCCTTATCTCCAGCTAAAAAAAGCAAAAAAACAAAAACAAAAAAAACCATGTAGTTCCATATTGATTTTACTGGCTGATACTGCTTATTGGGAAAACAGACTATTTACCTTTCCCAACTCATTTCAGAACAGGTTGGAATTTAAACCTAGCATCACTCCAAAATCTAATGGGATTCCCAGGGTTGCCTGAAATTCTGTGTGTGGGTCCTCTCCTTCAGCCTTTCATCAACCTATAGCCACCGTTAGTCCTGTGGTCCCTTCTTAGTCCTCAGGCAAGGAAAGCTCTCCCACTTAGCTCCCAGTGCACCCTGAGTTTCAGTGCCTCATACTGGGAGGTTCATGTTCACCCCTGAACCATTCACTCTAAACATTTTTCTCTGAAGACTCACTGGCAGGGCTGGCTCCAGCCTTCGATGAAATCTAAATTCTTTGCCGTAAACTAACATGGGTCCGGCCTCTTAATGATGGTTGTCTTTTTAAGACCAATTGGTTAAAAGTGACAGAAATCCACCTAAACTGGCTTAAATTAACAATTTATGTTAATGACACACCTATAACACACTAAATATTATGTAACTGGAATATCTCATGCAACCCAATGGCATGAGGAGGCAGACAAAATCCAGGAAGAACTGGAAGGTGAAGCTGAAAAGCTGTCACAAAGGTTACTCTCACCATTTCTCTGATATCAAATGACCTTCAGATTCTGCTTCCTCTCTCCAGGTCTCCTTCATTTTCTTTCTGCAAATCAGCTGTCCCGGCTTCTAACGGGGTAAGAAATGGCCAACTCTCAGCTATCAAGCTCACACAGAGATGCAAGTCAGAAAATAACAAGCATCTCTACTTCCCAATTACAAATTCCCAGGAGGGAGAACTTACTGGTCCAGCTTGGGTCATGTGCCCATCTCTGGTCTAATCAGCTATGGCCATGGAACAAGCCATGGCTACCAAGGTATATCACAGGAGGATATGTTCTCATAGAAAAGGAACTATGGCCTGAGCAGACTGTTCAGAAAAGATTAGCAACAACTATAGTAGCTACCACCATCATTCCAGAAGCTTCCCTGCCTTATGTCACCCTCTGTCCTTAGAGTAAGTTTATAAATTATTGATATTCTAAAAATCCAGACCCCTTCTCGCCTTCTCAAAGTTTTTATCTTCAGTCAGCAGGCCACTGCCAGTTCTCAGCTACTTGCTCAGCCGCAGAGCCCATGAGTCAGAAGAAGAATTCATCTCTTCCAGATTTTTACAACCAATTCACTCCATGGACTCACATAAGCTAGAGGCAAGATGATCATGGTTTCCAAACCAAACATTCAACAATATTTACTAAGCAGATGTGTATTGAGCCTGCTCTATGCTAGCTATTGTCCTAGGAACTAAGATACAATAAAAGTGATGGAAATATTACATTACATATTCTGATGAGAGGCTACTTTTGCATTTACTTATGTTAAAAAAAGGCTATAAAGGGCCTATAAATTAGTTCATGCACTTGGCAAATCACCTTGTCTGAATATATATTATGAAATCAAAACAGACTAGTTAAATCTGACACATGTGTTCATCAAAACCCAGGTGACACCTGCAAGGAAAAGGGAGTAATCTTTGGGAAATCTCATCATTACACTTTTACAAAATAGAAAGTACCTTAAACACATCCCACCAGGCCACCATCCCTGCATGATAAAAAGAGCTTCACACAGACCCAGTCAAGAGCTCCACAGGCCAAAGCCTAGTTAGGGGAAGTTTTTTCATCATCTGAACCATGCGTACTGTCTAAACCCCAGACTACTCCAGGCAGCTGTTCCTGGGTCAGCCATCTCCTCGGCTCTGCAGAGTTCTCCTCTGCTCCCCACCCACTAGGAGAATAAATATCAAGATCTTGGCTGCCTTTCTCCAGCTGCGTTTGGAACGCAATTAATTTGGCACCTCTTAAATTTCCCTATGTTCCAGCAAGGAAGGTACTTATGGCTGTAAGACATAGCCAATGAGAGAAGAGAGGGCATCTCATGTGTCCCCAGTGGAGAGAGGAATCTATAAATCCATTAGCTGTGGCATCTGAGAAGATAAGGAAATCTTTTCAAAAGCCATGAGCACCATTTAAAGTCCACCTGAGAGAGGTAAGCTGAAGGCAAGGCTGGCCCAGGGGCTACTACCTAAAGAAGAGGGGGCCAGCTCCTCCAAGCACTGTGGGATCTGCAGACAGGTATACCCTTTAGGACGGTTATGTTCTGCTTCCACTCTCAAGAATGAGACATGACTATCCGTCTCCAAGGGCAGCTAAGCACACCTGATTTATAGAGGAAGGCAAAGAGAGAGATTGCCTGGCATGGGCCAGCAGGGAAGTTGAAGTACATACAGAGGCAGCAAGGCAAACTGCTGCCAGCCCACACCAGAAAGGCTGAAGAGGTCAAGCTGTCCACAGTCCTCAAGTTAACAACCTATATATGCCAGAACCAGCTCTGAACCTATAGAAGGGATGGCACCCCCATATGTGATCTCATCCAATCTTCAGAACAAACCTGCAAGGGATGTCTAGTATCATCCCTGGTTTGCAGATGAGAATATTAGGGACTCAGAGAGGGCCCTGGTTCATCCAGTGTCACACAAATAATAAGGAACACACTCCAGGGGTTGCCCGAGCTGACAATTTGTGACCAGAGCACTATCTCACAAGTGAGTAAAATACCCAGGAAAAGAATCAACCTCCAGCTTGCCTAATCTTCCCCCATTTTTAGGGTCTCAGTGCTGCCTCCCTCTGTCAGAGAGCAGCAAGATAGGCATTTTGTCCTACACTCTTGAGACCCCCAAAATAAATTTCCAAGCATCTTAAAGGACAGATGAGTCCCAACCCAGAGAGCACAGTAATAAGGAGTGCAGATTCTAAGGCCACATTTCCTGGGGATAAATCCTCATTGCAGACCTTGGAAAGTCTGAGCCTTGGTTTTCTTACCTGTAGAATGGAGCTAATGATAACCTACACATCTCAGCCTGGCTGGGCAGATTAAATGAAACAAGTAATGTCAAGGGTTTGGCAGAATGGCTTGGTAGAAGAGTCCATAAATGGCAGATATCATCATCATCATCATCAACACCCCCAAAGCTTTCATAGTCTCAGAACACCCTATGATAGGATCCATTCGCTCATATGTACAACAAATATTTACTGAACACCCACTACATGCCAGGAGTAATGCTGTATCCAGTAAGTAAAGACAGATGCAGCCCCTGCCTTCACCATACTTACCGCCTAGTGAGAGAGAGGGGGGGGGAGGGGGGGGAAGAATCTAATCTGGTTGTTCATACAATAGAGAAAATAAGAGGACAAAGCCCTGGCTCCCCAAGTCCCCAAATGATGGGGAAAAACAGCCCCCGTTTTTCTCTCTTTTCAATCTAAACCCCTGGAAAACCCAGGAACCCCCAGATCTTCACCTCTGTCCTGTATCAGCAAGCCTCAGACTCCAGTCCATTCAACAAACAACCCGACAAATAAGCCAAAAGGCTAATATCTATGATATACTATGAATTTCTTTCAACCTGTAAGAAAAAGGGAGAGAACCCAAACTTAAAAATTGCAAAAGAGGGGCGCCTGGGTGGCTCAATGGATTAAGCCGCTGCCTTCGGCTCAGGTCATGATCTCAGTGTCCTGGGATCGAGCCCCGTGTCGGGCTCTTTGCTCAGCAGGGAGCCTGCTTCTCTCTCTCTCTCTGCCCGACTCTCGGCCTACTTGTGATCTCTCTCTCTTGTCAAATAAATAAATAAAATCTTGAAAAAAAAATTGCAAAAGAGTGGTTCAATATCCACAAATCAATCAATGGGATATACCACACTGAAAAAAGAAAGGACAAGAACTATATGATTATCTCAACTGAGGCAGAAAAAGCATTTGACAATATACTGCAGCCTTTCTTGATTAAAACTCTCCACAGTGTAGAGATAGAGGGAACATACCTCAACATCATAAAAGCCATATATGGGAAGCCCACATCGAATATCATTCTCAGTGGGGAAAAACTGAGAGCTTTTCCCCTAAGGTCAGGAGCACGACAGGGACATTCACTCTCACCACTGTTGTTCAACATAGTACTAGGAGTCCTAGCCTTAGCAATCAGATAACGAAGAGAAATAGAAGGGCATCCAAATTGGCAAGAATTCAAACCCTCACTCTTCACAGATGACATGATACTCTATGTGGAAAACCCAAAAGACTCCACCCCAAAATTGCTAGATCTCATGCAGGAATAAAGTGGCAAGATATAAAATCAATGCGCAAAAATCAGTTGCATTTCTACACACTAGCAATGAGACAGAAGAAAGAAAAATTAAGGAATCTACAAGTGCACCCAAAACCATAAGATACCTAGGAATAAGGGTGCCTGGTGACTCAGTTAATTAAGCGTCTGCCTTCACCTCAGGTCATGACCCCAGGGTCCTGGGATCCCAGGTCCCTTCAGGCTCTTCTCTCTCTCTCAAATAAATAAATAAAATCTTTTTTTAAAAAAGTTATCTAGGAAACAGGGGCGCCTGGGTGGCT
Source organism: Mustela nivalis (assembly GCF_964662115.1). Classification (NCBI taxonomy): domain Eukaryota; kingdom Metazoa; phylum Chordata; class Mammalia; order Carnivora; family Mustelidae; genus Mustela; species Mustela nivalis. Next base: position 35,119,361 of record NC_139038.1, read on the forward strand.
CAGTGGGTTAAAGCCTCTGCCTTCAGCTATGGTCATGATCCCAGGGTCCTAGGATTGAGCCCCACATCAGGCTCTCTGCTCAACAGGGAGCCTGCTTCCTTCTCTCTCTCTGCCTGCTTCTCTGCCTACTTGTGATCTCTGTCTGTCAAATAAATAAATAAAATCTAAAAAAAAGTTATCTAGGAATTCACCTAACCAAAGAGGTAAAGGATCCATACTCTAAAAAATATTAGAACGATAATGAAAGAAGTTGAGGAAGACACAAAGAAAAGGAAAAACATTCCATGCTCGTGGATTGGAAGAACAAATATTGTTAAAATGTCTATGCTATCGAGGGCAATCTACACATTCAATGCAATCCCTATCAAAACACCATCACATTTTTCACAGAGCTGGAACAGATAATCCTAAAATTTGTGTGGAACAAGAAAAGATCCCAAATAGCCAAAGGAATGTTGAAAAAGAAGACCAGAACAGGTGATATCACAATTCCAGACTTCAAGCTACATTACAAAGCTATAATCACCAAGACAGTATGGTACTGGCTAAAAAACAGGGACGCCTGGGTGGCTCAGTTGGTTAAGCTGCTGCCTTCGGCTCAGCTCACAATCCCAGGGTCGAGTCCCACCTCAGGATCCTTGCTCAGCAGGGAGGCTGCTTCTCTCTCTGCCTGCTGCTCTATCTGCTTTTGTGTTCTCCCTCCCTCTCTCTCTCTCTCTCTCTCTCTGATAAATAAATAAATAAATAGACAAATAAATAAATAAATAAAATCGTGATTTAAAAAAAAAAAAAAACAGACACATAGAGCAATGGAACAGAACAGAGAACCCAGAAATGGATCGTCAACTCTATGTTCAACTAATCTTTGACAAAGCAGGAAAGAATATCTAATGGAAAAAAGACAGTCTCTTCAACAAATGGCATTGGAAAAATTGGACAGCCACATGTAGAAGTATGAGATATATATAGAGAGATATACATATATCATGAAGTATTTTATATATATGTGTGTGTGTGTATACACACACACAAACACACACACACACACACACACACGTATAAAATAGAATATTACTCAGGCATCAAAAAATTAAATCTTATCATTTGCAATGGCTTATAATATAGCTTGAAGTCTGGAATTGTGATGTCCCAGTTTGGGTGTGAGGAGATACCACCTCACACCAGTCAGAATAGCTAAAATAAACAACTCAGGAAACAATAAATGTTGACAAGGATGCAGAGAAAGAGGAACCCTCTTATACTGTTGGTGGGAATGCAAGCTGATACAGTCACTCTGGAAAATTTGGCTCATGTCATAATCCCAGGGTCCACATATCAAGTCATGCATTGAACTCCCTGCTCAGCAGGGAATCTGCTTCTCCTTCTGCCCTTCCCCCCTGCTCATGATCTCTCTCACTCACCCTCTTTCTATCTCAAATAAATTAATTAATTAAATAAAATCTTTTTTAAAAAGTTTAATATGTTCATTCACACAATATGATGCATTAACTCTGTAGAGAAAGAGATCTATAGTATGTGGCTAAGTGAAAAAAAGGAAATGGCAGAACAATATAGAAGATATTCATGTGTTTCTGTAATTATGCATATGAGTGTTAAGTCGGCAAAGAAAAAAAATCTAGAAAGTCCCTACCAAATTGTTAGAGGGTGAAATTTTATGAAGAATAGAAAACTGCAAGTTTTCTCATTGCTTAGGTTTTTTTTTTTAATTTTTACAAATTAACATGTAGTGCTCTTACAATGTGAAAAAAATGTGGTAAATTTACATTAAAAAATCACTGGATTATACACTTAAAATCGGTAAATTTTATGGTATATAAATTATGCCTCAATAAAGCTGCTTAAGAGAAAAAGAAGTTACATATTTGTTCAACATTCAACAATATTTATTGAACAACTACTATGTGTTAGGCATTCTTCAAGACTTTAGTGGAAAAATAATAAGAAAGATACAATTCTGACCATTAGGAAGCCTACATTCTAATGCAAAACATTTTAAAATTATCTTCTTTTAGAATACTTTATTTGTAGTCTCAGGTACATAAGATATACAATGGAAAATAAATATATATATCTTAGGCATAATACCATCCTTGGCATTCTAGGACATAAGAAGACACACGGATAATAGTAACATTTTACCCTTGAAAAGCACATCTAGGGGCGCCTGGGTGGCTCAGTGGGTTAAGCCGCTGCCTTCGACTCAGGTCATGATCTCAGGGTCCTGGGATTGAGTCCCGCATCGGGCTCTCTGCTCGGCAGGAAGCCTGCTTCCTCCTCTCTCTCTCTCTCTCTGTCTGCCTCTCTGCCTACTTGTGATCTCTGTCTGTCAAATAAATAAATAAATAACTTAAAAAAAAAAAGAAAGAAAGAAAGAAAAGCACATCTAGATTTCCAGGTGGTTTCCTACCCATCCCCTGACCAATTCAACAAGAATCCAGTAAGGAATCACTCCTGCTCACAACTAAGGAGACAAACACATCAAAGGTATATAGCTGAGATGAGAATGAAATTATGAGCCAACCAGATGTCACCAGGTACCACATAGTGAAATTCCAAGAGTGTGGCCCAGAAAGTAAGCCTCAGAAAGGTCACCATGGATAGAAGAGCCCCAGAAAGCTATAGAGGATGGGGGTCAGGGACTGAGGGGGATCTGTCCCAGAGGGAATGAAAAGGGACATCTATCCTGAGCCAAAACACATGAAGGGCCTCACATTTAGACTTTCAATATTATCTCCAAATGAGATTATATGGAAATACAAAGATCCATAGAAAATATTGAGAGAAAAATGATTCCATCATCCAACCTTAAGCTTGTGTCCCATTGCCAGACCACATTGTCTGAGGTAAACTATGAACTGAATTATTCTTATGAATCCTATAATTATACTAAAAAGAGAACAATTAAATTACATTTATTGTATGCATGTGTAAGTGTGCCAGAAGTTTAATTTGTCAAACATACATTTTTTAAATATACTATAGCTTTTTTTTTTTTTTTTTTTTTTTTTTTAAGAGAGAGAGACAGCAAGAGAGGGAACACAAGCAGGGTGAGGGGCAGAGGGAGAAGCAGACTCTCCACTGAGCAGGGAGCTCAATGTGGGGCTGGTTCCCAGGACCCTAGGATCACGACCCAAGCCAAAGGCAGACACTTAACAACTGGGCCACCCAGGTTCCCCTACTACAGCTTTTCTAATCCCATTTTGGAATTCTTCCTTCCTTCCTTCTCTCCCCCATCCTTTCTTCTTCTTTTTCTCCATCTTCTTTAACTTACTAGAATCCTCCAAGACTGGACATGGCCCAGACGTCTCTTTGTTCCTACAAGGAGCTCGGGACCTGAGCTAGAGAGGTGAGAGCAACAAAATTTGCCTCCTCCCTGAGAGAACCTAGAGCCCTGGAGGCCTCTTGGATTTGTGGGGCTGGCAACCAAACCCTGAGGAGGCAGAGGAGGGGCAGACACAGTGAGGAGTCTTTTTCGTTGTCTATATAGTCAGGAAATTAGCAAACTTTTTCTGTAAAGGGCCAGAAAATACTTTGGGCTTTCAGACCTGATGGTCTTTGTCTCAACCACTCAAGTTGACATTGTATGTGAAAGCAGCCACAGACCACATGCAGATGAAGGGGCACAGCTGTGTCCAAATAAAACTTTATTAACAAAAACAGACTTTGGATCAGATTTGCCTCATAGACCACAGTTGCCAACCCTTGCAGTTAATGATAATATGAGCTTTCTATTGTGATTTGATTAAAGAAAACTTGCCCCTCCTGGCCACTTAGAAAACAATGGTGCTGGTTTATTTATATGCACCTGGAGGTCAGGCCATATCTATAAAGGAGGTGATAACAAAGGGAAGGTAATACAAATAGAAATGAAAATCTGGATGATCCTAGTGATAACATAAAGGCATCTTATATTAGTTTGATTAAATAATTATAGGTTAATGCTCCTCTCCTCCTGATACTCTTAATTGCTATATTCTATTGCATGTAAGACACCGTCAGTTTAAAATGCAGTATTATTTTAGGAACCACCAAAAAAGATAAGACACTGACAATTAAACTATAACATGTCACCTGATTTTATATATATATGTCTTAGAACCACTGAAATAAAGTATGTTCTCCCTTGACTAACACAAATTTCATGACCTAGGATTATATCTCCTCTTTTAAACAGCTTTACTAAAATATAATTCATAAAAGTATACAATTCAGTGGTTTTTAGTATAGTCACAGATTTATGTAAACAACATCACAATTAATTTTAGGATGTCTTCATTACCCCAGAAAGAAACCCCACCCCCCTTAGCCATCACTCTCTAATCCTCCCATACCCCCAACCTAAGCAATCACTAACCTACTTGCTATCCATCAACTGACAGATGATGGTATATCAAGACAAAGGAGTATTATTCAACAATGAAAAGAAATAAAATACGGGTAGAAGCTACAACATGGATGAACCTTGACAACATGGTGTTGAGTGAAAGAAGTCACGTGATTTACAATCCTATTTATATGACATGTTCAGAATGCATCTCCTTTTTTATGGATCCAATCCCAACTAGATGCTATAGTAAGTAACAGTTACAGACTCATAATATCACATACGTCAGTGATTGGTGTTCAGTGATCAGAATCAATCTGTAGACAGAGACAAGAAGATAAATGCAACAATAAACTCTTCAGGTGAGAGTAATAATAAGCAGACAGGGAGGGGGGATTGCAGGAGAGGTGGAAGGATTCTAATTTCTGTGTCTTGCCTCACAGAGTCAAAAAATACTGCCTACTGTTGATTAGTAAAGAAATAGAGTGTGTTATCTAAAGCTATAAAATTAATCATCAGGAGAGACAGAGATAAAAATGGGGGTGGGTGTAGGAGAACAGAGCATGAGCTAAGTCTACATCTTTCATTCCTATTCGTTTCAATCATTCCACAAATATTTATACTGACTTGAAGGCACAAGGGGCTGCGGGTCAATAAAATTTTTTAAGATGATGAAGAAATAAGAGTATGAGCACAGTTTAGACCCATGAGGGGACCTCCAGAATAAGTAAAACCAGGAGTGGTTAACAGCAGTTACTGAGGAGTAAGATGCAGGTTGGAGAATAAAGATGGGGGTGAGAGGGATATTTTATTTTTCATTTTTTTCTTCCTCTATATCATTTGAACTCTTATTACTACGCGTGGGTATTGTTTTTGTAACAAAAGAAACCATGTATCTATTCATATGTGTATTATTTAATATATATTATATAACATGGTGATGTGTAATTGTATACATTATTATATATTATACAATCATTAATTATAATATATAAAATATATCTATTTCTTTGAATATAAAAAGCTCTCCTGGCTTTTAAAAATCCCCTGTTTAAGAAGAAATGCTTCTGGGTGGGTAACAACCTAAGTGTTGTCATTTAACCCCTAAAACTTGTTTCACCCAAAGGTCGCCCAGGAGAAAGGTGGAAGAGATTTACAGGAGTCAGACACAAGAAAGACAAAGGGACTCCCATAGATACACTGATTCCAAGTCATTTTGATTAAGGCTGGTCCTGATTTGGGGCCAATGTGGGTCTTCATTTTATAATCGGAAACCTAGAAATAGGTTCAGATTTTAAACTCTTCCTGTCTTAGGATCTGGCACTTTGGGGGGAAAGAAAATTCTCACTTGAAGGCTTAAAAGGCTTTTTGATAGAAGGGAGGAATTTGCAGACCCCTTGGAGAGATGGGGTGGCACCCAAAGTAGCCTTGCCTACCCGCCTGTGGGTCAATAGCTCCTCCCTTCCAGGTGGACAACTCTTTAGTGGCTGTTACGAGACATCACCTGACATGCTGAAAGCCTAAGCGGGGTTCCCGTAATTGCCTTAACTCTTTATCCCATCTTGCAACCATAGCCTTCAGCCACGTGACTTTGTATTTCTCTCAATAAAGAGGTGAAGCCTATTTCCCCACCCACTGACATGTGCATGGCCATGTGACTGGCTTTGGCGAATGGCATGTCAGAGATCTGATGTTATTGAAGGCTTGAAAAGAGTTTATGTGATTGGGCTCTGTCATTACCATGAGAGGAATATGCCCAGTCTAACCCACTGGTCCCAAAATAAACGGGGAGACAAACAAAAGGTGTGGAACAAAACACATCCCCAAGCCAAGCCCTATCTGGATTATCCCACCCCCACTTGACCCTCAGACACAAGTAAGAGGAACTGGGTGGGACCTGGAATCAAAGCAGAACCTACCTCTTTCTCTCTGTGGGGCTGCACAATTTCATCTCTGTGTGTGTCGTATCTCCCCCTCCAATTCCTGGTTGTGAATATCTGATTGGCCCAGTTTGAATTCAGTGGTCACTTGAGCCAATCACTTATGGCCAGGAGTGGGCTTTGGTGGCCAGCTGATAGCTTAGCAGGAACCTGGGACCAGCCAGAAATAGACAGAGTTGGACACCTCCATATTGTATCTGCCATGTGCAGACCTGGGGCTTGGTGGCCCTCAAAAATTGTATATTAATTTGAATTAAATAGCCTAGAAAAAGCTCTGGCTCTGTGTCTGTGTGAATTATCAATTCTTTGCCATCAAAACTGAGATTTCCTTGAAGGCACTGTAATAGTTTGCCAGGGCTATCCTAACAAAACATTACAGACTGGGCAGCTTAAACAGCAGAAATTTATTTCTCACAGTTCTGGATGTCGGAAGTCCAAGATCAGGGTTCCAACAAGGATGGTTTCTGGTGAGGTCTCTCTCCTTGTCTTGCAGTTGGCCACCTTCTCACTGTATCCTCAAATCATTTCTGTGTTCATCCCTGGTGCCCCTTCTGGGTCCAAATCTCCTCTTCTTTTACGGACACCACTCAAATTGGATTAGGACCTAATTTTAATTTAATTACCTCTTTAAAGACTCGCTCTCTAAATACAGTCACACTTAGAGGTACTGGGGGGTTAGAGCTTAGGTGTGTAAGTTTGAGGGGGGGGGGGTGCAGTTCAGTCCATAGTAAGTACAAAGGGCTTTGGATTTAGCCTGAGGACCCACTACCCCCCAGGTGCCTGACTCCTAAGCAACATGGGCTGCATTTGGTTTAGAACATTCTGGTCCCCACACAGGCCCTTCTAACCTCTAAAAATCTCTCTGTCCCTTCCCCTAGGGATTCTCCCCATTGTTAAAAACAGCCACCATCAAAAAGACAAAACCAGAGAAGATTAAACCATTCCTAAGCTGTACATTCCCAGACCACAGACTTACAAGATGTTTTAACTATGGATAAGGCTGCCGGTGGCTTTATGAGGGGTGCGAAGAAGAAAATGATCTTCTTGGATTTCATTTTCATTTTGGTTTAATGAGGTAAGAGACTCTCTTTTTGCAAAGTAGGGCAGCTCACTGCTAGACAAGGGATTTGGGTAGGGGGATGCTGCTCTGCTGTTTCCAAAGTTAGGAAGCTGGGCCCTTGGTATATAGTGGAGAGGTGGGGAGCGGGGTGGGAGAGGGGTGTTTGCCAATCAGAGTCCTAGGAACCGATTGAGAAGGCTGGGGCATTTCTCTCTGAGAGCTAAAATTAAGCAGCGGCAGCTGCAAAGTTAACATTTGCAAGTTTCAAAGCCAGGCAGTGTCAAGACTTGAATTAAACCAGTGAATGCTCTTTTAATTGGACCCAGCTTGAGACAATTCTGATCATTTCCTGGGACTGAAAGCCCACATCCTGTTTTAAACTTGGATTCTTAAGAGAGTGGCCCTCAAACTTTAGACTGCTTAGGAATCACCTGGGAAGCTGTGGGACAGGCAGATTCCCCAGGTAATCCCTGGCCCAACCCACCCACCCCTGCAGATTCTGCCTGTTCCCAGAGCATTTCTTTCTCGAAAGTAATAGTAAACATTCTTCTCCTGGATCAGGACCCCACCCTCAAGCAATTTTGACTCCTCGCCCTCTTCTACCTTTCCTAGGACATGTAATCGCTACCATACCCCAGCAATCAATATCTCCCTGAACCAGAACGTTTGCTCTCCAGAGATTTTTGTTTGTTCATGCTGCATCCCAGTTCCTAGCACAGTACCTGGTACACAGTATTTGCTCAATATTAGTGAATGAATGAATTAATTAAAACCTTGGAGTCTGTGCTGTTCTTTCTGCTGAGATATAATATTAATCGTTTAGAGGCACGATATTAAAATGGAATTAGCAGATAGTGCCTAACAGGCAGAAAACTTTCTTGTATTTCCCCTCCCCCATTCCTTGCCGGGTATCATCATCATCAAGCTGCCCAGCCCTGAATTAACAAACTGATACAAAACATTTCTCTTTTTAACAGAAATGGATTATCTCTGCTAAACAAACATGCCTATAGACCTCAGAGGAGTCCCAGCCCTCCAAAATCTAGCTTAGGGAAAGTGAAAGCTGTCTGCTTTCCATTTTCTGTGATCTAAAGTCTAGAGGAGGGATGGAAGGCATGGACAATAGGGGGTCTGACTGTTCACAGCCGATTTGGAATGCCAGAGACAGGGAAAGTCCCGTCCTATTTGTCCAGGACAAATAAATGCAAAAGAAACACTATTATTTCTAAGGTTCCTATAACTTCTCCCTATCCTCAAGGGTATGGATGGGGCTCAAAGTGATTGGAAGAGACTTGGAAAATTATTTTGTTATTTTTGGTGCTCATAAGACCTTTCTGTAATAAGACCTCTCTGAGTCTGGTGGGAGAATGACCTGATTCCCATGTATATGCGAGTTTGATACTCTGCTAATCACATTCTCTGAATTTACATTACCCCAGGACCCTTGGGGCCCAGCTCAGGAGCAGGGTGAATCTTGGGAAACAGAAAAGGTTAAAAGGGTTCAGAGACGCTAGTACACACCAATTAGAATGGCTAAAATACAAAATACTGACTATACCAAGCACTGATCACGACGCAGAGCAACTCCAAGTCTCATGCATTGCTGATGGGAATGGAAAATGATGCAGCCATTCTGGAAAACAGTTTGCCATTTCTTTTTAATATATATTTTTTAAAGATTTTATTCATTTATTTGACAAAGAGAGATCACAAGTAGGCAGAGAGGCAGGCAGAGAGACGGGGGGAAGCAGGCTCCCTGCCAAGCAGAGAGCCCGATGCGGGGCTCAATCCCAGGACCCTGGGATCATGACCTGAGCGGAAGGCAGAGGCTTACCCCACTGAGCCACCCAGGCGCACCCAGTTTGCCATTTCTTATAGAGTTAAATAGACACTTATAATATGAACAGAAATTTCATCCATAGGTATTCACCCTAGAGAAATGAAAATTTATGTTTATGTTTATATAGGAACCTGAACATGAGTGAATGTTTAAAGCAGCTCTGTGCATAATTGCCAAAAACAACAATCAAACCCAGATGACCTTGAGCAGGTGAAGGCTAAACTGTGGTACATCCATACAAGGGAATAGAGTCAGCAATAAAAAAGAAGTATTGATACACAACAACTCATGATTCTCAAAGTCATTATGCTAAGGGAAAGAAGATAGTCTGGAAAGTTTACATACTGTATTTCATTTGTAGAACATTCTGGAAAAGACAAAACTACAGGGACAGAAATCAGGTGGTTGCCAAGGATGAGGGGTGGAAGGAGGGTGAGACTACAAAGGGATGGCACTAGGGAGTTTTGGCAGGTGTTAGAGCTGTTCTGTATCCTGATTGTGATGGTGGGTATATGAATCTATACATGTGTTCATAGAACCATTCATAGAACTGCACATCCCCAAAAAAGTCAATTTTACTGCATGTTAATTCTAAAATTAAATTTAAAATGAATGTGGCAGAAAATTTACTGATTTGGACTATGTTTTCACACTACTGTGCAGGAGTAGGAGCTTGTCAAATAAAGTCAGTGCAGATACAAAGAATCAAGTGAGTCTCCCATTCCCACTTAGAGCCAGGGTTGCAACTATGCCTTTTACAACTGGTTGGGAAAACATGGGGGAGAAGAAGGGGAGAATACAAAGGGAGAAAAAGAGAAGATGTCCTAGAAGACTAGTGCTTCCCCAAGCTCAGTGGGCATGCAAATCAGCTGGTGGTCTTATTAAGATGCAGGTTCTGATAGGGAGGTCTTGGGCAGGGTTGTGAGTCTGCATTTCTAAGGAGCTCCCAGGTGATGCTGCTGCCATTGGTCCAGGACCCCAGGGTGAGGAGTCAGGTGCTGGGCAGGAAGACTTTGCACTTAGCAAAGAGATTCAACAATAAAGGGGTATATGTATGCAGATCTGCCTGGGCTTGCTGGTAAATCTTGCCTGAGACAGTGTATGTGAGAGCATTTTGAAAGCTTTTGAATGCTATACAAATGCAATGTGACAGGGTCATGAAACATAATGCAGTGTCGATCATCATCACAAAACTATGTACGTAAGGAAGGGGTTCAGACTAAACCCAACCCAAGCTCAGATTCCATCCTCCCTGACCCACGCCCCCTGTCCCACCACTTATCCCTTGTCTGAGTCACAAGGACCCTGGTGTTGGGCAGATTTTCGCAAATCCATCAGCAAGACTGAGCATAGGTAGCTGTGCAGCATCAGGTTTTATGGAGAAATGTTGAAGCTCATCAGTTGGCTTCTGAAGCCCAGGTTGGCTTATTAACATACAAATAACTGAATTTTCCTTTTCAGAGCTTCCAGCACAGCCATGCTAATGAAGCTATTGCTTTAAAAGTCCATCTCCTCTGAAATGTCTAATTAATCTAATCCTCGTGAAGGTGCACAGAACAATGCGTCTGCCGAGCCCAGCGGGGCAGAGAGAATGAGGCAAGGCTGCTGATGCGGGGCCAGATGTTTCAGATGCCGGGAGACCCAGACAATTAACATGAGCAAGGCAGGGAAAAAAGGGCTGTTCCAGCAGTGTTTTTCAAACTGCAGGCCATGACCCACTCGTGGGTCATGAAATCAATTCAGTGGGTCATGACCAGCAACTCTTTTTAATCAAAAGGAAAGATAGGAAGGGGAAAGAGAATAAAAGGGAAAAGATGTGAATTGCATACAGTAAAGGTAAGTATTGTGTGAAGTCAAACGCTATATATATATTTCACACATACGTATAGACTGAGTCACCAAGAAAATGCATTTCTTATAACACACATATGCCACATATATATACTACTTTGTTGCACGCCAAGATTGCTCTAAGTGTTTTGAGAACATTAAACCATTTGATCCTTGTAGAACAGATATTCCTAATGAATCTTACGGTTCAGGAAACCGAAGCACAGAGAAGTCAAATGACTTGTCCAAGGACACACAACTAGGAAATGGCGATTGGTGTCTGTCTGATTTCAAAGCCTACAATCTTCAACAAAACTCCAGGTCTCACAGACCTCACACCCTCAAATGTTCAGAGGAGAGTGCCACCTACACAAGCTGGAATAATAACAGCTAACAAAAATCACTGCCACGGGTGTGTGATTCCAACTCCAAGTGTTCTGCACGAATTGTCACAGCTAACCCTCAAAATAAATAAAATGAGGCAGGCCCTGTTATCTGCATTTTTCCAGTTCACAAACTGAGGTTTGGAGAAAGAAAATGATTCATCCAAGGTGACGGAGCTCATAAGTGTTTGGGGCATCCAGGATCTCAGCTGATCCTTGAAGGATGGGGAAGATCTGGAGGCTCAAGTGTCCCCTTGCACATAAGCTCTAAGAAAATAAAAGCGCTTAAGCAGGAGCATTTCCAATGCACTAGGAGCCTCTTTGCTTGGGAGGGACAGATCAGTTCAAGCTGCCCCGGAGACCAGCACTGCTGGGGACATAAAGGACACCTCCGAAGAGAGGAGTAATGGCACAGAAAGAAATACTCAACCCAGACACTGATAGTGAGCGTCTCCCCCTCTCCCAGTTTCCAGCCCAGCACCCAGACCTAGGGCTCATCCTACTCCCAAACCCTACATGTGTGCACACACATGGAAGCTAGTACACCTCTGCTGTCCCCAGCCCTGGTGCACACACACTTGAGTTAGAATTGTATCTGATGGGCAGTCTGAAAGACCTATCACCCATCCACATTTCTGGGGTGTTTTCTACTGCTTCTGGCTTCGCTTTTATCGTACTTTTTCTCAGAAACACCTAGAGCTGGAAGGAACCCAAAGTGCTCTTTGTTGTGAACAAAACCTGGCGTGGAAAATATAGTTAAGAGCTTGAGCTTTGCAATCTGACATGTTGGGGTTCAGGTCCCATTTATGGCCATGGGAAGCATGTGTTACTTAAGTCTCGGTGTGTTTATCTGTACAGTGGGGATAGCTCAGGACCTACAGTAGGCAGTGCAGATGACGGTGAAACGAGAAATTATATAAAGGGCTTAACAGGGTGGCTGGACACTGGTAGTGCTCAGTGGGCGATTAGTGATTAATGTAGCTATAAGAAAGTACAACAATGTATGAGATCCCTTCTCCCTCTCTGCATGAAGGCAGGCCCAGAACCTTCTCCCCTGACTCATCACACAGAACCACAAAAGCAGCACATCATGCACATTCTCTCCTGCTGCCAGTGATCCGTATTTCCATTTACCCCAAACTCCACCAGTAGTCCCAGGTGGAGCAGAAGGATGGACTGTGATAGCCATTATCTATTACAGAATAATGAACCACCCCAGAACCTAGTGGCTTAAAAAACGTGATCTATTAGGGCACCTGGGTGGCTCAGTGGGTTAAGCCGCTGCCTTCGGCTCAGGTCATGATCTCAGGGTCCTGGGATCGAGTCCCGCATCGGCTCTCTGCTCAGCAGGGAGCCTGCTTCTCTCTCTCTCTCTGCCTGCCTCTCCATCTACTTGTGATTTCTCTCTGTCAAATTAATAAATAAAATCTTTTTTAAAAATAATAAATAAATAAAAATTTAAAAAAATAAAATAAAATAAATTTTTAAAACCTGCAATTTCTTAAAAAAAAAAGTGATCTATTATTTCTATTGTGATTCTATTATTTCTCATCATTTGAACCCAGTGATCACCTGTGGTGATTTTGTGCCCTCCGCCCCCCCCAGCCCCACCCCATCCTGAAGACATTTGGCAATGTCTAAAGACATTTTTGGTTGAAAGTGTTACTGACATCCAGTGGGTAGGGGTAGGGAATGCTGCTCAACATCTTACAGTGCACAAGACAGCCCTCCTCCCCCAACAAGAAGGATATCTGACTCTAAATATCAACAATGCTGAGGTTGAGAAACTGTGCCTGCCAAAATACATTTGGTCTCCAGTGCTTAGAGCCACACAAGTTAAGTAAATGTCTCTAAGACCCAAGAAAGACAGAGGCCAGCTCAGAACCTAAAAATCAAAACCTCGGGGCACCTGGGTGGCTCAGTGGGTTAAGCATCTGCCTTCAGCTTGGGTCATGATCCTGGATACCTGGGATCGAGCCCGGTGTTGGGTTTCCTGCTCAAGACAGAGTCTGCTTCTCTCTCTGCTCCTTCTTCTGCTCTCTCTTTCTCTCTCTTTCTCTCTCTCTCCCTCTCTCAAATAAATATATCAAATCTTTAAATAGAAATAATAAATAAATAATAAAAACCTATGCCCACAGATGGAAGGTCCCAGAAGCCATCTCACTCTGCCACAGCAGAGGGCAGGTTGCAGCAGTGATAAGCCAGAGGCAGGGCAGACACTGAGCCAGCACCAGGGAGATTAAGAAAACAATGGGTTTAGCTGTACACATACATCCCAGAGCCCCATCATGGCTGAAGCTTCCTGGGGACTCCCTCGAGCCCCCTAACCCCCCTCTATCCAAAGCTCATAACATCAGTCTGTAGTCCTAATACACAGAGAAAGGCCAAAAGACCCCCCTGCAGACTCCAGGCTACTTTCTGATAGCCACACAAGGAGACCCCATGCCTATATCTGCCCTATATCTTTCTACATCCTCTGTAGAAAGATTCAGAACTAAGGTGTCTTAGGGACACCTTTCTCTCTCCCAAGACACATCTCATAGACTCTGCAGCAAAAAGGACAGAAAGTCTAGTGTCTGAGATGTGATGAGTTTTATGGAGATTCTTGAGCCTTCTAAAAGACTTCTAGGGAAAAGAAAATAGTCTTTGGAGGGTCTTATTTTTTGGACCTACTGTTTTCTATTCTGGGCTTTTTATAAACCCAGAAAATCACTAAAACTGCTCAGCACACTTACTTCTGCTCTCTGCCTAAATATTAGAAGTTCTACATACACACCAATGTACTTCCCAAATCTGTGCCTTTACCTAGAATGACGTGCGTGCCACCCAATCTTAGCTCATTCTTACTTATCCTTCAAAATGCAGTGCAGGCACCATCTCCTCCAGAACCCTTCTTTGAACCCCAGAATGGGCCAAATGAGTTTCCTTTGTGCCCTCAGAAGCCCTGCAACACACCTATGACAGAGAGAGAACACTGTTAAGTGTTCATCAAATTCTATTTCCTCTTCCTCTTGGGTGCACAGCTAAACTACATTTCCCAGCCTCCCTTGCAGTGAGGTCATGTGACCACATTTGGGCCATTGAAAAGTGGGAAGAAGTAATGCACAGCCCCTGTTGAAAGATGATGGCCCATGAAAAGCTCCCATTCTTCCAGGTTCTCTTCCTCTGTTGGACAGATACAGAGAAAGCAGCAGAGAACACCAAGGCCCAGAGGATGATGTAGGCACAGAACAGAAGAAGCCTGGATCCCTGAAAGACTACATGGAAAGCCATTCAACCAATATCCACCATGAACTGTCTTGTGGGCAACAAACTTCTACTGTGAAATTTATAGATTTTAGAGTCATCATTATAGCAGTTAGTGTGGCTTTCCCCACCTGATACAATACCTGTCTTTGCACCTAATATAAAACACTGAATGGGTCCATCTCCCCAGCTGAGCTAGAAACTCAAGAATACAGTCCCTGTAGCCCCAGTGGTCCCTCTACCTCCAGCAGAGAACTTGACCCAGAACTGGTGCCCAATAAGAGTATCTCCAAGAGAGATCCTAGGACTCCCAGATGGAAGATCAGAATCTAGGAATAAAAACAGCCCCAGCATGCCTGTGGTTAAAAAAGAAGGAAATGAAATGGCCAGTGGGAAAGCAGATGGTTAGAGCTTATCTGGAGAGATTTGTAAACCAGAGACAAATCAAGAGCAAACTCTGAGGGCAGTGGATTATTTAGGAGGGGCTGCCTGGCTCACAATAACTCTCTTTCTCTGGAAAAAATACCCTCAATCTACAAAGGTGGGTCTCTCTCTCTCTATTAAGTGATATTTGTATTTCATGACCCTCTGCTCTCGCCACTAATTATATCTGTGGTGGATATTTAACCCAAACTAGACCAATCCATCTCTCCTTGGGAATCTAGAACTGGGATAAAAAGATGGCCAAAACATTTCAGCAGGGCAATGAAGACTGTGACCTGCAAATGTGGAAGCTGTGGACCCACACTCCTTCCCACAGACAGGGAACAGAGCAGCCAGTCTACAGAGAAGGAAGATAAAGCAGATATGCAGAGAGCGGCAGAAATGAGAGACGGAGAAGATGCCAGATCCCTGAACATTTTCTAATCCCCAGTCTGGTCCCTTCCAGAGGCCTACCTACATTCCAACCCTGGATTCCAGGAGTGTGTATTTTTATTGCTGCGTAACAAGTTACCACAACTGCAATGGCTCAAAACAACATCCATTTATTTGCTCTCAGTCCTGTAGGTCAGAAGGCTAGCATGGCATGATGGGGCCCTCTGCTCAAGGTTGAAATCAAGGTGTTGGCCAGACTGAATTATTGTCTACAGGTGTGACAGAAAATCTACTTCCAAGCCCATTCTTGTTCACAAAATTCAATTCCTTTTGGACTATCATGAGCCACTCTCAGCAAATACAGGTCACTTGTATTTCTTGCTATTAGACCACCTCCCTCTCAAGTCATCAACAGTGGGCCGGCCCAGTCCTTCTTGAGCTTCAAATCTCTGACCCGTCCTTCTGCAACCAGAGAAACTTTCTACTTTTAAAATGTTCATGAGGGGCACCTAGGTGGCTCAGTGGGTCAGGTCGTGGTCCTAGGGTCCTGGGATTGAGCCCCGAATCAGGCCCCCCTGCTCAGCAGGGAGCCTGCTTCCCTCTCTTTCTCTGTCTGCCTCTCTGCCTACTTGTGATCTCTGTCTGTCAAATAAATAAACAAACAAACAAAAAAAATCTTTAAAAGGTTCATGAGATAAGGCCCACCTGGGTAATTTTCCTATCTTAAGGTCAACTGATTTGGGACATTAATTATGTCTACAATATCCCTTTACTATAGTAGCTGGATCCGCATTTCAATAACTGGGAGAACACTGTCTACCATAATGGGGAGCTTCAGTCTCCCTGTGATAAATTCTCCTTTTCGGCCTAGGCCAAGACAAATAGCTTTCTATTATTTCCAACTAAATAATTCCAATAAATCCAGAGTGAAGGGTGGGGTCAGGGCCAGCTTACCCTGAATGGGAAAATGTGAGAGGCCAAATTCAGTAGTGCTGGCCATGTTCAGTATCAGTAGGTAAAAATAACCTGGTTAAAGTGTCTTAGCTGGAATCCAAACCTACAGATATATATGTGAATTTCCCAGAACATGACTCTGCTCTATTTTATAAGTGTTGAAGCCTAGGGCTACCTTCATAGACCAGCCCTCTCCTGTTTCTTATAAAGCCAGATTTAGAAACAGAAAGTAGAATAAAAGTTACTGAGCACCAGGAAGAGGGAGGAAAGGAAAGTTATTGCCTAACAGCTGTGGATAGTCTATTGAAGATGATGAAAAAATTTTGGAAACATACAGTGGTGATAGATGTATAACAGTAGGAATGTACTTAATGTTACTTCACACTCAATAATGATTTAAATGGAAAATTTTATGCTATATATATCTTATCACAATTTTTTAAAGTTTAAAAAAAGGAAAGAACAATACGATGTCTGACAAAGACAAGAGGAGAAGAGAAAGTATCCTTGAGGAAATCACACTTGGTTTGAGATTTAAAGAATGAAGAGGAATTAACTGGGTAGAGAGGGCATTCCTGGCAAAGGGTGGCATGTGCAAAGGCCCTGTGGTGCGGCAACTATGTTTCAGTCAGCCAGTATGGCTGGAACAGAAAAAACAAGGGAAAGTGTGGTGCAGATGAGATCTCTGATGGCTAAAGAAGGGTAGGACTGGAGACTACAGGGGCCAGGCAGCATCTGTCACAAAATTCCACTTTGTCTACCAACAAGTGACTCTCCAAATTCAGGAGCATAAGTATTATGACGGCCTTCTTTCTACTCTGGCTTCAAGGGATTTCTGAAGGTTCTAGATGATGTGAAAGCATAGTGTTGGACATCCCAGTGTGACCACTTTATGTGGTCTCAGGAGAAAGACAGGAGTTCCCACCCCTCTGCCTGACTACCAGAAGGAACAACGCAGGACCACAGCTCAAGCAATTACCTTCCTGGTGCTCTTAAAGAACATGTTCACCACCAAAGCAAATTTTAAAAGCCTTAAATTAATTGCCTACAAAAGCACTCAGTGCACTTAACAAGCAGAGTCCCTGCTAAACAAATGTCAGACATAATTGTGACTCTTGTCCCCTGCCACCAGCCAGCCCCTGATGTGGAGGGGAGTCTTCCCAGCAGAAAACGCCTGCAGGGGCAATTCAGGACCCAGCTACACAGAGACCACACCCCAGGAGCTGCTCTGAAAAACTCCAGTCATCTCAACTCATGGGAACTGAGAAAAATCACAGCAGTGCCCTTTAATACTGTTTATTTAGATCCTGGCAGAGAGGAATTCTAAGCACATCCCTCTGTCTCCATTTAATCACCAGTGATTACGCAGCCTCTGGGGCAATAATGATGGAATTAAACACAGAAGTGCTAATTCTGACTTAAGACATTTCACCTGGACAGATGGGTGGCCTTCTCCTTCTTTCTGCAGCAGACAGACCCCAATGAGAGTGGGGCCCATACAGTGCCTCCCACCTTACATCAGGGCCATTTGCCCCATCAGCCCCGGAGCTCACCAAACATTTCTATCTGTACATATCTTTTCATATATTTTCCCAATAATCCCATCATGATTCATGAGGCCTAAGAACTCAAATAAATTTCCAAGCAGATAAAGCAGCATCTGATGCAAGCAGCTGGTTCCTCAAAATGGTTGGCATGAGAGAGGGCATCTCGCGGAGGCCCACGGTACCCTTTCCAGAGCCACAGCATAACGACTTTTGTGGGCCTCAGCTACTCTGGTCTTCACAGGCTACTTTTCTCTATCAAATCGAAGCAAAACAAATAAACAAACAAACAAACAAAAACAATATATATACATGTTTTATATTAATTAGATTATATGTATTAGATATATAGATTTTTTTATCTATTGACATAAAGACAAATATATCACTATTATATATTGAAATATTTCTTCAACCTAAAATTTCCTTTTACTTCTTCTGATTTTAAAACAAATTAGAGGGCGCCTGGGTGGCTCAGTGGGTTAAGCCGCTGCCTTTGGCTCAGGTCATGATCTCAGAGTCCTGGGATCGAGTCCCGCATCGGGCTCTCTGCTCTGCAGAGAGCCTGCTTCCCTCTCTCTCTGCCTGCCTCTCTGCCTACTTGTGATTTCTCTCTGTCAAATAAATAATAATAAAATAAAATCTTTAAAAAAAAAAAAAAAAAAAAAAAAAAACAAATTAGAGCATTTTCAGTAGCCGTAGGCCCTGGGCCTGCTGTGCCTAGTAAAGAAGACAGTCCCAGTGCTTCCTTTCTCCAGATGCTCCGGGAAACAGGAGAAGGATGCTCAAGTGCTCTAAAGGCAAAGCCAGCACACACTATGGGTGGGGGCTCTGCTGCTCTGCCTCCCCGCAGTCCCCCTGGAGCACCCTGAGCTGTGCCACCCCAAATATCCCTAACAAACAACAGGTACATACCCACTTACAGGCAGATTTTCTCTAGGGCCAGAAATTACATGTTCTCAAGTCAGAGTATATTAGACCCCAACTCCATCCAGTACCAAGTAAGTGACCTCACCCAAGTGACTCTAACTCTCTCACCAGGCCATGGTGAGAGTGGGGAGAATAAGGTACCTACCTTACCAAATTGCCAGGAAGACTTAATGAGATAACACTGGGAAAGTGTTCCATGACTGATAGATGGCTTTGTGTAATTAGTGGTCGTGTAGTATTCTTAGGTCATGGACCCCTCTTGATAATCTGATCGGGAACTCTAACCTCACCCACAGAAAGGATATCTAAAATTTTCCACACATTCCAGGGGAGCCTAGACCATCACCTCCTACCCCCCAGTCTCTAAAACCTACCAACCCATGGATCATCTTCGACTCCAAGGGGCCCAGGTGAAAAAGTCCATATTCATATGACCCTATTGGCTCTGTAGCAAAGGGCTTGAGGAACAAGGTAAGCCCAGTTGAGACTCATGTCCACCCTAATCTCCCCTAAAACGAGAGTGGCACTAATACAAAGAGTCACAGTGCTATGCAGACAGCCGTGTCCAGGGCAGCCTTGTCACCTGATCCTTGCTCCCCTCCTCAACTGAATGACCTGGGGCCACCCCAGAAGGCTGCACAGAGGGGGAGGGGGCCATGCACTGCAGTGAATGGAGCAACAGACATGCACTCAAATCACACCACTTAGCTGTGCAGGACTTTGAACAACTAGCATCACCACCAGCCTTCATTCCCTCATCTCTAAAGTAGAGACATGGTATCCATCCTTCAGGGTGGCTGTGAAAACAAAATTAAATCACCTATGGAAAGCAACCAGCCAGGTATCTGGCACAAAATGGAAGCATGTGTCCTTGCTGGGCCAGCCATGCTACCTGACACACTTGGGGGGAGAGTCACTAAACAGCAATCAACACAAAAATGCCTGCTACTCCTTGTGCCAGAGCATGCTAAATGTAGTCACCCGCATGAGAAGCAGCAAGACTGGAGCCAATCCTACGGCTTGCAATGTCTGCCTTTTTGCTTCTCTGTTCCAGGCTTGCACTGGAAATACTCTCTGATTTTTCTGTCCAAGGGATCTAATGAAGTTCGACACATATCTGCTGGTCACATGGGCCCTTCCTCATGGAGCTCAGTGTCAGGCCCTATAAAGGATGACATGTCCCTCTCTGACCCCCAGAGCCTTCCAGGGGGATCTAATGTACCCCATGTCATCTATAATTTAAGTCAGGTCTTCCCAACCTGGAGAAAATCCATTCCTGCTTTCAACAGCCCTGGAATACGACTGTCTGTATGTTCTAAGATGTGTCTCAAAGACCTTCTCCTCCCACCCAAGTAAGTTCCAATCATAACTTACGGCCCAAATTTAATCAGAATCTCCCCAACATGATTTCTATGTTAGTTATGTCTACCTGGTTATTTTTATATAATAAAATAACCAACTGGCCATTTGTGTAATTCATGTGGGGTTTCATTCATGTAGCCCCCCACCCCAACACTGACTCAATATCTCACTTACTCAATAGGTGTCAGGCACCATCCTAGGCACTGGGAAATCCAAAAAGTAACCGAATATGGTTCCTGCCTTTGCAGGCTCACAGTTTACCAGGGAGGACAGATGTGTCCACAAGTTATTACAGTGCTTGGGTGAGGAGCACATGAGTCTAGCGGAGGAACCATATCAGAGCGACTTCCTGTGAACAACTGGGGCTCGCCAGGGCTGTATCTGGATCGGTTAACAAGGAGGGGCCAATATCTCTGTCATTATTCCCTGTTAAAGGGGTAGCTTGTCTATATGAGTTCCTTCTGAAAAATAATGCAAACCACCAAAGAGTTTATAAAAGTGGTTTTAACAGCAGCAGAGCTATGTATGAGAGTTGAAGCGGCTCTAGACCCTCACCAGCACTTGGTCTTGTCCGTTGGTGCTTTTCATTTTAACCATTGTATGTATGTGTGGAAGTTTTAATCTGCATTTTCCTAATGAGTAATCATGTGGGACACCTTTTCATACATACTTACTACGACTTGGTTATCTTTTTTATGAAATGCCTAGTCAACTCTGTGCCTATTTTTTGGCTGTGGATTATTAGTCTTTTTCCAAGTGATTTATGGGAGTTGGTTACATATCTTAGACATGAATCTTTCATCAGATAAATATATGACAATGGTTATGCTCTCTTTATGCCTGCCTGTTTGCTCTCTTAAAGATGTCATTTGATGAAAATAGGTTCTTAATTTCCTTAAGGCCCAATTATCAACTTTTCTTATGGTTAGTGTGCTTTGTTCTAAAAAATCTTTGCCTACCCCAAGGTCATGAAAATATTATGTTATCTATCAAAAATATTATTTTTTAACCTTTTACAGTAAGATATAAAATCTACCTAGAACTGATTTTTTAAAGACTTTATTTATTTGACAGACAGAGATCACAAGTAGGCAGAGAGAAAGGCAGAGAGAGAGGAGGAAGCAGGCTCCCTGCTGAGCAGAGAGCCCGATGCAGGGCTCAATCCCAGGACCCTGAGATCATGACCTGAGCCTAAGGCAGAGGCTTTAACCCACTTAGCCACCCGGGCACCCTAGAATTGATTTCTGGCTTATGATTTATGTGAGTTAAGAGTCAAAATTAAATTTTTTTCCCATAGAGATCATCAGTGGACGCTAGTAACCCCTCATCAGTGACAAGTAACCCCTCCTGCCTGTAGAGCCTCTTTTATATTTAAAAAAAAAAAAAAAAAAGTCTGTGTGAGGAAAAATAAAAATGCAAACTCCAGATATTTAAAAAGAAATGATGATGGTGTCACAACCAAAAATTAATTTCTCAAGTCTGTCAAGACCCTACTATTCATAGACAGTGTCACTCCAGGTGAGCACGAACCACCCCCCCCCCATTCATGGATCTTATAAGTCGAAGATTTATTCTAAGTTTATAGCAGTATGTGGTGTGGTCTCTGACCACACATCTCTAGCCCAGCCAAAGTGACCCTGACGGGTACAGTTACCCCCCACAGTGGTGCGGAAACAGACTCAAAGATGCTGAATAGCATACCCATGTCCCTGTACTTGGAAAACAGCAAAGCTAGAATTCTAACAGACATCTGCCTAATCCCAAAGTGCACACTTTTCATCTCTACACTCTGCTGCCCATCCCTGGGCAGACTGAGAAAGAGTCTAGAGGAGGAGATATTAAAGCTGAACCTTAAGAGAAAAATAGGAACAGCACATCCATGGTTTTCTGCTCAAAGTAAGCAGAGAGGAACCAGCAGCTCACTCAAAATCACAGGGCCAGAAGGAGAAGTTCCAGCTTTAGCTGAAATATGAAAACAGCTCAAAAAAAGATGCCTGAGATACATCTAAAAAAGGCAGGCAGGTACACAAAGTCTTTAGGAATCAGATGAAATGGGTTTTATATGACTGTGCATATCTATACACATATGGTATAATCTAAGAGAACTACCTTTCTTAGGTTCCATCATTTCATAAAGTCACATCCCCATACATAATAATTAACAAACATTGGATGATATTACCAAATGTGAGATGGTTCAGACACCTAAAAAGCATAACAAAGCATTATGAACCCCTAGGTAAACTTCAGGATGAATTAACTGTGATGCTACTCACTGTGGAGTGCATACACTAAATTCTATCTAGTTTTGTCTGAGAATGCAGTCATCAATCACTAGCTATATCTAAGTGAAAAATAATATACAAAGAGAGACAGAAATACAGAACCTGAGAGACATTTTTTCACCCTACGTGGGACATGTGGTTCAAAATTGCAATAAAGTACATGTTCATCTCCTCCTAAAAACCCACTAACATAATAGTGATGGAATTTAAAAAGCCAGACGCTCGTAAGAATTAGAAGAAAAAGAACCCCCATTAAAGACAGATTTTAATAAATCCCTGGAGCATGTTTGAGGAGGTGATACCAGGAAACAGGGTGGAGGAAACCAGCCAAGACAACATGAGAAATGAGAGGGAATGGCCAAGGAGGAAGCTCATTGGCCTTCAAGAAGCCCAGAGAGCCATAAGCCCTGAAAATGCCAAGCACAGAAAGACCCCCGACATCCAGCAGGGAAGTCCCAGGATTATAGCTGTGCAGTATAGACTGGACCAATAGGGATCAAAAAGGGTGAGAAAGAAAAGAAAGAGGAGAAGAAAGAGAGAGAGAGAAAGGGGGAGAGAGAGAGACGGAAGGAGAGAAGGAAGGAGGAAAGACAGGGAAGGGAAAAAGGAAGGAAGGAAGGGAGGGAGAGAGAGAGGGAGGAAGGAAGGGAGGAAGAGAGAGGGTAAAGGGAAAGGAGGGGAGGGGAGGGAAAGAAGAAAGGTAAGGAAGGAAGGGGAGAAGACCTTGACCATATATTTAAAATAAGAAAAATCTTGAAAAAAATTTAAGCCACAAAGAAGGCAAATAGTTTGGGAGGTGGGGTACTGTAAACTCCAGAAAAAAAATAACAAGAAATGAAATGTCATCTTAGTACTATTGGCTTTGAAAAGAATATTATTGGGGTATCTGGGTGGCTCAGTCAGTTAAATGTCTGTCTTTGGCTCAGGTCATGATCCTAGGGTCCTGGGATGGACCCCAGCATCAAGCTCCCTGCTCGGCATGAAGTCTGCTTCTCCCTCTCCTTCTGCCACTACTCCTGCTTGGGCTCTCATTCTCTCTGTCAAATAAATAAATAAAGTCGTAAAAGAAAAGAAAAGAATAATATTTACATAGCCAAAATAATGTAAGCTCTATTTGTTAATTTTACTAAACAAAGTAAAAATAACAATCCATCACATCTGGGGAAGGGAAGGTATGAGATGGAAATGAGGTTACACCTCACCTATCACACTCAGAAACCTGAGTTGATAATGACTGAAATTTATCAATCAAGAACCAGTGATACATACACATTTTCTGAGGCACGGTGATTAGATCACTAGGGGCCTGAAGCTAAGGAAATTCAAATTTACTGCCTCTAGGAAGTAAACAAAAGAAAGAAAGTAAATTTTTTTTCCATTATAAGCTTTTCAGTACTACAAGATTTTTTTTAACCACAAGAATTATCTTTTTTTTTTTAGATTTTATTATTTGACAGACAGATCACAAGTAGGCAGAGAGGTAAGCAGAGAGAGAGGGGCGAAAGCAGGCTCCCCGTTGAGCAGAGAGAGCCCGCTGCGGGGCTCGATCCCAGGACCCTGAGATCATGACCTGAGCCAAAGGCAGAGGATTAACCCACTGAGCCACCCAGGTGCCCCAAGAATTATCATTTTAAATTACATGTATTTTAAAACCCTTAGGCACATGTGTATGTGCACATGTATGCCTGACTCTCTGTATCTGAGATCAGATATGTGTTGGCAAGTGTATCAAGAAGTCTGAAATAAAACATTCCATACTATTAACAGGGGTGGTGATGCTATCCTCAGAAAAGGGTGAGCTAAGGAGATAAAGGAGCATTCCTTTCTCTTCTACATACGTCTCTGTTCTTTTAATTTGTTTTACCACAATCGTGAGTTACTTTTGTGATTTTTTAAATGTCAGGTAGAAGGAGGACAGGGAGAAAAATCGGGAGTCTGGAAGCTATCACGCAGATGGATGTGAGGCAGATTTAAGAGAAGAGAGAAAAGGTCTGCACACCTGAGTGCCCAGAAAAGTCTCCTGATCTGAGCGCAGAAATGGGACTTGTCAAATGCCACCCTCAACCCTGCCAGGCATGAAATGCAAGCAGAGTAATGACAGTGACTAGCTTGGGGACCCACCAACTGAAATTTAATAAGCAAGTAACCAATTCCTTTGCCAAGCCCCAGGAACAGCCAGTTTTTTTCACTGAGAAGCTTAAGTGGAAGTGAAAATACTAATTTCATATTTCTGCTCCAACTAGCCAACTGAGATTGCCAAAGTTTTGCTGAGATGCCAGCCTTGGGAGAGGCAAAATAAGCCTCTGATTCTAGAAATGATGTCTCTTGCTCTACACCAAATTATTCTTGCAAACCCTGATGATAGCAGAGAACAGAGAAGAGATTAAAGCTTGTTCCAGTCCAGCAGTGATCTGATACTTTGCCTTGAAGTCTTACAGAGAGCAGAGCAGACACAGGGGCTACAGCAGACACAAAAAATAAAGGAATCTAGATGTGGGGTAAAGCAGAGAAGGCACGCTCTCTAGAAAACAACCCTTACCTTCCTCTGCCAATCATTGCTGTGCACCTAACGTAATCTTTTATGATAAATCTCTGACTGTCAGAATTCTACAAGATTCCTCCACTCGAAAAAGATGTATGCTGGGGCTGGTGGGTGGCGCAGTCGTTAAGTGTCCGACTATTGGTCTTGAGATACAGCCCCATGCTGGGCTCCACGCTGAGCATGGAATCTGCCAAGGTTTCTCTGCCCATGTTTGTGCGCTTTCTTGTGTGCTCTCTCTCTATCTCTCTCACTCTCGCTCTAAAATAAATAGATAAATCTGAAAAGGAAAGGAAAAAAAAAAAAGAAAAGGAACGGAAAGGAGGAGAAAAGAAAGGGAAAAGGTGTGTGTGGGATGCTCACAGAAGGCAGTATTCAAATCAACAAAGGTTCTAATTCATCTTTACTCATCATGCTACAACTTAAGTGTAACTCGCTTTTTAAAATGGTAAATGGCTTCGCATCACTAAGAGATAGAGCATGAGGCAGATATGTACATACAGTTAACAATAACAGCAAATACTCAGCACTTACTGCATGCCAGGCATTATTCTCAGCACCCTAAATATACTAACTCAATTCTACTTTATAATAACCCTATGAAGTAGGACATATCATTATCTTTTTTATACATGAGAAAAATAAGACACAGAGAGGCTAAGTAATTTTCCCAAGATCACACAGCTAAGAAAGGGTAGAACTGTGATTTGAAACCAAGCAGCTTGACTCCAGAGTCTGTGTTCTGCCACTCAGCACCTCCACTTGCATGTTTAATAGGTATCTCAGACTTAATATGTCCTAAATAAACTCTTAAAGAAAAAAGAAAAAAACTTATTTCTCCCTAAATCTTCCTTATCTCAAGTAATAAGAGTTCCTTAATTGCTTAGGCCCAAAACCTTAGAGGCAACCTTGACTCCTCTTTTATTACCAACACTACTCCACAACAAATCTGTCAGGAAATCCCACATCCAAAATCTACCATCAAAATACATTTTACCACTTCAGGATCTTACCACGGCACACCATCTCTACTGGCCTAAGCTACCGTCATCTCTCTCCTGGGTTTCTACAAGAGCCTCTTCATTGATTTCCCTGTCAACGCTGCCACTTTACATTATTCTTAATCCCAAAGTGGAAGTCAAATCATGCCACTCCTCTGTTCAAACCCCCCAAGCTAAAGTTATTTCAGTGGCTTACAAGTCCCTTGGCAGCCTTTCTCCTATCCTCCTCACCGAATACTTGCTCTTTTTTTTTTTTTTTATTCCTACTGCAGCCACACTAGCTCTGTTGCTCTCCTTGAACACAACCCACAGGCTCCCAACTCAGGGCCTTTGGACCTGCTGATCCTCTACTCATAATGTTTTTCCTTGAGCATCGACGTGTCACAATCCCCCATCTCCTCCATTTTAGGAGATCATCCTTTCAACACTGACCATCCTATTGGCATTGAAACCCCTCAGCGCTACAACCTACTTTCTACCTGATCTACTTTATTTTTCTCTAGCACAACTATCTCCTAGAATAGTACCTGTTGCAGAGTAGGTGCCCAATAAATAAATCTTTAGTTGATGAATAAATAGATCATTTCTGATACCATATCTCATATTTTTTAGGATGTTGGTAGGTGCTATCAAAAGAAAATTAACTAAATTATGCATATTTCTTTTTTTTTAAGATTTTATTCATTTGACAGAGAGAGAGAAAGTCTACAAACAAGGGGAGTGGCAGGCAGAGAAGCAGGCTCCCCACTGAGTAGAGAGCCTTATGCGTGACTCAATCCCAGGACCCTGGGATCATAACATGAGCCCAGGGCAGATGCTTAATCAATTGAGCCACCCAGATGCCCCAATTATGCACATTTCTCCACAACAGTAATACAGAGATCCTTTAGTGATTCGAGTGCATAGCATTTCCTATATTTATTTGGCCTCAAAACTCTTTTGTCATATTAGTGTTTCCTGGAAAATTCTAGGCTAAAGTGACACAAGTGTACCTAACTAAGGTAAGTAGTAGGGAAAGGGGAAGAATTCTAGTGAGGGAAGGAAAAGATATTTCTGTTGATATATCAGCTCCAACTCACTGACAAGGATTTCCTAGAGAGCTCAGGGCAATCATCACTCAGGCCCAGCCCACTTGGAAGCCCACCCGGAGAACACCACATAAACTGCAGGTAGATTAAAACCTACCTGTGAAAAGCAAAACTTCTCCAGATCAATAAGCAAAGACAACTCACTGAAAAGCAGAAAGAATACAAAGAGGCAAATTTCGTAAAACCAGATCTAAGTTGCCAATAACCTCCTTAAAAAGTATCTCACAAAACAAACTGAGGGTTGCTGGGGGGAGGGGTTTTGGGAGAAGAGGGTGGGATTATGGACATTGGGGAGGGTATGTGCTTTCGTGAGTGCTGTGAAGTGTGTAAACCTGGTGATTCACAGACCTGTACCCCTGGGGATAAAAATATATGTTTATAAAAAATAAAAAATTAAAAAAAAAAAAGTTCAAACTCACTAGGAAGAGGGGAAATGCAAATGAAAACATTTCTCTATATTGTTTGAGAAGATCCCTTCATCTGGCTAACTTCCACCCCTCCTCCATGTCTCAGATGAAATTCCTCTTCCACAGAGATGTTATTTTCTTTGTAGCTCTTATCACCAGTTATGATGGATTTATATATGCATTTGTGAATTAAGTTCTGTCTTCCATATAAGCCCATGAGCTCCATGAAGGGAGCAACAATGTCTGGTTTATTCACCACTACGTTCCAAGACTTAGAAGAGTGGCTGGCAACAGCCACTGAACAGTGGCTGTTCAGTGAGTGAGTGAATGAATGAATGAATGAATAAAGCACAGTTAGTTCTTTGCAGGACCCTAGGATAGAATTTCACATCCATGGCACATCACCAAGACAGACTAATCTCCGTGTGGAAATGGACTAATGGGCACAGTTTCTGCCTGTCCCTCATACTGTCACAATCAAGTTCAAAGAGTGAGAGGAAGTTTGGAAGGGCTGTTCCAAACACCACACACCTATCTGGAGATAAATGCAGGAGGATTACCTAACACCTTTCCACGGGAGTATCACTGGGGAGCTTGCTGATTTAATGTTCCTAAAAGGTGTAGCAGAGGATGCTACCAACGTGTAAATTCTCCAGAAACTTAAACCTTTAAATTCTACTGCACAGGAGCTGTCAGAAAGCAATATTTTGTGAGCTACAGATACCAATAAAACTCACTCTGAGATGATGAAGCCTTCCTTGGTAGCCTAAGGGCTGATATATGAATAATCTGCCAGCATTATGCTGTGTCACTTAAATATTACTTTGGAGATTTGTCAGGAGAAAATTTAAGTAAAATTAAAGTTCAAATGGAAATGAAAAATTAAGGTACGATCAAAGCTATAATCTCATATTGAATTAAAAAAAACTGTAGTGAAAAGTCCCATTTAAGATTTCCTGTTTTGTATTTATGGATCCAAACTGAGGTATTCCCACTGTGCCTTGTTTAAAGGCTGATATGCAGGGTTTGGGCCTCCCCCCTCTTATTTAGATTCTGAACGTAGCTCCAGGGGAAAAACAGCCTCTCAGTTTCTACGGGCAATCCAATTTTAATCATTTTTGCTTTATTGGAATTTTCATAGGAGTCCAGGTACAAGAGATTCAGAATTAATCTAAGTCATAAACAAAGCAAAAAGGGGGAGGAATGGAGTGAATGATAATTTAAAACCTATAAGGCATGGCTCCTTTTTCCTCAAATATGCACCATGGTGTGGGATAGGAGAGGGGACCAAAGTACTGTTTAGAATCAAGCCCCTCAAAGTCAGAAGCATGACCGAAGTTTATCTAAAACACTGGTGTCTATGACTCCCACAATAAGCTTTTCTCCAAGGTTTCAGAATGTTCCCTGCCACTTATCAAACTGAGAGAACCAGCTGTGATGGAGAGAGAGGTGACAGCAAGCAGAAGTCTGGAAGCCCCTGGAGAGAGACACAGCTTGACCATGGAACTGAATTGCAAACTCCAAAAGACCAGCATTTACCACAGACTTAAGCCCTGTGCGGCCTGTCTGCATATAATCCTCTGCCAACGTGACTCATGTGCTACAGCCTGACAGCAAATCCCAGAGAGAGCAGGGATGATACCCAATGTGTTTGTCCTGTAAAGATCCGTCAACACAATGATGATCATATTAATGAAACTAGTGAAGTATCCTCTCTAGTCTAGACCAGCAGCCTCTCTGAGTCTAAGCTAAGACAGTTTTTTCTTGAATCAAAAATAATAAATACATTTTCTAACTTTAAGTTTTCTATATCAACCAAAAGGATACTTCAAAACTCACACACAGAATACTGAAAAAAAAAAATTCTATTAACCCAAAGGAAGATGGAAAGGAGAAATAGAGAAACAAAGGATGAAAGATACAAATAGAAAATAAAACCAAAGATAATAGACTTAAACCCAACTCTATCAGTAACTATATTAAATGTAAATGGCCTAAACATTTCTTGTTAAGGGTATAGCTTAATAGATCAAACCAGAAAGCAAGATTAACTATATGCTATTTATAAGAAATACAAGCAAGAGACTGAGAAACAATGTGCAAGATATAAGCCATAGTCATTCTGTAATCCTATCTCCAAAGTAACATCCCATCACTTTTTTCCATATTCCTATTCATTGAAAGTAATTCACAAGCTTAGCCAACACTCAAGTGGAGGAAATTTAAAAATATGTGAACACCAAGAGGCAGAGACAATTGGGAACCATTTTAGAAGCTATCTAGCACAAATAAATCTAGCAAGAATGATCAAGGGGAAAAAAAGACAACACAAATTACCAGTATCAGGAATTAAAGAGTTAATATCAGTATACAGCATGTAAGTATTCAAAGGATAATAAGGAGATAAAATTAACAACATTGTGTCAACAAATTCAACAAACTAAATGGAATGGACACATTTCTTGAAAGACACAAGTACCAAAACTGAAAAAAGAGAAAGAAGAAATAGAAAATAATAATATCCCTGTATCTGTTAAACAAATTGAATCCATAATTTAGTATTTCCCCCAAAGAAAACCCTAGTGTCTTCAATAGTAAATTCTAGCAAACATTTAAGAAAGGAATAACATACATAAATATTGTCCACACTTTCAAACACTTCCTTCAGAAAATAATAGAAGAAAGAACACTTCCAACTCATTTTATGGAGCCAACCATATACAAACAAACAAAAATCATCCACCAATATCATTCATAAACTTCAATGCAAAAAATCCTTAATAAAATATTTGCAAATCCAATCCAGCAACATATAAAAAGGATAATACAGTACAACTAAATGAAATTTACCTCAGGAATGTAAAGTTGGTTCAATATATTTTAAAAATTAATTTAATTCATCTCATTAAGAAAAAAAGGAGAAAACCATATGATTTTCTCAATAGATGCAGGGAAGGCATTTGACAAAATTTAACACCCATTTCTAGATACAAGGTTAATAAGTAAGTCAATTAAAATTTTTATATACTAGCAATGAACAACTGGAAAATAAAATTTTTAAATAATATCATTTAAAATAGTATCAAAAGACATCAGATAACTAGGAAGAAACATTTACTCTGAAAACTAGTTTTAAAAAGACCTGAATAAATGCTTAGATATAACAGATTTATCATGGATTAGAAGATTCAATATTGTTAAAACATCAGCCTTCCCCAATTGATTTACAGATTCAATGCATTCCCAAGTATAATTTCAACAGAGTCTCTTATAAACATCAATAGTTTCATTCTAAAAGGTATAGAGAAATGCAAGGAACCTGAAAGAACAAAAACAATCTTGAAAAAGGAGATTGAAGTTGGGATACTTACACTTACACTTCCTGATTTCAAGACTTAATAGGAAGCCATAGTAACCAAGATAATGTGGTATTGGCATAAACATGGACAACAGATCAATGGAATAAATTAAAGAGTTCAGAAATAGACTCACACAAATATGGTCAATTGATTTTTGACAAATCAATTCAATGAGGAAAGGAAAGCCTTCTTAACAACTGGTGGTGAACAACTAGATATCTATACGAGAATAAAAGAAACTCTGACTTCTACTTCACACCATACACAAAAATTAATTTGAGGTGGATCAAAGACCTAAAAAAAGCTGAAACCATTAAATTTCTATGAAAAAAAAAATCCACAAGGGAATATCCTCAAACCTTGGGACAAGCAAAGTTTCTTAGAACCCAAAAAGTACTACCAAAAAGAAAAAAAAAAAAGGTAAGTTGGGACTTCATTAAAATTTTTAAATGGCTGCTTACCAAAACATGCCATCAAGAAAATGAAAAAGAAAAATTTGCAATACTTGCATCTTACAAAGGACTGTCATCCAAATATGTAAAGAACCCCTACAAATCAATAATAAAACAATAAACAATCCAGTTAAGAAATGGACAACTTGGACATAAACTTTTCAAAAGAAGATAAGCAATAATCTATAAACCCATGAAAAACTGTTTGACATCATTTGGTAACACAAACTGAAACCAAAATGAAATACCATTTCACCTTATCTGAAATGACTCTAATAAAAAATAATGACGAAAACAGATACGGTGAGGTTATGGAACAGCTGACTCTCCTACATTGCTTATGAGAATGAAAATGGTATAACCAATTTGGAAAACTGTTTGGCAGTTTCTTATAAAGTTAAATACATACCTACTCTATGATCCAGCAGTTCTACTCCTAAGTATTTACTGAAGAGCATGCAAATATGTGTCCACACCAAGATGTGAAAATAATTTTACACAGAAGTTTTATTCAAAATAACCAAAAACTGGAAACAAATGCCCATCTACTAGTGGATGAATAAACAAGTGATGGACTATTCATACAATGGACTAATACCCATCAATGAAAGATAAAAGGGAAGAATTACTGATATACACAACAAGGACCGATCTCTAAAACATTTTGCTGCGTGAAAAAAGCAAGGGGGAAGAAAAGGAGAATGTACTGTTTGAGTGCATTTCTATGGAGCCCAAGAACTTGCAAACTTAATCTATGGTGATGAAAATTGGAACAGTGATTGCCCCTAGGACATGAGAAGACTGGGTGGACAAGGACACAAGAGGACTTCCCAGAGTGATGGAAACATTCTACATCTTGTTTGCAATGATGGTTATATGGATGTTCACAATTGTCAAAACTCATCAAATGAATACTTAGGATCTGTGCACTTTTCTGCAAGTTAAAAAAAAAAATCATATAGAATACCCAACTCCAGATTTCTCAAACCAGTGCAATCTGCACTCTGCAAATACTGAATTTTTCAACACTCTCACTCTGAGTCTCTCCCAACAAGTCAACCCCTGGCATACCTTGTAGTCTTCACGAATGTTTTCAGCCAATTGTGTAACACCAAACTCTCACAAGTGATAACAAAGGTCTTTACTTTTGGACACTCTAAAAATCCAAACTCCATCATTTTGCAACTTACTTATTACTAACACTCCTCCAAGATTTGATGTTACTAATGCTTCAAAATTAAATACACTGCCTGTATTACACCTCTCACTACTAAGGTTACAAACCAGCCACCTACATGTGTTCTGTTTGAACCACACAGTTTTTATTTGAACCAACATGCCATAATTAGAAAATGTCACACAAAATCCAAACTTCCAGATTTTCTTAAACCATCAGTAGATCCAGCAACAATCAACTGGTGCTAAAATATGGTAGCCCTCTTTTCAAAGGGCAGCTGATCACTCTTTTTACATAAATGGATTTCTTTTTAAAGAAACCATTTACTGTTATGCCTACAAAACATATATATTTAATGGCAACATAATGGTATTTATTTCTAGCTGGAACTTGGCTACAGAGAAGTCTGGGCTGCACTATGCTCTTTATGTTTAAAAGGGAGAACAAAGCATTTAAGACATATTAGCACCTAACAGAGTTTGTTCTTGATATAGTTATAAAGGTGAGAGAGGATTTAAAAGGGACTAGTTTTATCACATTGCAACTTAACTATTATTTAATGCCAAGTGTGTGTAGCACCTATAAGCAGCTCCTGGTCCACCTAAAGTCTCCTTGCATGCAACCCATAACATTTATCCTGAAGTGAGAAACACTAGCTTTAAGTCCAGGTTGCTCTCTTGAACTGTGAGCTTGTTGAGGACCAGGGATTATGTGTCTTACTGATTTTTACATCCCTGGAACTAAGCACAATATCTGACCCAGAGAATTAACATATTTACATAGTAACATTATTTGCATATTTGCATATTATTAACATATTTTTTCATTGGCTACTGTCTATACAAACATCTGTTGAGTGGAAAACTGGAATGCAGTGGAGATGCAGACTTTTAAAACAGGATGGGAACTGTCTTCTACTCTTCTAATAGAGAACTTTATGTGGAAAAAAGACCAAAATTATAGAGGCCACCAGGCAGGTAATCCTTCTAAGATATCTTGAACTTGGATAAAGACACTGCTTTATAAAATGTTACACCCAACTTAAACATCCAGCTAATTAAGTGCATGCTTCAGACAAGCCAAACGGGTTAAAGGATATGGGGCCCAGATTTAGATCTCCAAGGTGAGATATAGGAGTTATCTGTGAGAACAGCATAAGAACATTCCAGAAGGAACTCCAAGCCTTTCATAGCCAGAAGACCAAAGACAAGTAATGACCTCATAATATTATTAGCAATGGTAATAGTGATGACGATAATAAGTAAAAATGAAGTTAATATTTAGTAAGCCTTTATCTGCACCAAGTGCTTTTCATGCAGACTCTCATTTAATATTCACAATAATCCTATGAAATAGGAAGCATAATTATTTCCATGTTATATATAGAAAACTACACCAGACTCTCACCTGCTGGTATTCAAACATTTGTATAATCCTGTCCATGAGTGTAGGTAGGGCCTGTGACTTGCTTCTAACCAACAGAATATGGCAAAAGGGATGGAATGTTTATGATGATTAGATAAGACTATAAACTTGTCTTGCTAAAAGACTGGCTGATTTTGGAGACGCATGCTGCCATGTTGTAAGCTATCATTCTGCAGAGGCCCGTGGCAAGGAGTTGAGAGAAGACTCCAGCCAAGAACCAGCAAGAAATTGAGGGCTCTGAGTCTGGCAGCATGCAAGGAACTGAACACTGCCAACAACCACATGAGCTCAGAACCAGGCCCATCACAACTTGAGCCTCTAGATGAGAATGCAGCCCAGCCAACACCTTGAATTGCAGCCTTGTGAGATCCTGAGCAGACGACCCAGTTAAACTGTACCTGTACTTCTGACCCACAGAAACTATGCCCTAATAAGTGTGTGCTGTTTTAAGCCACTAACTTTATGGTAACATTATTATACAATAATAGACAACTAATAATAAAAACCGAGCATTACATAATTTATATAACTAAGGAAGGCATAGGACTTGAATTTGAACCTTGATTTCAGAATTGTGCTCTCAGCCTCCCCAAGAGAAAGTTATGCAGGGCTGTTATCACTCTCCTCTTTCTGACTAGGAGTTTCCTATACACAGGTCAAATGCATGAGCCTAGTAACCTGTGCTAAATGTATTTGTGATGAGTGAGGGAACATCGTGTCCTCTTCTGCTGCACTGAGAGCTCCACAAGAGAAGGACTTATCTTGTGTCTTATCCATGCTACATCTGCAGGGCAATAGCTAGCAGCTGATGTACAGAGGGGACTGACTGTGAATTAATAGACAGAGTAAACAACAGAGAACTTGAGTGTGCAAAAACAGTTCTCAGATCATCATGCACATTAACAGTCACCTGCGGTGCTTGTTAGGTATGTGCAGTCCTGGGCCCTATCTTTATGATTCTGATTTGATAGGTCAGACTTGGAGATAGAGAAGGCACACAATTAACAAGGATCCTACCTAGGGCATTTGGTGAAGGTCATCTTTAGACTGCATTGTAAAAATTATCCACCCCACCTGAAATGTGCAGAAAAATGGAAAGGAAGAGCGTGCTGGAGGCTAAAAGTGAGCACAGGTAAGACATGAAAGGGACAATTTCAGGAGGAGCACCTTAAGCAGAAGTTCTCAGTCCTGACTAGATACTGGAATCACCCAGGAAGTTTTTTAAAATCAAAATTCAAGCTCCACACCACAGACCAATCATTTCTGAACCTCTGTGCTTGGAACATGGACATCAGTATTTTTTTTTAACTGAAGTAAAATTTACATAACAAAAAAGTCACCATTTTAAAGCATATATACAATTCAGCATCATATAGTATATTTACAGTGTTGTGCAACCTTTACCTCCACCTCCATCCTAGTTCCAAACATTTCCACTAATGCTAAAAGGAAACCTCACACCCATTAGGCAGTCAGTCCCCAACCTGCCAGCCCCAGCAACCTGCTTTCTTCTTTCTGTTGCAAAGGATTTGCCTAGTCTAGATATTTCATATGAATGGAATAACACAATATATAGAATAGCCAAAGGATGGAAACAACCTAAACATTCATCAGCAAATGAAAGGATAAACTAAATGTGGCATACCCATACAATGGAATATTACTTGGCCATAAAAAGGAATGAGGTAGTGATACAAGCTGCCATGGGGATGAAGCATAAAAATATCATACAGAATGAAAGAAAGCCATAGCATTTTGTAATTATCTGGAGGCTTCCAAGGTGCAGCCACAGTTGACACCCACTGGTCTAAGCACTAGGTGTAGCCTGACTTAAATAAGACAGGCAGGGACGTTTCATCAAAGATGATCATTTGTGGATGCCTAGCAAAGGTAGGGATGGGGATCAGGCATGACCAAAGCAGCCTCAAATGCAGCACATGGTTACACAACTTAGCTCTTCTTGACCTCAGCCAACTGATATGTTTCATGGCTTCTCCATCTCTAAGACACAGGAGGCCAAAGAACTCAGGGAGCAGTTATTTGGAAATTTCCTTTGATGTATACAGAGACCAGCCTCATTACTGCCATGGGCCCAACTTGCCAAATGCCATCTGAAATTTGACTTGCCACTTCCAGAAAACCCACAACTCTGCCCCAAAGTCAAAGTGGGACACCCCCCAAGAGTTCATTTGAGAGGAATGAACTTCCAAAAAGTACTCTGGTTGTGCATACCAAACTAGAATCATCCCTGCTAGCCCCTTCCCAATCAGGGGAAGTGACTGTATTGGTGCTCCACAGTTTGTCTGCATTGGATTTTAATGGAAATTGTGGTTATGTCACTCACAGGAAAAACAAATCACAGCCCACACTGGAGCTATGGTTTAATAACATGGCTGAGTGTTAGTTCAGGCTTTCCATGGCTAGATTAAACCTGGGAAAATCAGCAGTGAAGCTCCCAGCAACATTTCTTCTAAATGATTTGGGGGGAAACCAACAGAGATGCCCTTAACTTTGCCTTCCCTGCACAAAGGGGCTCAGTGGGCAATGCCAAATATGCTTATTGCTGAGGTCTTTCGAATCAAAACAAACTGAGCATCAACTGTCCTTCTGCCCCAGGCCAGAAGTAGATTTAGACCAAAATAATAACACTGGCACAAATCTAAATAGACTGAACTCCCCCACAGCAATCCAAATTATTTTAATATGCATTCTCGGCAGCATTCTGTATTTCTCACAAAAGCAAATGAACATCCCCTTGCAATGAATTAAAACAAAGAATTAATAAGTTCAGGACATGAGTGGGGGGGTGGGAGCTGCTGACTGTACAAGAACATACTGCAGATGGCATTTCAAAGTCTAGACATCTCCATCATAAATGCTAACACTCCTGTTCGCAAAGAGACCTCAAGTAATCTCAGACTGGAGAACCCACCTGGAGGTGTGTTTGTTTCAAGCTTTTTTGCTCCCACCCTTCCTCCCCAGACCTCCAGCCTACCCCACCCACATTCAATGACCAAGTCTTGTTGATTTTACCAACTAAATCTCTCTGGAATCCATTCACTGCTCTGCCACCCTCTGACATCATCATAAACCAAGCCACCAATGTCTCCACTTGTTTGGCTGTAAACACTTCCTAACTGGTCTCCCCATTTCTCCTGCTCTTTTTTACAATATGTATTCCACACAGTGACCAAAGTAATGTTTTCAGAATGCACATCTAAACAGATCACGCTCTTTCAATGGCTCCCTATTCCTTTGTGGGTTAACAATTATAAGAGCTCCTCTTTCCTGAGCATGGATTATCTTACTTCATCCTTATCATGGCCCTTAACTCACCCAAGAGAGGTTAAGTGGAATGCTCAAGAAAACACAGCTAACTAGTATAAAGTTTCAATGCCTTAACAGGAGACCTGTGTGATCCAGCCCCTCCCTTCTCCAACCTCACTTTCTCATGCTGTCACTTGCTTTCCAGGTTCTAGCCACACCAACCTCTTTTTTTTTTTTTTTTAAGATTTTATTTATTTATTTGACAGACAGAGATCACAAGTAGGCAGAGAGGCAGGCAGAGAGAGAGAGAGGAGAAAGCAGGCTCCCTGAGGAGCAGAGAGCCCAACTCAGGGCTTGATCCCAAGACCCCAGGATCATGACCTGAGCTGAAGGCAGAGGTTTTAACCCACTGAGCCATCTAGGCACCCCCCACACCAACCTCTTTGAAGTCACGCAAATTTACTGCATTTCTTTTGACCTCAGAGCCTTACATGTGCTGTTCCTTGCCCTGAAATGCTGTTCCCACACTTCTTTATCTGGTCAACACATGCCCACCCTCCACGTCTCCCCATAAGGGTCTTCTCACCAAGAAAGACTTTCTGTTTTTAATAAAACAGCTTTATTGTGATATGATGCAAATCCCACACAATTCACCCACTTAAAGTATAAAATTCAATGATTTGGGGCCTCTGGGGGGATCAGTCCATTGAGTGCCTACCTTCAGTGCAGGTCATGATCCCAGAGTCCTAGGATCAAGCCCTGCATCAGGCTCCCTGCTCTGCGGGGGGCCTGCTTCTCCCTCTCCCTCTGCCTGTCACTCCCCCTATTTGTGCACGCCCCCTCTCTCTGTCAAATAAATAAATAAATAAATGTTCAAAATAAATAAATAAATAAAATTCAGTGATTTTTTTTGGTATATTCACAGATATTTAGTATATTCACAGAGTTGGGTAACCATCACCACAATCAATTTTAGAACTGATTCATCCCCCCCGCTAGAGGAAGCCCCATATTCACTAGCAGTCATCTCCCATTTCCCTCTCTCCCCAGCCCCTGGCCATGACTAATGTTTCTGTTCCTAATGGATTTGCCTGTTGTGGACATTACATACAAATGGAACTATAAAACATATGGTCTTTTGTGTCTGGCCTCTTTCACTCAGCATAATGCTTTCAAGTCCCTTCATGTTGCAGCTTACATCAGGGTGTTATTCCCTTTTATGGACAAATGAGAGTCCATCATAGGGACAGACCACATTCTATTTATCCGTTCTTCAGTTGATAAACATTTGTGTTATTCCCACTTTTTAACTATTACGGACAGTGCTGATATAACGTGTGTGTACCCATGTTGTGTAGGTATGTTTTCATTCCTCTTAGGTATATACTTAGGAGCAGTGTCTGGGTCATATGATCACTCAAAATTCAACCTTTTGAGGAACTTCTGTTTAAGGAAGGCTTTCCCAACCTTCCAAGACTGAGGTTCCCTCTCCTCGTTTGTATATTCTCTTCACGCCCTTTATATCTTTCAGAGCAGTCATGACAAACGTATCAATGACCCAGTTAACTCTGGGTTAAAGCCCCTAATCCCCTCTAGACCATAGTGTCCCATAGAAATACCATGCGGCCACACATTTACTTTCATATTTCTGTAGAGGTCACATTTTTTTTTTTTAAGTAGAACAGGTGAGGATAATTTTAATAGTATCATTTATTTAATAAATTTATCCAAAATCACATTTCAGTATGCATTACATATTTTTAAAAACATTAATGAAACACCTTACATTATTTTTTATATTAGGTCTTCAAAATCTGGTGTGCATTTTTTTAGACTTCCTGCATAATCTCAATTCCTACTCACATTTCAAGGGCTCAAACCACACACGGCTCTGTCAGTTAAGCAGCTGCCTTGGGCTCAGGTCATGATCCTGGAGTCCTGGGATCAAGCCCCACACTGAGCTCTCTATTCAGCAGGGAGTCTGCTTTTCCCTCTGCCCCTCACCCCATTTGTGTTCTCATTCTCTCTCTCTCTCTCTCAATCTCAAATAAATAAGTTAAATCTTAAAACAAAACAAAACCACACGTGGCTAGTTCCTAGTGATGGGTGATGCAGCTCTAAACTGGGTGATGCAGCTCTAAACTGTTCACTCCCTGAGGGCAGGAACCCTGCCTACTTTTGCCAATCACTGGATTCTCAGCCCCTGGTACAGAGGTTGGATGTGACAGGTATCCCATGAATGTCTTCTGAATACGGAATAAATGAATCCACCCCAACCTCCAATCCTCCAAAAATACTTTCAAAAATTCAACATGCACATAGATCCACCTGGTGTCTTCCAGGAACTTGAATTTGTTAAGAAAAGGGAATGAATCTGGTTTTTTAAAAAAGGAAATGAAACATGGGACTCCTGTATGCAATAGTATGGGTTACAAGGACTTTCTATTCTTCAGGCAAATGGTGTCTTTGTTGAAGTCAGAACCACTGTAACAGAGTTTTTAAATGTGACACTCTTTCATTTTATGATATATGATCTACTTTGAAAGCTTAAAGTAGCTATCTAGGGAAGCCTGTTTAATTTCTTCACTTTTTTTAGAATGTTTGCTAATACTATTATAAAGGGAAGTAGCTCCAACAAGTGGGTGCACATGTACATACATACACACACACATGCACACACTCAGCTCATGAGTCCTGGGGCAAATGAACCTAACAGCAGCTTTTTAACAGCCTGCCCTCTTTCCGTTGAAGAAATAATAACCAGCGAGTAAATGTCTGAATATATTCAACCATTCCCACTCTCTACAAAGTTCAAAAGTACAACTGATTTACTTTCAGGGCTGGTTGAAACCAGCTTTGTCAAAATTATTCAGGAGTGGACTGAAACCAAGCATTGCTCCTCAAGGACTCAGGACAAGCCAAGTCAGCCATGGTCAGTGCAGAGCTGGCCATACAAGATTATACCTAGACCTGCAAGACAGCAATGCCCTCCC
This sequence comes from Mustela nivalis, assembly GCF_964662115.1. Lineage (NCBI taxonomy): Eukaryota > Metazoa > Chordata > Mammalia > Carnivora > Mustelidae > Mustela > Mustela nivalis. The sequence continues at coordinate 35,159,604 of NC_139038.1, forward strand.
ATGGTCCCTCTCCACCCAGGTCCCTACTGCCTGGGCTGCAGCCAGAAGTATTCAGGCACAGGTGCATTAAGTAAGTATTGCTGAATTTTTTTGGTGGTTAGAGGGTTGTAGTCAATTACAGTGCATTAATGGGCCCACTTCTTCACGTTGCCCTCTATCCAAGCCCTTTCACATATGACTTTACAGTTCTTCCCACTAAACAGTCAAGAGAGGACTTTTCCAGCTCTTGATGTTGGGTTTAGTCATGTGCCTTGCCTTAGCCAATGGAATGTTGGTCTGTTATGAGACCAAAGCTTGAAAAGAAGGTGCTCAGTCCTTCTTGCATTCTTCCGCTTCTGCCAGCACAATGAGAACGTACTCAGGTGAGCCTACTGGTCTCAGAAGAAGATAAGAAGCACTAGGCACAGAGCAGAGTTTCCCAGATGTACCCCACATAGATCAACCAACCCTCAGCTAACCAACCCAAAAATCAACAAAAATAGATAGTTGTTGTATTAAGTGACCAATTTGGGGTGGCTTGTCACACAGTACTTTTGTGGCAACAGCTAACCAATACAAGAGTCACTCTTCTTTATCTCTATAACCTTTAAAAAGCTTGAACAAACAGCTATATGAGGAGCCTCCATTTATCTTTATTTATAACAAAGTGAATTGGAGAACTAGTCTGGCCCTGACAATTATCAGTCACCTGGCCAGAAACTGGCTTTTCTTTTCTTCTTCCTTATCAACAGAACCCCTATTTTACTCAGGTGCTGAGTTGCCTTGTCTCTTAGGAAGTGTTGGCCCAGCCCCAGGAAATGGTTTAAGCAGGGTTTGGCAAATTATAGCCCAAGGACCAAATCTGGTCCACTGACTATTTTTCTAAGGAAAGTTTTATTGGAATAAAGCAATGCCCATTTATTTATGCACTGTCTATGGCTGTTTTCACACTACAATGGCAGAGTTAAGCGGCTGTAACAGAGGTTATCCAGACCAAAAAGCATGAAATGTTACTATTTCTTACCCAAAAAGTTTGTCATTCCCTACTCTAAGGCTTAGATTCTAAACTAACCATGTTCCCCAAATCCCCTTTGCCCTCATTGTTTTAGGACTGGTCCTGAGACTCCATTCTGATTCTTCTCTTCAGGGACTCCCCTCCTCCACTTCCTGTCAGCCCAGGACAGATGTGGCTGAGATGTAGGAACTCTGCTGGGATTTGTAGCAGAGACTTCAGTATAGAAATGTTCGAGGAGACCCTCTGCCCCTTCCCTCTTGCCTTGGAGTGTTGTCATGTGAGGACTTCGTATTTGGATTGTGGCAGCCTCCATAACCATAAGGACAAAAGCAAGAGCATCACAGAAAAATCACCAAGAAATTCATCATCTCAGCCAAACCCTAGAATTTAGCAAACCCTAGAATCAGCTATCTCTGGTCTTAGAGCATGAGACAATGAACGCTTGTTGTTCAAAATGTCTGGTTGGTCCCTTGGTGGCTGATATTGCCAGAGACAGGTTTTGCCTAATCTATTTGCCCCAAAAATCCTAGAGCCCATGCAAGGAACCAAGAAGGCAAACCCCACCATCGCAATTTAGGTAAAGTAACCCATCCCCTAATACCTGACTTGGCCTGGTAGAGTCAGCATTTCCTCAGTCTTGCCAACCACATCAACTTGTCCTCTCAGAAAAGGAGTGGGGAGAAATATGGAAACTCCTGTCCCAGTTCATGTCCAAGGGATCAGAAGTGATTCTGGAACTCCCTTCCCCTATGTGTCAAAGAGGGGAAATCAAGGACAGTTCCAGGCAGGAGAAATGCGGCAATGGAGGTGGTATTTATGGAGTTTGGGTCTGTGGACCCAGTTGAAGCTGCATTCCTAGACATTAGGTTTAAGAATGGAAATTGGAGTCATGTCTTCTAACATCTCCTTCCCTCCAAACCAGAGGGAATAAATGTTGCTCTACCATGCCTGGGTATAAGAAATGTCATATTCCTATTTCTGTAACTCCAGTTAAATCTGCTCTGAGTCCCTGTATGCCTGGCAGGTGGGGAATTCAATCTTGTCATTATCAGGGCTTCTTACCCTTCTGCATGAGTTTACATAAGAACTCCTACCCAGGAAGGAGGAGATATGTAGAAAAATGCAGGGGTGGAGCAAAGTGAGAGAGATCAATGAGTTGACCAAGACCAAGTAGGGAGTGATGTGACCCTCTCCATGTCCCCAAATCTCTAACAAAGTCAACAAAACACATCAATGCTTAGTGTGAATGGTTTATGCTGATGGAAATCAAACCAGAAACCAAGTTTCTGATTAGCAAAGGTGGGGGACAGAGCAGCAAACATGGACTCCAGTACCCAGGAGACTGGGAAGGCTCTGTGATACTGAGCCCTCACCCCAGTCTCAACAGAAATGTAAGGGATTGACACATCCATGAACCACAGAATTTGATCACTTAAGAGCACTGATTCCTGAATCAATGCCCCTAGGGCATCTCCCAGATTCATCACTTCCCTCTGAGGCTATCAACAACATACTTCTCTAAAACCTCAGTTCCTCATCTCTAAAGCAGAGGTTATATTATCTACCTTCTCAGGAAGTTATTGTGAGATTAAGAGATGATGATAGGAAAGCTATTCAGCACAGCACCTAGGACACAGCAAGCTCTCCCTAAATATGAGCCATCTCCACCTTGACCTCTAGACCTCAGAGAGAATCCCCATGGACACAGTGGGCCCTAAATCAGGCCGAGTAGCAGAATCTCTTGGGGATACTCAAGCACTGCCCAAGACCTACTGAGTCAGAATCACTGGAGGTGGGGTCCAGGAATCTGTATTTTTAGAGTCCATCAGGTGATCAACAGAAGAGCAACTTGTACTTTTTTCACATTTCTTTTACATTTTTTTTTACATTTCAATCATTTTTAACATATTCACAGATACATACAACCATCACCACAGTCAACTTTAGAATAATATTTCATCACCTAAAAAAGAAGTCCCATACTGTTTAGTTATTAACCCACCCCTGATCTCCACACCCCAGGCCTAGGCAACCAGTAATCTACTTTTGCCTCTATAGATTTCCCTATTCTAGACTTTCATATTAATGGAATCATATAATTTTTGACCATTTATTGTCTGGCTTCCCTCGGCATAATGTTTTCATGGTTCATCCATGATGTGTCAGGTATCAGAACTTCACTTTTTGTTACAGCCAAATAATATTCAGCTGTGTGGGTATACCATATTTTGTGTATCTATTCATCTGTTGATAGGATTTGAATTATGTCTACCTTATGATACTACTCTAAACATTCATGTATTTGTATGGACTCTGTTTTCATTTCTGCACAGACATATCTCCAAGGAAGATATACAATTGGCCAATAGTACATAAAAAGGTGCTCAACATCATCTGCCATTGGAAAAAATGCAAGTCAGAACCATAATGAGATACCACTTCATACCTACAAGAATGACTAGAATCAAAAAGTTAGGCAACAGCATGGGTGGGTGAGGATGTATAGAAACTGGAACACACACACTGCTGTTTGGGAATGTCAAATGGTGCAGTCACTTTGGAAAACAGTCTGGCAGTTAAATATTGAGTTACCATATGACCTAGCAATTCTACTTGTAAGTGTAGAGCAAAGTGGGCTCTTCTAATCTATGGGAAATGAACTATTAGTACTTAGCAAGAACAAGGCGGGGGGGGGGGACAGAAATGGGAGGTACAAACACAGCCTTCACAACAGGAACTCATTGCTATTTGCCTTTCCTGGTGAGAACATCTCACTTTGATAAATGATTCTGGGGTTAAGACACAATTATTCATAAAATGTGCCCTCTCAATGACTTCATCAGTTAATCACCAAAAAAACCACCCTCTTTCTAACCCTGAGGAAGATGTGCTGGAATGGACTTGGTAAGCTGCGTTAAGTTTAATCTCTGTACTTTATGATAGATGGAGGGGATTTCTAAGAGTAATGTTGACTACTGAATTTTTTATTTTGTCCTCATTGACTTTAGAACCTCCTGCATAAGGCCTGTCTTTCCTGTACTTTTTATTGCTTCTAAATAAATTTCCAGTTCAACAGACTCTAGAGATGGTGTGCTAAGAAACAAATCTCTCTCAAAAAAATGCTAAAAATATGAGCATAGTTATATTGTAGAGTTAACACAAATTGTATTAGTATATATGGAACATAATACATTTTCATGTGTGATGAAAAAGAGTGTCTTTCATTCTTACATAGAATGCAGAATGAGGCCTATCAAGGCACTTGTCCAGCAAGATCTTGGGTTCAGATCTGATTTGTGTTAGCATAGTCATCTTTGATGAAGTCCATGTCTCAACCATCTTCTTATCCTCCTCTCTTGGCAAGTTCTAGGTACACAGTGGTACCATACATGTTTGTTGAATGAGCAGGTGAGAGGTAGCAACCAGCAGTTCTGGAAGTGCAAGGATGATTCCAGAAACTGTGGGTAGTTATCTCCAAGACATTGTGGCCAAATTTCTCAGTCTCACCATGATTTCTCCATCTCAACTCAAACCCCTCAAACTCAAAACTCTGGTCTTTGTTACAGAATTCATGTTTATATGGACACAGGTGTGTGCTGGATCCTGAGCTGCATGGATTGCACAGAGTTAAGCATTTAGATCCATTTAGAAAAATCCATTTAGAAAAGCTCCATGCTTGGTATTTCACTTGTGTTATTGCTCCTGCCTTCAGGAGGAGGCTTCCTCCTTCTGTGTAACTTAGATAAGCCCAGTGTGTGCACACATGTGCCCTCCTCTCCCTGGCTGACACTCTGAAAGGGTCACCTTGGGGGCTCCTCATGGTCATCCAACAACAGTTCAAATTAAGGTGATCAGTCTCTGTGCCAATCGTTTGATTCCACAAATCATTCCTCTTATGACTGATTTATAATGCTTTATTGAATTGTAACATACACATAGAAGTATACATACAAAAGGGTACACACATGAGAGGACAACTGAATAAATTTCTTAACAACCTGAATGTACTCATAAAACCAACACCCAGATCCAGAACAGAACATTAAAACCCCTCCTAGGACCCTCACCTCATTTTTAGTCCCTACTCATCCCAACTGCCAACTGCCTCAACTTGCCTCACCTGATTCTGTTTTACGTTAGGCAGTGATTCTCAAATGGGGACAGTTTTGTCCCCCAGAGAAACATCTGTCAATGTCTGGGGAAATTTTTCCCCCAAGTTGGGGAAAGTATCTTACTGGCAGCTAATGGGTAGAGTCCAGGGATGCTGCTCAACATCCTACAGTGCACAGGGCAGTGCCCCAAAAGGAAAATAACCAGCCAAAAATGTCAATAGTGTCTCTGCTGAGAAACACTGACGTAAAGAGACCCCCTACACTATCTATTGTTTTGTGCTTGTGATCAATTTTAACCCTTTGATTCTGATCCTTTAACGGAAAGCAAAAAAGTCATTGGGGGGTACCTGTGTGGCTCAGTCAGTTAAGTATCTGACTCGTGATTTTGTTCCAGGTCATGATCTCAGGGTCCTGATCTCAGCTGCTTAAGATTCTCTCTCCCTCTGCCCCACCCCACCCCCTGATCTCATACTCTCTTTCTCTTTCTCTCAAGGAAAAAAAAAAAAAAGTCATTTGGAAACAGGTAGAATCCCAGAGAAACAAAAAATCCAGGGATGCCCACAAACATGGTGCCTTTTGAACTGAGATTTGATTTCAATTCTTTCCTTTCTGACTTTTGAGTGACTTTTGTAAAAATGGTATCCATTGGTCGGGGTGCCTGGGTGGCTCAGCAGGTTAAAGCCTCTGTCTTTGGCTCAGGTCATGATCCCAGGATCCTGGGATCGAGCCCCATATCAAGCCCCTCATTGAGCCCCACATCGGGCTCTCTGCTCAGCAGGGAGCCTGCTTTCTTCTCTCTCTCTGGCTGCCTCTCTGTCTACTTGTGATCTCTGTCTGTCAAATAAATAAATAAAATCTTTTTTGAAAAATGGTATCCATTGGGGCTCAAAGGCCTAAGATTCCCACAAAACTGAAATTCACATAGGAATTTTACACACACCCACATAGGTACACATGGCATTTACATTCAGACACCCACCCACAAGCACACACACCCAGAGACATACACACCACCAAGACAGAGAACGGGCTTCATGGTCCCATGAAAAGGAGAAATGCACCCTTCATTCCAGGGAAGCATTTACTTGTTTAATTCAGACTCCAATGGTCAAGCTGTTGCTAAACCCAGCTCTCCCTCTTCCCCCTCTAGGAAAGAGAGATGGATTTTTTTTTTCTTTACTCAAGAATATAGATTTAAAAAACAAACACTTCTGCATCTCAAAGCAGGCTGTACTTCCTGAGCTGCACATATTGATCAGCATTTTATTGTCAATTTTCTTTTAGTTGAAGTGGGAGAAAAATATAATCTAATTATGTGTTTAGTGACAGTTGGGAATCAGTCACACTAAATCCAACAGAGTGTGTTTGCGTGATTGAGGTGTTTAATTTGGGGAAAAGGAAGCAGAAGCATTGTTCGTGTTTTAATGTAATTAGTACAGAATACCCCTAACGGGCTGAAATATCACAACAGCACGAAGCTCATTCTGAAGCAAGAAGGGATTCTACCTCTAGAACTGAGTCAGGCAGGTTTGTAGCTGCAAGCACCATTTAAGCTGTAACGTTTTATCAAAGTCTCTTCAAGAGCCCATGGAATGTAGACTAGGAAAGACTAAAATACTCCACATCTTGGCTGTACTTCTATAAAGGGAAATAACCCGGCCCTTCGGATATCCTACACTGTGGCTCTCTAAGCTGCTGATTCCCAGATTTTTTTATTTCATAAACCAGTATTTTTTTTTTAAATTTGGGAACCAACATAAGGTTACCTTTTGAGGGGAAGGGAGTTAAGAAAGGACTTTTGTTATAAATGTGTGTGTGTGTGTGTGTATGTGTGTGTGTGTGTGTGTGTGTGTGTATAAAATATATCTCTCACCATAATCAGTCAAGCTAAATTAGGTTTTGCTGCAATAACAAGCAAGTCCTAAGGAGTCATTTTTCTCACTTATGGTACATGTACATTGCATACCACAGAGTAGGGAGTGAAGGAGGCTCTGTTTCCACATTGTACTTACCCTAGGGCTTAAGCTAATGGAGGTTCCGGGCAGCAGAGGGAAGATGGTGCTGGAAGACCATGCACTAGGAATTAATTTCTCGAGGCCAGAAGCGAAACACTGGTTTTTATTCAGTAGATGAGTGTCTCTATCTCCAAACTCATCCCTAGTTACTCACATACACTTTCACAGGGGATCAGATAGCACCTATGCCACAGGAGAAATCAAAATGGCCTCCATGGCAGTGTTAACGGTAAATGAAAACTTGAGTTCAATTAGCTGAGGACCACACTAAAGCATTTCCCAGGAAAGCTTTTGGCAGCTCCACATATCCATAACCCTGTTGCATTTCAGGGCAAGGCCTCTTCTTAAGCTGAACTGGCTTCCATTAGAGTAAATCACATTGACTCACAGCAAATGCAGATGAAAGACAAAAGGTTCTTCTGACAAAGATTCACCTCTCTCTCTCTCATGCACATACACACACACACACACATACACACACACACACACATCCCTCAAGGCTGACCCCATTCAGCAAGCACTGCCCCTCCATTGAGCACCTGGAAATCTTGGTTCACTCATCCAAACATGAGCAAGAGATGACCCTGATATCAAGGAGTTTACAGTCCAACGGGAAGAAACAGACTTGAGCACAAGTGAAGGTAATACAAGATGGAAGAAAAGCGACAAACTTAAAATTTGAGCTAAGTATGCACTGAGGACTTTTCTGAACTGGGTCCCTGAGCCAGAGTCAGGCCAGCTACATGAGAGTCACCAGGGGGCTTTTGTAAACACAGATCCCAGCTGAGTCCCTAAACACCAGTATTTCTGGAAAAGAACCCCAGAAATTGGTATATTTAATAAATACCCTCCGGCAGGTGATTCTGATGCTCTAAGGGTTGAAGAAATAAGGAACTATGGAAAACACCAAAGAAGGCGCTAAAATAAACCCATTAATGTTGACTACTGTGTTGACTGCAGTGTCAGCATCCTGTGTGTATGAACCCAATACTTAGAGTAACCCTGCAAGGGAAACATTTGTGAGACTTAACTGTGGGCTTTGTTGGTAAAGAGCCAAGCACCTAGGATACTGGAATCCTACTCTGCTGGTCACCCTCCCCGCACAAGAGCTAGGCAAGAGTCCTCTTCCAAGTTTTAGTACAATGTGTCTTATTTTCCAAGGTCACTTGGCAATGTCAAATAACCTGCTCAGGTTATCAAAGCCTGCAACTGACAAAATCCTGGGTTCAGACCCAAATCTGCCTGACTCCAAAGATGTTTCCACTTGCTTCAACCCTGGAGCCATCCTGGTTGTGGAGATGACAAAATCCACCGACATCCATGGTTTTTAGATATTGATTTGTTTTTAGATATTGTCTAAGGACACTCTTCAGATATTTAGATAAGGGCTGTTTCTGAAAGAACCTGAAGTTGTTCTGCCATTTAAGACCCTCCACAGCCAGAGAGCCAGGAGTCCTGGGTCCTGATCCTATCTCTGCACCTGCCTTAGTTTTCCTTGTGTGTAAAACACCAGCAACAACCTTTGACAAATTCCCTCCCCCAGCAGAGATATAGAGGAAGGGTTAACTCCATTGATATTTTGAATAGATGGCTTCAGGGTCAACGATGATTTCACAGGATAGAAAATATCACAGTCACAGAACACTCTGCATTCAAATAGAGTGTTTTCATTTTCAAAAGGCCCTCTATTGCTGTCTAATCTTATTCTCCTGACATTCCCTGTCCACTGTCATTGCCAGCCCATTCCCCTACCTAATAGCCATTCCTAGATCTTGTGGACTTCCAACAGAGGGTACAGGAGGGCTGGGCCATACATCTCTGCAAGTAGGGACCAGGACCCAACACTGTAAGACCTGGTTATGTGGCCACACACCATCTGGGATCTCCAGGCGAGATGCAAATTCCTACCTATCCTGCAAGTCTCAGCTGACATAGCAAATCCTCAGAGAACATTTCCCTGAACCTCTAAGAGATTGGGCCAGAGTCCCTCCTAATGTCTGGCCTTCCCCTGCTACAGAACTTATCATCCTACACGTTTTATGGTATTGAAATACATATCCGCCTTATGCTCACCATGTTATCTGCAGCACCTACAAAGATTAATAATAAATGGTAAAACATAATGTCCATTGAGTATGAATGATACACTTTTTATGTGGCATCTTATTTAATCCTCAGTATATCTGCAGTAGTAGGAGCTAATTTTTTTTTTAAGATTTTTATTTATTTGTCAGAGAGCCAGAGAGAGTACAGGCAGGCAGAGTGGCAGGGAGAGGGAGAGGGAGAAGCAGGCTCCCCACGGAGCAAGGAGCCTGATGTTGGACTCCATCCCAGGATGCTAGGATCATGACCTGAGCCAAAGGTAGACACTTAACCAACTGAGCCACCCAGGCATCCCAGTAGTGGGAGGTATTAAAAATCAATTTGCAAATGAGAAAACTGAGCCAAAGAAAAGTTATATAACTTGCCAGAGGAGCCAGCTAGGAGGTGGTGGGACTCAGTTTGAGACATGGAGTCAGATTTCAGAGCCTGTCTCAATCACTAGAGTCAGTGTCTTCCAAGAATCTATTAGATAGTTAATAACCCTTTGTTGAACAAATGAATAGAGGTACAAGCGAATGGATGGATGGATGGATGGACGGATGGGTGGATGGACAGATGGATGAGTGGATGGATGGGTGGGTGAACAGATGGGTGGATGGGATGGTGGGCATTTGTGGGATAGATGGACAGATAAATGGATGGGTGGATAGATGGACGATGGAAGGGAGGGACCTGAGCAGCATTATTTGCCATTTTTCAGGGTCCTCTAAAAAACCAAAGGAGCTCTTCCCACCTTTGGTGGGTGGGTGAGGGGGCTTGCCCATAAAATACCCCTTATTTTGGATAGTTCCCAGCTTTAGTCATTACTCTCTGAACACTCCCTTTATTGACTAGGAAACTCAAAACTTGCGTAGATAATTAATGCAAATTATATCTATAACTGAAGGGTGTTGAGCTGATAACAATTGGGTAATCAATAATCAATAACTTGGCTATGTCATACTGCTACCATTCCAGGCAAGTTCCACCAAAGGGTATTTTAATCTCTCCATCAAATCAGGTAGGCTCACCAAGTCTTCCCCAACTATGAGGAGAAGGAGGGGCTTATCAAATACTCACAGTTCACCCTGGCTACCTGGCCTGACCCTCAGTTTTGAGACTCCTTCAGTCCTCCAGGTCAGCCCTTATTCCACCCTTTGGATTGACTCAAGTGACTGACTACCTGCCCATCAGGTATCTTCACCTTTCAAGGCTTTCCTTCAGTCTGGCCTTCACCAAAGACTGGAATCATTGTTGACAAAATCCAAGTCAACCTAGATAAGGAATGGGTATAAGGGTCAGGCCTCAGTTCATGGAGTCAAGTTCTAACCCAACTTAAAGAGGGAAAAGAATCTAAACAGCTATCAGGAGAGGCAATGTGGACTTTACATAACTGAAGCTGGAGAAGATCAGGGGGCCTTAAAAGACCACAAACTAAATATGACATAAACTATTCTTTACAAAATTGTAAACATCCATTCTCCCATACTGGATAACTGTGCTTCAGATATTAATAAGGTCATTGCAAAAGACAAGTCAGAAAAATGGAACATTTTTCTGTGACGGTATAATACCATGCAAATTATGCAATTTTCCTGATCTTCCATTCTCACATCTATAAAATGGGTATGCTATCAAACTCTATCTGAACATATGCTAAACACCAGAGACAATGTGAATCAAAACTACACATGGCCCCTGCCCCCATGCTGATTATACTGTAGAAGGGGTCAATTATCCATCAAAAGATCATGCCCCCCCCCCCAAAAAATAGGTGACTATAGTTGGGCCTGGACCTACAAGAGAAAGGCACTTAATACTATGAGAACAGATGGTCAGGAATTTGCTGTGACTCAGTCAGTGTAGCCAGGCTTCCCCTGAGAAAGTGGTAAGTCAGCCTGCAGATGAGATGTTTACCAGGTGAAGGAAAGGGGCAGAAAGAGGTTCCCAGGCAGAGAGCAGGATGTGCAAGCCCCTGTGGCAGAAAAGAGTCTTAGAACTACAGGAGTTTGAAAGAGACTAGAGAGAGGAAATAAACATGCAGATAATCATAGCACCAGGCTCATGAGAAGTTGCAAGGAAACTGAGACCCTGTCTGCAACAAATTCAATAAATGACTAAACAGTGATTTCTTCTAAAACAGGAAGGATAAGGTTTCTTGGCGGTGTTTCCCATGAAAGCCTTCTATGGAGTCAGAGGCCACATTGAACATCCTCCTTGACAGTCCCCCAGCCAGCTGGACACAAATGCACCCTTGGGTTTGTGATACCTGGGGCAGGGCCCAGGAGGAGTTCAGTCAAGATCAAATATCAAGAACCACACAGAATCTGCGAAAGGGGAAGAAGCAGTTTTCAAAACTATGGCTGGTTTCTACTGAGAGTCTTTCAGATGGAAATTAAGCAGCTCTTCACCAGCGCCGTAGAGAAGAGCCTCTTGCTGCCTGAGAGAAAGAGCTGATGAATCAGGCACACTGGCGGATCAATCAGTCCGCGCGTGTGAACAAGTTTATGGTGGAAATGAAGGGCTTTATTTGTTTGGCAAAACACGATGTGGTTTAATCGCCAGGAGGGAGGAGTGTCTAAAGCGGCAACACAGCGGCTGTTGGCTAGGGCTTTCTAGAAGGGGGAGGTGGTGAGGATGAGGGCTTCCGTTTCATCTGCAGCCCCTTGCAGAGGGAGCTGGGGAAAGCTTTGCAGCCATCTGCACGCTGTTTGCATCTCGTCTGGCTGGGCAGCTGTGCTCCAAACAAGGGTGGATGGGGCAGCTCTTGCCCCTGTGTTTGGAGAGAGATGGGATGAAAACCAAGGAAGGTAACGGAGACAGACGCTAGGGAGCACTGTCTAGACCTGGGGGCTCGAGTACCCAACCCATCAGCCTCTAGGCCACTAAAACAGCCAGGGAGGGCCTTCTCAATTGGTCCCCACCCTTGTGCCTATAGACAGTTCCTCCATGGAGACACACCAACACAAACTGACAACCTCCACACAGAATTGCCAGATGTAGCAAGTAAAAAGACAGAATACCAGTTAAACTTGCATTTTGGATAAATAACGAGTTATTTTTATGTCCCAAATGTTGCACTGGGATATACCTATACTAAAAAATTTGTTAACTGAGGGTCAAGTTTAACTGGCAAACCTAGTCCAACACAAACACAACCTAAGACTTGGAAACTTACAGAAAAATACACACACACACACACACACACACACACACGCAGTGTCCAAAGTGAAGGAGAAAAAGCAAGGGCCAAAATGGGATTCCCTACCCCTCCACACCTCCCTGTCTTTTGTCCCTGAGCTCAGAACAAGCTGAGTCCCTGCTGACTTGGGGTCACTTGGCATCCAGGTCCAAGTTAGGAAGGGAGGTGCCCTTATACAGTAGGATGCTGACCAGACCTGCCCAGGCCCCAGCTTTTGGGCTCTGGCCTAAACACACAGCAAACTCCTATGGAAATATGGGAAAGGGGCAGGGGGCTCTAAGACTGGAGATTCATCCTGGAATCCTCCAGCTGGGGACCTAGTGGGAGCTCTGTTTCCTTCGGTCTGCTCTCACTGCCTCTGCCCCAATCTCTGTCCCTGCCATTCAGTCACTGGCTGAGCATTTTCTGAGCAGCTACTAAAGACCTGGTGCTAGACTTGGTACTGAAGATACAGCCCTTGGTCAAAACACAGTCTGGCTTACTCAACACTCAGCAGTGACCCCCAGCACTTCCTTGAATGTGGACAACAAGCTAAGCATGTGGAAGTAATGGTTACTTCACTGAGTCCTCCTAGCAGCCCAGGGTGGCAGCATTATTATTATATTATTATCACCGCTTGCCTTTGAGGAAACTGAGGCCAGAGAGCTCAAGGATACACAGTTGGGGAGTGGCTAGGCCTGAAAGAATCAAATGCCAACTTTGGAGCTTGCAGCAACATCACCAAGAACTTTTGGGAAAATGAGATTTCCCTCCAGTGTGAGGCCACCTGCCAGAGTTGGAAGCCAGAGTCCCTGCTGGGGGTGGCATCAGAGTGTGGCCTGACTACATGAAAGTGAGACAGAGAATACCATTCTGGCCAATGCCCTTAGGCTTTGGGGATGATCCTGTAGAGGATGGCACCATGGAGAGCCTTAGGGAGCTGACGGTAGGGGAACATACTCAACCAGGATGCAACCACAGCACTGATTGCCCTCTGACCTGAATATCCTGTTCCAAGGAACATATCACAGAAAACACAGGCACAGAACATCCAATGATATGTGCTGGAATATTCATCACAATACCGTTTGCAACAGGGAAGAAGTAGAAACCATTCAGAGATCTATCACTATAGGGTTGGCCTAAAGAAAGTACAGTGCACCCAATGGCCACAGCAGTCATATCCACAATCTCCAAACTGTGGGAGAAGCCAAGATGCCCTGCAACAGATGAATGAATAAAGAAGACGTGATCCATATATACAATGGAGTATTAGCCATCAGAAAGGATGAATATCCAACTTCTGCATCAACACGGATGGGACTGGAGGAGATGATGCTGAGTGAAATAAGTCAAGCAGAGAAAGTCAATTACCATATGGTTTCACTTATTTGTGGAACATAAGGAATAGCACGGAGGACATTAGAAGAAGGAAGGGAAAAGTGAAGGGGGAAGGACCGGAGGGGGAGATGAACCATAAGAGACTGCAGACTCCGAGAAACAACCTGAGGGTTTTAGAGGGGAGGGTGGATAGGTTCACCCGGTGATGGGTATTAAGGAGGGCATGTATTGCATGGAGCACTGGGTGTCCTACGTGAACAATGAATCTTGGAACACCACATCAAAAGCTAATGATGTACAGTATGGTGACTAACATAACATAATAAAAAGAAAGAAAGGCAACACGGTGCATCCACACAGCAGAATAACTGTTCTGAAAAGAAGGTGGAGTCCATATTCCAACATGAAATGATGTCCATGATATACATCATTGAGTTAAAAGGAGGCTTTTCCAAACAATAAATATAGCATTATCCTATTGTTATTTTTAAAGAGATTAAAATTAAACAATGTGTGTGCAGATATACATGTTTACATACATGCAGAGAAGGGTGTGGAAGGATATACCTCAACCTCTCCTAGTGTCAACTTCTGAGAAGCAAGATCGAAGAGAAACAGACAAAGCAGGAATTTTGTTTTTTGTTTTCTACATAGCGATATTGTTTAAATCCTTTACAATGAGCAAATAATAATTTGCATTTTTAATAAACAAAACAAAAGCCAAAAAATTATACTCATATAATGTAGACTCTTTCATCCAGCCTGATTCCCATACACCAGGGCTTACAACTCCATCAGGTGGACACAGAACACAGAAGCAAAAAGAAAAATGAAGAAGGCAGTAGATTTTCCCTCCTAGGTACCTTCCAATTCAAGTGAACAGGTTTCCAAGTCATAAAGTCTTCCTCATCCAGACACACAAGACACAAGACCCAAGGCAAAGACACAAGCCCTGTCCAGATTTCTCCAGGGCAGAGGTCTGAGACACAAGGCGGGTCTGCACACAGTCAGGGATGGAAGCCAGAAAAGGAGGAGGCACAGAGCCAAGGAGACCCTCAGGGTAGCCCCTGCATTCCCAAAGACTGCGAGACCTGGAGTTTCACAGAGCCCCCAAAAGTCTGTTTCTATGACACCCTGGAACACAGTGAGAGGAGTAAGGGAGAAGGATAACAAGTAAAATTCAAAAAGCCCTGACCCACTTGGACTAAAGGTGTCCACTTGCTAAAGGTGTCCGCTCTTCTCTCTGTTTTGGAAATTCCAGCTTTCTCCTTTGTGCCCTTAAGGTCCATACTCTGCATACAAGCTCTCCTTTTCTCCTGTTTGCCTCTACCATCCTTTTGGAGCCTCTTCCCAGCAGCTTTTCCCAGGCATCCTCATGCTCTGGGGCTGCACTCTTAGATCTCCAACCTGCCTGGGACCCCGACTCTCCAGCCGGTGAGGTACAGGGTGTCAGATGTAGCCAAAATTCTTTGGAGAAGCAAAGGCAGGAGCCCTATCTGTTGTGAGTAACCTGACAACTTCCTGCTGGGTCTGAAAAGATGGGAAAAGACCAGCCCCTCTCAGCAGCCTCTGGAGACCTGTGCTGATGGTCAGACGTCCCGTCCCCTCCACATGCAGTTGCCTGCAAGGAGGGCCATGTAGGAAGCCATGTGTTACTCCAAGAGAACAAAAAAAGAAAAAAAAAAGGAAATTAAATGCACCATCTGCTTATTAGTGAGAGGTTTTGAGCAGATAGTTGAACATGTATGCCCAGGCATTATAAAACTTTGGGAGAAAATGTTAATTTCAACATAACCTGAGTTCTTGCACTTGCAAAAACCACCTTTTTTTCTCTCTCTTCTTGGTGATTTGGAAGCTCTGTACCCCAGACTCATAGCACCAAGGTGGTTGACCTCACTGGATCTAGGCAGCTGTGCAAAGTGGGACCCCAAACACGTGCTAGGGACCCATCTCAGGGAAATTTTTAGGAAGGGAACAAATCACTATTCCCCACTTCCTTTTTTGGTCTCCCCCGTTCAAAAACTGCATGATGCTAGCCTGGTGCCCTGTTAGAGGGGTGAGGAAAGCCCATTCAGACCCCCAGTCCTGTCTCTCACACCAAAGACCCATAAAGTGGAGAGTGGGGGACCTGTCACCCCCTCCTTTGGAGTCCTGCAAGTTGAGTGCTTTTACTGCAACCCCTCATCAGATCTGCATACATTTCAAGGGCAACTGTGCTCACACTCTCATGGGACACCATGTGGGTGCAAGGCCCCTTAACCTGAGACTCTCAGGATAACTATTTTTGGCTTTGTGAGCCACACAGTCTCTCCCAACTACTCAACTCTCCCATTAGAGCAGGAAAGCAGCCACAAACAATATGTACATGAATGGGGGCAGCTGGGTACCGATAAAAATTTATTTATAATCGCCAGCAGGGGGCCAGCCTTGGCCCAGGGACCAGAATCTGTCTCTACCACAAGAGTAGGGTCTCCAAGAGAACAGGAACCCATCTAGTAGATCAGCACCTAGACCAGCACCTGGCACATAGGAGCTGCTCAAATACTTGGAGAAGGAATAAAAAGAGCCCTCGGTATTGAGAGGTGAAGGTCTCCCAATGGCACCACTTTATGCCAAGAAACACTTGCCAGGACAGGGCTCTCCACCAAGGCTGGGGCCTTTTCCAAGGGAATGTGGGAAAGTGACAGTTGAGTATTGCAAGGAGGACAGAAAGTTTTGGAGTCATGCTCATGAGCTATAGTTTTGCAAGGAAGTCAAGACCATGAGTGTCCTGTATTTCAGTGCACACACTCCAGCTGAGGGCTGAAATGCCCAGACTTAGGAAGAATCCTGGTACAACCTACAACCAGTCCATGAGCATGACATATTAAATCCAACAGGCTCTATTCAACACAACCAACATTCACCCTTCTCTCCTCCTGTCTGTGAAGCCACATGTCCTCTCCCTGATGCACCTCTGATCCCTCTCACGGATTCTTCTCCTCTCATTATTAAGATTTCCTTGGACTTACACCAAAGCCCCTCCGTTCCCCCTCCACTGTTTCTCCAGTCAACCTGAGGTGTTCCCATGGCCCCAAGTACCATCTACACTGATGATTCTCAAATCTGAATCTCCAGTCCCAGGCCTATCTATCCTGTTACACATTGTCACCTGGGCCTGAAAGCAAACTCAGTCAGAGTCCAAAATCAAATTCCAAGTCTTCCCTGCCATTTGAAAGGTCATTCTGAAGGTCAACCTGACCCTCCTTCTTTCTCATTGCCATGCCAGATTGATACTTGAGTCCCTACTGTGTCTCATAAGATTTCCTCTGTTCAGGCATTCAACTCCACCCATTATCATCACCACTATCCCAGCCACCACATCCCTGGCAGAGACCCCTGTCCCAACCCTAAACTGGTCTCCCTCCTGCTCCTTCAGCTTCAAATCATGTTCCCAAGAATACAAAAGGACAACAACTATCTCAGTGAAATGAAAAGAATCACGAGGACATTGGCCGGCATTCTGTGTCTTTCCAGCTGAGAAACCCAAACCACACTCTGGTTTGCCAGCCCTGGGGTTAAATATTTCTAAAATGATTAAAGCTAAGGGCTAGACAGCTCACAGTCCAAAACTACTTCAGGCACAGAGGCACCTGTCTCCCCACAGTGGTCTGAACTATCCAGTATGTGGCCTATACCCCTCTGTTCTCACTGAAAGAAATGTCTTCTTCCTCTGTGGAGGACCCTCCACCAACCTGCACCTCACTTTTGGCCCTCAGAGGACAAACGAACCTCCTATAGTTTCTCACTCGCACGCTGAAATCCTCAGACGCTTGCCTCACAAATTGTAGGGGAGCCCATGCAGCACCGTGTTCCAGTGGGTGGCCATGTCTTCATGTCAGCTTGAGAGATCGTTGCCAGGGAAATATCTATATCTCGGCAGAGAGAGCTTCAGTCCTGTGGAGTCCAGCTGTGTTCAAATGGGAATCCAGAAACCCAGATGTTGGTCCAAAAGCCCTGTTATGGCAAGCCAGCTTTGGAATTCTCCAGCGTGGGAGTAAACTGAGAGCCACCTGCTGTCTACCCACACCCCTGCTTCCTGGAATCCGGGAACTGGAGAACTAAGGAGAAAACTAGAGGGAAACCTAAGGTTTAGGTTTTCTTGCACCTCTCCAAATGAGTAAGGGGATGGAAGACAGAATCTGACTCATCCAAATAAGTAAAAATGGAATTGACTATTTGTTTTGTGCTTTTCTGTCTAAATCCTATGCTAAGCCTTTTCCATTTATTATCTTGGAATTATATTAAATGCCCACCCAACCTTCCACTGAAGTTTATCTCACAATCTTCACTTTATAGATGAGGAAACTGAGGCCCATGGAGGTTATATATAAATTTCCCAAGGCTACATAGCTCATAAGTGGTACAGCACAATCCAAACTTAACAGTTATTCTCTGAAACATTTTTGTAAGTATAAACCAGTGGCTTTCAGACAAGGTGATTTCATCTGCATCCTCCCCAAAACCTAGACATTTGGCAATGTCTGGGAACCATATTCAGTTGTCACACTGGTGATGGAGAGGCAGCATTAATGGTATCCAGTGGCTATAGGTCAGGGATGCTGCTAAGGACAGCTCCCCCCAACAGAGGATGATCTGGCCCCAAATGTCACTAGTGGGAAAGTTGAGATACCCAGGTGTGGACCTTCACCAGTGAGAAGGGAAAGACCTGCAGTCTGGACTCCCCTCTATAGGGGGCCTCCTGCTGATAATAAACTCCCTATTTCCGTCTCAGCCCTAGGGACTCTTGAATGGGGATTTCATCAGGGGATTTCAGCTCTGCCCAGCACAACCCAGAAGTCTATGGCCAGCTTCCCGATCTTGAGCCAAACTGAACAAACCGCTAATGTTGGTAACCAATTACCTAGAAGAGATCCTTCTCTCCCCCCAGGATGAGCTGCAGGCTAGACTCACCCCAGGGTAACTTTAAAGGAGTCAATAAAGGCTCTGGGAGGATTGGTTCTTTGATGCCTTCTCAGCAGCCCTGGTGCTGAAGGGGGCAAAAGGAGTCTGTGAAACTTTTGATCCCTGGTGGGGGATCAGCCCTCACCGGGCTCATGCCCTCCTCCAACGGTACCTCCAACAGGACTCTGCACTAAGATAGCTCCTGGGGTCTCATTTTATCTCCTAAAAGCACCCCATAGCAACCACTAAAGGAAGCAGCCCCTTCCCCTTAAAGGAAAGAGCCAAGCCTGGGAGCCACTCACAGGGACCACCAATCACACGTAAACCTCAGCCATCCGAAGCACCAAACCCAGTAAAGGGAAAAGTTATTTTATCTTTTGAAAATGTCTAGATACACCATGGACAGGGAGGTGATGCCTATA
Source organism: Mustela nivalis (assembly GCF_964662115.1). NCBI lineage: Eukaryota > Metazoa > Chordata > Mammalia > Carnivora > Mustelidae > Mustela > Mustela nivalis. Next base: position 35,178,695 of record NC_139038.1, read on the forward strand.
CAGCTTCTGCAGAGAAAAGCCCAAAATGATCCGTACCTAAAAATAATCTGCTATTAAAGAACAAGGATTTTTTTTTTAATATTTTAGCCAAGCTAATGGTCTACAGACAAAATTTCATGAAAAAGCTCTCCATTCCTCTTGATCCATTTGGACATGGTCTGTGAGTGAAGAAATGGGGTCTCCTCAAAGAAATAGGGGCTGCTGCTCCGAAACTGCTCCCTGGGTTCTTTAAAGAAAATATTCCTATAGACACTACAAAGGAGGAGAAATCTATCTGATGGGCACTCTGACCAGCACAAGCTTGGCCAACCTTTAAACTTAAAAACCAAGACACCACTGTTGTGAAGGGCCACTTCCCCCAGAAGATCCAGATGTCCCCAAAAGTAGGAAATTGGATTCAGAATTCAGGAAAGAAGGAGGGTTTCTGTCCGGTTATGACATAACCCTTCAAACCATGAGATCCCCATTTCCCTTTGTGAACCAAAAAGTTCAATGGGGTTTCTGCCTTTTAAAAATTTCATCACCAGGGCGCCTGGGTGGCTCAGTGGGTTAAGCCTCTGCCTTCGGTTCGGGTCATGATCTCAGGGTCCTGGGATCAAGCCCCGAATCGGGCTCCCTGCTCTGCGGGGAACCTCCTTCCCCCTCTCTCTCTGCCTGCCTCTCTGCCTAGTTGTGATCTCTGTCTGTCAAATAAATAAATAAAATCTTTAAAAAAAAAAATTTCATCACCTGCCCATAATTCCTTAACCATCAGAAAGCATTTAGAGAGTCTGGCCTAAGACCTTCATCTCTTGTGATGCACCCCCAGAACCAAAGACAATAGCAAGTGAGCCGCACGGGGTAACTTTCAGTACTAAATCACATTTATTGAACACATAGTATGGTGCCAGGCTTAATGTTAAGTGCTTCCTATAGATAAACTTTACTTAATCTCCGGGATAATAACCCCATGAAACAAAGCCTATTGACATATCCATTTCACCAATGAGGACATGAAGTCTCAGAAAGATTAAGTAACTTGCTCTGAGTCACCCAGCAAAGGAAGACCAGAGCCAAGATTCAAACTCACATTCTTACCTCCTACTGCAGTTGGTCACTTCTTTGCATTCTCATATCGTGGTCTTTGGCAAAGTTCCAAGTAATGAGGGAAGAAGTGATAGAGAGAGGAGTTTCTGACAGTAAAAGTTTCATAGCACCACACTGCCCCCAAAATCATGTTTCTGACCCAAGGTCTCTCCTCTCACCACACTGCGACACATCCCTCTCACTCTTTCCACGATGTGTCCCAATAAACCTTCCATAAGGATCATCCTTCTCCTGGCAGCTCAGAGAGAAATTCACCAGGTTTTAGTGTCTGGGTGGCCCACAGTCCGAACACCAGCACAACCACAGGGAGGTGAAGTGTCTAAAGCAGAGCCTGGGAGCAGCCCCACTCGGGGTCGGCTGAGCTTTGATGCAGCCTGGAGAACGGAGGCAGGCTGCAGCTGCCTAAGTGGATTTGGGAGAAAGAATGGGAACTCTCTCCTGGGGCTCACCAGCCACTAATCAAATTTTTAAGACAAGCTCAGCCAAGCAAATGGTCAAGAATAAAAACATTTGGAAGAAACAAAAAGGTCAACGGCATTATCCATTAAAAACTCTCAAGATGGGAGCCCTTGCCATGGGGACAGCTATCCAGCCAGCCCTCATCTGCCCTCCAGACTCCTGTGCTCCCCAAATGTAAGGTCAGCCGGGTCACAACTGGAAGATTCAAGAGAGGAAGCAGAAAGAGGGAACCAAGGGGTCAAGCTGGCCACTGAGCTCTATCTCACACAAGCCCAGTGACTCACGTAACCATGCACATATGCAAAAAACACCCTCACACGTATCCTCAGCCAGCAGGGACCGCAGCCAGGTAGCACCTAAGGGGATGCACAGAACTTTGTCTCTCTTTCCCTCTCAGAAAGAATAAGGAGAGAGTGACTTGGGGGATGGAAGCCACCTGCCTTCTCTCTCAACTCTCACTGCCCAACCAGAATGGAGAGCAATGACAGAAGATGCAGGGCAGGTGAGGCGCATGGGGTGAGCTGCTGGCAGGGCCGGGTTTGGCAGAACCTGTGCTAGGGTTCTAGCTACTTCCCACCCAAGCCCCTTACTAGGTGAGAGAAACACAACGGGCAAAGTCCCAGAGAGACACCTAAAACAGCACTGCCCAGGAGGGAGCTGAAGGTCTAGGGCTGGTGAGAGCCCTCCTTCACCTCACCTCCTTCCCCTTCTGGGGACCCCCAGGACACAGAGCTTTCTCTTCCCCTTTTTGGCTAACCGCAGAACCCACGGGTCTCCCAGCCAGATACGACGACAACGTCGTGGGAGAATCAGAGAGTCAATGCTACACAAACAAGGAGGGGGTTGTCACCAACATGCAAGCATCTAGTTTCTCAGGAGGTCCCCACGAGCTGTCAAACCGCGCCTGCCCTCAGGAGTTGCTGCCCAATTATCAACTTGGACCTGACCGCCGACGGGGAGCATCCTGCCCACCCCACCCCACCTCTAGCCCCAGTCCCTCCTGCGCCCCCGCTCACTTACACCTCTGCCTTCGCCACCTGTCTGGGTGCCGGTCTCTTCCCTGCCCAGACGTGGCGCGTCTTCTCCTTCCTCCTGCGCTGCGCTTCCTCCCTCCAGCCCCAGCTTCAATCTCTTCTCCTCCGGAGGGGCATCCTCCTCCTCCTCCCTCCTCTGCCGGCCATCCCTGCCTCGGAGCTTGCCCGAGTCTTCGGGGCTGCCAGAAGGGCTGGCCATGGCTCCAGGGGGCTCTGTCTGCACTTGGGGGAAGAGAAAGGACTCGGCAGTCTCCCGAACCCAGCGGCCTGTCGGTGGGAGATCGGGCTTCTGAGCGCGGGCTCGGTGGGTTCGCGCGGCTCGGCTCGGAGCTGGGCTTCTCCGTGGACCACTCCTGTCTCTCTGCCGCCCCCTTCTGGCTGCTCACGCATACCGCAGGCACGCGTGGAAGAGGCCTGCGCTCCTCTCACCTGCCAGGGGCCAGAGCCGCTCTGGCAAAGCCCTGCTTCCAAGTTGCACCCGCATGGTCATGGTCTCCCTGACCAAGGAAGGGAGAGAGAAGGGACAGACAGGGATCCACTTTTCCAATACCCTACAAGGACGGACACCTTGGTCTTTGGTTCTCTTCTGCATCTTGATTGATTTAGAGGCTGCTCAGAACAGATCAAGAATTTGGCCTGGAGGGTGACCGGCTTAATGCAAAGACACCAGCTTCAAAAGCTATGCTGACCTATCAAGGATATTTATTGAGCATCACTATGGGCCAAGCACTGCCCTGGGGGAGGGGATTATAACAGTGACCACGGCAGGCATTGTCTCTGCCCAGGTGGAGCCCAGTGCTGGGGGTGGGGGGTGATTGATTGATTAACATCGTCAGTGGGGCAAAGGGCTGTGACACAGGACTGCTGGGAACAAGGGAACCTAAAACAAAAGCGTCTCAGAAGGCCTGGGGCTGGGAAAGGGGCAGAGGAAATGAACACTGACTGGAACTACACAAGATGAACAGTCCTCAGCCAGGTAAAGGATGTTCCAGCAAAGGGAATGGAATGTGCAAACGTCCAGAGGCTGGGAGGAAGGCAGCAAGAAGCCTGTGCGGCTGCAGCAGGATGGGTGAGGGAAGAGAGGTATGGTGGAAAGAGAGGTTGCCAGCGACCAGGCACGCAAAGCTGAACCAGGTAGAAGACCACAGCAGCGACTCAACACAGCAGCAGGGTTGACGCACAAAGGGAGGAGACTCTGAGAAACATTTTGCGATGATGGGTTGATAAATCTAAGGGTGCCCAACAGGCCCTTAGGATCAATGTGCAGCTCTCCTCGGCTGTGCTGGTTGGACCAGGAGGAATTTTCTGAACAATTAAGTGTTAACACTGTGTCCAGGGAAGGCTGGGTGAGTGTCGGACTTCTATGTTCCCCGAGCTTCCTCAACAAAGCACAGAAATGATGCTGCAATTTGCTTCTTCAATTTTTCTGCCGCTAAGCCCCTTTAGGCAGTCATTGCCTCTGCCTTATTCAGGACTTCATTCTGAAAAGCCGTCAAGGTAAGCGGCCCATAGTAAGTATTCAGGAAACATTCGTTGCATGAGTAAATGGATCTGCTCCCGCCCAGGGTTCTCTGCATCCTACATCTTCCCTTCCCCTTCTTGGCCCAGCCCCTTCTTTTCTTTCCCATCTCTTCCCTCCCCACCAGCACAAAAATTTCTAATAAAGATGGGTGGGCTTTGAGGCCCTCTTCTACTACCTTCCATCTAAGTCTCACAACAACCTTGTTATTAACCCCAATGTACAGAGGTCAAGACAGAGGTATAAAGAGGGTAAACAACATGCCCAAGGCACATTATAGTGGGAACTGCTGCCACTGAACTGGGAAACCTAAATGCTCTGGGGTTATTGGATCCCAATGTGGCAGAAACCCAGTGGCAGCACTCAACAGCCAAAGGCAAAGTGGGCATGGTTACCATGGACTGTGCAGTCAAAGCAGAAATCAGGATACTCCCACGTGCACAGAACGCTGACATTGGCAAAATGGTCATGGTATTCCTAGAAGTGAAAAAAATGGGAAGCCTACTGACCAGGATGAGCAGAATTCCAGATCAAGTGAACAAAAGTCTAACTTGAATCGTAAAAGCAGAGTCATGACCTCCCTCAATCAGTTCCCAGACTTGAGTCAGTTTACAAACGCAGGGAGGCTGGGTCCCTTTGAGGACGTATCTTGGTACACTGCCAAAAATTGTATAATGTTCATCTTTTTCCCAGCCTTCCCCAAAGGTACCTATCGCCTTTTCCCAGAATGACTGCATGGGGAAAAGGAAAAAAATCAGACATTTATAGGATCACTAGATATTGACTCTAAAACAACACAAATCCCAGGAGACCTAAAATATCAGTGGCATCCACCAGAGTAAGGCTTATGTAGATCAGATGACCATGGAGTTTCAGCTCCACTATCTCACAGCGAGTCCAGTGGGACTCCAAACCTATTCTGTGGTTATTATACTACGATAGATCTGGGATTTAAACCTAGGATGTCCAACTGAAAGACTGTGCTCTTAACCACAAAGCAGTCTGGCATTTCTAGGAAGAAACTATAATTCACGACTCTGGTCTCCACACTTCCAGCTTGCCCTAAGGTCATAGTGTCAACCCCATTTTCCGAACCATTTGAAACTAGGCAGACAAATTATGGACAATCAAAAGGTTACGGGGCCTGACATCAAAAGAAAGGGCATGTGTTTACCAAGCCAGTGGGCCTAGATGCCCCAGGGACCACACTTCAACTTTCCAGGAACCTGACTAGATCTGATGATGATCAATGCGAGGCAAAGGCCAGAACACAGGTAAGTTCATTTACACTGATCTGGGAAAGTGTCTGGCCTCAGGCAAAGACAAGTCAGCATACACAGAAGTGCAAGGGATGAGGGCAAAGGCCCCAACAACACTGGCTATAGAACCTAAGCCTGCTGTGGTCAGCCAGCTCCAGCCAGACAAAGGAAAGCGGAGTGGTGATGGAGAAGCTCCTTTGGTGGGTCTCAAAGATGTTCAGATTCTCACCTTTCCACAGTGGGGCTTAAGGGTAAATTAGCTCAGCTGGGCTCTGGGGACAGAGTTTAATTGGGATTCTGGCCTCACTCTTAGCTGCATAACCTTATGCAGGGAAACTGACCTTTGGGAGCTTCAGTTTCCTCATCTGTAAAATGGTCATAACAGTTCCTCATGGAGATGAATGGTGAATTGAACAAAATTATGCCCACAAAGCTCTTAGCATGACACATAATAAGGACTCAAAATCAAAGTGTATTACCTGAAACTAATGTAACATTATATGTCAACTCAAATTTTTAAAAATTTTTAAAGAAAAGAAAGTGTGTTTACTTTTAACCACCATTAACTCATTTGCTGTTCTTATAGGGAAGGTAAGTCTGGCCCTGAAGTTGGAGCGTCCTAAGGCTTCAGACATGATGGTTGAGAAGAGGGAGACTGAATAAGGATGAGACTGACAGCCAGAGTCAGGGAGTCAAAGGCAAGAGCCAGGCGGCAGGGGGACAGCCACCTCCCACACTTGAGCCATGCTGGTCAAAGAAGCCCAGAGCCTGACATCTTAAACTGGTCATGAATTAGGGCATGAAGAATGTAAACCCTATAGCTACCCTACTAAAATCCCTCCTGTAAACTTCTAACCATTTGGGAGGTGTAGGGAGGAATTCAGTTGTTAGGACCACCATCTTCCCACTAATGCCCACCTTGGGGGCCAGGACTCTATCATAAAGTGAGACAAGCATCACCTAAGCTCTCACTCATCTAAGCTATCCAGGCACTGACACCTCCCCCACCCATAGGGGCAGATCTCTGCCTCCACAATATTGCTGTTTCCTCGCCAATGAGAAACCCCAGCAGGAAGTATTAACCCCTCCAAACCTATAACTTTTTCAGGCAACTGCACCACAAGCCATGTAACTCCTTATGCCACCTACACACCACTTACAGTATAACCACTGGCTATCACCCATGACCCCCAGGGTCAGCCATGATTCCCAATGTACTAAACCAAAGAGTCAAGATTTGTGCTGCTTTGCACAACTGCTGAGAATCCCATAAAGGCTATCTTACTTCTCATCAGGATCACTAGGGACATGATGGCTTTCTCCTCCCAGACTGTACTCTCAGGTGGCCATGTAACCTTGCTTATAGTGTCTCAACTTCAACTTCATTTGGAACGTGTGAGTATCTGTGTGTCTTGCAGCTGTAAACTACACAGGGACCCAGAGCAACCAGGGCCATTAACGAGCTTTGCATCTGCCCCACTATGAGGCTATAACCCTGCTGGTGGTTTATTCTTACTTTTACATTTTCTTTTTATATTATCAAAGATGCAAATGATATTCCAACAAGTCACCAGATTTCAAAATAGTGACTTTTTGCCCATCTCTTGTGGGTTTTTTCTCCTCCTCCCAAGGATCATTGCAATACAGCTCTTCGTCTACTTAAACAATCCACAAATGGGGCTTCTGAGGGTGTCTCCAGGACTCCCCAGCACCCAAATTTTTCTCTCCTCAGTTCTGAACCACATTAGTGAGAAGGCATCTGCCAGGACAAGAGTACAAACATCAGACATCAGTGTTTATCTATGTCATTCCTGCCAGCCCTTCCTTGAGGCATCTTGGGTATATGAATATTTGTCTTGATGATCCAAATCTCCCCTCCTCTTGTTCTTACTAAATGGGTACACATGGGACACCTGGGTGGTTCAGTGGGTTAAAGCCTCTGCCTTCAGCTTGGGTCATGATCCCGGGGTCCTGGGATCAAACCCCACATCGGGCTCTCTGCCCGATGGGGAGCCTGCTTCCTCCTCTCTCTCTGCCTGCCTCTCTGCCTGCTTGTGATCTCTGCCTGTCAAATAAATAAATAAAATCTTTTTTAAAAAAAATTTTAAAAAATGGGTATGCACTGTGTCCCCTTGCTTCTGCCATGAAGTCCCAATTATTGTAATAAACTTTAAATATACACATAACACTTAGAACAAAGACAAATCCCTGCCTTCTCCTTGGTACAACTGCACCATAAATTGCAGAGTTTAGAGAAGACAGCATTAGAGGCAGGGCCCACGTAGCCTGTGTGCACAAGAGATAGCACTGGGAAAGGAGGAAGGCAGGACCGCCCCCCCCCATTCCCAACACCATCATCTTGAGCCAGGAGACTGACCAAACAAGGCCACAGGGCAGTGATGGGAGTACGTACAATGAGTCCTGGAGTAGATAGACATCCCAAGTTCAGAAGCTTCTGGACAGACCCCCCAGTCAAGTATAGGGCCCTCAGACTCTCGACGTCTCACGATCACCAGAGCTTGATGCATAAGGTCTTATTTTTGTGTGTCACCTTTTTTTTCCCAGAAAATTCTCTGACATTCATTGTGTGAAGGGGAGATTAAGAGGAGTTTTTGTGGGCAATGGGATAAAAACCCATAATAGCTCAAAATTACAGGTGCAGTATTTCCATTTTTCTGAGAGAAAGATATAATTCTGTATTCAAATTTAGAAACGGTTCCATGATCCCCAAAAGAGGCAAGAACCACCAAGCTGTGCATTTGCTCAGATAGTTAAGATGGCTTGATCTTAAATATGATCAAGAAAAGGAGAAAGGGGTAAATGTCATTATTTGGATGCCTCTACCCTATAAGGCATTTCATGTAAAGCATCTCATTTCTTTCTCATACTAACTATATGAAGTAATTATTAGAAGCAGCCTTACTTTTCGGATAAGAAGACTGAGGACAGAGAACACAAGTTACTTCTATACGCTCTCCAGATGATAAGAGCCACAGTAATATTAGCAAAATAACAAGGGCTGCTGATTTTGAGTGCTTACTAGGCGTCAGGCACTGTTCTAAACACTGTATGTATGTTAGCTAATTAAATCCGCATTGTAGCCCATTTGAGATGGATATTATCATCCTTACCATTACTGTCCCCATTTTACAGATGAAGAAGCTAAAGGTTTGAGAAGTTACACAACCAACCCAAGGTCACCCAACTAGTCAGAAATGGAGCTGGGACTTGCACTTCAATTGTCTGCCTTGAGCCCATGCTCTTAACTTCTCAGTGACATCACCTCCTAGAACTTTCTGGCAATCACTAAAAGATCAGACTGATTGGCCTGCTTAGGACCAGCAAAGACCACAGTGTGTCCTGCAGTAACTCCAGGGTTAACATTAGCAAGAGCCTCATCCTTAATTTTCTCTCATGTTCAAACACCACTTACCACCCAGGAGCCTCCATACCTATATTCATAACAAAACAAAAGGTGAGGAAAGCCCACCCAAGACCACACTAATTGAAGGAAATAACATTTGAACCCAGGTATGTCTGTCTCCTGAGCTTGGAGCTTTAAGCCATGATGCAGCTCTGGGACCAAAAACATCTTACCTTCCTGCATGGAAAGCCCTGGGCTTGGTGGAGGGCTTCGAGGTCCCTGGAAAGTCCCTGCGAGGCACAGAAGGTAAACAGCAAGTCCCTGATTACCTCAGAAGATTATACCAGAGAAAACCAATCAGTAACCACATGGGTTGGGAGATGCCCCTGATTACCCAAATAGAGTAAGAAATTCCCTCATCCCTTGGGCTGAGTAAGAGTCAAATATTCCTGAGACAGAACAGAAGTGTTTCTCATCTTTTCTTCCACAGAGCTGCCAACCCTCAGCAACAGTCCCAGTGGGCAAAGTCACCTGTGTTTGTGTCCCAGCACTATTACCATGCTGTTCTATGGGCAGGAGTAATGATGAGGGAGCAGGAGGCTGGCTGAAGACAAAGCAAAATCTGGCACCTTGCACCCCCCTCTCCACCCGCTCCCCTCCGTAATATGTGTAGCATTCCTGAGGCACCCCTGACTGCCATAAAATGATAAATAGTTAAATTGCAGAGATCAGAGTCCTGCAGGACAGGAATCTCCCTTGCTCTACAGATGTCCTAGAGATCTACAAACAGGGAGGTTACCTTATCAATAGCACAAATTTCCAGAGGCAAATAACTCTCAGTTCCCGAAGCCCTAATGTCTCCCTCCCCATCATAAACTGGAGGAGGCTGAGGTAGAAGGGAATGTAAATGATAGCAGGATCATAACACCCCACCAAGAATCTCCCTTCCCTTCACATCCCCACAACGGCAAGGTATATAACCTGCCATCCCTCAAAACCGGGGGCAGCAGCTCTTTCTGTCCATGGGTCCTGTCCCCATGCTTTAATAAACCACCATTTTGCACCAAAGATGTCTCAAGAATTCTTTCTTGGTCATCGGCTCCAGACCTCAGCCCACTGAACCTCACCTAGGTTCTAGAACTTCATCAGAAAGATTATTTTCTAAGCGGTGCCTCTAATGATGAGTAGAATCCATCAGAAATAATCACCCCTGTTCTTACATATATGTACACACACACACACACACTTAAGGATCCTGGGGAAGTGAATGGAAATGCTTGCAAAAAAAGTATGTGTTGTTTCCCCATCATGGACCTATGGCATTTGACCTCTCAGCTAGGTAGGAGTCATTCCACAGCTATTGGTATGCAAACAACATTTTCTGGTCTATATAACATTCTTTCTCTCTCCGCCCACCCCCTCCCACACACACTACTATTGCCTCACTTCCTTCTAGTTTTGTCAACACATAATCCCCAGTAACCAGAGCCACACACCCCTTTCCTCACTGGTTGGGTCACTGATTTCAAATCCCTCACAGAAGGGACTTCAGATTTCTGACTCCCACTCCCTCCCCATCCATTCCTCTCACTTCCTCTTCCTCCTCTTTACTCTTCCTTCCCTCCCCCTCTCAACCCCCCCTTCCCTTTCCTTCTCTACCTTCTCTACCTTCTACCTAGGTACCTTCTACCTCTACCCCCTTCCACCTAACACTGTTCAAGCACACCTGTGATGATGTCAAAGTTGTGCCCAAGGAAAGAAGTTTCTATGACAGATACAGGGACACAGTCCAGCTGGCGGAGAAAACACAGCTTGTCCAGGTCCCAGGCACAGGCACCACCTGGGGATACGTTGTCTCAGCTCTGATATCTAACTGATTTGGGTACTGAGCCCTCTAGAAGGGACAAAAGGGTTAAATACTGAGGTCCACACTACACTTACCCATCCCAGGATGCACTAAAACTTCAAACATGACATTTTAATCTTGGTCCAGACCAGGGAAAAATTCTGCGGGAATAAATGAGCTAAGAAGTAAAGATTCTGGTTCTTTCTCACCACCCATACTTGCTACCATCTCTTAGTTGGTACTAAGGAAGGAGAGTCTGTGTTGTGTATACCCAACTGCGTTGTAACAGGCTTTGTGTGTACTTTGTGTGCTGTAGGGGAGGCAGGGAAGGTTAGGAAAAAAGTACAGTGTCTGTGAATAACCCTAGCAATAGGATGGGATGGAGGCCAGATCAGTCTGAGAGGAAAGGAAAAAAAAAAAACAAAACACCAGCAGATGTTATACAGCTGGGAAGAGGTTCATTACCCTGTGCAAATACTTTTAAAAGAGTAACATTTTTTAGCAATTTATATAGCCAGGCACTACCAATTGCTTTGTATACACCATGCCATCCAATCATGATAATTCTATGAGGTAGGCACGATTCCCATTATAGAGATGAGAACCCTGAGCCTCAGAGACCCTGAGAAACTTCATCAGAGTCACACAGTCAGTAAGTGACAGACACAGCGTGAACATAAAGAAGTAAAGAGGAACCAGGTTTAAAGCAAAAACCAGTCCAATGCAGAGAAGTTCAATGACTTACAGTTTAGCAAGCTTAGAGATTATTTTTTCCCCTATCTCCCGATCTCCACAAAAAAATTTCATGAAGACAATGCTGATGAGTCCTTCTGTGTTCCAAGAAAAAGGAGTTCCAAGAAAAAGGAAAGTGACTAAATCAAAGCGTAAGTGTTTTTAGTTGGATAAGTGATAGACCTCACTGTCAGGGTGCATATTTTAAGGCAAGTCATTGAGGCTGAGATGCAAACAGCACTGGACAAGGGAGTTGGGAGACTTGAATTTGAATTCTTAATAACTTGCTTTAGTTTTCCGGGTCTAAATCTCCCTCCATGCCACCCTCTCTCCAGCTGCAAAAAAGGACCAGCTCTGACCAAGTTATCTGATGATTTTATGATTCTTCCAATAATAGCAGCTGATGTTCCCAAAAGCTGCTTCATAACAAAGCCCCCTCCCCTACCAGAGCCAAAAAAAAAAAGGCAACGGACCTTCTCTCCATACCCAGGAGCTTAAGGAGCAGGGCGTCCCCAGCAACCAATGGGGGTCAGGTCAGACTTCAGTCCCCCAGGAAAATACTCAACAGAGTCTGCCCAGAGTGCCAAATACGCCCCCTCCAAGTTCCCTCTGAAGCCAGTCACACATCTGCCCCCTTTCAGGTGTTAATCCATCAGCTGGGTTTCCTGGGGAAACAGAACTCATTCTTAAGCTCTCTTTTATGGCTTTTACCCAGAATTGATTTGAATAAATCAGTCTAATGCTTTCTCTACAATGGAACCAATTGTAAAAGAGCTTTATTTGCTCAGCTTTGAAAGCAGGTTGGAGCTGACTTTTTCCCATTCCAGGGCTGATGGGAAAATTTTTTAAAAAAAGGAAAAAAGAAAAGAAACATGCAAAGTGAATTTGACAAAGGGGGATTCCTCGAAAGGTGGAGACCTGAAGCCCTCCCAGGATTCCCCAGCAAACGGGTCCCCTGCAGGACCCACCCTTGCAGAAGGAAGACTCAGTACAGTGCCTGGCACATTTAGAAGTGACTAAATGGGATTTATCTGCTCCTAATGCTAATGTCTTGAGATGCTACCTGCTGTGTTCACCTACAGGCTTGAGAAAGCAAGCCTTCCCTGAAACCCTATTTCCCTGGTTCCTCCGATTTCACATCACTCAAAAGGACACAGGAAGTGCTAATATCCATTGAGTTCTGCCAGTGTGCCGGGCACTGTACTGAGTCTCAAAGGCAGCTCCAGTTCAACAACTCCCAGTAACCAGGTTTCTATTCTGCAAATGCCCCCCAAAGTCTTGCCTACCTCAGAACCTTTGCACGTGCTCTTCCAGTTGCCTCCTTCCAATTCCCTACACACATTCAGTTCTGCAAAGCTGGCTCCGTATCTCCAGATCTCTCTCCAATGCCACTTCCTCCTTGGGGTCTTCCCCAAAAACCCCAGTATAAATTAGATCTTAACTATTATTCTCTCACGGGCCATCCTATTCTTTTATTTCTCTGTATCATAGCATCTCCATAGCATAGCAGCAAGACTGTGTCTTGTTTATGGATACAGGTTTGGAATCTGTGAATTAATCCTCACTTCTCTCATTATATGTTGATTTTGGGCAAGTTACTTAATCACTCTGTGCCTCAGTTTCCTCACCTGTAATGTGAGAGTTATAAAAGTGTCCATCTCTTACAGCTGCTATAAAGATTAACTGAACAACATTCATAAGGTACTTAGAAATGTGCCTGGCATATAGCAAGTACTCCATAAACATTTCCTATTTGCACTGTGACTGTTTGATTCATGTCTGTCTCCCTTCTCCGCCCACCCCTCAGCCGAACCTCTGTACTCCAAGAACATAGAGCGTGGACATTCTGTTCACGACAGCTCAGGGCCCGAGTTCAGTGCCTGGCACACTTGGGTACTAAAAAAAAACTTGTTAAATGAATGGAAATTTTATTTGTTTGCTATATAACATACAGTGATGTATCACACATAGTTTAAAAAGACAAGGCAGAAATGGCACTGGTTTTTATGATTTTACAGGTGGAAAAACTAAGTCTGGACATCTTGATTTATCCAACCTAGCCAATCAGGTGTCCAAGCAAAGCGAGAGCCCATGTGGCCAGCATGGTTTCCACTAGAAGACAGAATACAGAAACCTGGGGGTGCCTGGGTGCCACAGTTGGTAAAGTGTCCAACTCTTGGTTTCAGCTCAGGTCATGATCTCAGGGTGGTGAGATCCAGCCCTGTCTCCAGCTTGCAGAGTCTACTTAAGATTCTCTCTCCTTCTCCCCTTGCCCCTCCTGCTCTCTCTAAAATAAATAAATAAATCTTTAAAAAAAAAAAAAAAAAGAGAGAGAGAGAGAAAGAGAAACCTAGGGCTACCCTCTCTCCCTTTGGGACCTGAGGCCACCACATTTCAGCAATAATGATGCAATAGCATTATTCAGGGCTCAGGGAATGAGGCTTACAGGGCTGCCAGCAAATTTGCACTCCCTACTCCTCCCAGGGGATCCTGATGAGCTACAAAATCAGTCCAAGGGATCAAGCTGATGGTGCAAGAGGGGGACCAAGGCAGTGATCCTGGGACGGAGGACGCAGAGGTTCAGAGGGTCCTCACTCTCAAGTGAACCTGCCAATCAGAATGCCTCTCAGGAAGCGGTATGACCTTTATAATCAAGCAGAGGTAAGAACCACATATTCTTGCATTCACTGGTACACCCAGCACTCTTGCCAAAGAGCTGCCTTTGGTAAAATTATTTGTTGAACGAGCGCATGAATAAACTGATGGTTGGATGAATGAGTCACAGCAGTGATGATAACCCTAATTTGTCCAGCTTCCTCCTTCATTTCTCAAACTCCTAATTTGAGAAGGTAGGGCAAGATAATGGCTAAGAGGGCAGACTTTGAAGACAGACTGCCAGAGTTCAAGTCCCAGCTCCACCACTTACTGTGTGACACTGAACAAGTTATCTAGCCCCTGTGTGCCTCAGTTTTCCCACCTGTAAAATGAGAGTGTTAATAATCCCTTCCTAATGAGACTGTGAGGTTTTGAAGAGATCACACCACATAAAGCACTTGGAATAGTGCCTGGCATGCAGGAAGTGCTCAAAATTAGTCTTAGCTATTACTGTTACCATACTGGCTTTTCTTAGAGAGTTTATTATTTCAGCCTTATTTGATTTGCCTCTTGCTATAAGCTTCCTTGAGCCCTTTTGGGGAAGAGGCAGAACACAAATCAATTTAATAAATGAACTACTCAAATATAACATTTACAGGGTGGACTTAATCTAACAGATTTTCTCCTAATAAGACACACTTGCAAATTAAACTGTCTAATTTGGTAATATATTTCAAAATGTTAAATGCTCATACCCTCTGCCCCAGAAACCTCACTTCTAGGGATGGATCCTAGAGATGTGCTCACAGGAGTGAGTCAAGATGGTATGCAAGGAAATTCATTGCAACATCATTTGGAAAAGCAAACAACTGGAAACAACCTACACGTCCATGCATGGAAGATTGCCTAAATGAATTTATGGCACAGTCATAGAGCAGAATATATGCAGCTACTAAAAAATGGAGCAAACTTTTATGCACTGATGTGGAAATATCTCCAAGACATATTGTTTACGAAAAATGTTGCAGAATGTTATAAAGAGCAAGACTTCCTTTCTGCTTCTAAACATACACACACACACACACACACACACACACACACACACCCCACTCATTATCCACATTTTACAGATGATAAAACAGACTAAGAACCTAAGGTCCCATGGCTAGGAAATAATAACCTATACTCTTATCCACTCTGCCTCATAACAGGGTCTCAGCACACAGAGTCACACTGGAGATCAGAGCACTTTCAAGGAGCAATTCTGGTAACAGAAAAGGAGCAACTAAAACAGGCCAAAAGTGCTGACATCAGGCAGAGGCTAGGGATATGAACTGCCTCTTTTCTCCAGGCGCACTCTAATATCTTATTGTGGCTCTCTCTTTCCAAATTCACCATTTAGCTAACACTTCTTAAAAATGTGCCATTTTCCAAAAAATAAATAAATAAAAGAAAAAGATAAAAGATAAATGGAGTAGATGCATACAATGTAACATCTTTTCAGTCCTAACAAAGTAGTTCTGATGCATACTACAACACGGATGAACCCTGTAGACTATGCTTAGTGAAATAAGTCAGATTCAAGAAGACAAATAGTACAAAAATCCACTTATGTGAGGCACCTGTCACCGTCAAATTCACAGAGACAGAACCGTGAATAGCGGCTGGGACAGGGAAGAATGAGAGTTAGTGTTTCATGGGCAAAGCGTTTCAGTCCAATAAGGGGGAAAAGTCCTAGAGATGGGTGGTGGTGATGCTTGCACAACAGTGTGAATAAACTTAATGTCACTGAACTATATACTTTAAAATGGCTAAAAGGATATGGCTTAGGTTATATGGACTTTACCACACCCAGAAAAGTTTTTAAAATGTTCTAGTTTCCTAAACCCCATGGAAAATCCATGGAAATCCATGGGGAAAGAACCTGAGGGAGATGGGTGGGATCAGTGTTGGAGACAAAAGAGGCTCAGCTATGTGTACCACCCTCTCACTCCTCGTCTTATCCTCTGCCTTCAACCTAAAGCCATTGGTCGAAACTCTTTTGTTTTTATTTTCTTTGAGAAAACATTTCATCCAAAATCAATGGATCCATGACAATTATAAATTACTTTCAAATTTATTCAAAAGACCAGGCAGTGGCCTGGTGACAACACTCATGTGTCCCAAATTCACATCCTCCTGCTCCAAGCACATTTTTCACATAGTAGGCATTTCGACCCTGGCAAACAGTTCTGTGTTGGGGTGGTTTGAAGGACGTATGGCTTCCCCTCATTATTGCGCCCTGAAAAGTTTAAGACTGGGTTACCCAAGCCACTTGGTTTGACTCAGCGACTGATAATCCACAGATTCAACCAAATCTATTTGAACTCTGTATGGGTTTGGATGCTCTTGGAGAGAAGTAACAGAAAATCTGGACTCCAGCTGGTTCACCCAAAAAGGAAATTTATTCCCTCACACAAGAGACAGGTCAGAGGTAGGGCAGGGCCCAGGTGCCTTATGCATCTGGGTAATTCCATCAAGATTCCAGTCTCTTTCCATCTCTCTCTTCTACCAATCTCAGTCTGCACTGCATCCTGAGGCTGGTTCCTCTGCTGATCACCAGATGGCTGTGATGGCATTTGGGGTTCCATGCTCCACTTTCACATTCAGGAAGATTGAGGAAAACCCCTCTCTCCTATGCATGAAATGTAAATTCTCTTCAGCACAGTCAGGTGAACTTTAGGACATACTAACCAGACAGATAAAAGTCACCAGAGTAATGGCAGAGTAATGTAGCAATTAGCCTAACTCAAGAGTCAAGCAAACTATAGTCCACAAGTCAAATCTGGCCCACCATCTGGTTTTGTTAATAAAGTTTTATTAGAACACAGATGTGCCCATTCATTCATAGATTGCTCATGGCTACTTTCTTCCTACAACGGCACAGTTGAGTAGTTGCTACAGAGACCATATAATCCACAAAAACTAAAATAGTCACTGTCTGGACCTTTACAAAGAGTTTGCTGGCCCCTGGCTAAAACTGGTCAAATGGGACATAATGGATGTTGGGCAGTCAAGCCTAATGTCCACCAGAGAACTGTTTATTATTTTCAGCCAATATTATCCCTTAGACTAACAAAGTTCTCTTAATTTATCATCCACTGGGTTAAAAAACCAAAACAAAACAAAAAAAAACTTCCTTTCATTTGCTCTAGTTTCTCTCTTTTTAAACTTCAAGGAATATCATTTAGTTCTCTCAATCCCGGATTCGGTGAGTAAACGTGTACAAGCAACCTAATATGCCAGGACGCACACAGGCTATGGAGTGAGTAGCCAAGCCGGTAGCCAAGTGGCGGCATTGTGGTGACATCTGATGATACTGCCCACCAAGCATCCATTCTCCTTTCTCTTGGTATGGTCACCCCACTTTTCCTTGAGGGCCTGTACCCATCGCCTATGATTATATATTAGAGCAAAACTTAGTGACTTAAAACAACAACAATTTATTTTCCTCACAAATCTGTGGTCTTGGCAAGGCTCAGCAGCAACTAATCTCTGCTCCATAAACCTCAACCTGGTTAACGGAGAATTTACTTTCAAGATGGTTCATTCACATGGATGACAAATCAGTGCTAGCTGTTGGCTGGGAGCTCAACAAAGCTATGTTTCAGTTCCTTTCTGTGTTGTCCTCTCCATGAGCTGCCTGGGCTTCCTCATGACATAGAGGCTATGTTCCATGATCAAGGGTCCCGGTAGCAAGGAGGAGGAGAAAGCTGTATCACTTTTTATGACCTAGTCTCAGAAGTGACAACGTGCCACTCCCAGCATACTTATATGTCCATGTTTAAGGGTTGCAACATAGACCCCCATCTCGGTGAAGGGGTGAAAAACATTCCAAGTGGGGCTATTGCATATTCTTTTTCTAATAAAAACAACTCAGCAACATGTTTTTGCCTTACCTATTGAAACCACCCTCCTTTTCCAGATGGAATAGCACATGTATAACTTTCCAGACTCAGCCAATACATTCATTAAGACTCTTTGACTAGCAAATAGTAAAGATACAATGAAAACTAGCTTATATTAAAATGCTTTTGATTTATGTATCCAGTAACTTTGAAGGATGGTCCTAGCTTCAGGCTCAGCTGAATCCAGGTTCAAATAATATCACAGGGCTCTGTGTATGTCTCCCTTTTTATCCCTCAGCTCAGCTCTGCTTTATTATCAGATAAGCTTGACCCGGGTGGACACAAGATGTCCATTCACAGCCCCCAGCCTATGTCCTACACACAGCTTTCAGGGCCAACTTACAAAAAAAGGCATCTTTCCCCAACCCTCTAAGAGAAGACTTGTGAAAAACCATGATTGGCCCCATTATTACAATATGCCCACCTAGAACCAATCAATAGCCAGCAGGATCAAGCCCTCTGATTAGACCAGCTTGAGTCACAAGAATACCCTGAACTGTATGAACTAAACAAGATTGCTCTGAAAGTGGGAAGGAATGGTTCACAGAAGGAAGAGGTGTAGATCTATCCTTTGTACACAGTGGTCAACGAGCACATCTGAAGAATCCAGGAAATCACAAAGCATTCTAAGGTGGCAAACACTGATGCTCTAGGACCCAAAAACTAGGGGACTGGCAAAAAAAAGAATATTTGATACCTTGAGTTTCCTCCTCTTAGCTTTTCTCTATCCAGGCTTGAAGAACTACAGCCTTTCCCAAATTCCAAAACTACAGCTAGGTGAGCTGCTTATTTGTTAGTTGGTTTTGATTTAATAAAGAAAGATGTGAGCTCTAGGATCTCTTGGGAGGCTGCCAGATGAAGAACCACGCAGCTAAAATTCACACTTGGATTCCACACTGACAACAAACACAATCATGGCTTTATACACCTTTTGCATCAAGAAACAGTAATCCTTCAGTAAGTTTGAAATTTTATTTGGTGTATTTTTCTCAGCCTTGTCGCTAGACCTTCAAAGTTAACCTGCAGACACTTCTGAGTTAGTAGGAAGCTCAATTATATATTTTTTTTCCCCTCAAAAATCCACGTACTTCAGCTCCAACTATCTCTGGGAATACAAGGTGACTTCTAGTTGGGAAAATACTGCATTTGTGCCTTCCATGGTAAGGGCTATTGCTCACCATATGTAGTGAGGTTTTTCCAAACCCAAGAAAGAGAAATATGTCCCTTTTGCTCCATAACCCAAGAAGAAAATAAAACACAGATTCTCACAAATAGAAGAAGGTTGAATTGTGTTTCTTATTCTCAGCTTCGAGGCTGCATTGATTACTTTTAGACAAAAAAAAAAAAAAAAGAGTTCCATTTCTAATATACAGTCACCCCACACCAGATTTATATACTTGAGTTTAAAGGAAGCCAAGTAAAGTTATCTGTTCTTGTTGTACCTGATTAACCTCAATACACAAATCCTACAAATCAATAGTTAATTAAAAATGTGGCACTGCCTCCATAGTTACCTCATCTCTCTGCAAACACTACCCACCTTGTATATTATTAAGCTAAAAGCCATGGAGGCTACCCTCGAGGGCAGTGTAGAATTATATAGGAAAAAGAAAAAATGTATTTCCAAAATATTTCTACACAGGATCCTCAGATGTAATATTTTGACTCTGCTTGGGGCATCCCATAGAAGCTGTGTCATTTGGTCTTCAGAGCTTCCCAAGTCTTGGAGTCATTTCCTCATCTGGCCTTATAGCCCATATCCTCTGCATATTCATGGTTTGTGAAGATGCTCCCATGGTAATTTGAAGTACTGGGTTTCCATTTTCAAACGTCCCCAGACTGAGAACCTAAGAACTCGCCCTGATCTAATATTCACTCACACCTTCAAAACTACAAATAATCAAGAACAAGAAGGCAGAACTGATTTATCTGTTATTTCCTGGTTACTGGTAACTTCTTGTGGGTTTCTTTGTTTTAACTTCCCATTCATTTCTGCCATAACAAAATCATATATTTTACTGATAAATGTATCTGTGCTCTGCCTTATTCCAAAGAGAAGCTGAAGTGGCCAAGAAAACAGGGCACTGAAAATAGCTTTGTCAGAGTCATCCATTATGGTAGATTTAATTCTCAGTGATTTCTCCTGACGGCCTTCTCCATGCTTCCCCAAACTTTCTTCTGCTACCCCTGGACTCGAGTTGGACCAAGCATAGTATCACAAACCCCTGCTCTACAGGTTGACAAGTGGCCAAGGTGGGGTCCATTACAAACCCTTTCTGGGAGTTTCCACACTGGAGCTGATAAAGGGAAGTCAGTTTTCTTCCTGGCAACAAAGACATAGGATGAATGGCCAAGACACTTCTGCCGCGATCCGTACCATATACAAAAATTCCATCTATAGGAGAAGGAAAGAAGCCAAGATATAGAGGTGAGAAAGGGGGAGGAAATGGGCAAGGAAGAGTTGTTCCATGGTCTGGTTATATCAACGAATACTTTCCCTTTTCTGTTTCAATGAGTTAGATGCAGAACCCTGCAATACCCCAAGAAGTGATAAAGACAAGTACTCATACATCTGGCCTTTACTGAAGTCAATGGTCACATATTTTATCTGACCATTGACACCCAATTTAGCTGACAGAATCCCAAAGCCCAAAGCCACAACAATCTCACCAGCCAAAAGCAAGGGCTGTTGGTTCCTGCCCCTCTATCTTCCTCAGCTGCAAGCATTGCAGAAGACTCCACTCTTATCTGTAAACCAACTCCTACCCAGGAAAACAAGCAATCACTCTTCTTGGACTTCCTGGGATTAGGGGTCTGGGAACATGGGGATGGCACTTGATGACTACCATTAGACGGTGGTCTACCTAAAGAGAAGGAGCATCATGGGAGGCAGAGCAGCAATGTGGGTATCCAAAAAATCTAGGCAGAAGGAAAGGATCTGAGGATTCGAGGGGAGGGAGGGTTCAGAGAACAGGTGGGGGGTTCTAAGGAGAATGAGATGAGGTCATGGCTGCAGGCATCCTCTAAGGTGGCACAGGCTTTGAAGATGTCAACCCCATTTGGGTAAGCAAACTTGGGTGTATCAGCTGTTCCTGAAAGCCACCTTGCTGCTGTAGAATGATTTGCATCATGCTGAGATAAGGCTGGGGGATCCACCTAAATGCCCAACAAGCCACAGTCTCCCCAGTCTTTGTTAACAATAGCTGACATGTTTTGAGCACTTCCTAGGTGCCAGGAACTGTGTGACAAGAGCTTACCAGGTATTATATAAATTAATGATTGCAATAGCCCTTTGAGGTATGGATTCCATTTTTATTTCCATATTACGGAAGAAGCTATAAGATTCAGAGAATTATGACACTTTTCTGAGTCTGGCACAGCTAGTCCAAATGAGCTCTTTCCAACTCCAAAGCCACAATGCCAGAGAGTACTTCTGCAGACTCTCCTATCTCCCTCCCACAAAAGACTGGACTCTATTGCCCTCAACTACACCTTCAAGGACTGGATAGCACCTTTTCCCCAATTCTCATACCACCAAAATTGGATCAAGCATCTGCACTGGTTCAAAACTATGGCTGCTGGCCTCTCCCCCATGACTTGACAGCCTTGGACAGCATCACCAGCCCAAAGCCATCTTACATTTCTCCATGCTTTTCTATACACAGTAACTGAGAATGCAGGGGATCACTATCCCCTCATTAAAGCTAACTTGGTTTTTCCAATTCCACTCTGCTCATTCTTCATGCCCTTTCCTATCAGCCCGCCCTAGGGAGGTCCAGACTACCTCACTCACATATTGGCAAAGGGTCACAGTTTTCCATCCCAAGTTCAGAGTCAAGGTCTGTGCACTGGGCACAAAGGAGAGAATGCTTGGGTTTATATGCAATAAAATGAAAGGACAGGACAGAGGAAAAATAAGGAAGACCAGCCCTGAAGCCGAAACAAGTCTCATAAATGACAAATGCTGTACACTCATGTCAGGAAACCAAAGCTATAAAAGCCACAAGTGAATTAGGAAGGAGTCCAAAGCAGTGATGTCATGTGAGAACATCTTTGTGTAGCATCACTGCCTTGCAACAAGGCTGCCGCTTACTTCCTAGTCAAAGTTCTCAGACCTGATGGTGCCACCCATCAGGAAAAGAAGGTGGAGAAAAGACAGAAATGAATTCTGGAGTCACTATTTCTCTCAAGGAAACCAGGGTAGTCAGGGAAGACAGCTACACTCTCATTCTCCATTAAACACATCCCAAGAAAGATGTGATAGTGGACACTTGTCAGTCTATGGCTGATACCCCCATTAGCATCCTGACCTGTCTTTAGAGAGAAATCCTCATTGTACACAGCTTTGGCAGGGGTTAAATCCCAAACCTATTTCCTACTGCCAACCCCTTCCCAAATACCCATGATGCTTGCTACCAGGGCTTTAAATCTTGAAAAAGACTTGCAAAGACAGGAGTAAGTTCTATCCCAACAGATAGCTCCAGCTGGCTGGCTCCAACCACTGCTGCCCTCCACTCCAACCCCCGCCCCAACCAAGCCTCTCCCATCCCCCTAACACACACACACACACACACACACAGACACACTCACATATTTTTGCCTATTCCCCAAGCCTGGTCCCACAGCTGCCTGTGGATTCTTCAAGCCCCCAAGAACCTTGCAGTGAACAGGGTTATTTGCTGCTGTTTGCAGCCAAGAATCCTAACTGATATATACTTCATAGTGTTCATTGTGTTTTGTTTTCAGAGCCAACAGCCCTGAGGATATTTCAAACAGTGGGCATACCTACAATTCTATAAAAAGGAGCCAGAAACTATTTAGATGCTTGTCAGAAAGAAGCACTTACAGATGTTTGGAGGAAAGTTATACTATAATGATATATTGAGTGAGACCCAAATATGGGGTCCCCTCTTTTATACCTCAGGATCTTTGCATATGCTTTCCCTGGGCTTGCCTTCTGGCTAATGCCCACTGGTCATCCAAGTCTCAGCCTAAATGTCATTTCCCCAAGAAAGCTATCATAATTTGGTCATCATATGTTGACTTTATTTAACATCCGTGTGCCCTACTAGACTGTAAGCTCCAGAAGGGAGGAACCAGGGCTGTTTTTCTCACGGATCTCTGCCAGTCCCCATCATGCCCTGGCATCTAATACCAAAAATATCTGTGAAGGAATTCACATTCATGGGATAGAATCACCTATTCAAGTTGTTGTTGTTGTTGTTGAAATTTAACCTTCCTGGCATGCACGAAGTAGATGCTGTCCTCATCCCTATTTTATAGGTGAGAAATCTGAGAAACAAGGAGAATAAGGAATTTGCTGTAAGTCACCAAGAGGATATAGGATAAAAAGGGGAGTCGAACCCCAGCATTTTGACTCCAGAATCCTCTTAATTGCCTGAGCAGGGACCTCATGCAAAGTAGATGTTCTGATGATCTCTTGTTGCATAACAAACCACCCCAAAATTTAACAGCTAAAAAAATACATCATTTGTTCTGCTAACAAATCTGCAATTTGTACAGGGCTCTACAGGAAAGTCTCATTTCTATTCTTCATGCTGTCAGCTGGGGTTTCTTGAGTGAGGTTGGATGGACGACTCTCAAATAGATCACTCCATGGCTGGAGAGTTGATGACAGTGTCCTCTAAGAGCTCAACCAGGGCTGTGGGCATGAGGCATCAGTTCCTCCACGTGGGCCTTGCCATGGGCTCCCTGGGCTTTCTTGCAGCATGGTGGCTGGGTTCCAGGAGTAAGCATGTGAACAGAACCAGGAGGAAGCTAGAGATCCTTTTTTTAACTCATCCAAAGTCAGAGAGGCACTGCCACCACAACCTATTTGTGGAAACAGATTCAAAGAGAGGGGAATTGTACTCCCCTCTGTGGGGATAAGACAAGTTTCTAGAAGAATCCATAATATGGGAGAGAATCATGGCCATCTTCAGAGAATACAATCTGCCACAGCAAACAGCATATTGCATGACTTCACCGGGCTGTCCTAACTTACAAATGTTAAAATAACCCCCTACCCCCAACATCCCACCCCAGGGGACCCCAACTAAAAGTTCAGAAAATGACGACACTCAGAAAAGAAGCTAGAAAAAGTAAAAACTACTCATGGGGCAGGCAGGAGGAAGGGAGTCTTCCCCCACAATATTTACATATTTTCACTTCATTTCCTTACAATGCCTGAAGCTCTACTAATTAGAAACTCATTTGAGATAACTAGTAACCAATTTAAAAATGCAAACACCTCAGGGGCTAGCTAGAGTCCTCCAAACAGCCCTGTAAATTGCTTTCATCAAGGATTTCCTCCTATCCACTGCTGAGAGGCCTTTTTGGAAGGAGAGACTGGGGGTAGTGGGTAATTCTGCTGCTTAAAGCACTTCTAGATAGAGAGATGGGGTAAAGAGACAAATGGAATTCACCAGAGGAGTCTGAACAAGAGCCCTGGTTCGGGGCTCTGCAAATATAGCCCCAATCAGGCTACACGATGTGGCAGCAACATTTACACTCAGTCACTCCTAGCAGGCCCAGCCACTTTTCAAAACACCCTTGCACAGCCACCGTGCAGAGTGGCCGGCATTACTGGCAGCTGGCAGAGCCATAACTCACGCTGTCACCACTCCCCTCAAACCTCTTCTGTAAGCACTTTTAATCAATGTAACAGGAATAAACATTTGCTGCAGAGTGGCAATATGCAGGGAGGAACATGGTTCTGCTTAGCTCAGAAAGCAAAACCTTCCAGCTGTTTGCACCTATGAGAGCCCACAGGAAAAGCCCTCCATCCCAGTGTTGCTGCTAGACTGGGCATTTTCCCCAGGGAGGTGAGCTTCTCTTTCAGTTAATTTGTGCTCTGAGGTGCCATCTGTCAATGACATTGTTATCCAGTTGACTTTCAAAGCAGCACTTCTCTCTAGATGGTCACCAGCCCTACCCCACAGGCCTCCAGGTAATGTTAAACTTCAGTGAGAAAGAAGGTTTCAGGGTGGATTTCCATTGAGCATCCTAGAGTCTCTGCTTGGAGACTCCGCTTTTTTCCCAAACTGTGGGCTAAACCATTGTTTATAATCTGCTTTGGTTGTTGGAAACTTAGAAACTGATTTCGCATGGAATCAGCAAGAGTGATGCTGTGGACTTGGGTCTAGCAATGAGGTTTATGATTAACATTACCTAAGGTTGAAATCTAAGCTGAGCACTAGTTCATTTCATCCTCCTGGGAGTCCTACAAGGGCTCCTTCGCAAGGTGAATACCCTTGCAATGCCCACTTTATAAAAGCAGAAACAGATCTCAGAAAGGTCAAGTAACTAATCCAAAATCACATAGCTAGTGAGCCAGGATTAGAATCATTCTTCTGAAGCCTCTGTTTGAAACCATTCTGCTCCTGGATGCACACAGAAGTCACCCTCTCCATGTTGGGGGGGAAGGGAAGAAATAGAAGTTGATGGCCTTAAAGGAGAAATAAAGCAGATGAGAACAGAAAAACAGGTGAAGGGGTGGGGAGAGTCATAGCCTGTCCCTGAGAAGCAGCATGGCCTTTCCTCCAAAGACAAACCACGTGTACAGAAACCCAAGGATTCAGATAAAAAGGCAACTTGAGGGAGCAACAGCATAAAAGCAGAAGGGATTTGTGGTATGCCTAAACTGGCAGTCTTGTTCTCAGGACACCTGTAAGGCAGCGGGGGAAGGGGGCAGGTAGAGCCCATGATGAGGTACTCAAACTATTTGCATCAGAATCGCTAGGATGGGGATGCCTGGGTGGCTCAGTGGGTTAAGCGGCTGCCTTCAGCTCAGGTCATGATCTCAGGGTCCTGGGATCGAGTCCCACATCGGGCTCCTTGCTTCGCAGGGAGCCTGCTTCTCCCTCTGCCTCTGCCTGCCACTCTGCCTGCCTGTACTCTATCTCTCTGACAAATAAATAAATAAAATCTTTTAAAAAAAAAATCCCTAGGAGGGAGGCTTCTTAAAAATGCAGGTTCCAGAGTGCCTGGGTGGCTCAGCGGGTTCATGTCTGCCTTAGGCTCAGGTCATGATCTCAGAGACCTGGGATCCAGCCTGGTTGCAGGCTCCCTGCTCAGTGGAGAGTCTGTTTTTCCCTCTGCCCCTCCCACTGCTCGCAATCCTTCTCCCTCTCTCTCACCTTCAAATAAATAAATAAAATCTTTTTTAAAAAATGAAGATTCATATATATGGATGAACCTTAAAAACATTTTGCGAAGTGAAAGAAAGCAACAAAAGAGGCCACGTATTATATGACTCCATCAATACGAAATGTCCAGAACAGGCAAATCCATAGGAACGAAAAGCAGATTAGTGGATGCCAGGTGGTGAATGCCAAGAAGTGAGTGTGGGGTTCCTTTTTAGGGGAATGGATAGTGGTGATGGCCACACAACATTATGAATGTATCAAATACCACTGAACTCTACACTTTCAAATGGTTATAAAGGTAAATTTTATGTTATGTACATTTTATCACAACTAAAAATGCTGTCTGAGTTTCGTCTTTCATTTAACAAATACTAACAGTAGCTTACTACATGCCAAGCACTGTTCTGGGTGCTGAAGATACAGCAATGAACAAAAAAAGACAAAAATTTTGCTTTCATAGTGTTGACATTCTAGTGGGAGGAAAGGAACGTAAGTAAGATAAATGCTTTAAATGTTTATGCATTAGAGATGAAAGTGAAGGGGAAACAAAGTAGGGAGGAGGATAGGGATTATTGGAGGAAGTATGAGTATCACGATTTTAGACAGGGAGACCAGGAAAAGCTCCCTGAAAAGTGACATGTGAATAGAGAGCCTGAAGGGAGAGATGGAGTGAGTCATGTGGATGTCTGGGAAACAGAATTCCATGCAGAGCACAGCAAGTACAAAGGCTCTGAGGGAAGAGCAGGCCCAGGATAATCGTGGAACAGAGAAGAGGGTCCTGTTGCTGGAGCAGAGGAAGTGATGGTAAGAGTGGTAGCAGATGAAGATGGAGAGGAAGCAATTAGGAGCCAAGTCATACAGGGCCGTGTAGGTCATAGCCAGGACTACAGCTTCAACCCTGAGTGAGATGGGAGGCGCCAGAGGGTTTGGAACAGAGGACTAATATGACCTGACTCCTGTTCCAGCTACTCTGTGGAGATCAGACTCTAGGAGAGCAAAAGCAGGGAGACCAGCAAGGAAATAGAGCTGTGATCCAGGTGGGAATCAGTGATGGCTCAGTCCAGGCTGGTATTGAAGAGGGGGCTGGATCCCCAATATATTTTGAAGATGAGGCAACTCATTGACTCTTTAAAAGATGACCCCAGGAGTCAACATTTGTAACAAGCTTCCTAGGGGATTCTAATTCAGCCTGAATTCGAAGAACTTCAAGTTTAAGCTAACTTTCCCTTTCATATTTTGGGAAGAACTTTCTGGATTTTCTCCAAGTCAACTCAGAACAGGTTCTAGAAGGACACTCCACAACATCTGAACTTGTGTGCACTACCCTAGAGCAGATTTCATGGCATCTGAGAAAAAACACAAGCTTTTAGTACAATGTCAGGTGCTGGGAGTACAACAGTAAATGACCATGGGTCCTTTCCTCCATGAGCCTTGCTTATGATGAGGGAAATAAACAATTAAAAAAAATCATTTGCAACTCAGAGTATAAAATGATATGGTAAGAATTCACATGGCGGGGGCAGGAGTGGTGCGCCTGAGTGGATTAGCGGGTTTAAGCCTCTGCCTTCAGCTCAGGTCATGATCCCAGGGTCCTGGGATCAAGCCCTGCATCAGGCTCTCTGCTCAGCAGGGAGCCTGCTTCCCCCACTCTCTCTGCCTGCCTCTCTGCCTACTTGTGATCTCTCTCTCTCTGTCAATAAATAAATTTTTAAAACCTTAAAAAAAAAAAAAAGAATTCACATGGGAAAGTGGGAGCCCATGGAAGGGGCACCTAATCTAGTATCAGGTGGTCAGAAATATTTCTCCCATCAGACGACCCTAAGTTGAAGACGAGAAGGTAGTAAGAGTTGTCCAAGTGAATAAGAAGGACAGTGGAAGATTGTTCCAAGCATAGGGACAAACACAGGCAAAGACTGAGAAGTGAAAGAAGTTCATATCATTTGAAGAGTAAAAGCTAAGAATATAGAAGTTGGAGCCAAATCATAACAGCTCTTTCCAGTCGTGTTTATCCTGTGGGCAAAGGGAGCCAAGAGATGTCCTTAAGCAGAGGATAATGATCCTCTGTGCTATGAAAAAAGAAGTCTGGGTGGGAGGAAAGGAGATCAGGTGAGAGGCTACAAGAACCAAGTAAGACAAGGTGTTGGCTGGACCAAACCTGTGGTGATATAGCTGGAGAGGATGGATTCACTTGATAGAGGAGTGGGGAAAAATGCAAGATGGCATCTAAGTTTTTGTGGAAGCTTCGTGGATGGTGGAGTGAGTTGGAGCAGTGGAACCCAGGCAAAAGAGGAAGTTAGGGTAAGAGAGAAAAACTGAGGTCAGTGTAAGAGGGACATCCAAGTGGAGATGAATACCCAGTGCACAGTCAGATATGCCAGAGCAGAGCCAAGCATAGAATTCTGGACTGTAAATAAAGACTGAAGGGACTTTAGAGTAGGTGATCCCTCCGAAGAAGGTGAAGAGGAGTAAGCATAGAACGTACGGGACAGATGAAGGGGAGAGACTCATGATTAAAAACCAACCAACCAGAGGCATCTGGCTGGCTCAGTTTTGATCTTGGGGTTGAGTCTGAGCCCCATATTGGGTGTAGAAATTACTTAAAAAATAAAAAACTTGAAGGGGCACCTGGGTGGCTCAGTGGGTTGAGCCTCTGTCTTCGGCTAAGGTCATAATCTCGGGGTCCTGGGATT
The DNA here is from genome assembly GCF_964662115.1 of Mustela nivalis. NCBI lineage: Eukaryota > Metazoa > Chordata > Mammalia > Carnivora > Mustelidae > Mustela > Mustela nivalis. The sequence goes on from NC_139038.1 coordinate 35,207,373, forward strand.
GAGCCCCGCATTGGGCTCTCTGCTCGGCAGGGAGCCTGCTTCCCCCTCTCTCTCTGCCTGCTGCTCTGCCTACTTGTGATCTGTGTGTGTGTGTGTGTGTATGTGTGTGTGTGTGTGTGTGTGTCTCTCTCTCTCTCTGTCAAATAAATAAATAAGTAAAAATCTTTTTTAAAAAAATTTAAAAATAAAATAAAATTAAAAACTTGAAAAAAAAAATTTTTTTTAATCAGACATCTTTCCAGAAAACACAGATTGAGGGTTTCCTCACTATGAGTTTTTCAGGACCATATTTAAGATCATATTCAAAATATCTGCTGGAAAGTTCTCAAAACATATAATGCTGCTTAAAAACATTTTTTAAATAAATAAAAAAAAAAGGCAGGAGTTCAGCTATTGCACAGACCTTGAAGCAATTTTCCAGCTAGTGTCTACCAAACAAGAATCTGATCTGACTCAAGAGGGTGTCACATCAAGTGTAAGAATCCAATTCCATTGTCTGTACAAGCCTTTCTGCCAGGTACAAGGCCCTAATCCAGCTGAAGTGATTTTCTATTGATTAACAGGCTGGGAATACACAGGTTGTTGGTTTTTGAGATTCCCTTCCCTGGGTCTTGATGCCAGCAGTGAATAATTTTCCCAGAGTCGAAAAGCTCCCGACCATCAAAATAAAAATGACACTCAGTCACGAAGGAGGCAGATTATAGGTCAATCACCTTGATTATTTTTTAACCGTGAGGCGCCATTAATGTTACTGAATAAGCAAATCTGTTTGCATAACCAGATTTTTATAGGCTACTGGGAATAAAGGTTTTCCTAAGTGGATGATTTGTACAACGATAGCCTTTGGGTCTCTGATGGAACAGCTCTGATGAGGAAATGTTCCTTTAATTATGTGGAAGGCCAATTACCACGTTATAGCCACATTGTTTTGCAGATTGCATATAATTTCGCCATTTCCATAGCTTCAGCACTATAATTCTGGAGAAAACGCAGGCACCAAGAAGACACTTGAGGCACATTATGCTAGAGATGAAGATGTTTTAGCGAATTCAATTTAAGCTACAACATTAAAGTTATTTTGTTGAATAAAACATAACGCAATAATGAGCTTGTGTATGTCAACTCTATAGTGGAGGTAATAATAGCTAGAGAGAGAGCGTCCCCTCTCCCCTTTCTCATGCTCATTAGAGTAATAGATAATGCTATGGAGAGAACCTTTCTCTAATATGTACTTCATCTCAGGTTAAGTGTGTTTCCTGCAACTGTGCTTCATAGGAAAAAAAAAAAAAAAAAGTAAAGGGACTAATTTGGGAACCATTCACAGAAGTGCTACTACTTGACGTTTTTTATCCACTGAGATTTCTTGTTCCCAATGCCAGCCAGGAAAGGACTATTTGAGAAGCACAAATTAATCACTATCTTTATGAACTTAACAATGGGAGGTTCGTAGGGGGAAACTGAAGAAATCAGTAGAGCGAAGACAGAAGAAAAACAACATGATGGCAGAAAGCAAAACTACTGCAGTGTTGGTCCCAATTCTTCCACTAATTAGTGAGATGAATGACTTCCCTCTCCAGAACTCAGTTGTTCTTATCTGCAAAATGGAGGAGTAGAAGGATCTTCAAGCGCCCCCAAAAGTACTACCATTCCATGATCCCATCTCTCTATAAAATACTTTCCATTCACACTAGTAGGGATCTTGACTTCTTTGCCAAGAAGATCCAATAATCATCCAGCTATATACGCCAAACAGAGCCTGGAACTACCTAAGCAAAACCTGTGAAAGTTATATGGGAAGTTAGACAAATCCCCAAGAAAAGAAAGAACTGGGGGGTGCCTGGGTGGCTCAGTGGGTTAAAGCCTCTGCTTTCAGCTCAGGTCATGATCCCAGGGTCCTGGGATCGAGCCCCGCATCAGGCTCTCTGCTCAGCAGGAAGCCTGCTTCCTCCTCTCTCTGCCTGCCTCTCTGCCTACTTGTGATCTCTGTCTGTCAAATAAATTAAAAAAAAAGAAGAAGAAAGAAAGAAAAGAAAGAACTGTTGGGGCACCTGGGGTGCTGAGTTGGTTAAGTGGCTGCCTTTGGCACACGTCATGATCTAAGGGTGATGAGATCAAGCCCCACACCAGGATCCCTGCTCACAGGGAAGTATCCTTCTCCCTCTCCCTCTGCTGCTCCCCCTGCCTATGTTCTCTCACTTCTGTGCTCTCTCTCTCTCTCAAGTAAATAAATAAAATCTTTTTTTTTATATGTTTACCACACTTTCTGTGTGCCAGACACAAAATTGTGTACACCATACTGTTCCTCTGACATTTCCCAGTCTCCTTTGTGGTTATGTTTGGGACCATGGGACTGCATTTCCACCAATAGGAATGTGAGAAACCACATGTCACTTCTGGTCCCAGATAATGAAAGGCAAGTGTGGGTTCTCCATGCTTCCTCCCTTTACACATGGCTCTAAGTAGAAAAACTCTGAGATGGAAGAGTTACAAAATAGAAACCTCCAAGATCTCTGAAACACTGACTTGCACTGGACTGTGACATGGGTGACAAATAAATGATTGTGTGTGAAAGCTCTGAGATTTCAGGGCTTATTTGCCAAACCAACATTGTCCAATGTTACCCTGACTCACGTATACGGTTCTGAGAGATCTAGCAGACAAAGAAAGAAAGGAGACTTCAATTACACTGCTTACCTTGATTATGTATTCAAAAATTAAAATTCTAAGGGTACCTGGGTGGCTCAGTCGTTAAGCATCTGCCTTCAGCTCAGGTCATGATCCCAGGGTCCTGGGATCCCTGCTCAGCGGGAAACCTGCTTCTCCCCCTCCCACGCCCCCTGCTTGTGTTCCCTCTCTCGCTGTGTCTCTCCCTGTCAAATAAATAAATAAAATATTTTTTAAAAAATTAAAATAATAAATAATAAATTAAAATTAAAACTCTCTCCTAAAAAGAACATTCACATGCCTTTGAAGTACACAGGACTTATTTGTGAGAAGTTGACCACATATGAGGCCATATGAGAAGCCACAAGAGGGCGCCTGGTTGGCTCAGACATCAAGTGTCTGGCTTCGGCTCTGGTCACGATCCCAGAGTCCCGGGATCGAGTTCCGCCTCTGGATCCCTGCTCAGCGGGGAGCCTGCTTCTCCCTCTCCCCCTGCTGGCCACTCTGCCTACTTCCGATCTTGCTCTGGTGTCAAATAAATAAATAAAATTTTAAAAAAAGAAGAAGTCACAACAAAATCCACTACATAACTGATTTACAGGCCACGTTTTCTGACCATAATGCAGCAAAATTAAAAACTGACAGTAAAAGGATAGCTAAACATAAGCACACACTTGGAAAATTAAAAATATCCCTATGTATAATCCATGAGTTAAAGGGAAAAATCACAATAGAAATTTTATATACATACCTCTTTTTGTGTGAATTTGTTCAGCTACCTGACTTTTGCTTTCATCATGTTATTCTAGGGGCAATGTTTGCTCATTATACACCTACTTTTATTGGAACCTGTAATTGATAAGAACATACCTCTTCCAGAGAGCTAAACACTGAGCTGAATTTGCTGCTGCAGCACAACCCTGAAAGGAACAACTATCTGTTATTGGCTGTTAGGGGAGACAAGACAGGGGATAAGTGTATACAAACTTGCAAACTTGTACAATGACAGAGACAAACAATTGCTGGGGCAGCTCTTTTGCTATGCCAAGCATCCAGACAGAAACTGAAAGTCAATCACTGAGTCATCTCAATACTTCCATTTTGTTGTAACTTTTGGCAGCAATCAAGAGGAAGAAAATGCAGTGAGGAAAGCGTAAGATTATGTACACACATGTGTAAAAGAAACTGGTGAGACCAGACTGTATATTTATCTCTCCTTAGTTCCTCAGGCCATTTGTCTTAGATTACACCAAGCAGCAAAGTACAACTTGCTCCTGCATCTATCCCTTGGTCCTTGCTCATGTGTCCCAGACAGACAAGGCCCTTTCTAGGAGCCACCATGCAGGTCAATCCTATGCGACAAATATGTGCTTGGGAAAGCATGTGCAGGAAAGAACTTTGGAAGGTGGTTTCCTCTGAGAAGGAGGGAAATGAGATGGGGTGGGTGGTTTAGCTATATCTGTGATGTCATTTCTTAAGAAGCAAAGATCTAAAGAAAATATTGCAAATTTATGTTGTTAGTGGGGATCTGTTGTATTATATTTCCTTATCTTTCCTGTATGTTTGAAATATTACATAATTTAAAAGGAAATTAATAAATTACAAGAAAAATGAACTTAGAGAAATACCTAAAGCTCTTGGGACAACATCTGAACTGACTTTGAAGCAGACCCAACTGGGAATGTGACTGAGAATTCATTTGAAAGCAACTTCAAGGAGGGGCTCCCAAGAAGACATCTTATGTGGCCCTATTCACCCTGCAGCAGGTACACCCAGCGCCCAGAAGTCCTACAACTGGCCAAGAGTTTAATTCTACAATGAATTTTAATTCTAGAGTATCTGGTTTGAAGTATATTTGTGAACTCCATGGTTGATGTTACAACCACAGATTTTAACAGTGGATGGGAGGGAGATAAAACATGGCTCTGGAAGGAGCAGGTCAGCAGCCTGCTCGCCCTGTTGAGGGCTGCCAATATGCACCCATGTGCCCTTGAATGCTAGCATCCCAAGGCCCTTTACACTCCTTGACCTACTCCTTTCCCGTCCTGATTTGGGGAGAGCATGCCATAGCCCCTACCTTGTAGCAAATCTTTCAGCACTCTGGGAATGAGCCTGGAACATTTCTGGATTCATCTTGGGCACCAGAAAGGCCCAGGTGGTAGAGCACTCTCCCTTCCCACATGCGAAACACCAAACTTCATCACAAATTTCAACCTGAATTAGAATATTTCTATGCAGGTTTTATAACTCTAGCTTAAAACTGATCATTCACTCCCTCACACTTTTTTTTTTCTTTCTATCTTTTTGGAGCCGGTTGAATTTCTGATGGAGCTTCCTTACAGTCATGGTGCCCAGTTCAGGGCCAGGCAGGAGGTAGCCAAACCCTCCCCATGCTGCCTAAGGCTGAAGGGGTGGGAGTAAAAAGTTTAAGGCTGAGGCCGCTGACCGTGCCTTGGATGTAACAACCAAGAAAATCATGTTAATCAAGGAAACAAAATTCCCTCTAAACTATGTGATACTACTACTCTGTGATACTCTTTTTTAAAAGAACCAGATGAACAAAAATAAGTTGCCTAAGCTACTGCTCTCAGGCCTTGTCCACTCCAATATGTAGGTGCTGTAATCAAAGCTCCTTCATGCAGTTATCACTCAAAAAAATGGTTACTGAGAACCTTTTATGCACCAGGTATCTACTTCAGGCTCTGAGGATGTAGCAGTAAGCAAGAGAGACAAAATTCATGGGTTTTGCAGGACCTACAGTCTAGTTAAGACAGATAAACAGTAAACAAATTAATATAGTAACATGTTGTTTAACTTATCATGGATAGAATGTATTACTATACAGTCATAGCTAATTAATATATAGTAATATAATAAAAATGTGCACATATAACTATATATTGATATTTTATGTGTAGTATATACATTATATATAGTTAGTTTTCAGTGCTAAAGAGGAAAGTAAGGCAAGAAAAGGAATAAAAAGTGTCAGGGGTACATTGCAGCCTCAGCTGTACAACCAGGGAAAGCTTCCACTAAGTTAAGGATGACCCTAAAGACCGGGGTCAAACCCTGACGTTCTCCTATGGGAAGAGTATTCCAAGTGGAAGAACAGCAAACTGAGTGTGCTGAAGTTTTGTTTGTTGCACGAATCACCAGGAACAGGGAAGGGAGGGTAGAGCAGCAGGAGGTGGGAGACTTTGGCTTTGGCCTAATGAGATGGAGTCACTGGAGGTCTTGTGAGCACAGGAGTGACACATCCTAGTTGCTGAAGATGAGGGAGGATGGAAGCAGAAGGCCCAGTCAGAAGTTGCTATAATAACTTGGAGGAAAAATGAAGGAGGCCTAGAGCAGGGTCGTAACTGTGGAGGTAGGGAGAAGCCCTTGGCAATTGCTGGTTCACTGGTAGGATGGGCATAAATCTAAAGAGAGACTTTTTTCTATGTCCTTTCAGATTTCTGTGCCTTCTTTTTCTCTATCTTGAAATTAGGCACAATATCACCTTGCCTGCTCCTTTGGGATGTTCCATTAGATTCAGTGACCTAAAAGGCTGCCAAAACTCAGGAGCTGACTCTCAAGATGCTGAAGGGAGGATCACTCACCACCCTGGTCACAATGTCAGAAACACCATACCCTCGAATTTGCTAAGAAAGAGTTTGTCTTCTGTCAAGGTATCAGTGGTGGAGAAAACCACCCCTTCCCCACAGAAAGCCAGTCTCCCCAAAACCCTATCCCTGCTTGAATCCTTGTTTACTATTGTTGGGAAAAGTGGTACGGAAATTTGATGAAGCAAGATATCAAAGTTCTGATATTGTTACAGGAAAGGTTCTCACTTGCTGATAATGTGCAGATATGGCGGGTCAAAAAGTACATTTTTATAGCTCCAGGGCGCTTGCTCAGTATAAGTTCCAAAGCAGCTATAGCTGAGTCAGCTCATTCCCAGCCACTCAACCTTCCAGAACATCATCTGCATGAATCTGCAGTGCAAAGCTGATTTCTAACATCATCCTCTGGGGGAAACCAAACCATCTCAGAGGGTGGGGTGGGTCAGCCACTATCTCCACAACGACAGTGATAATGGTGGCAGATGGCAGACGGACGTCTCCCAAGTGGAGGGTCACTCTCCCAGGAACACAAGTGTTCTGAATATAACATCTGGGAAGGATTCTCCTCTTGGTTCCATCCTGCCACAACGATCTCATTAACACATCCTACTGTGTTTCAAATGTTTACATCTTTTTTCAGAGTATGTAATGTCTAGATTTTACTTCTAAATAACCAAGGCACTGGGGGGAGGAAGCATATGGGAGACAGAGATCAAACAAGATTGGCCATGAGTTCATAATTGTTATTGTTGAAACGGATGATGGATACACAGTAGGCACTAAACTATTCTACTTTTATATATTTGAAATTTTCTATAATGAATTTTTAACCACCCTTAGAGCAATTTGGCAATATGTAATAAAATTAGAGAGGTTCACATCTTTAACTCAGCAATTCCACTTCTTGAAATTCATCAGATATCCTAGCAAAGATGCCAGACAGAGTGTTATTCCTTATAGCACGGGTCAGAATAACAAGAGGCTGGAAACAAGCTAAGTGTTCATCAAGAAAATTATGGCATATCCAAACAATGGAAGAGTATCTGTGAGGCTGATACAAGGGAAAGAACACTCTATGCCCTAACATGGGACAATCTCCAAGATCTATTTTGATGGGTGGAATAATGGTCCCCAAAGAAGTACACATTCTTATCCCAGAACCTAAGAATATGTTACCTTACATGGCAAAAAGGGTTTTACAGATGTGATTAAGATAAGGAATCTGAGGTAAGTACACTATTCTGGATTATCCAAATGAGTCCAGTGCAATCACAGGAGTCCTTACAATACAGAAGAAGGAGGATCCGAGTCAGAGAGGGATTTGAAGATATTATGCTGCTGGCTTCAAAGATGGAAGAAGGGGCCATGAGCCAAGGAATGCAGGCAGGCATTAGAAGCTTAAAAAAAAAAAAAAAAAAAAAGACAAGGAAACAACTTTATTTTAGCCCATTGAGACCCATTTGGAATTTCTGGTCTCCAGACTATGCAAAAATAAATTTGTGTTGTTTCAAGAACTAAATTTGTGGCAACCTGTTACAGCAATAATAGGAAACCAACACATAATTTAAAGGGGAAAATGTGCAAAATAGTATTTACAGCAAGCTATCATTTATAGAAGATGAGTAGGTATAGGTATAGATGTAGATGATATAGATTAATGTGGAAGGAAACCAGAAACTGATAACACTGGTTACCTGTGGCGGGGGGAGAATTGGTAGCAGCGGCAGAGGCATGGAAGGCTGAATTTCAATGCCTTAGTCCATTCAAGCTGCTATAACAAAATACCATAGATTGTGTGGCTTATAAACAATAGAAATTTATTTCTCACAGTTCAGTCAGCTGGGAAGTCCAAGATCAAGGTGCTGGCAGATTCAGTGTCTCTTGGTTCATAAATGGCCATCTTTTCTCTGTGTCCGGCAGAAAGGGTAAGGGATCTTTCTGGGGTCTCTTTCAGAAAAGCACTGATCCCATTCATAAGGGCTCCACCCTCATAAGCTAATCACCTCCCAAAGGTAACCACCTGCTAATACCAACACATTAGGGGTTAGGATTCAACATGTGAATTGGGGGGAGGGACACAAATATTCAGCCTACAGCAACCCTTTTGTACTTTTTGAATTTTGTACTATTTGAATTTATTGGCTAGTGAAACAATAACATTTTAATTAAAGTAAACCTCTCTCCATTACCATGAAATATAGATTTTCAAGGTTCAGATTTACAACATCCAAATTCAAGAAGCATGGAAACAAAGTGATCACTACCCAGTGGTTGCAACTCCTGGGAGACTGGAGTACCTGAGAAGGAGAGACAAAAATGAAAGGAAAATCTTAACCAGATTTCATTAGCTATACAGTATTCTGGCATTCACCAACTCACAAGGAGTTAGCCGGTGGCCCCTTTCAAGACTGATTTAAAGAAATAACTTCTAACCAAATAATACACAAGCCCCTATTATAGACCTTCTCTGGTCTCCTCTGGATGCTGCCTCTCCTACAACGTGCCCTAAAATGGCAGGAAAAACAAGTTCTGGTGCCACTTATCCTGGAGCTTGGTCTGCCCTTCCAGGCTCCACGTAAGTCACAGCTAAACTCTTCAACTTCCCTTACTCTACCTAAAAAATCCTCAATTCCTCTGATTTTATATGTCAGCTAGGGAAACAGTGGAAGACTATAACAGCCCCAGGCAAAAATGCTTCCAGACCTAAAGTGATTAGCTTTATGGAAGCCATTATGCAAATTTATGGCCATTTCAAAGCTATTCAGCCTTGAGGAGACCTAGCAGAGAATGGGAAGTAGAATTCAAAAGTTTTTGATTATACACATTCACTCAAATTCTAATATGAATATTAAAGTTTCTATGATTACTATGTGGCCCCTGTACCATCAGATAATTTTAAGCTTTACTGATATCATGCTCAAAATCAGGGTTGTAGAGAATTGAAAATAGTAATGACTCAAAGAACAAAGGTTGGTCTGGTATCATCAGTTCCTGGAGGTTTTCTCTCCTCTCACCTTTGTACCTGGGCCATATATCATCAGCTGGATCTTAACCACTTAACTCTTGGACAACCAGGATGAGGCAGCTGCAGACACACCCAAGCAAAGACTTTGAGCTAAGGTCCAGATCAAGATCCCCAGCAACTCAGAAAGAGACAGGAGAAATTTATTGAGCACTTGTTACCAACCACACATACTTCAAAAGGGATCACTTGACTTATTTCACTCAGCATAATCTCTTCCAGCCCCGTCCATGTTGCTACAAAAGTTGGGTATTCATCCTTTCTGATGGAGGCATATACTCCATAGTGTATATGGACCACATCTTCTTTATCCATTCGTCCGTTGAAGGGCATCTTGGTTCTTTCCATAGTTTGGCAACTGTGGCCATTGCTGCTATAAACATTGGGGTACAGATGGCCCTTCTTTTCACGACATCTGTATCTTTGGGGTAAATACCCAGGAGTGCAATTGCAGGGTCATAGGGAAGTTCTATTTTTAATTTCTTGAGGAATCTCCACACAGGTGGTGGGTATTATAGAGGGCACGGATTGCATGGAGCACTGGGTGTGGTGAAAAAATAATGAATACTGTTTTTCTGAAAATAAATAAATTGAAAAAATTTTAAAAAAAAGGGATCACTTGTATGAATTCATGGACTCCTCCCAGCAACCCTATGAGATCCATACTGGTACTACCAACCACATTTGACAAATGAGGAAACTGAGACACCTGATGAGTGGCAGAGAAGAGATTCCATTCACCAGTCTAATCACTCTGCCCTACCGTCTCCTGTAATAATGTGTTTCCCCCTCTAAAGCAAATAAAACTAGTAATCTGGGATTTCTTGGTATGACATGGACATCCATGGAAATGGAGGGATAAGGACCTGGACAGGATGAGAACCAGGCTTGGGCCTGGAAATAGAAAACCCAAGTTCAACCTCAGCCCTGACAATTCTCCTTGTGCCATCGCTGATGAGGGTCTCTCTTGTTCTTGTTGTTGTTACTAACATATGACTGATACATCTTAAAGTGCACAGTTCAGGAATCTTCAGTATATTCACAAAGTTATGCAACCAGCACTATTATTAGCATTATTAGCATTATTCACCCCAAACAGAAACACTATACCTATTAGTACTCACTCCCCAGACCCCTTCCCTGCAGGCTACTGCTAATCTACTTTCTATCTCTATGGATTTTCCTATTCTGGACATATCATATGAATAAAATCATACAACATGTGGCCTTTTGTTTCTGGCTTTTTCCACTTAACATCACTTTTTGTTGTTGTTGTTGTTTGTTTGTTTGTTTGTTTAAGATTTTATTTATTTATTTGACACTCAGATCACAAGTAGGTAGAGAGGCAGGCAGAGAGAGAGGAGGAAGCAGGCTCCCTGCTGAGCAGAGAGCACAATGCGGGGCTTGATCCCAGGACACTGGGATCATGACCTGAGCCGAAGGCAGAGGCTTTAACCCACTGAGCCACTCAGGTGCTCCAACATCACGTTTTTGAGATTCATGCATATTATAGCATGTGTCCTTTTTCTTTTTCCCCAGTCACCCCAGCATGTGTCTTTTTTACAGCAGAATAATATTCCACTGTATGAATGGACCACATTTTATTTATCTGATCATCAGTTGATGGACATTTTGGGGTGTTTCTGCTTTCTGGCTATTATGAACAAATTTGTTATGAACATTTGTGTATAAGTTTTTGTGTCGACAATTCTCTTAGGCATATAACTAGAAATGGAATTGCTAGGTCATATAGTAACTCTATGTAAACATTTTGAGAACCTGACAGACTGTTTTCCATAGCAGCTGCACTGTTTTACTTTCCCACCAACAATGCATGAGTGTTCCAATTTCTCCACATCCTCGCCAACACCTGGTATTATATGTCTTTTTTATGATAGCCATCCTCATGGGTGTAAAGTAGCATTCCATTGAAATATAATTCACATATCATGAATTCGCCCTTTTAAAGTGTACAATTCAGAATTTTGGAGAGTATTTACAAAGTTGTGCAATTATCACTACAATAGTTCTGGAATTCCAGAACATTTGCTTCGCCCCCAAAAGAAACCCCATAGAAGTCACTCTCTATTTCCCTCTCCTAAAACTACTAGTCTACCTTTGAAGGGATAAATCTCTTAACCTCACCATCCATACGGGAAGACAGATAATACCACATGCTTTTTGGACAGTAGTAAGGATAAGATGAGGTCATGTGTATGTGTAGAAACCTATAGTACAGAGACTGACATGTGTATGCTTTCAGATCTAATCTAGATACTGGGCTGATAGACTTCCCTCGTCTCTACTCGCCATTCTTAGGGCTGTGTCAAGAGAGATTCCAGCTCCAAAAAGACAAAACTCAGCAATGCAGGATATTGGTTGGCACTTTTGAATGAATGATCCTCACAATGAATGATCCTCCTGAGAAAAATTTTGTGGAGGTATATAAACCCTGCTTGATGAGTTCTAGACCACACACCCAGCAAAGCCCTGGGATATGATAATTTCAAACTGGCCTGATCACAGTATTCCCTTTCTTAAGAACTTTCACAGTTTCCCCATTGCCCAAAGTTGAAAACGCGTGAGTGACTCTCCATAATCTGGCCTCAAACTATCTCCTACAATGAATGCTAATTGTTGAAGAGATTCCAGTTACTCTGGAGAAGTTCCTTTGAACTCAGGCATATCCAGTTCCTCCTCTTGCTGGCTTCAACCTTGAAAAATGACTACCACTCTGAGCCGAAAGATCCTCATCTTTAAAGTAGGGGCAATAATGGCTCTCTTGCAAAGTCACTGTAATTACGGAACAGAAATATAACTAAAGAGCACTTAGGACCAACTTCTGGCATACACTAGATCAGGGATTCCCTACTTTTTTTTAAAGGGCCAAATAGTAAATACTTTAGGTTTGGGGGGCCATATGGCCTCTGTCATGATTACTCAAGGTTGCTGTCATAATGCCAAAGCAATCATACATCATATGTTAAAGAATGGGATTACACTGTTGGTTGGAATGCAAGCTGCTGCAGCCAATTTGGAAAACAGAGTGGAGATTCCTCAAAAAATGAAAAACACAGCTACCTTATGACTCTGCAATTGCACTACTGGGTGTTTACCCCAAAGATACAGATGCAGTGAAAAAAAAAGCCATATGTACGCCAATGTTCATAGCAGCCATGTCCACAATAGCCAAACTGTGGAAAGAGCAGAAAGAGCCTTCAACAGACGAATGGATAAAAAAGATGTGGTCCATATATACAATAGAATATTACTCAGCCATAAGAAAGGATGATTACCCAACTTTTGTATCAACATGCACAGGACTGGAGATTATGCTGAGTGAACTAAGTCAAGCAGAGAAAGTTAATTATATGGTTTCACTTACTTGTGGAACATAAGGAATAACATGGAGGACATTAGGAGAAGGAAAGGAATAGTGAATTGGATCCGAGGAGGAGATGAACCATCTGAGGGGGAGATGAACCAGAGAGACTTGGACTCTGAGAAATAAACTGAGGGTTTTAGAGGGGAGAGGAGTGGGGGGATAGGTGAGCCTCATGGTGGGTATTCAGGAGGGCACGGATTGCATGGAGCACTGGGTGTCATACATAAACAGTGAATTTTGGAACACTGAAAAAATAAAATAATAAATAAATAAATAGAATGGGAGTGGCTGTGTTCCATAAAACTTTATATACAAAAGCAGGTGGTGGGCAAGTTTTGGCCCAAGGGCTATAGTTTACCAATCCTTATACTAGTCAATAAAGAGCTCTCACTTGCCTGTGATGTCTTATTTCTGAGCCACACCCGACTCTTCACAGATCCCTGCACAAATCCCTGCACCCCCTCCATGCCTCCACTCAAACGAGGCTACCACCCCAAAATGTGCAGTATGAACTTTACCACTTTTGTAAAAACTGTCCTGGATTCCTGTGCTCTGCTCTGCAGGCTCCCAGAGTCCAAACCCTTATCAACACATGTCCACATCATCTCATGGTGTGTAATTTACAATTCTTTCTTCCAAACTGGACAGAGAACCCCTGTAGCCCTCATAGCCTCAGGACCTACCACAACACATCACAGGCAATGAGTAAACATTTATGGAAAAAAAAAAAATCAGCAGTAATCATCACACACAACACAATGAAGAAATCTCACAGATATGATGCTGAGTGAAAGATGCCGGACACAGAAGAGCTCCTACTGCACAATTTCAGTGACACGAAGTTCAAGAATAGGCAAAACACACCAATGCTGATAGAAATCAGAGCAGATGGTTCGCTCAGGTGGAGAAAGAGGTTATAATCTGGGAAGGGGCCCAAGGGAAACTTCTGGGTGCTCAATAGGTTCTGTCTCCACATCTCAGTGGTGATCACATGGGTATATTCGTTTGCTACGCTTCCATAACAAAGGACCAGGAAGGGGGGGGGGCCTGATGTAATAGAAATTTGTTGTTTCACAATTCTGGAGGCCAGAAGTCTGAGATATGGATGTGTCAGCATGGCCATGCTCTCTGATGGCTCTAGGAGAGAAATCCTTCCCGGCATCTCCCAGCTTCTGGTGGCTGGCAGCAATCCTTGCCTTCCTCAGTCCGTAGAGGCATCATTTCAATCTGTGCCTTCACCTTCACATGGCCTTCTCACTGTGTATGTGTCTGTGTCCAAAGTTCCCTCTTCTTATAAAGACACCTGTGAGGAGCACCAGGCTGGCTCAATTCGTTAAGTGTCTGCCTTCAGCTCAGGTTCTGATCCCAGGGTTCTGGGATTGAGCCCCACATTGGACTCCCTGCTTGGTGGGGAGTCTGTTTCTCTCTCTACCCCTGCTAATGTGCATGCCTCTCAAATAGATTTTTAAAAAATTTTAGTTAAAAAAAAGACACCTGTCATATTGGACTAAGAGCCCTCCCCAATCCAGCATGATCTCATTCTAACTAATTACATCGGCAACAACCCTGTTTCCAAATCAAGTCACATTCTGAGGTCCTGGGGATTAAGACCTTCCACATATCTTTTGTGAGGACACAACTGAACCATAACAAAGGGTGTATAGGTGCAGTAAAAAATCATCAACTTGCAAATTTAAGATGAGTACACTTTTATGTATAAATATTGTGTCTCAGTAAAACAAAATGGAAGGAAAACAACAAATAAGCAATAACCAACAAACCCCACCTCTCTGTCAGCATCTGAAACATAAAGCTGGTAATGATACCCCCACTTCTGGAGAAGATGTTTTACTTTTTCCTCTCACTTGTGGCATTAGATATGCTCTCTCCCCATCAAATCTGCTCAGGCCCCTGGGATCTGCCTCTTCCAGAGGTCAGAGAGAGACTGATGGTGAAGCAGCCATCATTTTCACTGTAAAGCCTCCTCAAAATTAGCAGGACCAGCCAGCTGCTCACTTTCCACCCTCACGTGCCGCCCTTGGCAGACAAGAAGGAATTTTTAAAGACTGATTACACATTCTTTTTTATTGGTGCCATGTTTGTAGTATTTGCTGTCCCCAGCTGGTGCCACAGTAGGTGATATAAAAAGATGTATGAATAATGTATACAACAGCTCCAGAGTCATCAGAGAACCTCACTGCCAAAACAGGCAAGGGACATCGGGTCGAGAAAATGAATTTGAAGGGGAAGAAAAAGAAATGCATATTCCTATTCAGTTGTCCCTGAAAACTGTGGGCTATGATCGGCTTGAAGAAAAGCAAACAAGATCCACATCCAGGCCTGAAGAAAGCTTCCAAAAGGATCATACAGGGTATTTGAACACAGCAACCTCACATCCTAAAATACAATCATGGATGCACAAATATTTACGAACAAGCATGTTTGTTTCAGCATTGTCCTATGTGTGAGGAAAATAACTAAAGCTACTGATCTGAGAGGGTTCTCTGTCCATCGGTAGAGATCCCTCCACAGTTCTTCTTTCTCTCTTGCCTCTGTCTATGGAGGTCAAACAAGAGATGCTTGCTTTCCCACCCTCCCTTGCGGCTAGGGTGGCCATGTGACCCAGTCTTGACCAAGGAGATGTAAAAGGAAGGTCTCCTAGGAAAGACATCTCCTCCTTTGTAAGAACACTGTCTCTCTGCCCCCCATCACACACACACACGCACACACATAATCCTGGCCATCCCCATTACTCCCTCCCTCACATATATTTCACACCTTCAGATGGAGCTATGTAAAGATTTCCTGCTTGGCTCACAGAAGCCATCTTGTAACCAAGAGAGAAAACCCAAGAGAATTGCAGAAAACCAGCCCAGAGCCCTGATATCATGAAGCTGCTGAACCATGCCCAGAAAGACCAACCTCCGGGCTCCTTGTGGACCTTTGCATTCACCTGCTGAGACTTGCTTGCTGGTGAATACCTCCCTAACTGCTCCATACCTCGCCTCTGAGGGCCTGGCCTCGGAAGTAACACCCATTCAGCCTCAGAAAAGCCCCAGCCTTTTGCCTAAGGCAACTGCAAGTATACCCTGTAGTGAGTTAAATACTATCCCTCTCTCCACCCCCAAAGCGTGTCTATGCCAAGCCTTAGAATATGACCATATTTGGAAATAGGGTCTTTGCAAATATAATTAAGGTAAGACGAGGTCATTAGGGCAGGTCCTCATCTGACGAGAGTGTCCCTATAAGAGACAGAAAAAGACACACAGATATTCAGGAGAGAAGGCCATGGGAAGACAGAGGCAGAGACTGGGGGGAATGCAGCCACAAACCAAAGAACACCAGGAGCCACAAGAAGCTGGAAAAGGCAAGGAAGGATCCTCCCCTTAAGCCTTAGCAGGAAGTGTGACACTGCCAGCACCTTGATATCAGACTTCTGGCTGCCAGAACTGTGAAAGAAGTTTCTGTTGTTCTAAGCCACCAAGGTTGAGGAGATTTGTTGTGGAAGCCTTAGGAAACTACAGTATTTGGTCGAGACTGTTCACACTGGTGAAACCACTGTGTCTCTCTGACCGGATGGCCTGACTCTGACTCACACTCCTTGTGGGGTCTCTCAGGCTATGAGGATGACCACCCCATCCCCACCCCATGGCCAGCAAACTAAACTCCTTACTGCCTGGCTCAGAGATCCCTTCCTACCTCCCCATTAGGTATGGAAGTAGCAGGAGGCAGCCATGAAGCGTACTTTTGTTTTACTCAAGTGCAGGGGGAGGGAAGAAGTTTCATTTAATGCCACAGTTACAACTAGAAAATGTGTCTTTACGTAGATTAAACATAGCTGAAATGCCCATCAATAGAAGACAGGATAAATACACTATGGAACATTTAGCAATGGAATATTATACAGTAGTTAAAAAAATTGTAGTCTACTGAGAAATAGTGATATAATGTTTGGGATTTTCTTCAAAATAATGTGGGAAGGGGTGGAATTGGATGGGGTCAATCAGATGAAATATGTTTGGCTAGAAGTTGATCATTGTTAAGGCTGGGTGAAGGGGATTCATTTTATTATTCTCACAACTTTTGTGTATCAATCAACTTTTAAATGAGTCAGTCTTCCACAATTTTTTTTTTTAAGATTCTATTTATTTATCAGAGAGAGAGAGGGAGTGAGAGCGAGCACAGGCAGACAGAATGGCAGGCAGAGACAGAGGGAGAAGCAGGCAAGGAACCCAATGTGGGACTCGATCCCAGGACGCTGGGATCATGACATGAGCCGAAGGCAGCTGTTTAACCAACTGAGCCACCAAGGTGTCCCAGTCTTCAACAATTTTAATCTCACATTCTGTGTCAATTATACTTTGATAAGAAATTTTTTAAAAAGAAGCAGCCCTTATGTATACTCTTGGAAAGGGGTCCATGATATATTCTAAAGTAAAAAAACAACTAGTTGGTGAATAATCCCACTTATCATATGAAGTAAGTATGGAGAATAATCTATAATTTTTACTATAAATAATAATTATAAGATCTATAATATTTTAATTATAATATCTACAAAGTCTATAATAATCAATACAACAAACCCAATAATGGTTTTAAAATTTGGCCCGCTGTTATTTTCTCTCATATCACTATTTCTTTTCCACAGTATGCTTCCTCGTGTTTGTCATTACACGTTCACAGGCCTCCATGCATTAAGCACTCCATGGATATTTGTTGAGTGAGTGTTTGACTTCACTTCCTAACACCTGTGGAGCCTGAGAATTCAATGAATTCACCAAAAGAACAAGTAAGAGACTGTACCTAAGGAGGCTCTGGAAGTTATTACTATTCCAGAGCAGCTTATTATTTATTCTTTTAAAAATAGAAATTCTACTCTTGTCAGAATAGCCTGTAGGCTTCAAGTGCAAAATTATAACATGAAGGCAGACCTTGGGAACAACCCGGGCAGCTGCAAACAAGATCATAGGCTTGAAATTGATCAACACAAAAACCCTGGAAGGGTTTCCCACCAGGAAAAGTCTGTTTTGAAAGAAGCATTTCATCAGGACCCAGGGGTCAGCTCATGGGGGGAGGTGGGGGGCGCTCTACTTAGGCCAGGGGCAGTGAGGATTGGGAAGCGCTCCACAAGAAAGGATCTGTCTTGGCTAAAGTTCGCTCTACCAAGTTCAGTTCAAGTTCCTATCAAAAGGCTAGTACACAAGTTAGCCAGGCGTGAGGTGGGCACACTGGCTCAACAAGGAGTACAGCAGCACACCTGAGGTCAGGTTCTCACCTTCTCAACCCACACTGTAAATTTAAATAGAAGTACCATGATCCCCCTCTCAGCTAGGAGTGGGAAGCATGGCAAGAACAGATCGGAAGCCCAATCCAACACGTGCCACACGCTACCACCAGTTACCCACAAGCTCCACAGTACAAAGTGCAGACTCAGAACTGAACACTGGTGCCAGCAGACCTGGGCTCCAGTCCTGGCTCAACTCCTAAGCTTGGCCAAGTGGCTTCCATTCTCCAAGCCTCATTTTCTTCACCTGTAAAATGTGGTTGATCATGGTTCCTACCAGGAAAGGGTAGGGCAAAGATTAAATGAGATAATATGCTTAAGGCAGTCTAAGCACATGATGTCCCAGAAGCAGACCCCTTGAGATAAGGGTCTGGTTACAAATAATTGATTTGGGAGGTGATCCTCAAAGAAGCCCTGATAGGGGAGTGGGGACATAAGATGCTGACAGGAAGAAGCCAATACTAGAAGAGTGATAAGCAGGCCCTGCTGCGGGCAAGTGGGGCTCAGTTGCACTGGGCAATTCAGGAAAGCTATATACGGCATGTCTCTGAACCCTGTCTCCTGAAGGGGAAGGAGGCTGGAAAGCTGACAATGAACCCCTGCCGGTGGCTGGCTGAGAACTGCTCCTGGCACGGTAACTTCCAGGTAATCTGCTCTACCCCATGCACTGGCTGAGCAAGCAGGACATGGGGTGCAGAAAGAACCTCTGCATACAAAGGAATGTGAGTGCTGAACGAGTAGGCAGGGCCCCCAGCAGTGTCTGTTACACATGCCACAGTGAATAAGACCGCAGACTTTGAAGGCAGGCTGCCTGGGCTTGGATCCCGACTCCACTACCTAGCAGCTGTAGGACGTGGGGAGAGTAGAGGAGGCAAGAGTCCCCAGAGGATAACCAGGGCTGTTGACAGAACATGAAGCAATGAAATGAACATGAAGCAAATGTCACAACACTGGGCTACAGTGATCATTTAAAAACTCAGACCAAGGGTGCCTGGGTGGCTCAGTGGGTTAAACTGCTGCCTTCGGCTCAGGTCATGATCTCAGGGTCCTGGGATCGAGTCCCGTATCAGGCTCTCTGCTCGGCAGGGAGTCTGCTTCCCTCTCTCTCTCTCTCTGCCTGCCTCTCTGCCTACTTGTGATCTCTGTCAAACAAATAAATAAAATCTTAAAAAAAAAAAAAAACAAAGACAAACAAACAAAAAAAACTCAGACCAATAATCCCTGAGAAACACAAATACTTTGTAATATAAAATATATCACAAAGCAAGACAATAACCCAAAGATAAGTGGAAAGACCCAGCTGACACGCAGAAAGAACTTATCTTTGGCAGCGATTCTCCATATTCTTGTGCATCAAGGTCACTGGGGTAGGTTGATAAAAAGGTAGATTCCTGGGCTCCAGTGCCAGGGAGTCTAATACAGTGAGCTCTTCAGGTGATTTGACAAAGACAAGCAAAGGACCACATTTTGAGAAACATGGTGCTCACAGAACCCAGGGCACTGGTTTTTCAGATCTCCTGGCAATACCAGGTGGGTAAGAGACACCTCCAGGAAGAAGTCACTATTCAGCATTTCAAATGGGTTAGCCCAGTGATGGGTATTGCAATGAACACTGAGTGTTAATATGCAAACAGTGAATCATGGAACACTACATCAAAACCAATGAAGTACTGTGTGGTGACTAACATAATATAAAAAAATAAACAAACAAATAAACAACTTTTTAAATGAGTGCAGGCACATCAACACTCACACAATACACATGTATGCATACATCAACAATACGAACAAATAGGGCTTGGAATGCCAACTATATTTACTCAACAAAATAAAGGACTCTGCTCCCCCAACATATTTCAAGAATTATCAACGAATAATTCATAAGCTCTGTGACCATCACCACCTCCACCCCCCACCCCCAAAGCCTCTTGAGAACTAGCCAAGGTTAATGAGGCTGGTGGTTATCTGCTGAGTAAGTGCTGGCCATGCAAGTTAAACTGCCTGAAGGTGGATTCAATCTATGGGTCCAATTCTTCCAAGAGTACAAAGAAAAATGTTTGCATGGGAAGAGAGGCCCGATGCTCCAGCCTGGGTGAGACAAAGACAACAGGGTTCCAACAGGCCAAACTTGGAATTTGGTCCAGGGAAGGCAGCTGACTCTCCAAATTCCTTTGCTTCCTCACTTTCAGACTTGCTCTTTTACCACTCCATCCACTGAGCCAAAGGCAGCACGAGGAACCTCCCCAAAACCTTGCTTTCTGGAGCCTCAAGCAATGTTCCCTATTCCCTGCTTCCAAAAGGTGAAGGTACCCGTGATTCCCACCTCTCCCACTTAGGTCCCCATCCCTCCCCAGATAGTGGGAAGATAGGCTAGGGGCAGTGAGGGTCACAGCTGGGGAACTACTCTTCTGATGTGCACAGTGGTAGCACAGGTCCTTGAAAACGTCATTGCTCCAAGTGAGGTTCTCAAACCAACATTGACGTTCTCCAAGTGAGGTTCTCAAACAGGCATTGAGGTTCTCAAATGTCAGCATTGACATTGGCACCAACTCAGTAGCTCATCAGAAATGCCCAGCCTCAGCCCCCCGCCCCAGATCTGCTGAATCATAACCAGCATTTTATTAAGATCCCTAGGGGCACCTAGATGGCTTGGTTGGTTAGGTATCCGACTCTTGGTTTTGACTCAGGTCAGGATCTCACAGGTTGTGGGATTGACCCCTGTGTCAGGATCCATGCTCAGTGCGGAGTCTGCTTAAAGATTCTCTCACTGCCCCTCCCCCCTCAAATAAATAAATAAATGTTTAAAAAGAAAAAAGATCCCTATGTGACTTGTATGTCCACATTAAAGTCTGAAGTCCCCAGTGTCTTCTGAATAGGGCCTCAAGTCCTCTCTATGTGTAGGGACATGGACCTTAGAAAGTTTGGGAGAAGGACAATTACAAACCTCAGCTGTCTCTGAGACGTTCATTCTAGGTCTCCTTAGACAACACTCAGAGTCTTTCTTCGGTGTATTTTTTTCAATATTACTGGGAAATTGGTCATTTTTATACTGTCCTTAAAAAAAATAATTGTGTGACTATGTAGATGATTTCTCATATTTTAAACTTCTCCCCTGAGGCCTCAGACAGAACTGCAGACCTGTTTGGGTTTGTCTGCATGGCATTTTTAAATTTTTATTGATTAGTTGCCAATATTCAAAAGTGAGGACTTTCTGCATTTTTTTTTTTAAATCTCCTTTCTAGGGGCACCTGAGTTGTACAGTTGGTTAAGCATCCACTTTTGGGTTCAGCTCAGGTAGTGATCTCAGTGTTACGATATTAAGCCCCACATCAGGCTCTGTACTCAGAAAGGGTCTTCTTGAGATTCTCTCCTTCTGCCTCTGAGCAGGGAGCCTGCTTCATCCTCTCCCTCTACCTGCTACTCCCCCTGCTTGTGCTCTCTCTCTCTGTGTCAAATAAATAATTTCTTAAAAAAAAAAGCATCAGGCAATGGCATATGGGGCAGAGTGGAATTTCCAAGGGTAGGGCGTAGGAAGTTGGAATGGGGAGGGATTAGAAGGGGAGCTAGAAGTGAGTGGAGTTAACCGTGTGGTTTCCCCTTAAAAAGATATGCCCCAGCTCCACCCCCCACTCCCCCATCCTATCCCCCCCACCCTCAGCTGTGAACGTGACCTTATTTGGAAATGGGATCTTCGCAGATGCCATTAGGTTAAGATTAGGTCATACTGGATTGGGTGGAGGGAGAGCTAATCCAATGACTTGTGTCTTCACAAGAAAAAGAAGAGGAAGATTCAGACACAGAGACATGAAGGAGGCATGAGAGAAGACCATGTGTGATGGAGGCAGCTGGAGGGGTGCAGCTATAAGCTGAGTGGGACACCAGAAGCTGGGAGAGAGGCAGGAGGGAGGCTTCTCTAGTGCCTTCCAAAGGAGCAGTGCCCTGACGAAACCTTCATTTTGGATTTCTGTCTCCAGAACTGTTGAGAGAATAAATTTCTGTGGTCTTAAGCCACCTGGTTTGTGGTATTTTGTTACAGCAGCCATGGAGGAAAGCAAACACAGAAAGGTAGAAAATGTGGGAGGAACATACCTGCTCCTTCAATATCCGCCCCCACCCAGGAGGAAAGCTACATAAAAACTAGAATTACCGTGACAACTGGGTTGTTGAATCAGTTGCCTAAGGGACCTGATGGGGACAAGGGCAAACTGAGTCCCCATGTAGAGAAGAGTCAGCCCTCATCTTTGGCTGACTGTCCCACATATTTTGAGCTTTCAGCAGAAGTTAGAAATCAGAATTTTTTTAAAAAAGATTTTATTTATTTATTTGAGAGAGAGAGAGAGTGAGAGAGAGAGCATGAGAGAGTGAGGAGAAGTCAGAGGGAGAAGCAGACTCCCCGTGGAGCTGGTAGCCTCATGTGGGACTCAATCCCAGGACTCCAGGATCATGATCTGAGCTGAAGACAGTCACCCAACCAACTGAGCCGCCCAGGCGCCCAAAAATCAGAATTTTTTTAAGATTTATTTATTTATTTTAAAGAGAGACAGAGAAGGAGGGGAAGGGCAGAGGGATAGGGAGAGAGAGATATCCCATCCCTGAAATCATGACCAGAGCCAAAATGAGCTTAACCAACTAAGCCACCCAACCACTGCCCTCCTTGAAACTGCCTTTTAAAGCATCCCTCTTACCACTGTAGGTAATCTCCAAGGGAAACAACTCTTGTCTATTTTCCCACCTTTGTAACTCTAGTACCTAGTGCTATGTGAATATGTGGTAGGGACTCAAATACTTGTTGAATGAATGAGTGAGCAACAATGAATGAAATAGAAAGAGTAGAGAAGGGAAGGAGACAACAGCATATATCACACCCCAACCCCAGATTTACAAGGATATATGCTGTGGCAAGAGATACTTTAAACAAAATGCAGTCATTGCCTGAGATTGTCAAGAACCACTCGGCGCATTTTATTTCCTCTCTTAATCAATACTGCCCAATCTCAGTGCTTGCTCCTGTCTCATTAACATTTATCAACAACGCTCAATGATATGTGGTCTTTTGCAATTGTTTTTCAACTCTGAATTTTAGTTCATCTTGCAGGCAGCCCATTTAGCATCAGGCGAGGACAAAGGCTTCTTCTAATCTGTATCCCACTGAGCACCACCAGCTTTATCAATGTCGTTCCAAACCCAGGCTGGCTGAGGCTCCCCCTCCCCCTTTGGAATTATATCAATTCTAAGAATCCTTCATAATCCAAACTGACACTCCATCTTACTCTATCATGCCACCTTTTTTGTTGACAGAGGAGGGTCCTTCTCCATCTTGCTTGGCAGTGATGTACAAGCAAGCAATTTCCATCCATTTTGTAGGGCAGATGTTGACAAGTCCTAAGAGCAGTTTCAAAGTGCAGACAGAGCTGGATTTGCAGAGGGAGTGAAGGGGCTCTCAGGCCAGCTCAACACCTCCCTGGGTATTCATTTACTCCCCTGCAGTCCCATTAGGGAAACTGTGGGCATCTGTCACAGGCCTTCTGAAAGAGGTCTCAGAATGACCCTTTCAGCTCGCTCCCAGGGAGTGATCCTGCCATGCTCAAGGCTTTGCCAGGGAACTTAAAGACCTCAGGGTTAGTGGCTTTTTGTTTCTAGCTGACCTTGACTTGTATTTTGCTTGTTATCAAGTGTGCCCCATGGCCCCATGAGCAAAAAGAGACTATTTTCCTGCACAGGTGGCTGGCAGTTTGGTTCTCGGCACATCACATCAGCTCCTGCAGGCCTCCTTCTGCAGAACTGAAACAGCATTTGTTTTATTTCAAAGAGCCTCTGACATCTGGCAGATTTTGAAAAAACATCACCACTTAAAATTCGTTTTCTCTCTGAGGTTGTTTTTTTTTTCCCCACTTGAGGTTTGTTTTCCTGTGCAAAGCCACTGGGAAGACGTCCTATGGGAATTTCTCTGCCCTGACTCCACCTATTGCTCACCTACATCTCTGATCATGGCACCTGGTGATTCTACCTCATAGCTAAAGGGTCTCAGGTTGGGAGCAGGAGATCTGGGAGAACCAACTGTGCGTGGGGAGGAAGGAAGAAAAATCTAAACAACCTGGTCTTAACCTTGGTCTTGGCTTAGGAAGGCACAGCCTCAACAGAAGCAAAAATGGACAAAGTTTTACATACTTCCTCCTGGCCTCCTCCATCTGAACCCAACATCAGGCTTTCTAGACCTCTGGATGTGCTCATCTGTGATAATTCCCCCTCCAACACCTGTTGTTCATAGAGGAAGGTACGTGTGGTAGGCAAAACTCTAAGATGGTCCCAAAATCCTCATTCTCTGGTGTCCATGTGCTCTATAACCCCCCATCCTTGAGTGTGAACAGTGTTTGAGTTATATGGGATTACATGTAACATAAGTTACATGAATGTGATTGAGTTACATGGGAAAGGCAAAAAAGGCAAAGAGATTCTCAAATGTGATTAAGGTCCTTAATCAGTTGACCTGGAGTTAATCAAAAGGGAGATCATTCTGGGTAGGCATAACCTAATCATGTGAGCCCTTTAAAGAAGGTGAAGTTTCAGTGAGATTCATTCATTCAAGAAGAAGCAGACAACCATGCTATGAGTTGTCTATGGAGAGGGGCAACACCTAGGAGCTGAGGTCCTCAGCCCAACACCCACAAGAATCTGAATTCAGCCAACAAACTGGATAAGCTTAGATGAAGACCCCAAGCCTCTGATGAGACTCCAACCCCATTTGACACCTTGGTTGCAGTCTTGTGAGACCCTGACCAGACTCATGACCCATGGAAAACATGGAATAATAAACTAGTGGTATTTTAAGCCAGTAATAAATTGTTATAAAGCAATAGAAAATTAATATAGAAGTAAGCCACCACTTTTGATCACTGAGGGAAGTTTCCATTCTCTCTTACATAATAATCTTTATCACGGCCTGAAAATTTGATGCTATTAATTCCATTTACTACAGATGAGGTTGAGGCCCACAGAAACAATAGAATTTAGCAAAGTCAGTGAACAGAAATGATAGAACTTAGCAAAGGTGCACAAGCTAGAACTCAGCCCCAGATGCATACAACTGAAGTCCACAATCTAAAACATCCATTAAATTTTGCCCCCTCCTCCAGCCTTGCTCTTCAGAAATCACTTCCTTCAATGATGGATCTCAACCAAATATTCAAAGTTATTGAACTCCTGGTTTTGAGAAAATTTAGTAGCTACCTACCAAAATTAATAATAATAAATACTATTTTTGAACCCATATGTTTGAAATACTGAGCTATCCCTATAGGATAGATTATACAGATATTTTTAATAAAAATATATAATAATAACTTCGTAATTATTTTAATTATTTCCTCCATTTTATTCATGAGGAAGCAGAAGCATGAAAAAGTAAAAAAAGTTGCCAGGGATCACACAGCCAAGAAGCAGTAGAAACAGCACCTGATAAATAAGTAAAACCTTTTTAAAAAGAGAGAGAGAGAGAGAAGAGAAGAAAAGAAAAGAAATGGCACCTGACCGTATGCAAACTAGCATCAGAGGCCTGCATTTAACCATCACATCATAGGGTCCTCTAACAAAAGTCTTAAGTCTGACATTCTGAAACCAAACAGTACCGAATAATAGCTTGGAAATGCACATATCTTCTGAAGGCTAATGGATTTCAATTTCAGGAGAATCACAAATAAGTACACTTAAATGAGGTCTTCTGTGTAACTGATGGGAGTAGTCAACAAGGCTGTTCACAATTCTTTGGTTCATGTTTCAGGCACACGGAAGTTAGGCATGACCATGTGATCTATTTTGTCCAGTGAAACATGAGAAAAAGTAACTTGTGTCACCACCAGGTGGAAGAATTAAGAGACTCTGATTCACACATTCCCTTCCCCCTACAATGGATGTCAAGCAAACATATACAGATGGAGCTTTCCTCGGCCTAGATCCCTAAGCAACTAGAACAGAGAGACCACCCCACAGTGCCCAGACACACATTGGACATGTACGTGACCAAGAATAAACCTTGTTGCCCTGCACAGCTAAGATTTAGGGATTGTTGTTACAACAGCATAACCCAAACCATCCTGACTAATACACTTCCCTAACTAGGGCTTTTTACTGAAAGCAAAAGCATTTTTTAAGTTAATGACATTATAAATAAAAGAGCAAATACCAACATAATCTGCACTTTGTCAGGCAAACAGAACCAAAAAAGCCAACAGCCATAAGTTAAAAGAAACAAATCATTAGGTTGAAAACAGAACTGTCAAAAGAAGCATAACTGACTAATTTAGTGATTGGTGATGAACATCAGGCAAGACACAGATGTTGTCCCATCATCATTTATTGTATGCCTAATTGCACACAAAATGTCTGACTAAGAAAAGCACAAAGTGTTCAAGCTTATTGTGTTAGTTCAAAGAAGTAACTTTCTGTTTACTTAACTTTTCAAAATGGATTTATTTATTGAGCAGCCCTCATGTGTTGGGCACTGTGCTGGGTGCTGGCATCCAATGGTGAAAAAGTTAGGCATGGCCCTACCCTTGAGGAACCCATGGGCTAGTGAGGAGACATAATAATAATAATAAATATGTAAAATGAAAAAATATGAAAATCCATAAAGGGAGAAGCAAGAGGCTGAGGTGGGAGAGTAACAGGAAGTCCACTTCGTAAAGGGGGTCAGAAAAGACCCCTCTGTGGAGACAACATTTAAGCTAAGACATAAAGGACAAGAGGTTAGTTTGGGGAGAAGCTGAGGGAAATCAGTCCCAGAGAAGAATAGGTCCTAAGATGGGAAGGGGCTTGCTGGGTTCAAAGACTGAAAGGAGGCTAGGGTGATGGGAGAAGAGGAAGCAAAGGGGAGGAAGGCAGGGAGGAGGTACAGAAGTGGGCAGGAGCCCACTGACTGACTCAATTGACTCAAGGACTCAATTTTATTCTCCACCCAATGAGAAGCCAATGCAGGAGTCCTAAGATCACTTTAGCTCCTACCAGGTGGGAAATGGATTGCTGAAGGCTGTGGCAAGAGCAGGAAGACCAGTTAGGAGCTGCCATAACCCAGCTGAGATATGGTGCTGTCCTGAGCTAAGATAGGAACCGTAAAGATGGAGAGAACAGACAACCTGAGATAAAGTTTAGAATCACAGGACTTAATGATGGGGGTAAAGGGCAAAAGAGGACAATGCCTAGCTTACTGCTTTGAACAGCTGCATAGGGGTACCTGGGTGGCTCAGTGGGTTGGGCCTCTGTCTTCAGCTCAGGTCATGATCTCGGGATCCTGGGATCGAGCCCTGCATCAGGCTCTCTGCTCAGCAGGGAGCCTGGTCCCCCCCAACCCTGCATCTCTGCCTACTTGTGATCTCTGTCTGTCAAATAAATAAATAAAATATTTTTTAAAAGTAATTTTTTAAGATTTTATTTATTTGACAGACAGAGATCACAAGTAGGCAGAGAGGCAGGCAGAGAGAGAGGAAGGGAAGAAGGTCCCCTGCTGAGCAGAGAGCCCGATGTGGGACTCGATCCCAGGACCCTGAGACCATGACCTGAGCCGAAGGCAGCAGCTTAACCCACTGAGCCACCCAGCTGCCCTAAAAAATCTTAAAAAAAAAAAATAATAAACAGCTGGGTAGATGGTGGTGCCACTTAAAGAATGGGAGAGGCTTGGGTTGGGGATAAGAAGGGAAGAGGATGAAAAGCAAGAGTTTGGCTTTGGTGGCTTTGAATGTGTCAAATGTGACATGTCAATTTTGTTGACAAGTGTAAAAAACAAGAAAAAGTACTGGATGTGTTCAAAAGAGAAGTCTGAGCCTGAGATAGACATTCAGGAGTCATCAGCCCAGAAATGTCAGCTAAAGCTATGGGGATAGATGGGCTCACCTAGCGAGCAAGTCTAGAGAGAGCAGAGATGTGTGTGAGGACTAGGTTATGAGAACAGCCAACATTTAAAAGGTGATATTGCTGGACAAGTGAAGACCTGATTGAATGACATCCCCTACTTCCCAATCCTTCCATTATGCTAAAAGGGGATGTGTGAATCAGAGTCTGTGTACCTCCAAGGAACACCTATGTGTCTCTCTTTCTTCTGAGACCTTTTCCAAAGTCCTCCTTCCATATTTAGTGAAAGAGGATACTCAACATACTTGCTTCTTCTTCTACCATCCAGCCTAAGCAAAAACTTTTGACTATAAAAGGAATAAAGAAGCCTTTAGTATCTGTTCTGCACTGCTAATTCCATCAAAGATTTCTCATTATTCATGCCTGGCAGTCTAATTTTCTTCTTTCACTTTTCCCAACACGGTCATAGCCTTAATTATTGACCTTTTCACTCTCCTAACACCACCTCTTCTCCTCCTCTCAGTACTCAGGGAGTTCTCACAAGATTATCTTCTGGATCCTCTTCTGGGCATAGAAGGTATTTTATGTGGACAATTCTCCCCCTTTAAATCTCTATCAGAAAAGTCAGAGATCTCTGTGCATCAAATGTTAAATTCAAGCTGGACAGATCATGCTTCCAGTTTCTCTCCTTCCACCTTATGGATTAACAATTTTACAACCTTCCCTGAGAAGGTCACCATATGTTCACGAGGTTGGAGTTCCCAAGTTCTCTTTGTCCTGCTCAGAATGAGGCATGAGAGAGTATTACATTATAGCATTTGCAGAATGCTGCATCTTGTTCTAGGGGCCATATTTTAAGAGACATGGGCAAACTAACAGGCATTCAGGAAACAGTTACTACAATAGGGAAGAAAATCAAAACCACACCAAGTAAGCAATGGTGAAAAGATTTAGAGATGTTCAGGTTAAAGAGAATGGAGCAAGGGTCCGGGAACTATGGCTCGTGGGCAAAATCCAACTTGATGTGTGTTTTTATAAATAAAGTTTTATTAGAACACAGACACATCCATTTATTTATGTACTCTCTGGCAGTTTTTCATGTTTTTTATGCTAGTGGCAGAGTTAAGTAGTTGTGACAGAGATTGTAAGTCCTGCAAGGTCTAAAATACTTATTCTCTGGCTCATTACAGAAAAAGTATGCCAACCCAGGTCTGGAAAATGAAGGGAGTGATAGAGGGAGGGAGAAAGGGAAAAAAGAGAGTAAGTGGAAATATGGCCACATTCAAACACCTGCTTCAAGAAATAGGAATTCAATTCACTCAGTGTGGCCCACGGTGTCAAACAAGGGGCAGGAGATTGAAGGTACAGAATAAGAAATCGACTGAGTATAAGAACAAATTCTCCAACAGGCATAGAATTCACACCAGAATACCTGCCTGGAGTAGTGAAGATGATGTTGGTAGGTGCCCATATGTGGTAAGGGGACAGTGCCCCCCAGGGGTAGGCAGTTTTAGATGGAGATTTTGTTAAAGGAAGCATACAAGCTGAAGGTGTTTTGAAAGGCGGAATGAGGTTGGAGAAAGGGCTGTGGCTAGAGACAGTGGAGAGGAGAAATTGTGGGGAGGAAGGAAAAAGTGGTGTGGCCATATAGCAAGGAGCTTTACAAAAGTTCGGTTCTTCAGTACAATCTTCAATTAAAGTAGTATTTCACCAATGCTTCTGGGATTGTGTTTGTGGAGATTTGTAGGAGATTTATGAAGATTCATAGGATTTACAGGAGGTGGCATTGTCTTAAAGAAACAGTACATAAGCCCCCAGAGACGAGGGTCCACTCTAGTTGAACCAACCCTTCCAGGTATGTCACAGATACTAGGAGGCCATTCTGAAACCTGCTAATCTCGAGACCATGTGAGTCTTCAAGAACATGATCTAGAATAACACTAGCACTTATTTCAACACCTGATGTGAATCTTGCTGAAGTGAAGCCACAAGAATATGCTTGTAAAATTTTTCTTTTATGTCAGAGCTTTCTTAGTAATTCATAAGTCTCAACCACATGGCAAGGGGCAAAATAATTTCTGAGCTTTGAGATTTCCCTGAGATGGTCCAAATCTGTGAAAATTTAATGGAAATTGTCTAAACCCACAGAATGTACAACACCAAGAGTGACCTATAATATAAACTATGAACTTTGGGTGACTATGATGTGTTCATCAGTTGTAACAAATATCCCACTCTGGTGGGGGATGTTGATGGGGGGGGGAGGCTGTGTATGTGTAGGGGCAGGGAATGTATGGGAGATCTCTATACCTTCCTCTCAATTTTGCTGTGAATCTGAAACTGCTCTAAAAATGTAAGTCTCTAAAAGTTTTTCATAGAAGTTTCAAACAAGAGGACATTAAGGAAATAAGTCAGCTCTGGACTGAATTCTGTGAACTTACGGATCTTCAGCAGATGGGAAATGCAGACCCCACATGCTCACACCCCCATGGGCTAGTCCTACTGCACCCAAAACTAAGTAGCTTTAAACCACATCAATTTATTATTTCTCATGAATCTATGAGTTGGCTGGTCATTTCCTCTGCTGGTTTTACCTGGGCTCACTGTTATGGCTGCCTGCAGCTGGAGGCCCAGCTGCACTAGAAGGTTGACAATGGCCTCACACACATGCCTGGCAGATGATGCTGGCTATTGGTTAGGGAACTTAGTTTTCCTCTACATGGCCTCTTATCCTCCAGAGGCCCTCTCCACACAGCCTCTTGAGCAGAAGAGCCAGGGCTTCCAATAGAGCAAAAATAAGGGAAGCTACAGAAACTTTCAAGGTCTAGAATCAAAAGTCAGAGACGATCCCCTCAGTCACATTCTACTGGTCAAAGCAAGTCACAGACCAGCCCAGGTTCAAGAGGAAGGAAATGACTCCGCTTCTTAATGGAATGGTTCCCAATCACACTGCAAAAGAGCATTTGTAGGATGTTGCATTCATCTTTGGAAACCACCTACCACACACACACATACACACACCCCTTTTTGTGCAACCCTCCTTTGAGGTGCATAACTGCCAGCCAGACCTAAGCAATGGAAGAAAGAAATTAGAATTCCTACATGCCAATTCTCTTCTTACTTAACTTCAGCCCATCATAAGCAGTCCCTACTAGAGTTTACATCACTTGAGAATTCATTGATCTTTGGATCCATCAATAAGGAATTGAATCCATAGCAACAACCTGTGCACAGGAAGTGTTCAGTTCATATATGTTTTTCCTTTCTGCTGAATCAACCTGAAAGAACTTTATATTTAAAAAGTTTCTTTAAGGCCCAGTAATTACTAGGCTTAACAGGATGCATTCTAGATCCTTACATCACAGACGTCTGTTGTTTTCTCAGCCTACCACCCCTCCCTTCTATGACTCTCGTATATCTTCCTACTCCAGCCACGTGGCTCTAGTGAAGACCTCCATGACTTCTATGACCCTGCCCTCTGATCACAGTTGATTGGTCCAGAGACCTAAATAGGCCAATCAGAGTTCTTTCCCTGGATTAATTTTCCTAACTGGAACCGGAAAATATAGTCATGCTTTGTGATGACAGGAACTCTGAAATGAGGAAAAACAGGAGCTTTTGTGGTCATGTTCCTCACCTTATGGAGAAAACCAGTCCTGAGTGAAAGAAAATTAAGGTGACATGCAAACAAAGGCAGACAAAGAAATAGAGGGATCTGGTGGTATGTGAGTCCCTGCTTGTGGAACCCAGCTGCATCCCTGCCTTTCTGCAGAATGATTTCAGTGACATGAGAAATCATGCCCTAAAAAACCTGTAGCAGATGCCATGCCCATAGCCCATCGTAGTCATCATTCTAGCACTCCATACACTCAAGACTGAAACATCTGTGTTGGCCTCCCTTCCCTTCCTTGAATCACTTCCCCACCCCCCTATGGGTGCTCCCTGGGATCATCTTCCAACAAGCTACCTGACCCCCATCCTTGGTTCAGGGTCTGCTTCAGGGCAAAACCAGTCTAAAACATGGTCCCTCTTCTTACCCAGACTAATAAGAAATGGGTTTTTTGTCACTAGCAACCAAGAGTTCTACCTATTACCTCATTCTGGGATGATTCGCAAAATCTATTTGGAATTCTTCATCTCCACTCCAGTGACTATGTCTTAAATATACAGATTTCTCTAAAAAGTTTAATGGTACTCTTTCCTTTTTTTTTTTTTTTTTAAGAGAGGGAGGAGGAAGGGACAGAGGAAGAGGAAGAGAATCTTAAGCAAGCTCCACACCCAGCAGGGAGCTCAACATAGAGCTCCATCTCACAACTGTGAGACCATGACCTTAGCCAAAATCAAGAGTCAGATGATTAACCAATGGAGCCACCCAGGCACCCCAAAAAGTTTAATGGCATTCTTGAAAATTAACAAAGTTTAATGGTATCTTTAAGTTTGACACAACATACTGCAATTCTGTAACAGTTCCCATGACTAATATATGAACCACACAAAAGAAGGTAAGAACCAGAGATGGGTGGGGGCACCTGGGTGGCTCAGTTGGTTCAACGACTGCCTTCAGCTCAAGTCACGATCCTGGAGTCTCAGGATTGAGTCCCACATCAGGCTCCCTGCTCATCGGGGAGCCTGCTTCTCCCTCTGACCTTTACCCTCTCATGCTCTCTCTCTCACTCTCTCTTTCTCTCTCAAATAAATAAATAAAATCTTTAAGAACCAGAGATGGCTGCACTTGCAAGAAAAAATGACAGTCAGGATGGTATAGCTGGAAAATGCTTGTGGAACTGCGACACTCAAGCCTCATGTCCCACAGCTGAGTACTAGACAGCTTGAAAACATAGTGGCCGAAAGAGATTTACTCTCTCCTCCATATTTCATCTTCCACTCCATCCAAAGTGCTCAATAAATATTTGATAAACAAATGATGGATTTAAGCTTTCCAAACTAAAACTTACCAAAAAGAACCCAGGCACACTACAATGCTGGGACCATAAGCATCACAGTGACCATAATGAGAATTTTCTGCAGCCAACCACCTCCACCAAATTCTGCTGATTACACCAAATATGGCACTTCAGGGATGTTTCAGTGGATGTGGCAGAATGTTTGTTGCATGACTGCTAACTAATTTTTTCTGTGTTTCCAAAATATAGAGATATGTATAGATTGTCCCCAAAAGGGCCTACCTGATTACAATTACACAATTGTATATAATTCCCAAAGGGCCAAATCACTTAGTACAAGCATTCCAGTCACCTTGGAGAATCTACACACCAGGGACTCAAGATTCTCTCCTTGGAAAGTCCCAGTTCTGGGATCAACAGCAACTCTGCTCCAGGTCTGGCCTTCTCAAGGATAGTATACATTGTTCATAGCCACCAAGGGTATGCAAGGACACAAAGTACAGATAACAATGCTTTATTGCCCCTCAATTATCCATCCCTCCCACATGGTGGAATGCCAAGGAATACCAAGTCAAATTTGTCCAAGCACAAAATAGTATCATTGGCATCATCAGATCAAATAACAAAACTTTCAGGGGCAATTTATCACACACTACAAGCAACCAACAACTGTTAAGCACTTATACTGCTAGGGACCAACGTAAATGCTTTACCTGCTGCTTTAGCCAGGATAGACTGGGTTATCCCACAGTAACAAATGAACCCCAAAATCCAAATGGCTCCACAACAAAGGTTGATTTCCAACACTCCATTCTACCATGGATTGGCTAGAGACTATGCTCCTTGTGGTCACTCAGAGACCCAGAATGATGGAAAGCCTATCATCTTAACACAGGACTTTCAGTTAATGGGGTGGCAGGGGATGACAGAGTGAAATGGTTAAGTACCATCCCTAGACAGATGTAGACTGGAAATGATGCATGTGGCTTCCACTCACAGCACATAGGCTGTAATTACAAAGGGGCTGGGAAATTAGGGGGAGAACATGGATATCCCATTAGCAGTTAACATTCCTACCAATCTATGTACAATATCTCATCAAAGTTTTACAACCTTCGGAAATATATCATTATTCCTTTTTACAGCAGAGAAAACAGAGACATAGAGGTTAAGGGACTTACGCCAAGGTGTCATAGATAGTAAGTGGCAGAATCAAGATGTGAACCCAAGCTTCAAAACATGCTCAACCTGGAAAGCTTCAAAACACACTCAACCACAATGCTGCATACTCATCACAAAATTCTATGCAAATCACTCAAGTAGCAAAACATATGCTAATTAATAGGAAAAGCCAAGGTATACAGATAAAAAATAAAGCTCCCCTGACATACCACATCTTCACCCCAAAGATTCAACCTAAGCAAAAACCTGGAACAGAACTCCAGGCAATTTCAGCAAGGGGGAAATAGGTTATCCACTTGGGTCTGATATCCAGCCTTCAGTACATCTACGTCAAGACAAAAATCTTCCCAAAACTTCCCCTGAATACCTAAGCAGACCTTCAACTCCTGTCCATTGATGACATCTTTATACAAGGCACAGATCTTTCTAAAAGTGCAAAGGTAAATGTCATCCATGTATCTGCAGGAAGAGGCCACAGGCAGATGTTGTCATGTCCAGATCAGTGGCTGAGTGACAGTGCTTCCGAAAGGTTAATTCCTCCCAGCCTACAACACTCAAGTCTAGCACCACCTCCTCCAAAAACCCTTCCCCTACCCAGCTTCTCCAGGTTGGGACCCTCTACCTCTGCTCCCACATCACTTCTCACGCACATCTTTAGCAGGGCCCTTCTATTGCATGTAACACTTTACTTGTCTGCCTGTCCCCTGGACTCTGAGCCACCCAAAGGTAACCTCTTCATTTATATTTCTGTATCTCTTATACCGAGGACTCAAAAAATCTGGAGTGAATGGGCAGATGCTTAAGAGTATTCAAAGCAATTTGTGTCCTTGGGGAATTTAACACACCCCTCCCACACCTGGCAACCATGCGGCCAAGTGTAAAAACTACAGTTCCAGGGGTGCCTGGGTGGCTCAGTGGGTTAAGCCTCTGCCTTCGGCTCAGGTCATGATCCCAGGGTCCTGAGATTGAGCCCCACATTGGGCTCTCTGCTCAGCAGGGAGCCTGCTTCCCGCTCTCTCTCTCTGCCTGCTGCTCTGCCTACTTGTGATCTCTGTCTGTCAAATACATAAATAAAATATTTTTAAAATAATAATAATAAATAGGGGGCGCCTGGGTGGCTCAGTGAGTTAAGCCTCTGCCTTCAGCTCAGGTCATGATCTCAGGGTCCTGGGATCAAGCACCCCCATCGGGATCTCTGCTCAGCAGGGAGTCTGCTTCCCCCTCTCTCTCTGCCTGCCTTTCTGCCTACTTATGATCTCTGTCAAATAAATAAATAAAATCTTTAAAAATAATAATATTAATTAATTAATTAATTAACTACAATTCCAGCCTCACATCTGCTCTGTGAACTTGAAGTGGTTCCATAGCCTCTCTGAGCTGTTTACTTAGCTACTAAGTAAACACCACCTCATAGATACGTTGCAAAGACTAAGTGGAAAGCAGAGGGTATTCAAACAAATATTCATAGCAGCACTATTCACAACCGGCAAAAGATGGGAAAAAAAATATATTGATCAGCTGGTGAATGGATATATGAAATGTGGCATATCCACACGGTAGAGTACTAACAAGCCATGAAAAGGATGAAACGTTGATTCATACCACAACACGGATAAACCTTGAAAACATTATGCTCGGTGAAAGAGGCCAAACACAAAAGACTACATACTTTATGATTCCACATATATGAAATTCCCAGAGAAGGTAAATCCAAGCAGACAAAAAGCATATTAGTGGTTACCAGAGACTAGGTAAGGGAGGGATGAGGAAGGCCAGTTAATGGTCATAGGGCTTCCTTTTGATGGGATGAAAAAGTTCTGGAACTAGAGAGAGGTAATAACTGCACAACATTGTAATGCACTAAATGTCGCTGAATTTGTACACATCTGAAAGGTTAAAACGGTAATCTTATCTTATGTGCATCTAACCACAGTAACTATTTAAAATTCTTATGGAAAATTTCCAACCAATAACCTACCTTAGTTTTTTTTTTAATTAAATGGAATAGATAATGTGTATATAGTTCCTGGCTCTCTTAGGTCCTCAATCCCTGGTGGCTGCTTTCAGAGTCAAAATGAAAACAATAATTTGTTCTCCCCACAAAAACAGAATATACTGAGCAAAGGAAAACACCAGTCTTTTTCCCCAAATCTTCACAATAGTGGAATTGACATCAAAGTCCAAAGTATTTCACATGGTTTGATTTCTATTACCATGGTGAAATATGCACAACATAAAATTTACCATTTTTACCATTTTACAGTGTACAGTTCAGGGTCATTAAATGCATTCACAATGTTGTGCAGCCGTCACCACCATCCATTTCCAGAACTTTTCATCACATAAAATATGACATCTTGTTACACTCCAGGTGTTTTAATCCACAACAGAGCTCAGGCACAATTATCAATTTGGACTTTGTTCAACCACAGATAAAAAAGGGAGAAAATGGGAGCATGCCCATGAACTCTGTGATGTGTGGTGCTTGCGGCATGACAGGGCTTGGGGTCCTCACACTGCTGCTGTCTGTCCTGCTGGTCTGGGCCAGCTGCCACCCTGTCCCCGGGAGGAAGAACTTCAACAAGCTGCTGCTGATCTCCTTCGATGGCTTCCGCTGGAACTATGACCAGGATGTGGACACCCCCAATATGGACCGTCTGGCCCAGGAGGGCGTGAAGGCCAAGTACCTCACGCCACCCTTTGTGACCATGACCTCCCCATCCCATTTCACCACCATCTCTGGTAAGTTTCAATCTGTAGCCAGTCCACCAATGCTGGTGGAAGCCCCCGTATCTGTCATTCCCTGAAACAGAGCCCAATTTCAGTCAGCCCTTGGGAGAGTGAGGCAATTCATGCAACTGGAAGAAGCACTAGCTTAGAATATTATGGTTTCTAAAACCCTGCTGGCTACAGGGCACCAGCCTGCAGAGAGAATCAAGACTATAGCTGCAGCCTCTCCAGCTCCCATTCCCTGCTCCCCAGGCCCACCCACCCTCCATCCACGTTGGCTAATGTTCTTTCCCAAAACTAAATCATTAAAAAAACTTTATAAAAATAATAAAAAATTAAACTTTAGAGAACTAGATGAGATTAGATGGCTCCCTGGCTTATTATTGAAGAGGTGGAGCAATACTATGGGCCTTTTCTCGGGATTTTTTTGTTTGGTTGGTTTGGGGTTTTTTTTTTTTTTAAAGATTTATCTATTTATTTATTTGACAGACAGAGATCACAAGTCGGCAGAGAGGCAGGCACAGACAGAGAGAGGGGGAAGCAGTCTCCCCGCTGAGCAGAGAGCATGTCGTAGGGCTCCATCCCAGGACCCTGGGATCATGACCTGAGCTGAAGGCAGAGGCTTCAACCCACTGAGCCACCCAGGCATCCCTTTGTTTTTGTTTTTAAAGATTGTATTTCTTTATTTGAGAGAGAGAGGGAAAGCATGCGTGGGGTGGAGGGGCAGAGAGAAAGGGAGAAACAGACTCCCCACTCAGCAGGGAGCCTGACATGGGACTTGATCTTAGGACCCCAGGATCATGACCTGAGCTAAAGGTAGACACAGCCAACTGAGCCACCCATGTGCCCCATCAATATTATCTTTGAAGAGAATTCAAAATTATCTTCTGTGGCCCAGAAAGTCCC
Source organism: Mustela nivalis (assembly GCF_964662115.1). Classification (NCBI taxonomy): domain Eukaryota; kingdom Metazoa; phylum Chordata; class Mammalia; order Carnivora; family Mustelidae; genus Mustela; species Mustela nivalis. The sequence goes on from NC_139038.1 coordinate 35,244,898, forward strand.
ATGACCTGGCCCCTGACCCATTCTCCTTTGGCCGCTCTCATCTCTCTTCCCTTCACTCGGTTCTCTCCAGATCACAAAGATAATTTGCTTATGTCTCCACCCAGCCCCCAACTGCCTCAGGGCCTCTGCCCTCACCAGTCTTCACAGATCACCCGGAGCATGTAGTCCAAATGGGGGAGATAGACATTAGACAAGAAGATACACTAACAGATCTCACTGCAACTAGGAGAGGCATTGAGAAGGAAGAGGAGAGTTTCTTCAGAAGACAGCAAGGGAACCTGACTTGAAATTGGAGGTAGGAAAGGCTGAGAAGGAACAGTTGAACTGAGAACTGAAAGAGACCTCAGGAGACAAAGAGAAAGGAAAAGTATTCCAGGCTGAGGGAAGGGTATGTTCAAGGTCTCTGTGAGAGGAAGGATTGTGGTCATTCCAGAATCCCAGTTGCCAAAATGCAATGGATTTCACTGAAGAATAAGAATTGTTTCTGTTCCTCCAACATGGGCCTGAAGCTGGGCATGTGCTAGGTGCTTTGGCTTCTACATCTCCAGTACAAAAGTACTGCAAAGCAAGTGTTGTCCCCATTCCACAGATGAGAAAACTAAAGCTCAGGCTGAAAAACTCATCAGTCACTTGGCCAAGAAGTGGGCAAGAGGGAAGCCAGGTCTGGAACAAGTGTGTCCCTAGCCACCCAGAACTAAGTTCTGCCTAGCTATGAGCCTGGGATCCACATGGATACTACCTCTCATGAGGTAGGGAATGGTGCCTGGCAGGGTGAGCCTCACCCCTACCCAGAGAACCACTCCCTTGGGGTCCATGGCATCTCCAGGAGCCTCTGAAATGAGACAAAACTGCTGGTATGTTTTTCAGAAGAGGGTTTTATCACTTCCATCAGACTCTCAAAGGGGCCCTTGAATCAGAAACTTAAAAAATAAAGCTGAACAACCACTCAGAGGGATATTTGCTGAGAGAGATTTTCCTATATGTAAACTCTTTGAGAGGCAAGTCATTTGGGAACTATTAGTGCCAGGAAACAGGAACTAAATAGCCCTTTTCTGGAGAAAGTGAGTGCTACTTCCCAGTGGCATTAACTTTATAATACTTAAAAGATCTCCCATGGGCAGATTCTGGGTCCCTGAACACTGAGAATATGATGGGCACAAAATATTATAAGGCATGCCCACCTTTTATTTATTCCCAGAAGGTTTTCAATAAGACGATATAAACAGTAGGAGCAAATTTTAAAAATTATAAAATCACTCTAACTCCTCTCCTACACTCATTGCCAGTGGGGAATAGAAATGGGTACAGTTGCAATGCAGGGTAATTTGGCAACAACCAATACAATCAGGAACATACAAATTTTCTTATTTGGCAATTTCACTTGTAGGACTTTATCCTACAGATATATGTATCTGCTGGGTAGAAAACGATGTACAGTGTACATACGAAGTTATTCATTGCATTGGCATTCGTAACCACAGCAAAAATAGAAAACAAGCTAACTAGCCACCCATAAGCGAATGGCTAAATAAAATACCAGACATCCATGGAATGGCAAAATCTGTTACCTTTAAAAGGGAAAATGAGGTAGTTCTTTATGCCCTGATAGGAAGCTATCTCCAAAATGGATTAAGTGACAAAAGCAGGAGGCAAAGAATGTGTGTGTTTATATGTGTTCATATAATATAAATGTACACATATGTGCATACAATTACTTATAGATGTATAGAACCTCTGGATAAATAAACAAGAAACTGGATATACTGGTTCCTCCAGGAAGGGCAGGGGGTGGGAGACTTTGAACTGTAACCCCTGTGTACTTTTTAGATCTTGGACCATGTGAAATATATTACCTATAAATAACAAAATGCTATACACCAAACCACCTTTTTAATTTGCCCACTGTGGAAAGAACATGCTCTTTTGAACCCTCTATTTATAAGCAGACTTGCCATTTATTGAGCAGGTGAACATTCACTCTGCTTCAACTTTAGAAAAGGTTTTCCAACCGCAGCACTATTGACATTTGGGACCAGATTTTTCTCTTGTGGGGTAGGGGGAGTATCATGTGCACTGTGGAATAGCAAGCTCATCCCTGGCCTGTAAACCCCCTAGATAGATGCCAGGAGCACCCCCTCTTTCCAATGTGACAACCAAAAATGTCTCCAGACATCGCCCAATGTCTCCTCAGGGAGCAAACTGGCCTCCAGCCGGAAACCCCTGCCTTGAATGGTAGAACCTAATACCTGGCTTATGAAAATGCTAAGCAGGTACCATCATCATCAAATCTTTCAATTCCTATAATTGTGATTTGAAGTCAGGACAGTTACACTCTTTACAGGTGAGATATCTGGATTCAAAGACATACAAATCTTTTCTGGGACAGAGGTAAGATTCTTACCAACCTCTGGATGGTTACAGACACTGATTTCTCAATCCCTGCCCTCCAGCATGACTATGACCCACCAGTGTCTTTGATTCTATTTATGTAATCATTCCAAACCCCTCTGAATATTGCCCATCCTCATAGCTTTCAGGAAAACAAGTATATATCTTGAGTATGTTGTTAATGAAACAAGAGGCCACCCCGGGCCCAGTAAAATTCCCAGCATTTGTCTTCATGAGCTGGGCTCAAGCAGACCTTTGTATGACTCCAGTATGGGAAAGAATCATCCATAATAGAAAAAATAATGGATAAAATTCATGCTTGCAGCACCCAAAGACCTCATCAGATTCCGTGGTATAGGCCTGACACAAAATACGATAAAGGGGACTCTCTTAGCTCAACAACTAATTAATTGGTATTCTTACGAACACCTCCAGGCAGTTTAACAGGAAAGAGAGGTGATGAGGAGGAACCTGTCACACTGCTTCACTTCTCAGCTGCAATACTACACACAGCTCCAACACAGACTCAGGTCCGAGAAGCCATGTGGCCACTCCTCTAAGCTTCCTAGACAGAGATCAAGGGGCAAGGGCCAGGTGGTCTCAGGCAAGGATCAAGGCCAGGAAAAGCCACGTCCCAGGCACAAGGACCCATGAGCAAGCCTCCCTAAGACAACTGACTTAGCTGCCCAGCATCAGAACTCTGGGCCTCCTACAGCGTCTGCTGCCTTCATCTGGCAGCCGGACCTCCTCATGGCTGGGCGCTGTCAGGTGTATGGATATCTCAGCCCCCACCCCACAGCCAAGGTCACATGGCCCTCATCAGTTTTCCCTGATACTGGTAAAGAAAGTCTTCCTGGAGAGTTTTTTTTTAAAGGGTTTCCAACATATTCATTCCTTCATTCAACAATTATTGTTTGAGCATCCCCTTTAAGACTGTAAGCTGGTACAGTGGCCAACTACACTTAAGTGTTTCCAAGGTCTTGCCACTTAACAGGGCTTGGCCCACGACACAGGCTCATGTCCCCTATGTTCCCAGATCCAACAGATCCCATGGATCTTTTGCGGGGGGCAGGGGTGGTGTTTCCTTTTCTCTGTGGCTCTGCCAGGGAGAAAGATGAAGAGCCATTTCTTGTGGATCCTTCTGCCTTTTTGTTTCCTTTCTATGACAGTTCAGGGAATCTGACAGGCAAATGTGTTCTCACTCAGCTGTGTCCCCCCAAAAACTTTTTCTGCACCCCAGCTCCTCTATGGGACAGAGCTTAGGAGAAATACCCACAGTCCATGCTTCTTCCATGGCATCCTCTCCTTTAAGCAGAGAGGACAAAGTCCTCAGCAAAAAACTGAGGGAGGGAGGATTTCTGAAATGTCCTACCTTATCAGCTCTCCATGTGGGACAATCTACATCCTTACAAAGAATGTGCATTTTTCCTCCAACTATCAGCCCTTGCAGCACCACCTGCAAGAGGTGGAAGTGGGGCACCTATCTAGAACCAAGTTCCCAAGAGCAAAGCAAGCCCTGGCTCTGGGGGAAACATTTTCCCTCCGGTTCCCCAACACTGGGCACTGGGCAGGCCTGCGTGTTAATCAACTTCGCTCCCTCCCCCACGAAATGAGTCATTATAAGATAAGATAAGATGTTTTCTTCTTCCCACCTTTCCCACCTGGCTTCATCACCCCCACCCCCAACACACACACACACACACACACACACACACACACACACACACACACAGGCTTGGCCACAGCTCCTGGAAGTTTCTTGAAATAGAATGACGTATTAGTTTTCTATGGTTGCAGAACCAGTTACCACAAACGTAACGGCTTAGAACAACACCCATGTATTATCCCTCAGTTTCCTCAGCCTGATGGGGCTTTTGATGAGGGTGTGCAGTCCAGCAGTCCAGTACTCAGTCCCAACAAATCACACCTTCACCTGTGGGGTGGCTCATAGGGCATGGGCTCCCTGTGGTTTCAGTAACCACAAGTGCAACAGCCACCTCCCAGCACGTCCCCCCCTACTCTCTCCGAACTGTCCCAATTCCCTTCAGATCTCACCAAAATGAAAAGCCATTCTCTGAGGGTTAGCGGCTCATTCTGCTAGTTTAAATCACCAGATTCCTTCTCCCTCTCCAGAAGCCTGTACTTACTGCTCCATCACTGGTAATGACAGTGAACATTTCTGCAATCTCAGTTTTTATTGCAAAGTGATTGAGGACCAGGGAGAATAACTTATGCTGCTGAAACTAAGGAAATCCCGCCAAGCAAGTGGTGGGTGGATAGGAAGTCTTATGGCAGCAGCATATATTTTTCTCCCCCAAGGAACCTACTGACAGTAAGAAGCTATCACCACCATGATTCAGACAAAGGCTATGGAAAATGTAAGCTGTGATATTATAATTTGACAATCTTAAATCTAGTCAAATAGATATAGATCAGAGGTGAAAAGGGGACTCTGGTAATTGGAGGGTGGTTGAGAATAATAAAAGTGAGGTCCTCTCTGCTCAACATTTTCTCCTTCCTTGAAAGGGTACTTGTTGATAGGATCATTTTCCCTACCAGGCAGAAATTAAGTCTCTCCTAATTCCAGAACCCCTCCAGGGCAACCCCAAAACTAGAGCCATCATTTTGTAACTCTATAGACTGTGTACAGCACCATTCTAGGGAAGTTATTTTCATGAATGCTACGTGGGTAGTATCCCCTGGAGGTGCACAAGGCACAATTTACACAAATGATAAGTTGCTTACATTCTATCCCAAAACCAATTTGTAAGAGGTAAAGATTCCTCACAGATGTTAAAACCCATCATGAATCCATGACTCTCCTTCCACCTGAAACAGGAGCAAAGGAAGCACGGCCAAATGTACTTAGATGATCTTTAAGACTAGGGTCAGGTTCTCAATGTCTCACCACTGACATTTTGGGCCAAATCATTCTTTGTCTTATGGCGGCTGTCCTATGCTTTATAGCGTGTTTAGCAGCATTCTTGGCCTCTGTTCACTAGATGCCAGCAGCATCCCTTCCGTGGTTGTGACAACCAAGTGTCTCCAGACATAGCCACATGTTCCTTAGGGGGGCAAAATCACCCCCTAGTTGAGAAAACTTGGACTAGATGTATAATATACAAATCACATAATCAGAGAGCCAAAGGTCACCCATGTGACTCTAACCAGTAAAAAACACAGAGTTTGAAAGAGGTAAAAGAGATAGGTAAAGGAAATTAAATTCCTGCCGCTGGTAACAATACAAGCCCAGTAGATGTTGTTGGAAACCTAGTTAGAAGATGCTATAGACCTTCATCAGCTCCCATCCTGCTTCCCCAGAAATAACTCTCCATTGAAAAATTCCTCTAAGTCCCAAAACAGTTCCCCCCAAAACACAGATGAACAAAGCAAAGAAACTCACAGATGGAGACAGAAAAGATGTGCTTCCAACATCAGTCATTTCCACAAGAAGGGAAAAATGGAAGTCATGAAAATAATTGAAAAAAAAGGAAGGCTGGAAAACTAGGATTATTTCCTAACTTGTCATGATGCTAATTTCCAACATGTAGAATGTAGATGTAGATGTCTCAGGACTATGGATTACAAAGGAGAAAGTGTCAGCCCAAACACCACAGCAACTGAGACAAAAATCGTGACTGCTCCAAATCCCAAGGCCTTGAGTAAGAGAAGTTGGAAACGCTTGAAACTGACAGCATGGTTGTATTAGTTTCCTGTTGCTGCTGTAACAAAGTACAATAATCTGGGTGGCTTAAAACAACAGAAAGCCTAGAGGCTAGAAGGCCAAAATCAAGGTATCAGTGGGCCATGCTTCCTCCACAAGTTCTAGGGGAGAATCTTTCCTTGCCTCTCCGGGCTCTGGTAGCTGCCAGCATTCCCTGATTTGTGGCCGCACCATTCCAGTATCTGCCTCCATGGTCACACTGCTTCCTCCTTTTCTCTCTGTGTCCTCTCCTCTTCTGCGTCTTATAAAGGGGTTTAGATCCAACATGCATAATCTCTTCATGTTATGATTTTCGGGATGATCTCTTCATGTCAAGATCCTTAACTACATCCATAAAGACCTAGTTTCCAAATAAAGCAACATTCTGGGAATAAGAATATGGACATATAATTTGGGGGGGTATCAATTCAACTCACTATAGTGGTCAGAGGAGAAAATGAAGTGAGGAAAAAAATGCAGAGGACAGATTCCATTTCCATGACAGTGGTTAGTAAGGCAGGACAAGGGTAGAACTGTGTGTTAAAAGAGTTCCCAGGTGGAACTTAAGCACTGCCCGCTGATTCCAGCTACTCAAAGAGATAAAATTTCTGTTTTTGACAGCAGATTAAAGGAAGAGGTGGAGAGTATGAAAGCCCACTCTCTGTTGGCCTAGTTCCTACAGAATCATGCCTCTGCCTTAGGGCCATTCTCAAGCCTTATTCAAGGATAAAATGATTTATGGATAGCCATAATTAAAAAGCAATGTCAAAAAGAAGCAACAACAGCATTTTTTATTTGCACTTACACATGAGCAAGAGCCTTTTCGTAAAATGGGCAAGCTAGGGTTTAATATTCTCTGTCCAAAAAAGGGCTGCCATCATGAGTGCTAGTGTTGGAGACAAGCCAATTCTATAGCAGGAATTGATAAGGTTTTAAATTTTGATTGGCTTACCTGTCCTCATTTCAAGTACTTTTTTTATGGGTCCAGTGGATTATCAATGGGTGGCACTCTGGGTGTGTAAACTTGAGTAAGTGTGGTTTTGAGCATCAGTGGGGGCTGTTTCCCATTCATGTCTTGGCTGTGGTTCTCAATGGGCTTGTCAGCTCAAGAATGAAACACTGGGTTGATTTAAGGTGGTTGGTTGACTTGATTTGGCAACTGCTCTTCCTCACTGATTTCATACTAGCTGGTTAACAAGCTGTTTTCTTCTTTGGTTTTGGGAATGTGAAATTAATGAACCACAAATCAGAAGGAAAATGAAGATATGCTTATAGTTTATACAGTAGATTAATTTAAAGGAATTAGTGAATAACACATAGCAATTCCTCAAATTATTGTTAAATAAATAGATGCATTAAAGTATATCTACACCCAAGTGGACAACCTATAAATATACACTGTTACATCTGAAAATTAGGAACAGAGCAAATGTTTAGAAGAGAGGGGGAGGAACACCCTTATTAAGTTATTAAGTTATGGCATGGTTTCTTTTAATCCCACTAAAATATCTTTTTTCCCAAAAATGACTTCAGACTAAATCAGGTTCTATCTCCTACTTGCTCAGATCATACCTGAACTGGGGCAGAGGTAAGAGGAAGTTTGCTCAGTTAAATTCAACAAATATTTGTTGAATGTCTAATAAGGGTAAATCCCTATGCTTTGTGCCATGGAGATTCCAGAATAAATGAGCCATAACCTTACTCTTAGGAAGCTTGTAAACTAATAGAAAAAAACATATTTGTAGGCAATCATCTGAAATTCAAGAGGAAATGAAATGGATGCTAAGTGGAAAGTATAAGCAGGATGGAATGGCATGAGTGCCATGTGTGCCCAATTCCAATGACACTCCCTGACAGCCCACATCAGTTGCACAGGCACCCATTTCTCATATGATCTGAATGACCATGAAGGTTTGCATCTAGACAGGTCTAATCTAGGTCTACAGTCTAAGTCAGGTCAGTCTGACCTTAGGATAAGGGAATAAAAGGAGTGGTTTTCATCTATCACAAGCCAAGGAATAGCCCAGAACAGTGGCAAAAACCAAAAACTTTGCAAGTTCTAGAGCAGGACTGAGATGATAAGAAAAAGCAAGTCATGCACCATCTCAGCCATTTTTTTTTCATCATAATCAAAAAAGGAAAGAACTTCAGCAGTCTTACTGGGTAGATGCCAAACCCTATTTTTAGTTCAAACTTTGGAACTCTCTCTCAAACCATCTAACAATGGCCAAACTGGTCATTTGTCCACAACAACATAACTGGACAATATTGTTCACTTATTTCCAAGTGCTTATCACGAGAGAAGTTTAGGTCATTAACAAAAACGCACTAAGCAATCTCAGGCTACATAATCCTTTCAGCGGCATAACTGACAATGGATACAACTGGGGCAGGTAATTATAAAACAACCTCTATCTACTTCTACCCAAGCAGGAAACTGCTTAGTTTTAATAGTTAAAAATCATGGCAGATACAAGTGACATTTGAACAATATGGGGGTTAGTGGTGGTAACACAGTCGAATCCATGTATAACTTTTGACTCCCCAAAATTTAACTACTGATAGCCTACCATTGACCAGAAGCCTTACTGATAATATGGACAATTAATACATATTTTATATATTATATTCTATATTCTTACAATAAAGTAAGCTAGATGAAAGAAAATGTTATTAAGAAAATCATAAGTAAGAGAAAATACACTAACAGTACTGTAGTGTATTTATCAAAAACAATCTGTTGTATAAGTGCACCCACACAATTCAAGCCCATGTTGTTCAAGGTTGGACTACATTTGCACTTGCCTTCTATGAGGCTCCAATGTCACCTCCTCTGTGAAGCCTTCCCTGATCCCCTCTTTTCTGTGTTCTCACCGCACTTTATTCAGCATTGGAGCACTCCTCACCAGTTATGTCAGGGAATAACAGCCATAAAACATAGAAATCCTTTCACATTAGCTCAAGGGAAAGGTCTGCCCTGTAAGGCTCTACCAGACAAAGTCAAGCAAAGGAACCAAACGAGAGACGATGGCAAATGGAGTTAGAGTTATGGAGTTAGAGAAACCAGACCTTATGTTTCTGGCTCTCATTAGTCCAGTGTCCTTCCAGTCAGCCCCAGGAACTCTCCTTTCTCTGTTTCACTTGCTCACCACCAGCTTTCTCTTTCTGCTCATGGCCCATCATGGTAGGCTTCTCAGAGCCCACCACCAGATGACTAGTCATTTCATCTCTTGGTTTAAGTCTTGAGAGAGAGAACTGGGTTTCTTACCAACCAACTGAATGTGGGGAGGAGATGCCACATGGTACAAATACGGTGCCTAGACCTGCCTCTCAGCAACGCCTACAAGAAGGGGAATCCTACGAGAAGGTGCCTGCTAGCATTGCAGGTACTCCAGAACATGCTCTCTCTTTTTTTAACTCTCTCTCCCCTAGGCTGTAAATGCCCTGGGACATCAAGGATAATACCTGGCTCAAACGTTTGAGAAAGAGGATTTGGATCCAACACTAGACTTGATGGTTTCCTAAATTCACCCTGCAAGTATTTGGGAAATAAATAAATGTCAGTCTCTGAGAATCAAGAAAAGGGAGTCAAATCTAGCTGGGTTGGTTCCCACACCTGAGAGGCTCAGTTGGGTGAATTTACCCACACTTCGCCATAAATGGCATGGTGTGGGAGTAGGTATTGTACCCTGATTAAAGCATAATTAGCAAGCAGCAGGAATCACGTTCTCTAGGAGAGCTTATCCTACTTCCTTTTTAACTTCCACATCACAGACATTGAAATGACATGGATGACAGACTCTCAGAATGGATAAAGCCGGAAAGGACCTTGGAAATCATTAACTCTCTCATTTTACAGGGAGAAAACTAAGTCCCAGGGAGAAAGCAAGTGCTTACAAGAGCCAAAACCAAACCCGGATGTCCCGTCTCTGAGAGCAGTGCCCCTTCTGTAGCACTGTACTGTAGTAAGGGCTATGTCATCTGACCCTTTGTCATCAGTTCCTTTGCAGCTACTGGAACCCCAGGCATGGTCAACAGTGTTGCCTTCACACAGCTTTCCAGCCTGGTAACTGATTGTCTTCAGAGTTGAAAATGCAGTTATAGTAAAACTGATTGCCACTCCCTGCAGCTGTTCATTTCTTAGCTTTTCCCCTCTTCTGTCTTATTCTACCCACATTCTAGAAGTGGTCCTTAACCAGGATAAACAGCCTAGAGCAACAGGAAGATGGAACCAAAGGGGCAGTGGAAATTTCTGCTGGGTCATTAGTGGTCCCAGCTGCTGGCTGGATGTAGAACATGCCTTTAAGTGTCAGGGTGAAAATAAACCAAACACTATGGAGACAGTTTTCTTTGCACAATTACTGGGACTAACCATGCCACAGAATAGAAGAGTCATGCTCCCTGAACTCATTTTAGGTTAGGTATTTGAAACCTGGGTAACATCTCTTTGAGTGGAAAATGGTTCTGTGATTGGTTCCCAAGCTAGTCTACTTGACTGATATTATAACTGACATCTGGATCCCAGAACCTGGAAGCCAGAATCATTAAGGTCCAGGAGGGGGGAGTTTCTGTGTCCATGGCATCCTCTGCTTCCTCCAATCCTTCCTCCAAATCCTCCCAGTGGCTTTGCTTCCCCAAGATACTGGAGTACTCCAGGCTTTGACAGCTGCCTCTCCCCACTTTGGTCCCTCAGGTGAACTACTGTCAACCCAGATTTTGGAGTAATGGGCAGTCTGCTAGAACTAACCCACATGTATGTGTGAATGACTAACAGTTCCTAAAACAATGGTTCTAACATGTCAGTGGGGTATGTCAGGGGGCACTAGAACCACCTGGAGAGCTTATGAAATGTAGGCTCCCAGACCTCAGTCAAGAAGTGTGAATTCAGCAAGGGCTAGAGTGGAGACCAGGGAATTTGTGAGGGTTTGTTTGGTTGCTTTTTGTTTTGTTTTGTTTTGTTTTTTGAGAGAGAGAGGGAGAGGGAGAGCGAGCGCAGGCATGGACAGAGGGGAAGGGCAGAGGGAGAAGCAGACTCCCTGCTGAGCAAGGAGTCCCACTCGACTTAGGGCTCAATCTTAGGACTCTGAGATCATGACCTGAGCCGAAGGCAGATACCTAACCAACTGAGCCACTCAGGCTCCCCAGGAATTTGTGTTTTTTAACAAGCAGTTCAGTTGATTCTAATGTTGGTGGTATAAAATACCATGGATAAATACTAGAATAGATGAAGTGCCCGATGTTTGTAAATTCCAGTGATTTGTTCTTTACTAGCCAGGAAGAGTCACAAAGAACAGAATCCAGGATTTGCAGGCAAAAAAAAAAAAAAAAAACCAAGGCAAAAGCAAGCTACCCCTGGGTGAACTGTCTCTGTGCTTCCATTTCACCTACTATGATATGGCATGGATCAGCCATGAGAAAGCTCCCACACTATAACAAGGAAATATGCTACAACATGGATGAACCTGGAAAACATAAAGCTAAGTAAAAGAAACCAGACACAAAAGGTCACATATTGTGAGATCTCATTTCTATGAGATGTCCAGAACAGGTAAAACTATAGAGACAGAAAGAAGATTAGAGGCTAGTAGGAGATGGGGGAGTGACTGCTTGAGTACAGTCTCCTTTTGGGGTGATGAACATGCCCTGGAACTAGAAAGAGGTGATTATTGCACAACATTGTGACTATACTAAATGCTACTGAATTGTATACTTTAAAATGTTAATGGAGGGGTGTCTGGGTGGCTCAGTGGGTTAAAGCCTCTGCCTTCGGCTCAGGTCATGATCCCTGGGACTTGGGATCGAGCCCTGCATCGGGCTCTCTGCTCTGCAGGGAGCCTTCTTCCTCCTCTCTCTCTCTCTGCCTACTTATGATCTCTGTCTGTGAAATAAATAAATCAAATCTTTAAATAAATAAATAAAATAAAATGTTAATGGAGAATTTTATGCTATATGAATTTCACCTATTAAAAAAAAAAAAAAAAGCATGGGCTATAACCAAGCCTCCTGGGTTCAAAGGCCAGTTCTGCTACATGATCTTGAGCAAACTCTGTGCCTATTTCCTTAAAGGGGGAAATCTCTAAAAGAGGGGCTATAATAGTAGCCACCTCACAGAGTTGTTGGGAGCATGAGATGAGTTAATCCCCCTATAAATTTAGGAAATGCGTTGGTTTTTATGACATGACAGTAAATATGTACCATACTTTCATCACACAAACACTACCTGCTATTATTCAGGCAACCAAGGCCAGGCAGGTTAGGGGCTTATTTAAGTTCACACTTATGTTCAAAAGCCAAACTGCGGTTGGCACCCAGCTCTCTTGGGCTCTAAGTCCATGGTCTTCCCCTGCTGACCATCCAGTTTGATCCCTGACCAGGAATCTTGACCCCAAAGCCCTATCCCTGACAGCAGCACAACTTATTTTCAGTGCCCCTAAGCATGATCTACCTATAAGACAGAAACACTAAAGCAACAACTGTTTTTGCTTCTTCCCACCTGAAAGCCTTGGCCATCCTAGCGGGATTTTACCCACCATCAGCCTGGCAATGAGTCTGAGCTAGTGGAGAGCTTTCCCTTCTTGGTTCCCGTGACCATCAAGTTCTGGTCACAGTATGTCAGGCATTGATTTAACTTGGAAATAGGAGAAATCGTCACTATCTTATTATAATCAGCAGGGTCACCCAGAGGATTCTGTCCCAGCAGGTAAGGAAGTGTACTCGGCTGTCCCCTTGGATCTTTTGGTTCACTCTTTAGAGTGTCCCCCAACACACACTCCTCTTTTCCCTGGTACAATTTAAGACCACGGGTTTTTTTCTATATTGGTTCAATTCTTATGCTTTCAAGAATAATCTAGCTTAATCACATTCTCCAGCATCTGCTTTCCCTAAGTAGAGAGAAGTAAGTCTATAGCCATTTATGTCTAGAAATCCTTCCTGATTCCGTTGTTTTCCTCAAACAGTATGGGAGTCCTAGGGTAAACCCTGGGATGTTTGCCAAGAATTAGGTCCACTGGATATTCAATATTGAATCAGATCATCACAAGCAGAAGATAAGGAAAATCATCCCACAGGAAATATCCAAATTCTAGGCTCTTACCTTCTAGACACAGAACAACCCAAGTAACCTGGCCTCCCCTTGCCCTGCCTTCCCTTCCATATCAGGTTCCACAGCCAATCCCAGCTTCCTCCAGGACTCTGAGGTCTATTCCAGGAACAGATCCAGTCTGGCAGTTGTGAGATACAATTAGCCCTTCCTTTATGCCTACCAACATTTGCACCTCCAGAAAACCAAGTCAGAAGCCCCAGGGTAGCCACCCCGAGCAAAAATCCCCCAGAAGTAGGCCGACCAGAAGGGTATTGAGAGAGGTCTTAAGATCACTTTGATAGCCCTAGCAGCATCCATTCACAGTACTTATCAGTACCTTCCCTCTTTCATTCCCAAGGTCGCTGGATTGAAGATCACGGAGTCATTCACAACATGATGTTTAATACAGAGACACAATGGAAGTACTCCTTCAAAACTACACAGAACAAGACTGAGTGGTGGGACAATGGTGTTCTCCCCCTCTGGATCACAGCCCAGAGACAGGTACTATCAGAAACCCTAGGTTGGTTTCCAGGGATATTGCCTCTCATTCCTAAGCATGTGGGATGAGGGTTGGAAGCTGTGACCTTGAGAAAGTGACTTAACTTCTCTAAACATGTTTCCCTAAATGCGTAATGGGAATAATGATGATGTGCTTATTTAATAGATTTTATGTAAGCATTAAATGAAATATGCATTTAACCATTATCAATGGATGAGTCTCTATGAGGGCAGAGTCTGGCTGAATCATGATTGTACCTCCAAGGCTCACCATAGGATCTGAACTCAGCAGCCCTTTCATAAATATCTGTTTATACTCTTGCCTCAGACTTAAGCATAAAAGCCCTTAAGAATGAAGCTGACCATTTAATGAATCTTTAGACCATGAAAAGCTCTGAGAACATTCACTTGAAAGGATTCCAGTGGCCATTTACTATTGCTTCAAAAAGGCAGAAATCAGAGCTACATGTTTATAAAAGTCCTTGCCCCAAAACTGCTGTCAGCTTTGTATTTTCTTTTTTTTTTAATATTTTATTTATTTGTTTGATAGTGAGAAAGAGAGAGAGAGAGCACACACACAAGTAGGGGGAGCAGCAGGCAGAGGGAGAAGCAGGCCTTCTGCCAAGCAGGGAGCCTGATTGCCAAGCAGGATCCTGGAATCATGACCTGAGCCGAAGGCAGACACTTAATGACTGAGCCACCCAGGCGCCCCCAGCTTTGTATTTTCTTAAACAGCTTCCACAGTCATCGCTTCAGAATAGAATCTCTCTCCCCAAGACACCACTTTGCTCCAAAGATCCCCTTGCACTGGAGCTCCATCTCTGTGCTCCAGCATACAGAGTGTGTCCTGCTGCAAGGTGGTGCTGTTGCCTCTCAGAAGGCAGGCTGTGGACTTGGACTCCTGGAGAAGGATCTGGCCAGCTCCACCTTTCTCCAGCTGCCTGTCCTTGGGCAAAACCCTCCTCCCTGTGCTTGATTTGCCCCACCCATAAAATGAAGATTGTCAGAGTCCCTGCTTCTTAAGCCCATTACGAAGGTTAACTGAGATAATGCATGTAACATGCTGAAAACTAAATGTTCAAAAACTATTAGTCATTAAAGGAGGCTGAATCATTTTAGCACTTCAGCTGGTCACTACAGCTCTAGCCAGAACTATCCAATGGAACTTTCTTTGATGATAGACATGTTCAACTGTGCATGGTCGAACATGGAAGCCACTAGCCACACGTGGTTATTGAGCCCTTGAAATGTGACTAGTGAGACTGAGGAACCAAATTTTTAATTGCATTTAAATTTTATTAATTTCAATTTAAATCTAAATACCACATGTGGTTAAGGACTACTGTACTGGACAGCATAGCTCTAAATGAATCAGAGGAGGTTGTCAGTGACTCAATCTCAGCTTTATTTTCCCCTTAACTGTTATGCTCTAGATTCCTTTCTCTTCTGTCACATTTTTTTCACTTTAAGGCAGAAACCATGCAAATAAATTCTGCCCCCTCAAGAAAATAACACTAATAACACCTTCTATGTGCCTAGTACTGATTTAAGTGCTTTACATTTATTAATTTATAACAGTTTTATTAAAGACTTTATTTATTTATTTGACAGAGAGAGAACACAAGTAGGCAGAGAGGCAGGCAGAGAGAGAGGAGGAAGCAGGCTCCCTGCTGAGCAGAGAGCCCAATGCGGGACTTGATCCCAGGACCCTGAGATCATGACCTGAGCCTAAGGCAGCGGCTTAACCCACTGAGCCACCCAGGCACCCAATTTGTAACAGTTCTTAAGTAGGTATTAGGATTATGCCCACTTAACAGGTGAGCAAACTTTTTTGTAACTTCTAAAGTTACAAAGCTAGCAAGAGGCAAATCTAAGATTTTAACTCACTCAGAGTTCAGCAACTCTTAACTCTTAACTATAACATAGTATTACTTCCTTGGCTGAAACATTCAGCCATGGGTTTTATAGTGAATCACCTATTTGTCTTGCTCCTAGGGAGGTCTGGGCGGTCTTCATTAATTTAGTGTTCAAAACCCAGGGCCTTTCTAGTCTCTTGCTACACTATTTGTTCATTGGCACAAGGTTTCTGGTAGCATTCTTTCCTGTAGTTTTTCTTATTCATGGTTCTTGTCTCATTGCCATTTATTTTCAGGACGTGTTTCCTTCTGCTCAATTCATAATCAGAGTGTTCTTCCTCTTTGCTGAATTCATAAGTGGTTGTGCAAAAACAGGATCTGGTGCAGGGCCAGACGATTGACAACACGCCATGGGTTTGGCAAATGAAAATCAAGCTGGTATATCTCATTCTACCACTGACATCTCCTGCAATGGGACAGGGCCACTGGCCAGCTCCCCGAGGAGTTGGCAGGAAAGCTGCTGCAATCAGAGCAAACCTGTGGCCCTAGGTCAGCCCCATAGTAACAGCATACCAAATGGCCCTAAATGTCATTCAGGGGTCCATCTATATTACCAGGCAGAACTATAATGGAGTGGCCTAACCTCTAACCATTACTGGGAAAATCCATCCTTCTCCATGTGGGCTTTGTGGAGATTGATGCATCCACCTTTAATAGGACTAAAATGTTTTCCTTCCATGACATTAATGCTGCCAGAGTCTAACAAGATACATAAGAACTGACATGCGTTGTGGATGATGCCTAAAAGATGGGATTCCTGGCCACCTTTGAGTCCATTATTCACATCCAAGAACATATCCACACTCCAGCAGGACTTCAGTAATGGTCAGGGGATAAACAGAGAGGGTCCATTCAAAGCAAGCTCAGATTTTAAATGAATATGCCTGATAACGGAATATAATTAATGGCTGAAGTGGTTCACCAAGTTAAGAAGTCCTAATCCTCAGAGAAGGGCAGGCAGCCATGACTTTAAGACCCAGGAAAACCATAAAAACCTAGGAGCATGTATTACCTTTCTGTGGAGGAGCTATAGAGCATATTAAGGAGTGAAATTGTGGGGGATAATCTGAGTGAGAACCCCATGGCTTCCAAAAGTCTGTATCAGGACCATGGTAGGCTACAACCAGGAGGGGATTTGGAGAGAAGGTGGGGAAGGCAGCTATGATTTTCATTGTAAACCAAGTCTCATAGACAATAGCTTCCGAACTTGGAAGAGCTGTGAGCAGGATGGTGCCAGCTGCTTCTGCCTAGAGCATTAATAACAAGATAATTCATTCCAATATTAGCCCAAACCATGTCTTTATTATGCATCATAAAGGTTCTAAGAATAATGATCTGACCTGTGAAAGGGTGTGGGAGGGGGAGAAAATAGAATCTGGGCTGTCTGGCTCCTTCTGTTCAGTGACTCCTCTAGAGCCCAGAAAAGCAATGAAAACAACTCAGATCAACCTTGACTTCTGAATTTCACATACATAGAGTCCATGTCTTTCTACCCAATCACTTCCTAGAAGGAGGAACTCCTTTCCCTAAACCATACATACTTTCTTTTTTTTTTTTAAGATTTTATTTATTTACTTGACAGACAGAGATCACAAGTAGGCAGAGAGGCAGAGAGAGAGGAGGAAGCAGGCTCCCTGCTGAGCAGAGAGCCCGATGTGAGGCTCCATCCCAGGACCCTGGGATCATGACCTGAGCTGAAAGCAGAGGCTTTAACCCACTGAGCCACCCAGGCGCCCCAAAACCATACATACTTTCCACCAAAGCACAACCATGATGAAATGTTCAGGGGCCTTCCTAAAACATGTGTACCTTGTGACTATCCACTCTGTCCTAAAGGAAGAGACAAGACAAAACGCAAAACCAAACTGAAACTTCTGTTCTAATGATTAGTTCTGAGGAGTTTGGTGGACTCTGTACAAAATCAAAGGATATTGCCTATAGGAAGTACCAACTCTTGTTTTAAAAAAGCAACTTAAGAGTAATAGCCACATTGATGCAACACTACACTAAGGGAGAATAATGAACCTAATAAAACCAGTGATTTTCCAATTGCTATTGCTACTGGAAACACTGATTATGCTAATTAAAGGGTAGAATAGTAAATACCCACTCTTTTGCATCCAATTAAATGCTCAGATTATTTCTCAGAAGTATTTGTTGAAAATAGCACTTTTGATTATCCCGGGTCCCAAATAAATAGAGTCGTGTGTGTGTGTGTGTGTGTGTGTGTGTACACACTCAAACATACATTTCTTTCTGGAGCTTCTTTCATGTAACAGTTTAACTCTTAAAATCCCTAGGGGGCAAAGTGAAAAAAAAAATCACAGTTTCCTAAGACTATAGCTTGAAATATCTTTAAAGAAGGTGTGTGTTGAGGGCGCCTGGGAGGCTCAGTTGGTTAAGCGACTCCCTTTGGCTCAGGTCATGATCCTGGAGTCCCGGGATGGAGTCCCACATCGGGCTTCCTGCTCAGCAGGGAGTCTGCTTCTCCCTCTGACCCTCCCCTTTCTTATACTCTCTCTCTCTCTCATTCTCTCTATCTCTCAAATAAATAAATAAAATCTTTTAAAAAATAAAAAGAAGGTGTGTGTTGAGAACACAGCACAAGAAAACAATTTCAAGTTAGGAACTTTTGAGATTTAACATGCAAACATCAAGAAGTCAACTGGATATGCAGAACTGCCTAAGTCCCTCAGAATGCCAATGTCAGCTTATTCTAGATAATAAAATAGCCAGTCAAATTATGTTCTACAAAATGTTGAAAGTTTTATCCTTCCAGTCAATTCCATACTTCAGAGCAAAGTCAATTTATATTAAGTTAAACAAAGTACCACCGTTAAAAACTGAGAATTATGAGTAATGCCAATCAGAAATGCAATAAATAAATATTAGAGGATTTGCAAGTTAAAGCAACCATAGAAATTCTATTATCAAATATGAAAATGTGTTGCCTGAAGAGATTACAAATAAGATGCTAGAACCCCAAAAAGAAAGAGCTTCTGTAGCTCTTTACATAAGTTAATCAGGAGTGAGAATAGGATGGGTTTTGCACCCACAAAAGGAGATGTGATTCAGCATTCATTCAAAATCCACTTAACCAACAATTACCACCTACTCTGAGCCAGGCCTGTTCTATGTCCCAGAAAAAGAGTGGTCAATAAAATCAACATGGCCCCTGATCTCATGGAACTCACACTCTAAGGAAGGGAAATAGACAGTAAACAAGAAACACATTAAGATCATTTCAGATTGGGTAAAGTACTTTAAAGAAAATAAAATTAAATCACATGATAGAAAATGAATGCTGGAGGCCAGAGGGCCCAATGTTTCACCTATAGCAGTAGATAACAGAGCTTCTGGAGCCTTGAAAAGTATTTAGCATTAAAACTTCTATCTTGGGGCAACTAGATGGCTCAGTCATTTAACAGCTACCTTTGGCCCAGGTCATGATCCCAGGGTCCTGGGATCAACACCCTCATCAGGCACCCTGCTCAGTGGGAACCCTTGTTATCCTTCCCCCACTTCCCCTGCTTATGTTTTCTCTCCCACCATGTTTTTCTCTGTCAAATAAATAAATAAAATCTTTAAAAAAAAAAAAAAAAAAACTTCTATCTTGGGGTACAGCGGCTCCATTGGTTGAGTGTCTGCCTTCAGCTCCGTTATGATCCCAGGGTCCTGGGATTGAGGTCCACGTCAGACTCCCTGCTCAACAGGAAGTTGGTTTCCTCCTCTTCCTCTGCCCCCACTGCTTCCTTGTGCTCACACTCTCTCTCTAATAAATAAATAAAATTCTTTTTAAAAATTTTCTATCTTATTTCAAGCTTCCTAAATGCAGAGCCTGAGGCAGGGATTTGGTGAATATAAGGCACTAAGGGAGAGTTTCAGGAGATGGGAGTGAGGGAAACTGACAGGATAGGATTTGAAAGAAGAGAAGGGAGCTGTGGTTGCAGTTAGAGATCAGCTTCAGCCTAATCCCACAGAGCTCTGGAGCATTAAATTACACCCCCATGCTATCCCATCCTGACGCAAGGAAGCTGGTCTTTGGTCCTCCTATCAGTCAATCACTGGCCATAGGCACCTGGAGTGAAGAAGCAGTATGGAACACCTTACCAAGTAAAGCAAGATTTGGCCACTTAGCTGAAGGTAATTTTCCAGAACATGGAACAGCTGAAGTGAATGTGAGTGCACTGGCCCAAAAAGGGGATCTGGGTAGAAAACCAACAGCATCCCTCACAACTTCCAAATTGCTTTCCTGCTTCTCTCTCTCAAACAGTACATTGTAAGTTTTGTCATTACTCGTGGATATAATTTTCTGCTCATTTGTCAACCAAATAGCCACAACCCAGGTGCCATTATCCCAAAAATCTTCCTGGTCATTTATGCTCCATACCAAATCAATATAGTGACATCACCCTTAGTTCTACTAAAATCAATGAACTTTTGTGTTTTTCAGAACATCCAAATATTGGGTGGTAGAGGAAGTGTCACAGTACAGCCTTCAAGCTAATAGTTTTACTGAGACAAAGGAAAGTACTTGCTCCCCAGATAAGTAGGACATTCATTCATTAAACCAAAATCCACTGAGCCCCTACTATGTGCCATGTCCTGATCAATGAGCTGCTTTACAACAACAGGACTTAGTGAGATGTGCCCATCTCATTGTTAATTCATTGGTGAGCAAACATAAAATTCTTTTTTTTCCTAACAGTTTTACCAAACTTTGTCAACAGCCACCTTTCTGCTTGGGGGATCACTTAAGAATATTTTCATTACTTTGAAATCGTGTGTGTTGTTAAAACAACCTGATTTGTGGTCCAAAGCTTTCCTCTAGCCCTTATTCCTCCTCCTCAGAAGTCACAAGATCAAATCTCTTTGGCTCTGACTGGGACATAGGCCCAAGGCTGACCCAACTGCTGTGGCCAGTGGAAGTAGTGTCCTCTGATTGGCCAGGCCACAACCAAATCCCACCTCTGGAGCCTGATGTGGAAATAACACATCCCAAATCAGCCATGAAGCAAGGGCAGAGTCTCTAGGGGAAGTCAGGGTTCTCTGAACCATTGGAGGGGGAGTGGGTGCTGGGCTGGCAAACATATTAAGTGTTCACTACACACATCGGGGAGGGCTTTGTGGTGGTTTGCTATACCTGGAAGCAAAGAAAAGAATGCCTACCACATGCCAAAACACAACCTCTACCACTTTATCTTAAAGTTAGCTGACTTAATCCTCACAAAAATAACATCAACTTTTTGGCATTTTACATGTGGAAACACGAAATATAAGAGATTAAAGAATTCACTCACCATCACGAAAACAGAATGTACCATTTTTCCTCCATTCCAAGGAACTTCTTTTCATTTTGCCGTCTCTGAAGCTGGAGTGCATCTTACAATCAGTGGAGTATCATGGTTTCACTGGCAGCACTTTTTTTTTAGTAGCACATAAAATAATAGCATGTCTTGCAATGGTGTTATAGATTTGATGAGACCCTGGTAAAGCCAGGAATGAAGTCCAACGCCATCTGATTCCAAGGCTCCCATGTTCTCTATGTCTCTGGACTAGGGCAGGAACATCAACAAGCCAGGCTTCACTTGTTATGAAAAAGATATGAGAAACAGTCCTGATAGAATTTTCTTCTTATCCTTGCAGGGGAGGAAGACAGCATCATTCCACTATCCTGGAGGAGGTGCGAAGTACAAAGGAGAGGCTGTCCAGCGGTCCCTGGTAGAGTCTTACACTCACCCAGACAGCAATGAGACAGAGTGGAGGGAGAACATTGACATTGTCATGAATTGGTTCACTAAGGAAGATTTTGACTTTGTAACTCTGTACTATGGAGAGCCAGATAATGTGGGACACAAATTCGGGCCTGAGACAGAGAACAGAAGGGTGATTATTCAGCAAATCGACAGAACCATCGGGTACCTAGTGGAAGCCATTGAGAGGCACAGCTTGACCAAGAACCTCAATGTCATCATCACATCAGACCACGGCATGACCACAGTGAAAAAGGAGCCCAACGTCACTGAGATCCTCTTGACCAACTACATTAAGTTCAGGGATTTAGTCAAATTTGACATTGTGGATTATGGTGGCTTTGGGATGCTCCTGCCCAAACCAGGGCAAGAGGAAGCCGTTTACCAAGCGCTGAAGAATGCACACCCTCATCTCAATGTGTACAAGAAGGAGGAATTCCCAGAACGCTTCCATTTTGCTAAACACCAGCGGGTCCTGCCAATCGTGATGTATGCTGACTCTGGTTATAACATCAATGGGGTGAGTTGATTCTAAAATGAATAAAGTCATCTTAGGTCTTGGAGACAGCCTCTAGAGAGGAACAGGTCTGAAAAAAAATGAAAATATAAGTTGTAATCCACTGTTTCCTAAGTGTTCCCCATCCCCAACCCCACATCCCACCCAACCAACCCTGTTCCATGTTACCACTATGTAATAATAATGACAATATCCCTCCCTGACCAAGGCCCTGTTCAGGGCTGTACTAAAATTTTAACATTAATTATTTCATTTTTGTTTTCCCAGCCCCTAAAGATATTCTTATCTCCCCCATTTTAATGAGAATAAACCAAAGCTAGAGAGAAGTGATTTGGGATTAAAAGTAGATCCACCAAAAAACCCACCTGCTGGTTCCCCTTTGCACATATCAAAACTAATAATGAAAATAATAAGCAACCCTGTTCACAAAATTATACACAAATGCTCATAGCAGCATGATTCAAAATGACCAAGAAGTGAAAACAACCCAATTGCCCATCAGTTGATAAGTAGATAAATGAAATATGATATATCCATACGATGGAATATTATGTTGCCATTAAAAGGAACAAAGTAGGGGGTGCCTGGGTGGCTCAGTGGGTTAAAGCCTCTGCCTTTGGCTCAGGTCATGATCCCAGGGTCCTGGGATCGAGCCCCACATCAGGCTCTCTGCTCTGTGGGGAGCCTGCTTCCTCCTCTCTTTCTCTGCCTGCCTCTCTGCCTACTTCTCTGCCTACTTGTGATCTCTGTCTGTCAAATAAATAAATAAAATCTTAAAAGAAAAAAAAAAGGAACAAAGTACTGATACATGTTATAACTTGAATCAATTGTGAGAATACTATGATGACGGAAAGAAATTAGATTCAAAGGACGACATACTGTATGATTCTATTTAAATGAAATGTTTAGAATAGGCAAATATATAGAGAGAGATCACAAATTTGTGGTTGTCTAGAATAGGGAGTTGATGTCAGGAGAAAATGAGGAGTGACTGCTGAAGGATACAGGGTTTCTTTTTGGGGTGATGAGTGTTCCAAAATTGATTGTGGTGACAGTTCCACACCTCAGAGAAAAATTTTAAAATCTTCAAATTGTACATATGGTATACAAATCATATCTCAACAAAGCTGTTATGAAAAATAAGCAAATCTAAAGAAGAAAATACCAAAATCAAGGCTAATTGTGAGACATAAGTGAGGTGGTCTGGTGTTTGTAAACTACCAACTAATAATTCATGGCAGAACAAAGTTTAGGTGATATTTAAACATCACATGACAGAAGACCATCCCAGGTATAGCTTGGAGAATGCTTGTCCTAGGCTACGGACAGGAGTTAAACATTATAATCATGTCTGCAATCTGTATACTCCCATATTGCTACAAATTCAGAGTATAACAGGTTTGAGAAAACTCATAAGGTTATTGTTTAATATTGGTGGAAATAGTCACAACAAAATGCAATAATTTATTGATATTTTGCAATCTCTCACACAGCCCAGAACACTGACGATATGTGCCCAAAGCTAAGGTCTTGCCAAGAAGAGATTCTACAGTCACTGGCCTCTTTGTAAGCCTGGTTCATGGCATAACAAGCTGAGAGTGAGGTGAAGGGATTTAATGCAATAGTCACATTCCCAACAGAACCAACCAGCTTTGAGGGAATAGAGAACATTCCGAACTGGCCGTTAGGCAGAAAATTCTTGGAATCTCAGTGCCTCTCACTGAATACACTTCTCAGATCCCCATCCACCTGCCTGCTTTGGTGTGCACAGTGAAGTAGGTGTTCCTCTTCTCTCTTTAGGATTGAGGAGCTTGCAAAACACATGAGGCCATCACCGGAGATACTGTATTTGAGCTTATTATTATTATTATTGTCAGTATTATCTTCTTGCTGTGTCTAATGGCTATGCTTTCTTTATTCTCTTTCTTAAAGATCTTTCATTCCTTCCTCTTTGGCACTGCAGAGCAGTGTGCTTCCTTGTCATTTAAATTTTCAAAGATCTCATGGATCTGACATGCATGACATAAGGATAGTTTTCTTTCAGGGGACTGGAATCTAAAATAGTTTTTTTGTTATTATTTTTCAGCGACTTATAATATATTTCAACAAGGGAGATCATGGCTTTGATAATGTCCACATGGACATGAAGACCATATTCAGAGCTTTTGGGCCAGATTTCAAGAAGAATCACATAGCTGAGCCTTTTGACAGCATCCACATCTACCCACTCATGTGTAAGCTTCTGGGGGTTACCCCTGAACCCCACAATGGCTCCCTGGCCATCACCCAGGAAATGCTTGTGGACTCATATGACCAGCAGTCAGGTGAGATACAAAAACAACCAACAGAAAATTGATAGCGTGCTCTGTCCTGAGAAAAGAATCAAAAGGTTGCGGGGGTGGGGTTTAGTGGCAGAATCAAGCAGAATAATCCTGTTTCCCGGATAGCTTCGGTGCCCCCAGGGCAAGACAGCTGCAGCTCTAAACAGATAGAGGAGGAAGTAGGGAATCCCTCCACATGTTGGTGGCATTTCACATAGTGCCTTTGGGGCAAAAGGAAGCCTCTGTATAGAAAATGTCAAGCAATAATCCTTGTCCTCAGAAATCGCATGCAGTCTGTACTCTGACTCCCCTTCTAGATACAGAAAAGCAACCTTCATTCAACAACTCAGTCCTTGCTGGTGCCTGAAAGAAAGCTGCTCAAAGGGGAAGAATGAAGCCTTACCATTCCACTCACTGCTGAAAAAAGGGGGAAGGAGGTG
The DNA here is from genome assembly GCF_964662115.1 of Mustela nivalis. Taxonomy (NCBI): domain Eukaryota; kingdom Metazoa; phylum Chordata; class Mammalia; order Carnivora; family Mustelidae; genus Mustela; species Mustela nivalis. The sequence goes on from NC_139038.1 coordinate 35,269,518, forward strand.
GTTCCTGTAAATAAGGTTGCTAATTCTTAAGACTTCAAAATCTTAAATGTGAACGATATAAAGGAAGAATGGAATCATCTCTGAGAATTCAGTTATTTGCAAACACTGGCCAGCTTTTCTTCTGCGGAAAGAAACTTAGGCACGGCTCAGTGATTTTTCTTTCTTTTTTTTAAAGATTTTATTTATTTATTTGAAGAGATCACAAGTAGGCGAAGAGGCAGGCAGAGAGAGAGGAGGAAACAGTCTCCCCACTGAGCAGAGAGCCCCATGCGGGGCCCAATCCCAGGACCCTGGGATCATGACCTGAGCCAAAGGCAGAGGCTTTAACCCACTGAGCCACCCAGGTGCCCCATCAGTGATTTATTATAATTAAAATAACTTTGCTCAATTAGAACAGAGTACATAGGACACCCTTTTCACTCTAAGCCACTGTCCATGATCTTCTTGTGAACTTCCAGGAAGCAGCCATTTTGTAGGAATCTAATTAAATGAATGTCAATTCACCAAATTAGTTAGGATTTTTTAAGTTTTAGAGTGTTGCTAGAACTATTTGGCCCCTGCCGCTGTCTCATAGCCCACTGGGAGCCTGCGGTAAGGTCTTTGGCTATTGTCAGTTATTGATAAGCAAAATGTCCCACCAACTGATGATTCTCAGCAAATTGGCTTTTAGCAAATTGGTCACTTGGCAAAGTGGTCATTAGGAAAATGGGTCATTTGGTGAATAGGTCGTTTAGTAAATCGGCTTTCAACGACTTGCCCTACAAGGTTTCTTTACAGTGAGCACTTTCTTGGGTTAAATGTACATTTCATTTCCATAGTTAATATTCACCAGAGCCTGGATGGAAAACTTCCCACGGATCCAGGAGCAGCCAGAAAAGCCTCTTAATAATCAGACAATTAAAAACCATCTGATATTTTATCAGGAGCGGAGACACAGAAGACATTGGCTCTTCAAAAGGCAGTGCTTGGTCTTGCGATTGTCACAGGAGTTCTTGCAGTTCTGTTTGTTGCTAGCGTGACATACACCGCTATTCATCGGAAAAAGAAGTGAGTGTTCTTTGGGTTTCCTGTGGTTAATCAGGGCACATTGTAATAATCCACTTCAACCACTTCCTGCAAGCCAAAGAGGATCCAGCACTTTGAGAATCCAGCAACAAGGCCAGGTTTATGATTTGCGACCTAAGCAATCACTCAAAGCCCAAGGCTCGGAAGAGCCCCCAATCTGGTTTAATAATCTACTGTCACCATTTCAGAATTCTTGATTTTTTTAACAAGGACCCTGCATTTTCATTTTGTACTGGGCCTCCCAAATTACATACCAGTTGTATTAGTTTTCCGCGGCTGCCATAACAAATTACCCCAAACTAGCTGGCTTAAAACAACAGATACTATCTCATAGACCTGGAGGGTAAACGGCCAAAATCAAGGTGTCAGCAGGGCCAGGCTCCCTCTAAAACATATAGGGGAGAATCCTTCCTTGCCTCTTCTAGCTTTTGGTGGTTGCTGGCAATCCTTGGTATTCCTCGGTTTAGAGATGCATCATTCCTGTCTCTGCTTCCATCACCACATGGCTATCTTCTCCCTGTGTCTGTCTTTACATGGTGTTCTCTTCTCTTATATGGACACCAGTCATGATATTTAGGGCCCTCTATAGCCAGGATGACCTCATTTTAATTATATCTTCAGACTCTATTTCCAAATAAGGTCACCAGTACCATAAGGTCCTAAGTACCAAGGATTAAGGCTTCCAACATACTTTCTGGGGGTGTGAGGGAACACAATCCAACTTGTAACACTGGTTCTGCCACCAACCAAAGCATTATAGAGTCCTGATGCACCTCTTTCTATATCTCAATAATTACATCATTAGACTGAGCCACCTACATCCTTATTATACCCAACCCTGACCATTCTTCTGCTTTAACAAAGCTCTTATGCCAATAGAGCGGGAGCCTCCTGAACACTATAAACAACCTAAGGAAAGTCAGAACTTTACTTAACCTTAACTCCATTACAAAGCCTACATTTAACGTAATTTATATTTGAACTATAAAAATTTCCTATAAGTTGAAACATGACCTATAAAGGTCTCTACACCCTGAAGCAACATTTTAAAAAGAAATCAATTGGTCCTTTTCTACAGAAACCATTAGTTATAGGAGAGATAAAGAAAAAACTTCAAGGTACTGATTAAACTGCCATGCCCACAGCATAATTTCTAAAAAGCAACCATTCCATACAGCTAAAATGTATTAGAGGGTTGTGGTTGTTGTTGTTGTTGTTATTGTTATTGTTGTTGTTGTTATTAAAAGCCTCAAATCCTTATTATTAAAAACCTCAAATCCAGAAGCCAAATCTGCAATATAGCGTATGCACCTACATATCCCCTCGATGCTGGCAGAACTGTGGGATGTGTCCTAAAGCCTCTCTTCATATAAACACTCCCTAGAATTTTTAGTTTTTGTGTTAAATGGCAATCCTAATCTTCACTTATACCTGAACACACACCTATGAGGTCCCTGGATGTTGAAAACGACTTCAGTGCCTTGATTCTTCTAGATTCAGATCTAAAATTTGTAACTTTATGACCTTTGTCCCTCCCAAGAGCCCACACACCAAAATAAAGGCTTCTTCTGTGTGCAAGTCACTGCTATGGCTCACTTGGGATCCTTTCCCAATCTACCTCCCATCTATGGCATCAGGAAAGGCTGAACCAGCCTAGATTTATTAGTATCTTAGAATAACATCATACAGTATTACTTATTATGGCATTGACTGTACATGCCCTTTTGCTCCTCAGAAGAAAGGCAATTAATGGCGATTGTATGTGTTAACAGAACAAGCCTAGTATTTATGAGTTTGACCCTTTCCATTGGTTTTCATTGTCTACTGCAGGCAGAGAGCTGATCAAAACAGCAGAAGCGGACCAGTCCACATGGCCCAGTTCTGAAGCTTCATTCCCTTAGGACCAAGAATCAGCCCTGGTTGATACATTGTCATATTTCAGGTGATTCCACCTCAAGATATTGTGACTGAGAGGATTTCTGCAACATCAGTCCCAGAAACCATTAATTCTGGGTAAAGACAGCAATTATCACAGTCCACCCTCTTTATTTAAATCAACAGTGTTGGGCACCTGGGTGGCTCAGTGGGTTAAAACCTCTGCCTTCAGCTCGGGTCATGATCTCAGGGTCCTAGGATCGAGCCATGCATCGGGCTCTCTGCTCAGCAGGGAGCCTGCTTCCCCTCCCTCTCTCTCTGCCTACTTGTGATCTCTGTCTGCCAAATAAATAAATAAAATCTCTAAAAAAAAATCAACAGTATCAAGGGAATAAAAGACATCATTCTTATGTCGGATCCTGTGCTCACTGGGTGCTAGTGTTAGAACAACAGATAGGAGGGGGCGCCTGGGTGGCTCAGTGGATTAAAGCCTCAGGTCATGGTCCCAGGGTCCTAGTCCCACATCTGGCTCTCTGCTCAGTGGGGAGCCTGCTTCCTCTTCTCTCTCTCTCTCTCTCTGCCTGCCTCTCTGCAAACTTGTGATCTCTGTCTGTCAAATAAATAAATAAAATCTTTAAAAAAAAAAAAAAAGAACAACAGGAGAATAAATGCATTCAATTAGAATTAATTCTCCTCTCTTGTTCTCATAGCTGAGCAGGGCTCAGTGTTTTTCATCTGAAAGGGGTAATAAGATTTAATCTGCACCCTCATCTACCTTCTGCAAGTATATTTAGCAAATTAGCTCTGGACTCTTCCAAATGGAGTTTTATGAGAGATGCGCTGAAGTGAACATGCTAGGCTTTGAACACAGCTCAGACTCCGCAGGCAGCGCCCGCGGGTTGCTGTCTACCCTGCCTTTCACTCCAGGCACAGTAATGCCTAATGGAAATTTTTTTTTTTTTCTTTTCTTCCCCATCCCCACCATCCCCAGCAGCCCCCTTACTCTCCTTTCATACTCCCTTCCCTACAAAGTCAAACTTCTACTCTAAGCCCTCCCTCTTCCGGGAGCTCCACCTGCACGACAGGTATTGCCAAGCCCGTCCACACGCATCTGTGTGGTAGTTAGTGCGGAGCCTACTTCCGCGCGAGCTCCTGAGCCCCCGAAGGGCAGGGGCCACTCCTGGTTTTCCTCGCGGTTCCTGACAGCACTGGGTACGCAGTAGGTGCTTAATAAGTGTCTGGTGAAGACAAGACTGGATGGGTTAGGGGCAGATCCAAAGGCCGGAGGAGTTGGGGGGTGGGGGGGCAGTCCTGCCTGGTGTTGAGGGGGCCATGGAGAGGACGTGACCTCAGGCTGACCTTGCCAAGCTCCTCGCGCCCTCCCTCCCGACTCTGGAGAGCACCTCAGCGCATGGCTCCCACCACGGGGGCCGTTCGAGGTCGCCGTGGCCGGAACAGGGCACCATGCTGTGGAGAGCACGCGGACCGCGGAGAAGACTAAACCCCCGCACGGCTTCCAGGGGTAGGTTTAAGAATCTGGCAGAGGGGCGCACCTCACAGCCCTCCAGTCATCTTGCGGCGCCCTGGTGGGTCAGGTCTGAGAACCTAAGTTCCCTCGCCCATTAACCGCGCCACCTACCCACGCGGAGCTGCAAACCCGCACCTTGTCTTGAAGGGGCGGCGACGCCATGAGGCCGCCAAACACCGGCCTGAGGACGCAGCCTTGGAAAGTTTGGGCCGTCAGCCTCCTTCGCTCCCAGGAGCGCAACTGGGAGAGGGCTACGCATCCGTCCACTCGGCCAAAAAGACCCTCGTGAAGGCGAGGGAACAACGAGAAGGTTACCTTGCCCTTCGCCTGACTGGAAGCTACCAGAGAGCCGTAGCCTCCCGCCTGCCCTCTCTTGGCGCCAAAACCCTGACTCCTCCCTTCAAGCCCCAGGCCCCGCCCCGAGCCAACCGTGGCCCCGCCTCCCCACCTCCCACACTCCCGGCGGCTCCTGGCCCCGCCCCCGGCCCCTGCGCAGCGCCTCGGTCCCACCCCTCTGCCGCCCCGTCTCCCGGGCAACGCCGCGGACCCGCCCCGCCCCGCCATGGCGCTGGAGGAGAGCGCGGAGGCCGCGCGCCTGCTGCGGAGTTTCGAGCGCCGCTTCCTGGCAGCGCGCACACTGCGCTCTTTCCCCTGGAAGGTGGGCGGTGGGGCGCGCGGAGGGAGGGCGAGGGGCGGCAGTGGAGGGGTGAGGGCTGGGCGGGCTCCGGCGCCGGACCCGTTCCCCCCCGCCACGTGATGTTCTCGGCTCCCTTTCTGGACCCCGCCGCGCGTCCTGTTCTTGTCCCCCGGGCTCCGCCGGGGGCGCGGGCTGGCGGTGGGCAGCAGGAGGCACACCTGCGCGAGTCTGGGGGGCCCAGCCTGCACTCAGGCTTCTGCTCCCTCTTCCCCTGGCCCTTCCCGCCCTTGGCTGCCTTTGCACAGAGTCCCCGAATTCCTCCCACTTCTCTTTGTCACTCTGGGGTTAGGTCGGACAATTCACGATAAATTTCATTACTTTTTTTGTTTAGCCCATTGTTATTCTAGCCATTGCTGCTGCCCATTTCTTTTTAAGACTATCCGGTTTTTTTTTTTTTTTTTTTTTTAAGATTTTATTTATTTGACAGAGATCACAAGTAGGCAGAGAGGCAGGCAGAGAGAGAGAGGAGAAAACAGGCTCCCTGCTAAGCAGAGAGCCCGATGCGGGGCTCGATTCGAGATCATGATCTGAGCCGAAGGCAGAGGCTTTAACCCGCTGAGACACCCAGGCGCCCCGCTGCTGCCCATTTAAACAGTCCACGTCCTCAGGACACCGGGAGACCAGTTGTAATGAGCGCAATGACCAAGTTCCAGACGCCACACCTCCCGCCCTTGCCAGGCCTCAGTGTTCTCATCTGTACCATCAGCATTGGACAGAACCCTCGCAGAGGCAGTTTGAGGCTCTTATGCTTGTGGTGGAAGAGACAGGGCGGTGGGGAGGGGGGTATTGTTTCAAAACAGGCCAGAAGAGAGACGAAAGAAGTCTCACCTTCCCTGCTCTGGAGACCTGCCCTTCTTGCACATGGAAATGACCATGGCAGCAGCTTCCTTCTGCCAATGCAGGGGCTCTAATGATGCTGCCTCCTTCATAATTCATGTGCGATGAGCTCACTGGGATGACTCAGATTGGGTACATATTCCTCCCCCAAGTCTGCCCCGTCTTAAGGGGTGATGGTTAGTCATTTGTGCCTCATTGACCTAACCCATTTAGCATTCTGAGAGATCTTGCAGATCAGAAAGGAATATTTTTATATTTAAAAAATTATTATATTTTTGTATATATTATTATATTTTTAAAATAGTTCATTTTTTTAACCCAAAATGTAAACCTTCATTACAGCATCTATGTGTCCGAATTCAATATCAACTACAATTATTCACAGGAAATGAGTGCTTACTCTGAATCAGGCCCATGATAAATGCTTACTTAGACTGGCCCACAACAGTCGTGCAGTGGGTACTATTACTACCATTCACATTTGACCAGAAAGATTGCTTGATTAGTAAAGAAGTAGAGTGCGGTAGTGGGGGAGCTCAGGCCTGGGATCCAGCCTGCCTGTTTTGAATCCTGGCCAAACCCCGTACAAGTTGTGTGACCTTGGGCAAGTGACTGCATTTCTCCTATACCTTAGTTTTCTTATTAAGTGGGAGATACAATGATGGTGCTGGTGTCAGAATTATAGGAGATTGAAGCACCCGAGTCAATGTCCAGGTCATGGTGAGGTGGGTGTTAGCTAATATTTTTATTCCACCACCAAATATTTACTGAATGCCTTCTGTGAGCCAGGCACCAGGAACCAGCAGTATATATTACAGATGAGGCCCTGGTTGGATGGGAGAGCCAGAGAATAAACAAGTAAATGAATAAGCAAGAAGACACCAGGAGATGACGGTGGCTGTAAAGTCAATGAAATAGTGAAATGTATCATCAAAGTAGGGGGAGTCAGGAAGGCCTCTCCCAAGAGGTGACATTTGAGCCAGAACCTGAACAGTAAAGCAGCCCACTATGGGAAGGCACTGCCAGTGAGAACAGGCTGCTGCACTTGAAGAATGGCAAGGAGGCCAGGGCTGGGGGGCAGACAAGGTCAGAGAGAGGGCAAGGGCCAGGCTTATAGGCCTTTTAGAGCCTAACTCACTCTGGAGAAATGAAGGGATTTGCCTGATGTCACATACCAGCCAGGACCAGTCTGTCTGCTTCTAGAACCTGAGCTCACTGCTGGGCTGGAGTTCCCTGTCAGAGAGGACAGCATAAACTAGCCATTGTAACTCAGATGTCAAGTCCAAGGTGAGCCCATCAGGTGTCAGTGTCATTGCTCCTATAATTCCTGGTTGGCCATGTCATCCATGGAGCTGCTCTGTGACCTAAGCGAGCCTAAGCAGCCAGGGCTAATGCAGACCCAAGAGTCTCTTCTGATATTTTTTCTTTGACTCATCCAGGTCTTACCCAGGACTTCTCAAGTTCAGGCTTTCAGCCAATCTGTGGCTTTCACTTCCAACTGGCTCCAGGTCCCTGGGGAGAGATCACTTAGCACTTTGCTAACATGTCCTATTGCATGTTTAATGTTCCTGTGAAAATGCCCTTGAGATTTCTCTCTCCCCCCTCCACTCTCTCTCTGAATAGAGCCTAGAAGAGAAATTAAGGGACTCATCAGGTCCTGAGCTGCTGCTGAATATTTTGCGAAAGGTAAGAATCAGAATCACCAGCCTCCTGACTTGCCCATGAAGACGTGATAGAAACACAGTGGGTGCACTTGTATCCTTTAAAAAGAAAGACACTGCATTTAGGTGGCAGCACCTCAGGCAGCTCTGGCTCTGTTGTTTTCCTAGACGAAGACATTAGAATATATAAAAATCTGCATGAGAGGAGGGAATTTGGGAGCTGTTTTAGAAATCATCCACAATGAAAACCAAGATGACAGCTATGCACTTGGTAGCTGCTCAAAGACTTTCTTCTTTACATTTACATTTAAGGAAAAAATAAGGAGGCAAGTCTTGCCCACTCATGTCTCTTCTAGATGTAGCTATGCTCTGCTTTTCCGAGGTAGGGTGTGAATTCTGAGGTACCTCTGGGCAAGGGTACAGGTAAGACTGCCGCTCTGCTGGCCTTGCCCCAACCCTGACCCTAGCCATGTGGATCAAGTGGAGATCACACTGCATTTTTTTTTTTTAAGATTTTATTTATTTATTTGAGAGAGAGACAGTGAGACAGAGCATGAGAGGGGAGAAGGTCAGAGGGAGCAGATTCCCCATAGAGCAGGGAGCCTGATGCGGGACTCAATCCCAGGACTCTGGTATCATGACGGGAGCCAAAGGCAGTCGCTCACCCAACTGAGCCACCCAGGCGCCCCTGGCTATGAACTCTCTTAAGCATCATGAACCCTTCTGAAAACCCAAAGCTATGAATTCTCCTGTTCTAATCTCACCCCCATTAAAAAATAGGACCAGAAGAATACATTTTATGTACAAATTCCTGGGAGTTAGAGACACTACTCCAACCACCAAGCCCATCCAAGAAGCCTAGGTTAAGAATTCCTGTGTAGAGGGTGAACCAAGATCGTCCGACCACCATGTGGGAAAGATGTTGCCATGGCTAGGGGAGGCTTGAGAGCAACCCCGTCGTTCAGGACTGTAAGCTCAGAGATTCTGAAGTCCTTGTGCGGCAGCCCACTCTTGATTTTCACCTTGAGGCTAAAACCTAACACCAGCCGACCAGAAATCCCCTGAAGGGTCGTGTGAGTATTTTGTTGCCCATGAGTAAAATCATGTCCCTCCATGTGACCTGGCCCCTATTCTCACTACCCCTGTTGCTCTGCCCTTGTTCCCAAAATGCCAGGCCATGCCTGCCTCAGAGCCTCCACAAACTATCCCCTCTGCCTGGAACTCGCTCCTCCCGCTCTTTGCTTCTCTAGACATCAGCCGAAGTGTCACCCCTGAGAGCCCCCTTCCCCTCCACCACACCGCAGGCAGAGTCCCCATCTTCCTCTGTCCCAGCCGTCGTAGCACTCGTCCTCAGCCTGGCATGTTAGCTCCAGGAGAGCAAGTGCCCGGTCTGCCTGTTCCCGCCGTTTGCACTTTCACCTTTTCCACAGAGCCAGACAGTCCCACAGTCATCCCCACTAAAAACTAATTCATGCTGCCTGCGCTGTGCAGGGGCGGCATAGACCATTCAAGCTGCTAGAAGAGAACACCATGGACTGGGTGACTTGTAAATAAGAGCAATTTGTTTCTCATGGTTCTAGAGGCTGGGAAGGCCAAGATCAAGTGTCTGGTGGGGAACCACTTCTTCCTTCATAGACAGCTGAGTCCTCACTGTGGAAGGACTGAGGGAACTCTCTGGGATTTCTTATAAGGGCACTAATCCCACTCATGAAAGCTTCACCTTCATGATTTAATCACTCCCGAAGGCCCTGCCTTCTAATACCATCACATTGGGATTTAGACTTCAGACTATGAACTGGGGGGGACACAAACATACGGTCTATAGCAGGGTGTTTTCTTGGGTCCATGTGCTCCATGTTCTGCCCAGAATGTTCTGTCAGCCTACACCACTGTAGTGGAGAAATTTTTTTGGAAAGGGAATTGTATCTGAAGACTTACTGATTCAGATTCATGAGGGTCACCTGAACCCTGAACCCAGAACCCTTGTGTCTGTACACATCTTTTCTGAGGGCTTGAGTAATGGGGGTTGCCCTATATTCACTTGAAGTTTGTGGGAGACTTACAGTGGGGTCTGTCTAGCAACTCACATTGTGTCCTTTGTCACAGACTGTGAAACATCCTCTGTGTGTGAAGCATCCGCCGTCCGTGAAGTATGCCCGGTGCTTTCTCTCAGAGCTCATCAGAAAGGTCAGTAATGGGCACTGTCTGGTAGCCGGACAGCACCTGGGACTTGCCTGATTCTCCAGAAGTGAACTCTGCCTGGCTTTGCCCGTTGGAACTCATGCCCTTTGCCTGCTCTACAAACCCCAGTATGTCAGAGGGGCTCCCTGTGTAACTGTTCCTAGCTGGGTTTGACCTGTCAGAGGCTATGGGGGGCAGGAGGAAGAGAGGCCAGGGTGTCTCTGCCTCTGTGCTTCAAGAGGTCTCCAGCAGCAGCTGCATTTCTTCTGTGGTCCCAGCTCCCTGCTCCTTTCTCCCCCAGGCTGCCAGCCCACAGGTTCTTAACCTATTCCTGCTGTTGCCGAGATCTGGGTTGCCACACTGCCCTCTATTGGGTGTTTTAGGTCTTGCAATACCCTCTTCTCCCCAATGAACTACCTGATGTGGGCTCTTTTCCTGACTGATACAGGATGTATTTTATTTATTTGTTTGTTTATTTATTTATTTATTTTGACAGAGACACAGAGAGAGAGGGGACACAAGCAGGGGGAGTGGGAGAGGGAGAAGCAGGCTCCCCACCGAGGAGGGAGCCCGATGTGGGGCTCTATCCCAGGATTCTGGGATCATGACCTGAGCTGAAGGCAGATGCTTAACAACTGAGCCCACCCAGGCGCCCCTATAGGATGTCTTTTAAAAATGAGCCCAAAGCTGCTGGGTTTCACGTTAGACTGAACGTCAGAGAGGTGATTCCTTAGTGATCAGCATCAGACCTGCTATCTTCAGCGACTGAATGCATGGGCCATGTCTCACCTAAGCTTAGCACATGAAACAATCCTGGCTTCTCCGTTGCCTCCCCACCTGATTCTTACCAACAGTCGTGGCCCACAGGTCTCCCCAGAACCACCAGAAGCATGGCTATCCCGCTGCTGCCCCTGTGAGGTGCACAACAGAGGCTTGCCCATTGATGAAGCCGGCCACACCATGTAGAGTGCCCATCTTTGTGGCTTTTGCCCAGGCTCACTTAAAAGCTCCAGTTGTTTGATCCATCCACAACATCACGATGGAAGGGCAGAGCTCCCTGTCACCGTCACATGGCAGCTCATGCAGTCCTATTTCTGCTGTCCTAGACCACACCTCACCCTCACCCTCTCTATACCTGAGATACCATCCAGCTACCCCACCACATGAACTTTTCGTATGCCAGGTGGCTTGTATTAAGTCAATCCATCCCAAACCTCCCATCCAAATTTGGTAAAAATCCTCCAGTCAGAGAACAGAAAATAAATAAATAAATAAACTCATGGAACATTTGTTTGATTCATGAGGGTCAACTTAACCTCTTGCCTGAAGCTCTTGCTTTGCCTACCTCCAGCACGAGGCTGTCCACACGGAGCCTTTGGACGAGCTGTACGAGGCATTGGCAGAGGTCCTGATGGCCGAGGAGCCCACCCAGTCCCACCGGAGCTATCTGCTGGTAGGAGATGGGCTCCCTCCCCGAATGATCCACACATCCACTCCTGCGCACAGAGTTGAAATTCAGACTCCAGTCAGCGTCAAGTGGGTACAAATCCTGCCCTGTCAGCTCTGAGGTCTTAGAGGAGGTCAGTTAAGCACACTGAGCCTTGTTTTCCCCCGTCAGCAAACCAAGCATTTCAGTACATAATAGTACCTATTTTATGGGGTGGCTGGGGGTTAAGTCAGGTCGTGCACATGATTGTGTAGTAGAGACCTGGTGCTCAGTCCTCAGTAAATACTTGATGGTGTTACAGGAGAGCAGTCTCTCTCCGCTGCCCACCGGCACCATCCTCACTGGCCTGGCAAATACTGCAGCCCTTGGACTGGTGTTACACCTTCTTGGTCCACAGAAGTCTGTTCTGCACATAACACTTAAAGGGGTCTCAGGTTTTGTTTTGGGCCTTTTATTATAAAATAAAACACAGATGTAGGAAACCACATGAAATAAATGTACAGCTTACCAAATTGTTGCAAGGCAGCCACCATGGTGACCGGTACTCCAGTCAAGGGACAGAACTTTGGCAGCCAGCCCGCAGGCCCTCCGTCACTACAAAGTGACCACCAGGACCTTTGGAGCAGTCATTCTGTGGTTTCCTCCCACCCACATGCACCTCTGGCACCAGCCTTTACTCTTGCCCATCAGCTCCGTCTAGTTTGAAGTCTCCCTCCACATGCAGGTCCCCCTCCAGCTGTTTCTTCCCTGGCAGTGTCTGTGTTGCTTTCCACAGGCTGGATTTACTCGCTTGTGCGTGGTGCTGTTCGGCTGGTTCTTCCGGCTCTGTTTCCCACTAACTGGCTGGTTTCGGAGGCCCGGTCAGGCTTACATCTGCTTGATCCCTTTGGCAAGAACACAAAATGGGGCTCTAGGAGACACACATCATATCTGTTATGATAGCAGTTATGAATGCTCAAAGCTTATTCTTTAATTCATTGGAGAATATGAAAGGGTGGTTTTCTAATTCTGTCACTTTGTTTTCATTCATTGGCTAGAGAAGTTTTACGAGATGTCTCCCTTTATCCACTGTTTGGTCACCCACTGATAGAGACCATAGAGGAGAGGCAGGATACAGACTGGATTCTTTCTTTGTCAGTGCAGTGAATTGGTTTCTTATCATACCCAGAAAGAATACAGCCCACTGCAAACTGTGTCCTTAGTGAAGCTCAAATGTGCTCTTTTCTCTCTTCTTGAATTTCTTAAATATGTTCCTCCATCTTCCTTGGTATGAAGTGTTGCTGTGGAAAACCCTGGTAATAACCTAATATTCTTTCCTGTGTATGCCCCATGCTTTTCACTCTTAAATGGCCAAAGGACTTTTCCCTTTAAAGTCCAGAATTTTAGTAGAATATATCTTGAGGTGGGTTGTTTTGGCTCAGTGATCTTGGGTGCGTTGTGGACTCCTTCAGTGTTTATCTTTTGTTTTTTAGGAATGTTTTCTTGAATTAAAATTTTTAGTATTTGTTCTTTGCTTTCATTTTCTGTGACAAAGTACCCAAAAATGGGTATCTTGAACAACAGAAATTTATCATCTCACAGTTCAGGAGGCCAAAAGTCTAAGATCAAGTTATTGGCAGGGTTGGTTCCTTCTGAGGGCCGTGCGGAAAGGATGTACTCCCAGCCTCTCTCCTCAGCCTGCCAACGGCTGTCTTCTCATCATCTTCCCTCTATGCCTTCTGTGTACAGGGACACCAGTCTTACTGGGTTAGGGCCCCTCTGATGACGTCATCTTAACTTCAGAGAGAGAATCCTCTCTGAAGAGACCCTGTCTCCAAATAAGGTCCCAGTCCTGAAGTGCTGGGAGTTAGGACTTTAACATATGAGTTTGTGAGGAGGGCACATTGAGCTCCTTATAATCTCTTTCTTAATTTTTGATGTTTAAACTTTCACTACTTTCACCTTCCATTTCTCTAATGGGCTGATCTGTTTTTATGTTTTGTTTTCTTTCTCACCTTCTTCTCATGTACCTTGATGTCTGAAGTGTTTTCTGTTCTTCTCAAACATTTCTCAGTGTTTGTAGTTGCCATTAGGCCTCACCCCCAGTCCCTCATACCCCCGATGACTAGAGCAGCAAGTTCTCTTCTCCATGGGCTGTGCTTCACAGCTGGCACCTGCATTTCCAGTGAATACTTGGCTACTAGGCTTCTGTCCTAGGGCCCGTTGTGTGCCCCATTGTTCTCTCTCTCTCTCTCTCTCTCTCTCTCACACACACACACACACACACACACACACACGTCTTGTGTCTGTTGGTGGTTTGCCCCCACTTATTGATACTTCGGCTTCACCTAGTTTTGTTGAATGTTATCCATATCTCACTACTCTCTATGTGGGGATTCAGGAAGATTCAAAACCATACTCCCAGAAACCCCAGAGTGCTCCCCTTGATTTAAGACGTAAATCAGAGCATGTTGCTCAACCACCCAGAGCCTGCCAGCAGCTGTCCTTCACACTCAGACTCAAATCCTAGTTTCTCACGTGGCCTGCCAAGCCCTGCATGCCCTGCTACAGCCTTCCTTCTCCTCTAGTTCCTCCTGCTCTCCCTCTGCTCCAGACCACTGGCATTCTTTGCCTTCCTTGAACTCACCAAATAAAATGCTGCCTCGGGGCCTTTGCACCTCCTCTGTCTGGAATGCTCTCCTCCTAGAACCTCACATGCCTCACTTCTCCTTTATTCTCACATCCCAGGTCACATGACACATACTCAAAGAGGCTGTTTCTGACCATTCTATCTGAAATAGACCCCTCCGCCAGTCTCTGTTATCATGTAGTCTTTTGTCTCCTTCTTAGCATTGAAAACCCGATAAATTACTTTGTTTATTATGGTTTTAACCCCCATTGGCATGGAAGTTCCATAAGAACAGGGAATGACTTCATCTTGTCACATGTGAATCCCTAGCACCATAATAGATGCTCAGGAAAAATGCACGGATGGATGAATGAACAAATAACTGCTCACAGTACACCAGAGACCGGAGTCTCCTATATGAGTTTGTGAGCTCAGAGATAACCAGAAACCGCCCCCAGGTGACTGCATGTCTGAAGTGCCCTGCTCAGATGCCCCACTTTGAAGAACACAGTTCAGGACTGCATGTTCCAGGAAACACTTGCTTTGAGGGTGACAGAAAAGTTCAAGGGTTGGAGAATTCCCAGGCCCCAGATGTTGGGTTGAATTGAGGAAGGCCCCACACACTAAGTCTTTTCATGCATAGCTCATGATGCCAGAGAGTTGTGACTTTTTGTTGTTGTTAATAATTTCAGATTCATAGACATTGCAAAAACAGTACAGAGAGGTGCCCTTTCCCTAGGTTCCCCTGTTGTAAACACGGGCCCTAACTTATACGGCTTCACTACCAGGACTCTGACATACACACCATGCATGTGTAGGTGTACCTCATTTACCACACGTGCAGGTCCGGGTGGGCATCACTACAATCAAGATACTGACCTGCTGTCACCACAAAGACCTCCTTCAGGCCTCCTCTGTCCCCAGTCCCCACCAACCCCACCCTGGCAGCCACTGATCTGTTCTCCCTCTTCACAGTCCTGTTATTTTGAGAAGGTGAGATGGATGGAATCCCACAATGTGTGACCTCGAGACCCATGCAGGTGGCACGTACAGTGTTAACCTGTTCCTTTCCATTGCTGTGTAGTATTCTGTGGCAGAATGTTCCACAGTCTTATCTACCATGCACCTGTTGTGATGTTTTTCTTTTTAAAATCAGCTCCATGTCTCCTGATAGCTTAGATTAATCCTTTCCCTGTCTCGGCCCAGCCTTCCGGAGACTCAGTCACACTCTCAGAGAGCACAGCCATCGTTTCCCATGGCACCACCGGCCTGGTCACGTGGGACGCCGCACTCTACCTTGCAGAATGGGCCATAGAGAACCCGGCTGCCTTTGCTCACAGGTGACCTTGGGGTGCCGGGCAGGGCAGGAAGGCCAGTTTTCTCAGCACAATCTCAGACACAGGCCCCCTTCTCCCACCCAGGATTGTCTTAGAGCTCGGCAGTGGAGCTGGCCTCACGGGCCTGGCCATTTGCAAGACATGCTGTCCCAGCACGTACATCTTCAGCGACTGTCACACCTGTGTCCTTGAGCAGCTCCGAGGAAACATCCTTCTCAATGGCCTCTCATTGGAACCAGATACCACTGACCCTGCAAGGCACCCAGGACATAACACCTACAACTCAGAGAGCCCCAGGGTGATGGTGGCCCATTTGGACTGGGACGTTGTGACAGCCCCTGAGCTCGCTGCCTTCCAGCCAGACGTAATCATAGCAGCAGGTACTGCTTCCTGCCCCGCAGCAACTGGAACAGCTCTACCCAGCGCTCAGCTCTGGGAAGGGGACAGTGTATATCCTGCCAGGCAGAGGAATGATGAGACTTGTAGAAGTGCCACTGTGGGCCTTCAGGGAGACATCAAACTACAGGGCATGGCTCATGGATGCCCTAAAGCCACAGTCCTCCCACTTGACACAGTGGTCACATGTATTCCTGTTAAAATGGTTCCTTCAGATAAATGAACCCAGCTTTTCTCAGCAAAGCCTGAGATGGAGTGCACAGGCCCCAGGGCACCAAAGCCATCTGACCTATTAGCCAGGCTGCAGCTGAGCAGAGAGATTTTTATGTCCCTCCCTTGAATCTGAATGAAATGGCCAGAGCAGACCCATGAAACAGGGGAGCTGAACAGCAGCCCTGCCTCCGCCACCCCCCAGTCTTCAGATGTGGGGCCAAAATGGCCATGGCAGCCCTCTTTTCAGGGCTGCAAGGGACAAGCGTGATTCTCCCCAGGACCATGTCTGATTCCTATACATGTCACAGACACCCAGCCCTGGGGCAGACCTAGGGTCGAACCACAGTGGTTTCAGAGTCAGGGAACGAGCTCTGAGTGCCCCACCCTGGTAAGCGCTTGCTTCTATCTCTACACAGCTCTGTTGCCTGATATTTGCACTTATGACTCCAAGGGCTCTGCCTGCACATCTCTGTCCCAGATCAGGCCCCTATGTTTTTCAGAGACAAGCCCCACATCTCATCTTTGAGGGCATGAGTGGGAGAAGGGCGGGCCCAGCCACTTCAGGCGCAAGGACAGGGTCCTCGACACAAGGGGTGTTTGGCCAACAGCCCCCTTGTCCTCCACTGAGTTCACCCAGTCCCCAGTCCAGCTGACAGTGCTGTGGCTCTGATCCTGGCCTACAGCCCTGAGACCTCCAGGCCCACAGTGGCCAGAACACAGAGCCCGAGCAGCACCTTCCCAAATAAGGGTGCTGACAGGGAGTGAGTGCAGCCAACAAAACAGAAGATCCCTGCAAACAAGAAGTCTGAGACAGAGAGCTGCTTGGGGGGTATTTCATTAAGCATCTTCTAAATAGACCATAGTCAAAGAACTGATTTTTTTTTTTAAAGGAACACCAGTGAGTCCTGGATATTTTCCACTTCATGCAGAGTTTTTCAGCAGCTTTTTTTTCTCTCCGAAGTTTTCCTTTTTAACCATGTCATCTTCTTTGGTCCAGTGTCATGGTTCTAATAAAGCTGCTGGTTTCCAGGCCCCAGCCCTGCTGCTGACGTCAGCACAACCAGGCACCCTCTCTTCTGGATCCTGAATCCTAGAGTGAACCCCTTTCAGTAACCTGAGTTTTTTCATTACAGATGTGTTGTATTGCCCAGAAACTGTCCTCTCCCTGATCAGAGTCCTACAGAGGCTCTCTGCTTGCCTGAAGAACCAGCAGGCTCCTGAGGCCTACATTGCCTTCACCATCCGCAACCCAGAGACCTGCCAGCTGTTCACGAGCGAGCTGGGTGAGCCCTGGGCCCTGGGAGGGGCTGCTGTCTCTAAGAAGCCACCTGGGCCCCCACACAGGACTCCAGAGAGGCAGAAATCAGCAGAGTAAAAGAATGGGGCCCTGAAAACAGACAGACAGGCTGGGCCATCAGCCCACTACCTGCCTCCCACCCCCTCAGCCCCAGGGGGCTTAGTGGAGGAGGCCTGTTCAGCAGAGGAGGCAGGCTGGGGAGCTGTGCTTGGAAGGGGAAGAGGCAGTTTATGCAGCAGTCCTAGAGGTCAGACCAGCAGTCCTACCATGTGTTTAGAGCAGGTTTCAAGGGTCTTCAGGCCCGTTTCCTGGTCTGTGGAACGGAGAAGAGAGGATGGTGAATGCCAGGGGGTGTCAGGGTAGATGACTTCTGGCCACACAGCAGTGGGGTGCAGGCTCCAGCAACTGCGCCTGGTGAACCTGGGCTGCCACTCCCCTCCTTGTCTTCATCTGTGTGGTAGGAACATCCACCTGGGAGGTGACACAGGACCTGGCATTGGGGAGCACTTGGGAACATGGTAGCTGCTGCTATCACTGTATTAAGAACCCAGTAAATGGAAGAAAAACAGGGAGGACTCTGGAGGAGGGGGGCCTCTGCCATTTATACCCCAAACTGGCCCTGCTGTGGCCAGGTACTGTCCTCAGACCGGTCAGCCCCCCAGCACCACGGAGGGGTGTGCTGTCATCCTCCAGTCTCACCCATGGAAATCCTGGGGTGCATGGCGACTAGTGACTGCCTCAGCTCCAGAATGGAGCCAGGCAGCCGACTCCCACCCTCCACTCTCCCACCCCACAACCACCGGCCACTGTCCTGCAATCCCTGTCACGTGCCAGGCCCAACCGGGGCTTGCTTCACACAGCCTGGCTGCAGTGTAGTACCACGCGTGCCCCCCAACCCGCCCCTCCCCAGCACAGCCCCCACAACAGCTGCCTCTATAGGCAAACACCCCCTACGTGTGCCCGTGTCCTATGGACAGCGTGCCCTGTAGCTTTGAAAAAGAATGAAATCCTCCTTCAGATACTATATGAAAAATCTCTATACTATAGTTTAAGTGAAGAAAGCAAAGTACCAAACACCATATATATATATATATATGTCCCCATTTTATTGAGAGAGGAAGAGGGAGAACCCTTTTTTTTTTTCTTTTGTTTTTGTTTTTGAGAGGGAGAATCTTAAGCAGGCTCCATGCCCAGTGGGGAGCCCAACATGCAGCTTGATCTCACAACCCTGAGATCATGACCTGAGCTGAAATCAAGAGATGGATACTTAATGAACTGAGCGACCCAGGTGCCCCAACTCCTTCTATTTTTAAAAATAATCCTCTCCATATTCATATGTATATAGGGAAAAATCTGAAAGAACATAGACCAATTAACATTTGTTATACTTGGTGGCAGGATTATAGACACACACACACGTGTATTTTTTTTTTTTTTACATAAGCTCTAGGCCTGGTGTGGCACTTGAACTCATGAACCCAAGATCAAGAGTCCCAAGTTCCACTGACTGAGCCAGCCAGGAACACTGACACTTGTGTACTTTTAATATTTCATTTTTATAATTACTTTCATTCATAAAACACTAATGTCAAAATGATCCTTGCCAAGGGCTCTTCAGGCATCTGTGCTTATGAGGAGGATGTAAGCCCTTCTGCATATATCTAGCCTCTGCCAACAGGCACCAGGCTGAGTGGTCAGGAAACCCAGACAGGTCTGTGACCTTCTAGGAAAGGTATGACCCAGAAAACAGGTGGCAAATGTGGCTGCCATGCACCATTTAAAAACTCAATTCTTGGTCCTATCCCTGAAGGCTGATTCTAGGTGTCCAGATGGGGCCCAGAAGTCTGTGGTTTGTATATACCCCCCAGCCTGTCCTGCAGCCCCACATTATATAGGTGGTGTCATGTCCCCAGACCCCACCATCCAGAGACACATGTTGTATTTCCAGGCCAAGCTGGGATCCCATGGGAAGCAGTGCCTCATCACAACCAGAAGCTGTTTCCCTACGAAGAGCACTCAGACATGAAAATTTTGAAATTAATGCTGTAGGTTTACAAACGTTTTTAAAGATCAACATGAAAATTAAATCACCATCCTGGAAAGAATTTTCATGTGGCAAAGCTGATAAAATTTTCACTGGACTTGAATGCTTGAAGAATGTTAAATTCAGAATCAGGACTGCAAACTGTGTTCTAATAAAATATAAACTATTCAAGTGGGTGCCTCTTTCTGTCACTAGTTCTAGTTCTTAAGTGAATCTCTATAAATCAAAAATGAAAATTTTTGCTCAGAAATAAGCATTTCATTTATGCAAATAAAAACATGTATCAAGTATGTCTCCCCATCCCACCCCCAAGCCTGCACCCACACCCCTCATGAAGCCAAGCTGCTTCAAACTCATTGTAGACGTTACAGAGCAGCAGGCTGTGGTACCTGTCCTTACAGCAGGAATGAAATACCAGGGACACAATGGGACAGATGCTGGGAGAAGCAGACACCGTAAGACAAAAACAGGTCAAAGAGATGTTGAAGATACCACACGCAAATAACAGGAAAGTAATACAGTGGGGAGAAAGAAACCCAGACAGGTCATGAGTCTCTCATATTCAGAGCCTCCGGGGAGGAAACCAGGCTGAACCAGCTTCCTGGTCCACAAACTCCAAGTCATTAAAAAATTTCACTCCGCAGCCGTCCTTCCAGCTGCTGTCCACAGGGAGGCGCTGTTCTAAAGCATTTGCCCAGGGCTAAGAGGAACTGGGCCACACTCAGGAGCACTGTCTTCCGCTCAAGCAGTCACCGGTCCATAAGCAAAGGCAGCACCCTCTGCTTCCAGCTCTCATCCCAACGAAGCTGCTCTGACTCCCGGAGGTTCTTCCGGAACTGGTTTAGTTTGCCAGCAGAATCAGGAAACTTTGAGAAAAGCATCTAGAAGAATAACGACCAGAACTTACTCATCACTGCTTCCCACCCTTGTCCCAGGTCCCACCCTAGAGCTGTCCCTCCTTCCCAGGAGCCTAGACTCCTGTCCCCCTCCAAACACAGGCTCCCAGACCAGTGATCCTACCGAAACCCTCCATCACCGCACTTGAAGAACCACTACCAGTGTCCCAGAGCCCCCAGAGCCACGGCTCTGGCCCAGCTTTCACAGCAACCTTGGCTAAGCTTGACACAGCTCTGACCCCGATATCCCAGACCCAGCAAGCCCCTTCCTCACGTGGCATAGGAGACCCTCAAGTCCCAGCCATGCTCCATCCCCTACTCTGCTCCTCCTTGACAGTGCGGCCCAGACTGCAGCGTTTTCCATCCACACCATGCCCTGTGGCAGCCCTTGGCCACTGCTGTTCTGTCCACCCACAGCACCCACCCTCAGCCTCCGCCCACCACTGTCCAGCCCACGTGCTAGAACTCGGCATCTGTGTTCTTTCCTGCTAAACTACATCAGGTGTTTGCAAAATAAGCCCAGGGGCCAACTTCGACCCCCACCTGTCTCTGCAAGTAGTTTTACTGGAACACAGCCCCATCCCTATGAGCCCCCACTCACAGACTGTGGTTGCTTTCATGTTACGGCAGAGCTGAGGACTTCTGAGACTATGGCAAAGCAAAAACATTTTCTATCTGGGCCTTTCCAGAAAGTTTGCTGTCCCTGGTCTCAACTGCAAAGAATGATGAACCCATCTTTTCTAATAAGTGTGAGCACCCTTTGAAGACTCCCACCCCCACCCCCAGCCCTGCAAAACTGCTTCATGAAGCTCCCTTCACTCACTCCCTAGTGGCTCACTCCCTAGATAGAGCACATGGTCCACCAGCTCCAGCATCACCAAGTGGTATAAGCTCCACAAACCCAGAGAGCAGTCAGGGCCGCACCCACACGGAGCGCATGGAGGCCCAGCCTCTGAGACCACTGCTCCCTGCCTCAGCTGTCACCCAGACCCAGCACAGGCCTGCCCAGACCCAGGAGCAAAGAATCAGGGCAGAGCTCAGCCTGGCGTGGGGGCAGACGTGGCTACCTGCAGCTGGGCTGCCAGCTCCTCAGAGTCCTCGAAGACCAGGCCATTTTCCTCATGTTTCACGAGCTCGTGTAAGCTGCAGAGAGAATCACAGACCTGAGAGCTGCCTGGAAAATCCCCACGGTGCCCACGGTGCCCACGGTGCCCACCCGGACTCCCCATCCCACCCCTCCCACGGTCAGTCTGCTTGCAGCGAGTCTGTTCTTAGGTTTGGCATCTGAATAGAAAAAAAAGGCCTCGAGGGACATATACACATTAAAAATCCAAACTGATTCCAAGAAGGAGGAACAGTGAGCACATACTTTGACCTTTTCTGCTACAGGCTCTTTTCTCTGAGAACGTGCTCAATGAGCTCTCCATTTTTTTTTTTTTTTTTCTTAATTGCACAGCAGAGAAACAAGGTAAAAGGCAACCGCACTAGAGGGAGACCTGGCACATTAAGGATGACTTTTCTGGGTCAACAAGGAGTTAATCCCAATGTGCCCGGAGCTCAGGGTCGAACATCCTGTATTTTCCATTCAGAGGCTGGCTCCTGAGCCAGTGGTGGGGCTATTATTTCTAGAACCTCTCCTAACACCGCCCTCTCCAAACACCCATCTTTGCCAGGAACAGTGGAGACAGAATCACACTCATTTAACTGATTCCAATTCAACTCTTATGAGCCCAGACAAAAGGGACACAGAAATAAAACCATGTCAGCTGTGCCGGCAATTCCATCCACCACTCTATCCATGAGCACAGGCTCCCTAAGTGGAATATTTAAGACTCATACTTTTTATTCAACATCAGCTCTAAGTGGAAGTCCACTCCTTCAACAGGGTACAGCCCACCCACAGAAAGCCCACGGGCCCTACTCCCAAGGACCACCTGGCAATGCTGCATGATTTTCCAGGAGAATTCCTTGAGCAATTCCAATCTTACTGACAAAATCCTCCCTCCCCCCACCCTCCCGCCACCACAGCTGATCTGAGAACCTAACTCCGTGAACATTCGGTTTCTGCTCCTACCACTGGAAGTTCACAGCGCACACAGGCAGACAGCACCCAAACATGTCCACCACCTTCATGGGCAGGTCCAGGCCGCTGGAGGACTTGTGCAGGCACACACCCAGGTCTGCCGAGCCTGCAGGGTTGGGGCGAGGGGGGCAGTCAGAGCGCAGGCCCATGCACCCCTAGAACACAAATCCTGAAAGGACTGTGGATCGTCACCTCAGCATAGGGAATGGAAAGCAGGGTAACAATGCCCCCAGGCCCACATACAACTGGCTGAGTTGGCCAAGCAGCCTGGAGAAGAGCAGACACACAGCGCTTCTCCCCAACAGCCATTCCCGGCCACTCGGCCCTGTTTGAAAATGACCTGCCCATCACGGGTAGTTTCAGTCAAACAGACTCCCTTTGTCTACTTAACCACATGTATTTTGAAAGAATCAGTAGTAGTTATTGTTAAAGGGGTTCAGAATTTCTGCTTGGGGTGATGAAAATGTTTTGGAAATAGACGGGTGATGATTGTATAACACTTTGTATGTAAATAATGCTACTGAGTTGTACATATACTTAAAAATGGAAAAATCATTAAAACAGCAAGTTTTTACTGTATGTTTTACCACACTATTAGGGAAAAAAAAAAAACAACCCCATAGCACATCCAACAGAAAACCAGCTGTCACTGTGGAAATAAAGCCAAATAAACAACTTTGCATCACTAAATACTGCCTGGGAACTCCTGCCAACCAAAGGCTTTCCATCTTGACACTGCCGGAAGATGAGGCCTTTCGAGACATGTCAGCACGAGGCCAGCACCCTCTCCCGGAGAAAGGAAGATGAAGGAGGATTAGGGACCCAGGGGAGTCAATGGTGCTTAACACATTATTTCTGCATCTCCCAAGCCACTACCCTCCCAGACTTGGGGAACGGGGAACCCCAACCCAAGGCCAGGCCCAGCCCTTCTGCCCAGATGGAAGAGCAGGACTGAACGGAGGGCTTGGAGGTTGAGAAGACAGAACCCTGATAAACAGGTGTAGGGCCCCGTAGGTGGGAGAAGCTGGCGTATCAGGAAGCAGCCTGATCTCCTGGAGGATAGCCAAGAGCTCCTCTGACAGGTTCCTGGCAGGTGGCATCTCCCAGCCCCACACAGCCCCTAAGCAGGGCCCAATCCAGCCTGAGGCCTGTGTGTCTATGGCCCTGGAGCTAAGAATGGCTTTTAATTTTTAAGATTACAAAACAAAGACTATGCAATAGAAGCAAATGAGACATTCACTATCGGACCCTTTCCAGAAAAACTCTGTCCCTGCCGTGTCCTAGAACATTCCCCTCTAAACCCCAGCTCTCTCCCTGTAGGCTGCCGGCTGGATGCCCTTACCTAGAAGCAGGGGATAGTCCTCAGCCTCCAGCCACGGCGTACAGACTTGGATGTGCTGGAAACGCTTCTGGCTGATGAGGCCGCCATAATACTCCTTCAGAGGACCTTTGCCTTGCCAAGAAGATCTCAGTCACTGCACTGGACCCATCTCTGGCCCCATCCCACAGCCTCAAGCCTCAGAACCCTGCAGAGGTGTTAGCGGAAGGCCCACACTCTGAAGATGTGATCAGGTTCCCATTTGGCCCCTTCCAGACCACCAAGGGGAATGCACCCGGACCACTGAAGCCATGGTCCCCCCCAAGCAACCTGCATTAAGAGGGCCTCAGGCTTGGAAGGTGGCCAGGCACCAGAGTGCCAACTGGATACAACTTCTCGCCCAGACTGGTCTATGTCTTCCCTGATGCCCCAGGTGGCACAGGGTATACAGTGGGTTCCTAGCTGCCCCTGAGAACTCTGGCCAGGAGGAGGGGAGTACAAGGTGGGGGAGCTTGCCAGGACTCTGCTCCAACCACAGCTCTTTGCTTCTCTCTCTCCCCGCTAGCCTACTCAGGAAGTAATTTTATGTTGAGCTCTTTAAAATAGACTCTTTCATTAGAAAAAAAAAAAAAATGCCTGGAAACCACTGCATACAAGTAAAACTCAGTATCTATGAGGCTATGCTATCCAAGATTCAACCAGAAGCCACAATCCTGCTGTCAGGCCCCTCTGAGCCTCAGTTTCCTCCTCTATCAAGCTAGTATAGAAAACCCTACATCAGAGAGCTGTGGTCAGGACTGACAAGACAACCAACACCACATGCCTGGTGTGAGGAAGGCACCTAATAAAGGCAGATGCCTTCTGCAGGCCCTCCCCGCAAGCACCCCATTTCATACAGGAACATGGACAGTCCCTGGCAATACCTGTTATCACACAGACCAGAGAAGGAAGGCTCTCTCCGTCTAGGATCAGCTGTTCAAACTCTATGTTTAAAAAAATAAAATGATAACCAGGATTACTATCTCATCAGGTGAGTGCAGGCTGGGGGACGGGACGGTTGCGGGGGAGGTAGCCTCTCCCAGCCACAAGATCACTCTTCCAGAGGTGGCATTTCAGATCTAGGGCCTGGTTAGTCAGTGACCCAAATGGGGACTCAAAGAGTCACCACCTCCACCACCCACGTCCTTAGGCTGACCCACTCAGTGGCCCTGGGGGCAGGAACATGCTGTAGGAGACACCATGCAAGGCCAGGTGAGCACCTCACGGCTCAACAGCCCCTGACAAGCTCCTGCTCACAGCCACACACCTACTTTCTAATGCCGCCAGCAAGATGGAGAAGTCTTCATCCTCTATAAGAAAAGAGACCAAAGTGTCATTGGCTAATTTCTAGATGCTTCCCATCCCAGCTCAAGGCCACCCCCCTTCTCATCGGGTCCCCAGTGTCCTCAAATACACATGGGGCGCAGGCTCAGCCAGGCACTCAAACAAGCCCCAAGTGCCCGGAGGGGTCCTAGACCTGTCCAGCTGGTGCTGCTGATCAACAGGGCCGGTCGCCCACGAAGATACGTCACCACCCCACTCTGACAGTCCCGCTCTGTGAAGGCAGACCTCTCTGTTGCTGGGTCCAGGCGTTCAGAGCTGAAGGAACAGAAACAGAGCCCATGAGATGTCACAGAGCAAGGCTTCAGGCCCCAGGACGGTGATCGCCTGCCAGAGTGAGGAGTGAGGCCAGCAGACTCCCAACAGTCAGGATGCGGCCATGTCAGCCCCGACCTCCAGTCTCTGTTGCAAAACTCAGCTCTACTGTTGCTGAACAAAAGCGGCCATGCACGGTGCATTACTCGGTGAGTGTACTGTAGAGCCATAAAACTTTATTTACCAAAAGAGGCAGCAGGCCTATGGTCACAGTCTGCCAACCCCTGGATTAGGGGATTCCCTAATCTTGTCTGCAGCCAGAACAAGAGAGGCCAGAGCAGCAGTGAGGAGCCAGGGTCAGGGGAGCAACAGGGACAGCTGTGAGGAGGTGGGGACAGGTGGGACAGCAGGAAGCACAAGAGAAGACAGATAAAGACTGAAGATGGGACACCTACCGGGCCTTAAATGCAGAGTAGGTGCAGCCCAGCTTCATAAACAGCTGGTGTTGCAGGTCCAAGGGTGTCTCTTTAAAGAAAGAGGCTGGCTTGTCATAGACGGTCACAGCTCTGCAATGAGATCACTGGCGGCTCTAGAGAGAGCTAGAGAAAGGGCTAAGGCATACAAGATTCAGGGGGATCCAAAAAATAAGGGCATTCAGAGGATCCACGACTCGGACAAGGACACTAAGAAGCTTCAGAATTACTTGGGAAGCTCAGAGACATGTTCTAAGACCAAAACCACATGGACAGTCTGGTCTCCTCCCCCCTCGGCTTCCCAAAACCAGTAATCATCTCCCCAGACCCCTGAGCATTTGTGGCTGCCTCGCCAACACGACACAGCAGGCACTGCAGCTGGGACCAACCATGCTTGGAGCCCCTCGCCTCCCCAGGCCCCTACTTGATGCCCCAGTTCTCTGCCAGATCTTCCCGCATCGAGTTGGTCACACATAGATTCAGGTGGGACAGGCGCCCGCAGAGCTTCTCGTACCTGAAAAGACATATCACCATTCAGCCAGGAGCCCTGGACCCACCACTACTGCCACCACCCCCACTTGACTTGATACCTTCTGGTACACAAGAGCACAGGGCTGGGGGTTTCCCAAATCGAGTTGCTGGTGAGGTGCCTCCCCAGAGTCTGCGCTGAGTTCCGTCTGTACTATTTCTTTTTTTTTAAGATTTTATTTATTTATTTGACAGACAGAGATCACAAGTAGGCAGAGAGGCAGAGAGAGAGAGAGAGGAGGCAACAGGCTCCCTGCTGAGCAGAGAGCCGGATGTGGGTGGGGCTCGATCCCAGGACCCTGGGATCATGACCTGAGCCCAAGGCAGAGGCTTTAACCCACTGAGCCACCCAGGCACCCCTGTACTATTTCTTTTACACCTTTAAGTCATATCGCTTTTTAGCTTAAATACAGTTAGAAACATTATCTCAGGGTGCCTGGGCGGCTTAGTAGTTAAGCATCTGCCTTCAGCACAGGTCATGATCCCAGGGTCCAGGGATCGAGCCCCACTTCTCCCTCTCCCACTCCCTCTGCTTGTGTTCCCTCTCCTGCTATCTCTCTCTGTGTCAAATAAATAAAATCTTAAAAAAAAAAAAAAAAGAAAAGAAAGAACGAACCTTTCTCTACAGAAGGGAAAATCCAGGCTCTCCTGCCACCAAAGGAAGAAATGTAATAAAGCCTTCATTATTAAATTTTACCCACACTGTACTCTTGCTGCAGAGGCTGTGGGGCTGGGCTTGTGGGTTACCAAGGGATGGTTTTAAAAATCTGAGAGAGGTGTTAGCAGCAGATTAGCCCCCAGTGGAGACCTGAGCCCTATACCATGGCAGAAGTGAAAGTGAAAGGGGAGGAAGCACTCAAGGTTGCTGAATGCCCCTGGTGTACCACAGCCCACTCCTCACTCAGGATGCGGAGGAGGCAAGAGAGCTGGACAGCTTGGGACTGAACTGTGGTCCTCACACTTACTACCTGTGTGGCAAGCAGCAAAGTGGTGCTGGACCTTGGTTTCCTGGCTTGTAAAAGGAGAGTGACCAGAGGACATCCTCACCAGGGGCAGCGAAGACTGAATGGGATAAAGGGCCTGGCATGCAGCAAGTACTCCACGATCACTTGCTGCTGCTGCTGCTGCCACAGCTATTACGACCCTTGGTGAATGACCCATCAGGGTCAGATACTGCCCACTCGGGCTCAGAGCACGACTCTTCCTGCTCTGCAGCCAATCTGCTCCCGCAGGCCCTTCTTTCTTGCTGTCTCACTGGTTGCAGCCGACTGGGGCCTGTGTCCCCATCCCCCAACAGCACCCCCAGTTTTTACTTGGGGATCTAATCTGGGGGCACCTGGGACCCCAGGTCTGACAGCAGAGCACTTCCCCTAAACCTGAGGTATCGGGGTACTGCAGCACCCCCACCCCAGTGGAATGTCAGAGCCTGACAATCAGAGAGGTTCCCTTTCTCTACTGAGCCTGTCAGGGTGCCAGGAGAGCCCCCAACACAAGAGAAACACCTCCAGGACGGAGTGCGGAGAAATGACAGCGGGTCCTGATGACATTTTTTGAGTCAAAGTCAGCCATGTCTCTGGACTTTGCAGTTTCAGGACCAACAAAAGTCTGCCTTGGCTTAGGCCCATCTCTGTACTTGTAACCAGAGTCAGTCTAATCCCCCAGCCTTGCCCTTACTTCACAGAGCACCTGGGGGACCAGCTTCACCAGGTCTCTGCACTGGCCCTTTTTCCTACCCGGTTCAGGGAAGGTGTCTGTACCCTCTTCCCAGACACTCACCACTTGGCCAGCAGGACAAGGCGGTGACTGGGGCCATGCACCAGCCCCATAATGGAGTAGCCATAGTTGTGCCAGTCGATGACGAGCTTGCTCCCACAGAGGCAGCCCACAAACCAGCAGACAGCGATGGCAGGTAAGCCCGGGGGGTTCTGGGAAAGAGATATTTGAATGAAGAGAAGGAAACCCAGACCACGGTCAACAATAAACTGACTGAAAACAGTGGCAACATAAATGGCAAAGAGCCAATGATCTTTACAAAGCTCTTGGTAATTAATAAGCAGAAGAAAGACCCTCTTCCTCACCAAAAAAGGTGTAAAAACTCATAAAGGAGGGGCACCTGGGTGGCTCAGTGGGTTGAGCCTCTCTGCCTTCAGCTTGGGTCATGATCTCGGGGTCCTGGGATCGAGCCCCATGTTGGGCTCTCTGCTCAGCGGGGACCCTGCTTCCCCCTCTCTCTCTGTCTGCCTCTCTACCTACTTGTGATCTCTCTGTCAAATAAATAAATAAATAATCTTTTTTTAAAAACTCATAAAGGAAATAAAATTGACCATCCTGAAAAGCCCAAGGCCACCAAAAATCAAGGAGATAAAAAATAGCCAAAGAGGTGCATTTTTCACCTAGCAGAATGTAACCTCTAAGACACCTAACAATAGAGAGGGGTGGTGAGGACATGGGAGAAGAGGCATCCCCACTGGATGGGGGAAAAACTGGCTCAACCTTATTCTAGGACTATCTAGTAACACACCACAATATTTTAAAAGTGCATGAACTCTGGAGTGCCTAACTGCTATGTTGATAGAGCAGTGACCCCCTTTTTATTTTTTAAGACTTTATTATTTATCTGAGAGGCAGAGAGAGAGCGCGCAAGTGGGAAGGAGGGGCAGAGGGAGAGGGGCTCTGCTCTCCCCACTGAGTAGGGAGCCCAAAACTGGGCTCAATCCCAGGACCCCAAGACCATGACCTGAGCAAAAGTCAGACACTTAACTGACTGTGCCACCCAGGCACCCCAGAACATATGACTCTTCATCTCAGGATTTTGAGTTCAAGCCTCATGTTGTGCATGAGGCCTACTTAAAAAAAAAAAAAAAAAAAAAGGAAAAAAAGTTTAAAAAGAGCATGAACTCTGATTAAGCACAGGAATTTACCCCACAAAGAAACTGCAAAAAACATATGGTCACTTGTGCTCTTTGCTGTGCTATTTGTAAAAGTGAAAAATCTAGAAGTATCTGAATGTCTGTTAAAATGAAATAAGTATGTTAAGAGCATATCATATATTGGAATCCAGTGCAGCTAATTAAAAGAAGGTGTTTTTATATGTTAAAAAGCAGTGAATGGGAGAGTCTGAGAGCCTAATTCCAGAACCAGACCAACTACTTGGTTCAAATCTTTACTCCAGTATTTCCTAGATGTGTGATGACAGGGCTATTTACAGAACCTCTCTAGACCTAAGTTTCTTCATCTCTAAAACATGGGTCATACAAGACCCTACTTATTAGAATTGTGAGGAATTGGATGAATTAATACAGACATATAGATATGTAGTAAGTACAGTCTAAGACTCTGTCTATAATGACAAAATAACAGAATGAATGAGTACCATTAATACAATGGACACACACCGTAAGCTCTTACTCATGTTTTAATAAGTCTATACACACACAAATATGCAATTTATTCACCAATTTGCCTTTTTTTTTTTCAAAAATTTTATTTATTGGGGTGCCTGGGTGGCTCAGTGGGTTAAAAGCCTCTGCTTTCAGCTCAGGTCATGATCTCAGGGTCCTGGGATCAAGCCCCACATCGGGCTCTCTGCCTGTCAGGGAGCCTG
This sequence comes from Mustela nivalis, assembly GCF_964662115.1. Classification (NCBI taxonomy): domain Eukaryota; kingdom Metazoa; phylum Chordata; class Mammalia; order Carnivora; family Mustelidae; genus Mustela; species Mustela nivalis. The sequence continues at coordinate 35,299,241 of NC_139038.1, forward strand.
CTTCCTCCTCTCTCTCTCTCTCCGCCTGCCTCTCTGCCTACTTGTGATCTCTGTCAAATAAATGGATAAAATCTTTTTTAAAAAAATTTATTTATTTATATGACAGAGAAAGAGAGAGAGAGAGACAAAGAGTACACGCACAGAGGCGCCTGGGTGGCTCACTGGGTTGAGCCTCTACCTTCAACTCAGGTCACGACCTCAGGGTCCTGGGATCGAGTCCCACATCAGGCTCTCTGCTCAACGGAGAGCCTACTTCTCCCTTTTTATCTGCCTGCCTCTCTGCCTGCTTGTGATCTCTGTCAAATAAATAAATAAAATCTTAAAAAAAGGGGCGCCTGGGTGGCTCAGTGGGTTAAGCCGCTGCCTTCGGCTCAGGTCATGATCTCAGAGTCCTGGGATCGAGTCCCACATCGGGCTCTCTGCTCAGCGGGGAGCCTGCTTCCTCCTCTCTCTCTCTGCCTGCCTCTCTGCCTACTTGTGATCTCTCTCTGTCAAATAAATAAAATCTTTAAAAAAAAAAAAAAAGAAATCTTAAAAAAAAAAAAGAGGGGGCGCCTGGGTGGCTCAGTGGGTTAATCCGCTGCCTTCGGCTCAAGTCATGATCTCAGAGTCCTGGGATCGAGTCCGGCATCGGGCTCTCTGCTCAGCAGGGAGCCTGCTTCCTCCTCTCTCTCGCTCTCTCTGCCTGCCTCTCTGCCTACTTGTGATGTCTCTCTGTCAAATAAATAAATAAATAATCTTTTTTAAAAAAAAAAAAAAAGAGTGCACACACAGGCAGGGAAAGTGGCAAAGGGACAGGGAGAAGCAGGCTCCCCGCTGAGCAGGGAGCCCCATGTGAGGCTGGACTCAGGACCCTGAGATCATGGCCTGAGCTGAAGGCAGATGCTCAAACGACTAAGCCAACCAGGTGCTCCACAATTTGCACATTTTAAAAGGCTGGAAAGTAAAGGAAGCTTAACAGTGATTCTCATAGGACGACGCAAGGCTGACGTTTACCTGGAGAAAGATGTAGGCTGCTGGCTCCCTGCACATCAACTTCCACAGCAAGTGCACAGACTGAAATATAACTTTGACTCCATACTGGAAAATGTAGGGCCCAACTACAAGTCAAAAAACAGTTGTTACTCCCGAAGGAATTCTTGGCAATGTGTAGAACCCCCCACCCGCCCAACACAGACACAGATTCAGAGGGATCTGGAGTTCACTGCATCCTACCTGGAAGTTTCTGAAGTTCTGTCAAACTCACAATCTGAATTCTGTTGTTCTGCAAGAGCTCATCATAGGGTCTGGAGTCTGAAAAGAATGTACCCTTTAATGTGGTGGACAGGGCAATATAAAGTCAGATGATCCAGCAGCTCAGGCTGAATAGTGAAGAATGTTTTGGAAAATAAGAAATTTTCTCTCTGTTCCCCATAGCCAGAATAGAGCATTGAGGACACTTCCTGTCCAGACTCTCCCCACAGAGGGAGGGCCTGAATCTTACCCACTTTTATTTACTTAACACAATGCCTGGCACACAGTAGGTACTCCAGACAATCTAGAGCTCCCTGGATGGTGGAATTACCCCACAACAGGCAGACCCCTAGGAAGTTCCACTCCACTCCACTTTCTGATGACACCTTCAAAACAGGGCCAGAGGCAACCAGTGCTACTCCCCTTTTTCCCTGATACAGGACTGAGGTTCCCTCTAAAGATGTCATCCTGCTTCTGCATACTGAGAGTAAAAGCTGGACATGCGGCACAAATGAAACCTCTCCTGCCTGCAGACTCTGCACTGAGGGTGTGGAATGGAGAGGAGACAAGTCCTCTGAGACACAGACTGACAAAGTAGCCACAAGGAAGTATGGTTATCGTCACTGACCCTGGAGTCACACACACCTGGGTTCCAATCCGTCTTTCTATTCACTAGAAAGTAATGTGAGACTATGCAATGAATTCACTTAACACAGTCCTGACATATGGCAGTCACTCCGTTAACGCTGGCTGTTCCTAGATACCCATCCAGCAAAGGTTGGGCAGAAACCTAGCCATCAGGGCCACTACCCAGGCCATCCAATTTCAGAGAGCTGCCCGAGGTAGGAGAGAGGAAGGGGCGTCCCCGCCCCAGCTCCCCTGCGTAGGTCAAAGCCGCTGGTTAAAAGCTGAGAGTGCAGCCTCCCTCCCAGTCTCCCGGGCACTCACTGCAAAAGCCCAGAAGTGTCACGGAGAAGCCGCTCTTGGCAAACGACAACGCGTGGTACTGCATGCGGGGACTGCGACCCACGTCCCCCAGCACCACAATGATCACGTGCCATTTCGCGCGCCCCTGACGCCAGCGCTTCCACGAGACCAGCAGTAGTAGCAGCAGAGACGTGGCCACCGCCAGCAGGGCCACACAGGAAGCCGCCATTCTGGCGGGCCGACAGCAGTCACGTGACCGCCCTCCCCGCGCCAGCGACGCAGTGCGCAGCCTCAGACACAGCCTGTCGGAGATGGGCGGAGAGAAAGAGGAGGTGAGGAGGTGGTTCCCTAAGCGGAGGCGCATGGAACTTCGAAGGAGCCTCTGCTGGCCAAAAGTTGGTGATGCTATGGTAAAGATCCTTCTAAGAATCTAGGAACGCTTTTTCTCAAAATTCTAAGATAACTTCAAATACAGTGAAACAGGGGCGCCTGGGTGGCTCAGGTCATGATCGCAGGGTCCTGGGATCGAGCCCCGCATCGGGCTCTCTGCTGGGCTGGGAGCCGCTTCCTCCTCTCTCTCTGCCTGCCTTTCTGCCTACTTGTGATCTCTGTCAAGTAAATAAAATCTTAAAAAAACAAAAAGTTTTCGTATTGGCCAGTTCCATTTTTCTAAAATCAAAACTACCCTTTAAGGTCGGTTGGATGACATAGTCCCAGGCCCTTAAGGGTGGACTCTTGATTTCGGGTGAGGTCATGATCTCAGGGTGGGGAGATGGAGCCTGCAGGAGCGGGGGTTGGGGGGGGGTGTTGTCCGGCGTCCAAGCTCAGAGGGGAGTCTGCTTGAGATTCTCTCCCTGTCCCTCTGCCTGTCTCCCCACTTGGTGCATTCAGTCTCTCTCTATCTAATAAATAAATCTTAAAAAACAAAAAAACTCCCCTTTACTGTTAGAAGTCAGGAGAACGACCTGCCTTGGAGGACGGGGTGTGAGTGGGAGGGGGCCAGTACGGAGCTGGTGGAATAGGGCTCCTCAAGGTGTCTTTCTGGATCTGGGTAGGTGTGGTCCTTAGCAGCAAACTTGTTTGTTTTTCCGGATGTATGTTGTACTTGAATAAAACGTTTATAAAGAGAAAGGGAAAAGGACAAAGAAGGAAGTAAAACACACAATGATTTCAAGTGTATGTGGTTAAGAAGGAAAGTTTTTCCCACTGACAGTCTCATTTTACCCCCTAAAGTAGTCACACTAAAGAGTTTAGTGTGTGTACATGTGATAGCCTTTTAACTTTGAACAGGGTCCTCTTGCTGAGAAACACTGAGAGCATTTTGGTAAATCCCCCCTCACTGCCCTCAAGCTTCTTCTCTCACTCATGCACTGGACCAAAAAATAAAAAATAAAACTCCTTTGATAAGAGCCTAGACAGGGCAGCACCTTACAGAGTGGTTCCAGTGTCCCTAGAGCCCAGCTCAAGACTTAGCATGTGTGTCATATTTGCTTCTCACAATAACCTTGTGACTCCTTTTTTACCAAAAAGGATGTTGAAGATCATACCATTAGTGAGTAAGTGACAGAGATAGGGCTTGAAAATTAAGCTAAAGAGAGAAAGGAAAGATTAGTAAATATGTAGAGATAGGAGGGATAGGCAGACAGATAGGGAGGGCAGCCTCCTTAGTCCCTCAGTTGCAAGTGCCGGGGCTGTAAGGCTGGAGGACACACCCTGCCCACTCTGTCCACCCCCTTTGGTGGGATGTGGCTGGAATCTGGAAACCTCAGCCTGGTGGGTTTCATAATCTTGGGCAAGTCACTCTCCTTCGGTTGGCTTTCCTGACCTGTAAGTGAAGGAGGGGACATCCCATCTCAAACGGGCCCTTCAGCCCTGATGATCTAAGAGTCTAAGGACCAGATCCCATGGTTATGACAAACCAAGAGTAAATGCCATGCTCCGAGGATGAAACCCTGGCTGGCAAAGGAGTCAGGATTGCTTCTCTAGGGAAAAGGAACAAGATGCATCACCAGTCAGAGGTGTTTCAGAGCTCAGCCAGCTCTGCTTGTCCTGCCTGCCCGTTTGCTATACATCACATATGAAATTCAGTCCTTCCAAAGGTCAGGAGGGTTTGTTTCACCTTTAGAGACTAGAGATTGAACCCCAGCAGGATCGCCTGATTCTTAAGATGTGGACTCAGGCATTGGATTTCCTGTACCACCTCATACTAGCTGTGAGACAGTAAGTCACAAGAAATCACTTACCTTGTCCCCTAGAGCCTCAGATTTTAAGTTATAAAAGGGAATAAGAATAGGACCCACTTGGGTGCCTGGGTGGCCCAGTCGGTGAAGCATCTGCCTTCGGCTCAGGTCATGATCAAGAGTCCTGGGACCAAGTCCCACATTGGGCTCCCTGCTCAGCGGGGAATCTGGTACTTTCTCTCCCCCTCCATCTGTGCACTCTCTCTCTCTCTTGCTTTCTCTCAAGTAAATAAATAAAATATTTAAAAAATAGAATAGGACCCACTTCAGAGGCTGTTGTAAGGATTAACTGAAGTGACGATAGTGACGAGCTTCTCCAAGAACATTCATTCTCAGTGGCACACCCAAGGGAATAAAAAAATGGTTGTTGGGGAGAAAAAAAAAAACTTAACTCTCCTTATATGTAGGGCACAGTTAGAGACACAGTACACAAACAAATATATGGTATAACTGCAATATTAAAATGTCATGGTGTGGGGTGCCTGGGTGGCTTAGTGGGTTAAGCCTCTGCCTTCGGCCCAGGTCAGGATCTCAGGGTCCTGGGATCGAGCCCCACATCAGGCTCTCTGCTCGCCAGGGAGACTGCTTCCCTCTCTCTCTCTCTGCCTGCCTCTCTGCCTGCTTGTGATCTCTGTCTCTCTGTCAAATAAATGAATAAAATCTTAAAAATAAATAAACAAAATGTCATGGGGTCACCAAACAAAAACGTATGCATGAGGAACCCTCATATATCACTGGTAGGAATGTAAGATGATGCATCCCCTGTGGAAAATATTTTGGTAGTTCCTCAATAAGTTAAACATAGACTTACCACAGGCTCCAACACCTGCCTCATAGGTATATGGCCAAGAAAACTGAAGACAGGTTTTGAAACAAAAACTTGTAAGCAGATATTTATTTCAGCATTATTCACAGTAGCAGAAAGGTGGAAATGACTCATATGTCCATCAACAGTTGAATGGCTCGGATATAATGGGATCTAGCTGCACAGCGGGACGTTATTCAGCCATAAAAAGGAATCAAGTCCTGAGGTTCCTGGGTGGCTCAGCGCATTAAGCTCAAGTCATGATCCCAGGGTCCTGGGATCAAGCCGCAGCACATCGGGTTCTCTGCTCAGCAGGGAGCCTGCTTCCCCCTCTGTCTCTGCCTGCCTCTCTGCCTACTTGTGATCTCTCTCTCTCTCTCTCTGTCAAATAAATTTAAAAATATTTTTTTTTAAAAAAAGGAATCAAGTCCTGATTCATGCTACAACATGGATGAACCTGGAAAACATCATGCTGAAGGAAAGCAGTCAGGCACAAAAGGTCACATACTGAAGAGTTCCCCCGATTTTAAGAAATGTCTAGAATGGGCAAACCCATAGACATTGAAAGGAGATTCATGGTTGCCGGGGGCTGGGCAGGTGAGGAGGCAGGGGTGGGAGTGGGGAGTGACTGGTAATGGGGACGGGTTTCTTTTGGGGGAAACGAAAATGTTTCAGAATCAGATAGTGGTGGTAGTTGAGCAACCTTGTGAATCTACTTTAAAAGACACTGCTGAACTGTACACTTTATAAGGGCGAATTTTATGGTATGTGAATTATATCTCAATAAAGCTGTCATTCTTAAATGTTCTGGGGAAAATGTATAAAAAGGTTGGCAGGGGTGGGGAGGGAGGGACAAGAATGAAATTAAATGGTTGACCTACAGCATGCCCACAAGGACCGTCAAGATGAAAGTTTTGGTGGTGGTATTTTTATTATTATTATTTTTTTTACAGATCTATAATCTGCTAACTGAAGCCCTGGGAGCCAGATATGTTTTTGCATTCAGAACTTTTTGGATTTTAGAAAGACAATATGGCGCACGTGCATGTAACCATCCGGCAAGGTTCAGGACAAGACCCAGTAAACCAAAATTTAAAAATTTCTGCAGGGGACGCAGCTGGGAGGCTGAGTTGGTTGAGCATCCAATTCTTGGTTGATCTGGGGGTCATGGAATCGAGCCCTACGTAGGACTCTCCACTCACTGGGGAGTCTGCTTCTTTCTAACTCTCTCGCTCTCTCTCACTATCTCTCTCTCTCCTCCTCTCCCTCTGCCCCTACCCTACCTGTGTTCTCTCTAAAATAAAGGCATAAATGTTTTCTAAAACTTTCTGCAGGGAAACATAGGCGTTCACACTGAACAAGTCAAAGAAGGGCTCTAAGTCTTCAGTGTACGATACAGCAGCCACATGTGATTGTTGGGCTCTTGAAATGAGCCCAGCCTGTGTTGAAATGCACCTCAAGTATGAAATGCCACATTTCAAAGACCTCATTGGAGAAAACTGATATTTAAAAAGTTACAAAGTTAATCATTTTATATTGATTCCATGTTGAAATGTTTTGGATCCATTGGTTCAAGTAAGAAAGATCATTAAAATTCATTCCGCCTGGGTGCCGGGGTGACTCCCTCGATAAGGCATCTGACTCATGATTTCAGCTCAGGCCTTGACCTCAGGGTTGTGAGTTGGGCTCCTTGCTGGGTGTGGAGCCTACTTTAAAAAAAAAAAATTAATTTCACTTGCTTTTCTTTACTTTATAAAATGTGGCCACTTGGGGTGCCTGGGTGGCTCAGTGGGTTAAAGCCTCTGCCTTCGGCTCGGGTCATGATCTCAGGGTCCTGGGATCGAGTCCCGCATCGGGCTTTCTGCTCGGCAGGGAGCCTGCTTCCCTCTCTCTCTCTCTCTGCCTGTCTCTCCATCTACTTGTGATTTCGCTCTCTATGTCAAATAAATAAATAAAATCTTTTTTTTTAAAGACATAGAGAGCGAGATCACAAGTAGGCAGGGGCAGGCAGAGAGAGAGAGAGGGAAGCAGGCTCCCTGCCGAGCAGAGAGCCCGTTGCGGGGCTCAATCCCAGGACCCCGAGATCACGACCTGAGCCGAAGGCAGAGGCTTTAACCCACTGAGCCACCCAGGTGCCCCTAAATAAAATCTTTTAAAAAAATAAAATAAGGGGCACCTGGGTGGCTCAGTGGTTAAGCCGCTGCCTTCGGCTCGGGTCATGATCCCAGGGTCCTGGGATCGAGCCCCGCATGGGGCACTCTGCTCAGCAGGGAGCCTGCTTCCTCCTCTCTCTCTCTGCCTGCCTCTCTGCCTACTTACGATCTCTGTCTGTCAAATAAATAAATAAAATATTTAAAAAAATAAAAATAAAAAAATAAAATAAAATGTGGCCACTGGATGATTTTTTAAGTGCCTACGTGTCCTGCCTTTACAGTTAATATCCTGTTTCAAACAAGCTTGTTCCAAACTTATTTCAAACAACAAAAAAGGAAAAACCTTTACGTTTCCATGTTTTTAGATCTGGAGTATAACTGCAATTGGTAGGTCCAAGACTTAGCCCATGGGCCTGGAGAATCAAGAATGAGAAGGAAAGGCTGGAAGCTTGCAGCCAACTGTCTCCAGTCCAGAAATGGCCTGACTGCCGCCCACCCCACCCACCCCATCCCCTGCCTGGGGTAAGCAGACCCCTGCAGCAGCCCTTCCCATGGCGCTCTGCCCAGGCTACCCCAGGCTGCTGGGTCAGCCCTGCCTGCCCATTGTCTCCAGCTCTGCAGGGGAGGAGCAAGGAGGAAGGGACAGGAGGAGTGTATATGGGAGCGGGCTGCCTGGAACTGCAACACTCCTCCAGCCTCAGGCAGAGGGCCAGCCATGTCCAGCTCACGGCTCCTGCTCCTGCTCTTGCTGCTGGTATCACCACCCCCTCTGCAGCCCTCCTCGCTGGCACCACCGGACACCCCAGCGGGCAAGGCCACCATCATGGGCCTTATCCTCTCGGCGCTGGAGAGAGCCACCTCCTTCCTGAAGAAGAGGCTGCCTGAAATCAACCTGGACGGCGTGGTGGGGTTCCGGGTGCTGGAAGGTGGGTGCACTCTTGTTCCCCTGGATGGGCCACCAGAAAAACAGTTCTCAGCCAGTCACCTCCCTGCTCTGCTAGGAGGCTTGCTCCTTTTGGAGCCCTCTTGGGGCCCTGCTGTACTCAATTATTTTAGGAGCAAAAAGGATTCAGACACTACATGGGAAAAGATTTGGAAATTATTCTTTTCCTGGGAGGAAATGATTCCTTTGAGAATGGTCCTGATATGTCAGGATGGTCCTGATATGTCATGAACAAGATGGGCAGAGGGTGTATGCCCTCTCAAGGGGCCTTAATGGGAGTGTGGCTATGGAAAAACCAGAAACCCTTAAGATCGGGCTGCAGTGCACTCCCTCCACTTCTACCCAAAGCCACCTGAAGGCTCCAAGATAAGAGCCAAGTGTTTGCTCAGCTTTCAGGGATATAAGATCCTCTAGAAGGAGCTGACAATAGGCCAAGGCAAACAAGGAACCACCCCACTCACACTTCCAGTTACAGGAGCCCCTTTCCAAAGGCCACCTTGACCTAACTGACAGAGCTGACTTAGTATCAGCCTGGGGCTCTGGCCAGGCCCCCCTTCCCCATCACCCCCTCTGGGGATGACCAGCACAGCTTGCCACCTCCATCCACCTGGACTCCAGGTCCCAGCAAGAAGAGGGGCCAGGTCTGCTCCCATGCCTGGCTTCCCAGTGTCCTCCCCACACTCCTGAGCCCCCAAGTGCCATTCTGGAGACCCCCAAGATCCAAGATCCTCTCAGGCTAGGACCAGGGTCTCCATTTAATCCCAGCCTGTCCTATACTGCCTCTAGAAATGAGTAATAATAATAAACCACAGGGCAGGCTTCCCCATGAGGCACAAGATACTTTCAGAGGCCCGTGAAAATGTTTTGATTTCTCTCTTTTTTTAAATTTCATTTATTTGAGAGAGAGCATGCGCATGAGAGAGAACATGAGCAGGGGAGAGGGGCAGAGGGAGAGGGAGAATCAGACTCCCCACTGAGCAGGGAGCCTGATGCAGGACTCAGTTCCAGGACCCTGGGATCATGACCTGAGCCGAAGGCAGACACTTGACCGACTAACCCACCCAGGCACCCTGTTTTGATTTCTGTTAAAGTCAGAAGGAATAAAAATAAACTTTTAAGTCAAAGAGAATGCTCTAATATATAATGTCAACAGATCCATATTTACACTTATACAGTCTTAAGACGTTCTCTTTGATCTATTTTTTTTTTAATAAAGAAAGGGCCCCACAAAGCCACAGCAAGTGGCCTGGCAATGTACCTTTGGATGCTAGTAATCTCCAAGCAGCCCAGAGAGGGAAGTGTTCTGTTTTGCTCTCCCTGCAGGTGGGGACCCTGAGGCACAGAGAGGTCCGGTAACCTCTCCAGTATGATCGGCTTCACAGCTGATCATACTCAAATCGAACTCCAACAGCCCTTGAGGGGAGAGTGGACATTGCCTTGACTTTTCTGACCACCCTAGATGTCAGTCACAGCACTGGGCTCCATCTAAGCAGCTGTTGTTGTTCCTGGAACAAGACAACAGGTTTTGTCAGCAGCCGTCCCATGGGCCTGTTATTTCTTTATGGAGAGAGAAGGAAGGGCAGGTGGTTCCCTTGGCCGTGTGCTTTCTGGGGTCCATGAGATAATAAAACATAAAGTTTGCTAAGTACCCACTAAGTGCTGGCACAAGTTTAACGCTCATATGGGGTATTTTGCTGACTTCTCCCCACAATCCTTGAAGTAAGTTCATTATGATTATCCCCTTTCACCGATCAGGGACAGACTTTAGAGAATGTCCAGGGTCACATAGCAAGCAAGTGTAGGCAGTGGGCTTAGAACCCTGCTCTGTCTGACTCAGCGCCCACTGTCTGAATCATCGCTGGGTTGAGGTGGCTGGGAAGGAGGGAAATGGTGGTGTAACCCAACACCACACAACAGCCTCAGACCAGGGCCACCCCCTCCTCTCCTCTCCTCTCCACAGCTCTCCTCTATCCCTTTGCCATAACCTATAGATGTGTAACAAAGTATCCCTAAACAGGTGCATAAAATGGCAACACAGTTACCATCTCACCATGACTGTTTGTCAGGAGTCTAGGAAGAGTTGGGCTAGGGTTCTGGCTCAGGGTCTCACATGAGATTGGAGTCAAAATGTCAGCCAGGCTGTGATCATCCGAAGGCTTGACTGGGGCTGGAGGAGCCACCCCATTCACTCCCAGGCCTGTCAAGTTAGTGCTGGCAGGAGCCTCACCATGTGACCTCGCCATATGGCTACCTGTGTGCCCTGGCAACATGGCAGCCAGCTTTCCCAGAGTAAGTGACCTCAGAGAAGCAAGGCAGTTGCCTTGTCTTTTACAACCAAGCCTTGGAGGTCACACACCATCATTTCCCCAATTTCTTATTGGTTTCGAGGGTCAGCCCCATATGATGCAGGAAGGCCTTGAAAGGGTGTGGAAACTGGCGGGTTGCCACAGCACTCCTTGTGAAGGTCCTATTTTCATTCTCAGCCTCCCAGGACAGAGAGAAGGGGTTCACAGTTGGGGGGGGTCCAGTTACAACAAGATACCCGTTGTTCTCCCGAATCCTTTCTGCTTGGGGCTAGACAAGTGGACATTGACCCTCCCTAAGAGAGAAAAGGGTCCCTCCAGCTGCCTCTGCCAGCCAGGACGGTGATCCAAAAGGTGGCAGCAGCAGCCACCCAGGCAGGGAGAAATACCACCATGAAGCCAGGTTGGGTGCACCTCATTGCTAACTTGGCTACCCCTTCTGGTTGCCAGGACAGTACCCTCCAGCTGCAACAGAGTCAAGCAGTCTGGAACAAGGCTTCAGAAGCAGACAGCCTAGGTTCAAGTGCAGGGAGAGAGCCAAAACTGGAGAAGAGTGTTATAGAGCCCATCACCCCCCACAGGACTTGCTTAACACACTCTTAAACCACATCCTCCCTCCCCAACAAAGTTCTTATCTGGACTCAGGCCATCTCTCATCCTCTCAGCCCTGTGCTGAGGCTTTCCCTCACATCTCCTCTCTCGACCACCTTTTCTCTCCCCACCATGACCATTTTCTCCCACCCCTGCAGAACCACTGCTAGTCAAAATGTGAAATTTGAAATGTGAATTCTAATGTGAAAATTAGAAAAAGGTGTCTCTTTCCTCAAGTCTTTTGCCTGCCATCTGCTGGAAAATTGTCTTAATACAAATACAAACCCAGGGCGCCTGGATGGCTCAGTGAGTTAAGCCGCTGCCTTCGGCTCAGGTCATGATCTCAGGGTACTGGGATCGAGTCCCACATCAGGCTCTCTGCTCATCAGGGAGCCTGCTTCTCTCTCTCTCTCTCTCTCTCTCTGCCTACCTCTCTGCCTACTTGTGATCTCTCTGTGTCAAATAAATAAATAAAATCTTTAAAAAAAAAAGATATTTAACAAATACAAACCCATGATAGGAATATATGCTGCCCTTGTGCAGTATACAACCTGCTCAACTGTACACCGCGGCTTTCCACCCAGCATCTGAATCCCTTCCTCATTCTTGTACAGCAAACCTTAGATCTCCCTAATTAATACTTACAACTAAACTTTATTAAGTGCCTACTTTGCACCGTGGACAATGCTAAGTCCTCTCTATGCATTAGTTCATTTAATCCTTACAACTCCCCACTCTAAGAAGTAAGGACCATCATTTCCCCCATTTCATAGAGGAAGAAAGTAAAATGAAAAGAAATTAAATATCTTTCTCTGGTCATCCAACAAGAAAGAATTCGAGTCAGGATCTAAACTCAGGCCCACCTCCCGAAACCAAATCCTTAGCTGCCAACTTCCGGCACACTGGCCCCACCCCCATCACCCAGCTGAGCCCCACAGGCCTCATTTCCAGTAAGCTCAGCCAATTCTTTCCTCTCAGGAACTGGAGGAGAAAAGGAGGTTCAATAAGCATTATAAGTTTGGATAATCTTTTCTATTCAAATTCCTTGTCAAATGATGGAATGAATGAAGTCTTTTCCTTTCCAGTGCAGCTAAAAGGTGTTCAGGAAAAGTGGGCCCAGGACCCCCAGATGCAGCAGCTGAGCCTGCGTGTGGGGAAGCTGGTGGAAAAGCTAGAACCTCTCCTTCACAGATCTATCTCCTACCTCAAGCTGAGTGATCCCAAGTACCTAAGAGGTAAAAGCAGGGGCTAAAGTCCCATTACTTCAGGAACACAGCATCTGGGGGCACTCCTCCTGGTGTAACGGAGAATCTGGGACAATCTGTAACCAACTGATTCCTGTGGGCCTAGCACACAGGCTGAACTTGGGGAATGTTTGACCATCCCTGGCCAGCTTGTGATGACCTCTCCCACCTATACAGGGAGTGATGAGACGGGGAGGGGTTGAATGGTGGGGCAGAGTGGCTGGGAGTAGGGAACATGCCTCCCCTTGCTCAGCTTACCCAAGGCTTGGAAGCCTGCATCCTAGACAAGAGGGGAGGGTCTGGTCTGTCCCAGAGAGTAAGATGTCTCAAAAATAATTCAGCCCTTTGCACACCAAATATTAGCATTCTGCTAGTATCTCTCTGATCCACGCTGTAAGCCTGGTGTGAATCATTCCTGGGGTGGTAAAGGGGGATGATGTATAAAACCAGCCCCTCATGCTTGTTTGGCCGCATAGACTCCCAGCTCCCAGGCAGGTGTGTGGGAATGAACAAGGAGATGGTTAGCCAGTATACCCTTCCTTCTCACACAGCAGCCCAGCTGCAGACCACCACATCCCCGCCCTCCCTACCTCTGATCTCCATGTGCCCCATCCTGGCCCTTAAGACCATCCCAACCTGTGTTATCCTAAAGAAGTCCCTCAGCATCTTTCTTTCTTTCTTTCTTTCTTTCTTTCTTTCTTTCTTTCTTTCTTTCTTTTTTAAGACTTTATTTATTAGGGCTCCTGGGTGGCCCAGTGGCTTAAAGCCTCAGCCTTCAGCTCAGGTCATGATCTCGGGGTCCTAGGATGGAGCCCCATATTGGGCTCTCTGCTCGGCAGGGAGCCTGCTTCCCCCTCTGTCTCTCTGCCTGCCTCTCTGCCTACTTGTGACCTCTGTCAAATAAATGGATAAAATCTTAAAAAAAAAAAAAAGATTTTATCTATTTATTTATTTGAGAGAGAGCACAAGCTGTGGGGAGGGGCAGAGGCAGAAGGAGAAGCATACTCCCTGCTGAGCAGGGAGCCTGACTTGGGGCTCGATCCCCAGACCTGAGATCATGACCTGAGCTGAAAGTAGAAGCTTAATTGACTGAGCCACTCAGGCACCCCAATTCTTATTGATTAAAAAAAAAAAAAAAAATTTTTTTTTTTTTTTTTTTTTTTTTTTAGAGGAGGAGCTTCCTGAATGTTTCAAACATAATGTGCAAGCAGCAGGCAAGGATCAGAGCCTTGGGCAGGCTTGTGTGCGGTCCGGGCTACCTGGGCAGGGACACCCAGTTCCTGGGCTTGGGCTGTAGGAGCCTGGGTGCAATTAGGCAAGGCATGGTGTACTGCCCCTGGGTGCTTTCTCTTCACCCCGCCTTTCTGCCAGAGTTCCAGCCGACCATCCAGCCTGGGTTTTGGAAGCTTCCACATGCCTGGACCAGCACAGATGCCTCCATGGTCTACCCCACGTTTGAGCCACAGGACTCCTTCTCCGAGGAACGCAGTGACTCCTGTCTGGTGCAGCTGCTGGGAACAGGGTGGGCCCCCTACACCTGCCCTCACTTTCCAAAAACCCAAATCACTTGCTCTCTGCTAGTCCTCCTGTCTCCAACGTCCAAGGATCTGTGCAGAACCAAGCACAGCCTCCCCACCTCCCAGACACCCTGACACCAACCTCTCTCACCCCCGTTGCACCTAAGCTGCCTCCCCCGCAGCCCCGCTCTCCACTGGAGACTTCCAGCTGGGTCCAAACATCCACCCCACGCCCTGAACGCACCCCCCCACCCCACTGGTCTCTCACACAAGAGGGATCCTTTCAAAAGCCACATCTGAACATTCCGCCCCCAGTATGAAGCTTCCTGTTGTTCTCAGAACAAAGCCCCAGCTCCTGCTGCCCTTACAGGTCCCCGGGCCCCTCTAGTCCAGCCCCTGGGGCTCTTGTCAGGCCCTCAAAAGGACCTATTCTGTCCCACTTCTAAACCTTTGCCTGTGCCCCGCTGTAGTCTGTGGTCCTCCTCCCACCTGCCCCACCCCACCCCCCTGCCTAAGTAACCCTGCTTACGCCTTAGAGCCACTCCAGCATCCTTCTTCCAGAACCTTCCCTGACCTCCCACAGTAAGCTGACTCTCCTAGCACCACCGGTAGCCATAGATAGAATTTACATTAATCTAGGGCTCTGGCCCCCTCACTGGGCTGTAGGTCTCTGCAAGCAGGAGTAGAGCCTAGTGACGCTTACAATTTCATCCTGCTGTGCAGGGGGCTTGGTACCAGCCCTGAATCAGCCCTAGGTGCATAGAATTGCTGGGTAGGGTAGTGGGTGGTCCCCCAAGGACTGTACTTGGGGGTCCCACAGAGCAAGTCGCAGCCCCTTGGAGCTTGCCCAATCCAGGATAACTCCAGGGTCGCCTCCCCTTGCTGGGGTAGCACAGCTGGGTCCCTAGAAAATACTGGGGTTCTAATAACAAGTGGGGGGCTGGGGACCGGAACAGGCTTCATGTCCTCAGGCTTCCTTCAGGGCGCCTGAACCACTTCTTCTGCAGGACAGACAGCAGCCAGCCCTGCAGGCTCTCAGACTTGTGCAGGACCCTCATGACCAAGCCCGGCTGCTCGGGCTACGGCCTCTCCCACC
The DNA here is from genome assembly GCF_964662115.1 of Mustela nivalis. Lineage (NCBI taxonomy): Eukaryota > Metazoa > Chordata > Mammalia > Carnivora > Mustelidae > Mustela > Mustela nivalis. The sequence goes on from NC_139038.1 coordinate 35,314,293, forward strand.
AGCTGCTGTTCTTCCTCTCGGCCAGAATGGTAAGTGCCCCACATGGGCCAGCGACACGCACAGAGGAGAGCCAAAGATTAGAAGGGGCTTGTGGCGGTGCAGTTTTGCATGCTACACACCAGGAAAATAAGCGGGGTTTGGGGCTTGTGCTTTGGACATCAGGAGGGAGAAGTAAGAGTAGTCTGCCATCTGTCTGCTATAACATTGAACCAGACTAGGGGTGGGGGTGGGGGGTCAGGATTTGGGATTCTAGTTGGACAGATCGCACTGCATGCAAAACTGGATTGTAGGCGCCGGGAAAACAAAGAGAAAGAGTAAAAGAGAAGCAGCAGAAAGAACTCCGTAAACAATAACAAATGGAAAAGGATTTCGAATATTTGGTCCATAGCAGCTTTCAGAAAAACAAACCAAGACAAACCAGCCCCACCCTGACCTCTGCAGCCCCCAATGCTCTTCCAAGCCCAGGAGCTCAAACTTCACTAAATAAAGACAATAATTTTAGTTTTATAAAATTATTTTTATAATTTTATTTTTTAAACATTTTATTTATTTATCTGAGAGAGAGAGAGAGACATCACAAGTATGGAGAGGGGTAGAGAGAGAAGCAGGCCCTCCCCACTGAGTAGGGAGCCCAATGCGGGACCCATACCAGGACCCTGGGATCATGACCTGAGCCGAAAGCAGACGCTTAACCAACTGAGCCACCCAGGAACCCTAAATTAGGATAATAATTTTTAAGCATATATATTTCCCCATATGGAAAGGTAAGGCTCATTATCTCCATTGAAAGAGGTTATTTCTTGTGCAGAAATTCTTAACTGAGGGATGGCTGGGTGCCTCAGTGGGTCAAAGCCTCTGCCTTCGGCTCAGATCGTGATATCATGGGATCGAGCCCCGTGTTGGGCTGTCTGCTCAGCAGGGAGCCTGCTTCCTCCTCTCTCTGCCTGCCTTTCTCCCTACTTGTGATCTCTGTCTGTCAAATAAATAAATAAATCTTTAAAAAAGAAAGAAAGAAATTCTTAGCTGAGAAGGTACTTAATGTTTTAGTCAGGCAGGTTTTTTTAAAAAAATTGTTGTTATTTGTTGGCAAGCTGTCCCCATCCAGTATTTCTGTAAATACAATAACAATCAAATTACGAGGAAAACTATTTTGCTTATTAGATTGGACAGGTAGAAGGTTACTCTGATACAGTGTTACAGAAATTGGCAAATCCACCTCTCGTCTCCTGTCCCGTCCCTGAGACCAGTCCGTGGCCCACACTTTGAGCAGCACTGAAGCTAGCCAGCTGGGTTAGCCTGAAATCGGAATGGGGCAGCAGCGAATGGTTATATTGCTCCAGTATCAGGCTGTGTCGGGTACTTCCCGACTATGGTACCGCCCATCCAAGCGAGTGCCTCTGGTGCAGTCCCAGACACATCGCCCTTCCCCTGTGGCTGAGACCCTCGAGGTTCAGAAAGGTTAACGTGACCGGCTAAGGTCACACCACTCCTGAGTGGCAGAGCTGGGACTCAAACCCAGCTCTTTCTGATCCGCGCCCCACCCCCACCCCCCGCCACCCCACCCAGAGATGGAGCCCCCAGCAATCCAGGGGTATAGATGGGGAAGAAATTCTGGAAAAAGAGGAAAGACCTGCCTCAAAGGCAGCCTCCTTCCAGACCATCTCAGAACTACAAGCCTTCCCCTGTAGTGGAGTGTGGGTGTGTCATCTATCCTTCTGGCTGTTTCTTCCCCTCAGAAGGGATGCACAGAGGGGCTGTTCCGCCAGAGCCAACACTACATGAATCTCTTTTGTGCCAACATGATGGAGCTGAACCGGAGAGCTGAGGCCATTGGATATGCCTACCCGACCCGGGACATCTTCATGGAGAACAGTGAGCCCTGGCACTCCTCTCTACTGACAGAGCGGAGGGGTGTGCCTGGTCCAGGGGGCACGTACGCATGCACACACACACGCACTCACGGGTTGCCAGATTTAGCAAAAGAAATATAGATGCCCCAAGTAACTTTGAACTCCAGATAAACTGAATATATTTTTAGTACAAGTATATCCTGAACATTCCCTGGGATACTCTTGTGCTTTAAAATTTGCATTTGTGATTATTGGACACTCGACTTGAACTGGGCGTCCTGTATTTTACCTGCCACAACGTGACTGCTTCCTGCCCCCAAGGCTGACACGGTGACGGAACTCTGGACTGACTGACCAGCTCAGAGATGAGGCAGGAAAGGCATCTCATAGTGGTTGCTCCTTGGCGTGGGGGTCTGGATCCCTCGACTGACACTAACTCTTGAGTGACTCCCATCAAGGCCCTCAGTGGAGGCAGGATCTAGTCTGGGAGTTGCCTTATTCCAGCCACTGCCCTGAGCCCCTACCTGCTGGCAGGAGGAGGCTCGTGGCACTGTGCAGCCTTGGACGCTGGAAGCTGGTGGGCCTGGAGGAAGGCCTGTAGAGCATCCTCTGTCTTTGCTTCCAGTCATGTTCTGTGGAATCAGTGGCTTCTTGGACTTCTACAAGCTCCAGTGGCTGGAAGCCATTCTCAACTGGCAGAAGCCACAGGAAGGATGCTTCGGGAGGCCCGGTAAGGTGCACGTCCACCCTGGCTGAAAGCAGGAGGCTGGTGGGGGGCTGGGTTTCTAGGCCAAGTGAAGAAAGGTGATAGAGCAGTCCTAGTGTCTCAGAGAGAGATTTGCAACACATATATACATGCAAACACACAGGCGAACACACACACACGTGGAAATGGGCTTGGATCTTTGGAAGCCAAAACTTTGCAGGATGGGAGACGGTCTCGTTGGAAGGTGTTGGCCCCCTGCACCTGCAGGAACAAATGCATTGCTTCGGTGACTATTTCCTAAGCACCTGCTTTGGGCCAGACCCTTTCTAGGATCCAGGGTATACTTTGACCCTGAAGAAAAGAGGCAGAAGCCATCTAAATTAACCAATAAGTGAATTAATTGTGAGTTCTGATAAGGGCTGTGAAGAAGAAACAGGCTGAGAAAGAAAAGAATGTGGAAGAAGTTTCTTTGGGCGAGAATATTCAGGGAGATGTCTGAAGCAAGTGACCTAGAAGAGGAGGCAGAGAGGACACAGTCCCTTTCCAGCTGTGTTACACTGGGCAGCTGGTCCCTTTTAACTCACTGAGCCTTGACTTCCTCTTCTGTAGATAAATGGGTATAATAATTTCCTTCCTGAGCTATGAGGAGTAGACATAATACATGGGAAACCATTTGTCCTGTTTGTGGCACAGAGGAGGTTTCCAGTACAGGCTAAAGCCTGGAATGCCTCAAGGAGGCAAAGCTTTTGAAATAAGATAGTCTAATTTTAGAATAGAACAGGTGATAAAATGAAGGTTCTGAGGCCCCCAGACCTTCGACTGAGCAGACAGAACGTGGGCCTGTGGAAAGTGCATATTTAAGAAGTTCCTCCGCATCAGCTGCCCTGATATGGGTGGTTGGGGGACCACAATGGGAGAAACATCAGCAGAGGGCAAATTTAGGCAGTATGTAAGGATCTGCAGACAGGTGCTCCAGGAACCTTCTGGAAGAACCTCCAGAGGCAAGTCCCAAGTTTCTTGAGGTATTGTGAGGCGGGGGGGGGGGGGAGGTTTGGTGAGTAAGGTGTGAAAATCCATCTTGAGAAGGTCACCTTTCAACTCTTCTCCCAGCTGCTGAAGATGAAGAATTATCAAAAGCCGTTCAACACCAACAGCATGTTTTGAGGAGAGTGAAGAGGCGAGAAAAACAATTTACAGGTAATGAAAATACCCAGCGGCCTTCTGGGCATGAAACCAAGATACACCCCAGAAAGGCTGCACACAGATTGACCTCAGTGGAAATGTGCCTTATTCCCTCAAGGCAGGGTAGGAAGCAGGAGTCCAGAGATCTTGTCTCCAGGAAGGGAACATAAAAGAAGTTTCAGCGTGTTACTGAAAATGACAAGAGAGAGCACCCCCTCACTGTCTAGGTCAAGTCAGGAAAACGGAACCAGCACCGGGAACTTGAGGCAGGGGGAATTTAATGCAGGGAACTCTTCTCAAGGGTGTTGCAAGAGATGAGCCCAGAAAAACGAGAAAACCCAAAGACTAACCACTGCAGGAAGCCACGACCCTCACCGGAAACAGAGCTGGAGGGACTGTGAAGCTAGGCAGGGTTAGGAGAGCCTGCAGGGACTGGCCATGGAGGAGGCAAAGATGGGGAGGAGTATCCCCTCTTTCAGCTTGTGTCTGCTATTGCTCAAACCTAGACAGAAGCTGATGGGCAAGGCATCCTGGGAAATGTAGTTTGGAAGGGTCAGTGCACTGTGGTTTGGAGCCAAAAAAGGGCAGGAGGGAATCTTTGAGCCAACAGGCAAGTGAGCAATGCAATCCCCGTGGCCACATGTCCAGATGTCCCCAGCTTACACCTCTTGTCCCGGAGCCATTATGAATAGTACCCCCTTTCCTCCCCGAAGTATCCCTGGTTGAGAAGATAAATTGCATGGTCAGTCCACCAGTGTAGAGAAACCGAGAATCAGATACAGTTATATTGGGAAGGGAAGAAAGGCAAGATTTAATATGGGAGGCAGGGAGGAAGAAGGAAGAAAAGAACTGATTCCTTTTTAAAATTTTTTGATTTTTTCCTTTTTTTATTATTATTAAAAAATAAATATCCACAAAACACAAGCAGGAAAAGAGATATGATAGCCAGCCCCCAGAGCAGATACCCAGCATAGGTTGGTGGATGATTCCAGTAACTAAATGTCTCCCCATGAGCCCCACTGTAGCCTCATCATCTGCCTGCAGGTAGGCAAGGGAAGGAAGTGGAAGCACAAATCCAAAGGCTGGGTTGGGGGAGGGAGAGAAGTTCTCAGGAGACCACAAGAGGCCCCTGACACAAGGGGCTGTGGCTACCCATGGCCAGGTGGTAGGGGTTCTGCTGTGCACACACTGGAGAGCTGGCTGCTGCCCAGAGGCACACAGCTAGACCGTACGACTGAGCTGGGACTGGAGAGGGAGGTGCAAAAAGGGCCGAGGTCCTTCCGGGGTCCCTACAGATTGATGGCAGTGGAGGGAACTGCCCAGGAGGGAGCAGTGCTTCCTTTCCTTCTGGAGCACACCCCCTGCACACCCATGGAGCAGGGGGCAGCCAGCGTGGAGATTTAGGGCACAGGATTTGAAATCATGCTGTCAGAGCTGGAATCTGCTTCTGCTTCTTCCTCACTGTGGGGATCACTCGACCCTTCTGGTCCTCCATTTCTTTATAAAATCAGGACCTACCAGTGCCTCCTTCATAGAGCTGCTGGGGGTTAGTATCAGATCACCAAGCAGAGCACTCCCCATGGTATTTGGCATATCACAGTGTGAGCTGCTGGCGTGCATAATTAGGCTCCTTGGAACCTGCATTCTCTCTCCCTCCAAAGGCCCTAGCTGAGGTTCTTCCCATCTCCAAGACCATGAGGGGCAAGGAAAGTCCTGGCTCCCTCTCCACCTGCTCAGAAACAGAGGTGGATGGCCCACTTGGGGGTTAGAGAACAAAGAAACCTCTAAGGGGTTCTTGCTCTGGCAGGTGTCAGGCAGGTGCTCAGGGTCACCTGGGACCAGACAAAATTAAGGCAGGAATGAGAGAGGCTATCAAGGTCAAGAAATGAGCCCTGGGGACTCCAGTGTTGGGGAGCTCATCCCTGCTACCGAACTTTGGTTTCCCTATCTGCAAAAATGGGCAACAGGATGCTATCCTAGAAGGTCTCATGCAGGCCCTCAGAGCAAGGGGAGGTGGGAAGGAGCTGGACAAGGGTGTGGCCTCAGGTCAGATCCCAGGGGAGGGGGGCTCTGGAGTGGAAATTGCACCTGAGTCACCCCCGCCCCCCCCCCGCAGATGGAAGGCTGGTCTTTTGTGTCCTGTATTAGTAAGTCACTGGGAGGAGGCATAACCTTCTTGATGAGGAGGCTCCAACTGGCCGGGGTCATTTTTCTGGAGATGGGAGCTATTAGTGGCCAGCACTCATGGCAGCTGGTGGATGGGTGGTGGCCCAGGACCTGGCTGGCTGGGGAAGTATCCAAAAACCACTCATGACAGAACTGTGGCCAGTATTCAACACAGGATTCACAGCGAGGGCTCTCTCTCCCCAGATGGCTGTTCCTCCCACAACACAGCCATGGCTGTGGCCGCCCTGGGGGGCTTCCTCTACGTCCTGGCGGAACACCCCCCAGCAGGTGGAGAGCTGTGGCAGTCCTCACTGGCACCAGCTGTAGTCGCTGAGACAAATGTGTCCACGCCTGCCACTGGAAGATGAAAATGGATACCGTTCGTCAGACCTTCCTCCCTTAAATCCCAGGTGCCCAGGCCATGCCCTGACAAGGAGGCAGCAGAAGAAACAACCAGAAAAGCAGCCCAGCTTCGTCCCCTCGGGGAGCAGGGCCAGGGAAGGTGATGTGGGGCTGGAGCCAGGCGTGGGAGCCAGGCGTGGAAGCAGAAATGAATAAATTTAGAGTGCAGTCGAGTCGTGTTTCTCAGCCGTGGGGACAACTTCTAGGGCTCTGTTTTCAAGTCACGACACAAATTCCAAGGAGACCCATAACGTGAGCGTTAAAGGCAGTTCGTTCAGATGTCAATGGTTGCATCTTTCCCAGTGGGAGAAATAAGGGTCTCTGAATGTAACAGTCGAGTCATGACCAAACTTGAGATGTGGTCACAAAAGGCAGAACATAAAATGTTTATGTCCGTGCAAGGAACTCTAGTGTCATGTCGTGTCCTGCCACAGCCACGTCATTTGACAAAAGGCAGTGTGGCATCGTGGTTAATGGTGCGGCTGTGCCCAGGCTGCGTGCGTCCAAATCCCAGCTGTCCCGCTGATGAGCTCTGTGTCCTCCGCAGGGTCAGTTAGTGTCTCTGTGACTTTGTTTCTCATCAGTACAACTGGGATAATTACGGCACATGCCTGAAGATCATTTGCAGTGTTGTGACCATCATCTTTGTAGGGTACCAAGAACCATTCCTATAACACAGTAGGTGCCAGGTGAGTGTTCCCTCCTGCAGCAGCAGGGGTGATGTCACATTACCTGGGGAGCTTGTCCCGAAGCAGTGGGCATGGAGAGCTGACTTGTCAGCCCTTTTCTTATTCCCAGCACGTGCTTCCTCCCTGGTGTTCTGCTTCAGTGTGAGTATATCTGAGCATGTCAGCTACAGTTCTGATTTGTTTTCTTGAAGTACAGCTGACATAAAATTCCTTGGAACTCTGACACAAGGAAAGACCTTCTGGAATGTTATCATGGGTCCAGCCACTGTCTGTGGTACAGATATCAGGCTATGTACAGAGGCATGTCAAAAGAAGACTGGGGTCAAAAAATCATCTAAAAATCTAGTCCTTTGGACTTGAAGGTCCTCTTTTTTTTTTTTCTTCAAAGATTTTATTTATTTGACAGACAGAGATCACAAGTAAGTGGAGAGGCAGGCAGAGAGAGAGGAAGCAGGCTCCCCATGGAGCAGAGGGCCTGACATGGGGCTTGATCCCAGGACCCTGGGATCACAACCTGAGCCAAAGGCAGAGGCCTAACCCACTGAGCCACTCAGGTGCCCCTGGACTTGCAGATTCTTTAAATCCATCACGTTGCTTTGCTTCAGAGTGAAAAACAGTTGCTGATCTTCCCTGTGTGAGTAGGAGTTGTACTGGAGAATCTGAATTCAAACACCCGTGCTCCTTCTGTGCTCAGCTGAATAATCCTGCGGGGGCCAGTGGTTCTTCTAAATCTTTCTCTTGGGAGTTAGTCTCCTCTGTCTAATCCTCTTCTGGTGCCCCTGAATGCTTTCCGGAAAGTGCTCTTAAGTTGTCAGGCACAGAGAAATGGTCCTGGATTTCGCTGACAAGTTTGACTTGCTTCTGGGTTGCTAGTTTTCTTGAGGAACCAAGGGCCGGAATTTAATACCTACTTGGCACTCCATAGGCTTCAAGGATTTCTTCCACATACTGGATCACAAAGCAAAGTTTACCAAGACAGGCACACAGCCTAGAGAGGGTGGGGCAGCCCATAACCAGATTAGGGGGGATTATGTCTCACCCTGTGTCCTTCCTGCATTCTAGATGGATTAGTCACTGGAGCCTGACATTGATACATGTTTATTTAGTAGGCTTAATTAACCCAACAAGGGTGGGGATGAGGGGGGCAATGACTCTAGAGGAAATCTGGGTTTATAAGTCACTTTCAGGAAAAGGGAATCCTAAAGCTAACTGGGACATGGGAAGAAAAATTTGCAAGATGAACCCCACTTGAACTGTCACATCTTTGGGTTATAAGGGCTGTAGGGCACTGAGAAGAGGTAAAAACACCAGTGATGAGTCTCCTTCCCATATTCTAAATACTGGCTCGCTACCTTCTTAGAGGAGTTTCTCCGTATGTGGCCTGTGGCCACTGGCATCAGGACTAGTTGGGGAGATCTTGTTAAACATGTAGATTCTCAGGCGCTTGGGTGACTCAGTCAGTTAAGCATCTGCCTTCAGCTCAAGTCATGATCCCAGGAGTTCCAGGATCCGGATTGAGTCTCCGACTCCCCGCTCAGTGGGGAGTGGGCTTCTCCGTCTGACCCTCCCCCGTCTTGTGCTCTCTCTCTCTCTTTCTCAAATACATAAAATCCTTAAAAAACAAACAAACAAACATGCAGACTCTCTAGCTCTGTCCCTAGAGATTCTCATTCAGCCCCCAGGAGGGGTCCTGGGGATATGTCTCCTTGGCAAACTCCCAAGGGATTCTGATGCTCACCAAGGCTGAGGACTGTGGGGTCACCAAGGCCTGGACCTGTATGACATCAGGTGGTAGATAAAAGGAACATCTACGTTTGACACTGGGGCAGTGACCTCAATACGTATATCCAGAGGTATAAGTAAGATTCCTCCCCCCCTACACTGCAAGACTCTTTAGGCTGGTCTGGAAATTAAGTTGACATGAGACAAATTAACAGGAGAAAAACAAAACAAAAAAGAAGTGTAAGAAACGTGCATACTGCCTGTCTACATGAGAGAGACCCAGGAAAACTGAATAAGTCCCTGCAGTGGCCTAAGCAGTCACCCTAAATACCACTTCCAGCTAAAGACGAGAGAAGACCCTGGGGCTGGGAGGGTCCCTTATGGGAGGTTACTGGGGAACGCACAGTAAACAAGAGCAGACTGAAGTCTGTGCTTTCTCTACTCATAAGTTTCTAGAAATTTAGGATCACCCACCCCCTCTTCCTGGTAATGAGATGAAAACACACTTACAAAAGGGTAAATTCTGTTTTCAGAACTTCCCTTGTGTCTGCAGTTTCTTAAAAATAACCAGCTTAAGATGATCAGTATGCCAAAGAGGCATATCTTGGGGTGGCAAAATTTGCTTCCCTAACCCCCCCCCCTTGGTGCTCACACTCACCCCACTGTGATTTTAGGTGCTCCAACAATGTTCCTGTCAAAAGCATGTTCCCAACAGGTCCCTCAGTCAAGATAAAAATGTCTGCTGTAAATGAGGATTTGTGTTAAACAAATCATTGTTGTTTTTAAAGTATTTCCCTTTAAGATGTAAACACGTACAGGAAAAGTTGTGAGCGCAAACTTCAGAACCACCTGCCACCTCTGCTAACAACTGTGTGACCCTAGGTCGGTAGCTTGCCCTCTCTGTGCCTCCATTTCCTTTTCTGTACAATGGGTAGCGCAATATCACCCAGTCCAAGTGCTATGAGCCAGGGGAAAGACCTCTACTAAGAAAGTGAGAAAGCAAAGAAAGAAAGGAAATTGATTGCCTATAGCTTTATGTCTAGTTGGCTGTTGGTTAAAGCTGTTTGTGGGGCACCTGAGTGGCTCAGACGGTTGGGCGTTTGTCTGCCTTGGGCTCAGCTCATGATCCTGGGATTGAGCCCAGCATCTGCAGGCTCCCAGCTCAGCGGGGAGTCTGTTTCTCCCTTCTCTCTGCCTCTCCCCCAGCTTATACTTTCTATCTCTCTCAAATGAAAAAGATTTTTTTTAATTTTTTATTTATTTGACAGACAGAGATCACAAGCAGGCAGAGAGGCACGGAGGAGGAAGCAGGCTCCCCGCTGAGCAGAGAGCCCGATGCAGGGCTCGATCCCAGGACCCTGGGATCATGACCTGAGCCAAAGGCAGAGGCTTTAACCCACAGGTCCTGAGCCATCCAGGCGCCCCTGAAAAAGAATTTTTTAAAAAGCTATTTGCAATTGGTCATCCTTAACATTTTGATCTCATAACCTTGAGGCATTTACAGGCTTTAAGTTTTGGTTTGCTTCTTTTTCTAAATTTTTTAATTATTTTAACTAAATTTAGTTAACATATACTGTATTAGTTTCAGGGATAGAATTTAGTGATTCATAATTTGCACACAACACCCAATGCTCATTACATCAAGTGTCCTCCTTAATGCCCATCTTGGTTTGCTTCTGTAAACAGTATTTTAAAAAAAATGGGGGCCTGACAGGCTTAGTCAGAGACCATACAACTTTTTTTTTATGATTTTATTTATTTATTTGACAGACAGAGATCACAAGTTGGCAGAGGCAGGCGGAGAGATCGGAAGGGAGGCAGACACCCTGCCGAGCAGAGAGCCCACTGGGATCATGACCTGAGCCAAAGGGAGAGGCTTTAACCCACTGAGCTACAGCCTACCCCCCCCACCCCAGCATTTGACCTCAGGGTCGAGTTCCAGCCCCACATTGTGTGGAGAGATTAGCTATTTAAAAAGTAAAAAAGGGACAACAACCCCCCAATGGAGTAATATATGCCAAGCCCCATGTCAGCCAAACCAAGACTTAATATCTGACTTAACTACAGTTTAAGCCTCTTCCAGGAATGAAACTGAGCCTCCTGCTCCCTCATCAAAACCTTTAACCAGCCAATTACCTGGTCAGCGCTAGTGAAGTCATCTGTACTATAGGCCCTTATCCTTCCCTCAAAGGAAGGTGACCTTGCCTAAAACAATCCACTCTTTCTTTGTCTCCCTCCCTTTCTGCCTATAAAAGCCTTTCATTTTGTACAGCTCTTTGGAGCATCTTTCTATTTGCTAGATGGGATGCTGCCTTATTCTTGAGTCATTGAATAAAGTCTATTTGATCTTTAAATTCACTCAGTTGACTTTTGTTTTTTAACAGCAGATATGGCATAAAGCCGTATCAATCTAATGGCCTCCTTGTTTAATTAATGTAATAGGCTGCTCAGCAAATGGAGAATTTCCGTGGGACTTACGTGCTTAGGTATTATGTGCTTGTTACGTGACACAGTTGGGAGGAGACGGAAGGTCAGAACTCTCTAGAGACTGCCTGTACCTACATCTTCCAGTCAACAACCCACAACCACCCCTCCCACCTCCCATTCATCTCCTTCCCTGACTCCCAGTAGGAAGAATGACCTTATTCCAGAAACTCAACTATCTTAATTTGCTACGGGGGGGGGGGGGGGGGGACATACTACACAACCTTAGCTTGATCATAGCAAGCCCTCCAGTAGCCTGAAAATCTTCTTTAGCATATGAAAGTGCTTTTGGACACCTCCCTTTGTCCTTACCACCCAAAACCCTACAGTATATCATCAGCCATTTCTCACAACCCCAGTGCACTTGCTGTTTCTGCCCACAGGTCCTGACCCCATGCTTTAATAAAACCACCTTTTCACACCAAAGAAGTCTCAAGAATTCTTTCTTGGCCCTCAGCTCCAAAACTCACCTACAATCTGTAAGGGCCTATTCAGCCAGAGCGGCGCCACCCCAGTTGAACTGCCATTTTGTGTTTATTGGGTAAAACTTAAATTGACCCTGCCCACCCCCCAGGAGAACTTACTTAAAAGCAAGTCCGGGGGGCGTCTGGGTGGCTCAGTGGGTTAGGCCTCTGCCTTCAGCTCAGGTCATGATCTCAGGGTCCTGGGATCGAGACCCACATTGGGCTCTCTGCTCCGCAGGGAGCCTGCTTCCTCCTCTCTCTATGCCTGCCGCTCCGCCTACTTGTGATCTCTCTCTCTCTCTCTCTGTCAAATAAAAAAATAAAATATTAAAAAAAAAAAAGTCCGGGAAACCAGTCCCAGGTCACAAAGCCCAAATACAAGGGTGGGTCAGGTCAGGTCGAGACATTCAATCAGTGGGGGCCCATACTGTCTCCTAGCTACCAAGGAGTATGGACCCCACCTTGAGGTGAATGGCGCCCATTCTGACTAAAGTGATAGGCTAGTTCAAATAGCTATGATGGGGTGACTTGTAGTTCAATTGGCTACCCATGTGTGACCTAGCATGACTGTGCAGCTTCCTCTGTGTATTGCAATCTCATTGGCCACCTGTGTGCGGCCAGGCTCAACCACATGGCCTTTGCACTATAAAAGTTAGTCTGTGGGATGCCTGGGTGGCTCAGTTGGTTGGACAACTGCCTTAGGCTTAGGTCATGATCCCGGAGTCCAGGGATCGAGTCCCGCATCGGGCTCCCAGGTCCACGGAGAGTCTGCTTCTCTCTCTGACCTTCTCCTCACTCATGCTCACTATCTCTCTCAAATAAATAAATAAAAATCTAATAAATAAATAAATAAAATAAAAGTTAGTCTGTGAGGCAGGGAGGCGTTGCACTCTCTGTAAGAGGTGTGGCACCGGCTCATCGGTTTGATTCTTGATGCTTGGCACGAAAGCTAGACCTTCGCTTTGTGTCAGTCTCGCTCCTTTAATCACGGACCCGTTTTGGGGGGACCCAACATTGGAGACCCAAAACTACATCAAAGGTTGTAAGAGACCAAGGCTGAGAAACTGGTCCAGAATCAGGGAGACCACAGTGACACGACAAGAAATGTAGCTCCTGGATTGGACCCTAGATGTGGGGAAAATAGCTCTAAAGGACATCATACAGAAAATTGGCAAATTATGAGTATGAACTGTGGATTAGTTAATAAACTATTAATGTAAAATGTCTTACTTTTACTTAGCCTGTGGTTGTGCAGGGAAAAGTCCTTGTCCCTAAAAGATTATATAAAGTATCAAGGTGAAGAATCCCGAAGTCTGCAACTTGGCTGCAAATGGTTGGAGGGGAGTGGGGAGTGGCCTATGCAAATGAAGTTGAAATGAAAAACTAAATGGGACAAAAGTTAACTAGTAAATATAGGTAGAAGATATATGGGAGCTCTTTACATTACTCTTAGAACAGGGACGCCTGGGTGGCTCAGTTGGTTACATTACTCTTAGAACCTCCAGTAAGTTTGAAATTACATTAACACGAAACGTTCCCACCGACAACCCAACGTCACGCGCCTTCGGAACAAAAAAAACAACACACACACAAAACTGTAAACTTTTCAGGAGAAGAGCTCCTGATATCCAAAGGAGCCTAAGCTAGCCGGGTTGAAATCGACCACCAAAAATCGTGAGTCACGTGGGGCAGTCCCACGTGATCGGAGGCCCTGCTCCAACATGGCGGCCTCCATGGGTCGCTGGCTTCTCTTCCTCGTTGAGCTGCTCGGCTTCCTCACGGAGGAGACCAGCGGCCTCGACTGGGGGTGAGTAAAGGTCTGGAGGCGTGAGCCTGGTTCGGGGATACTCCGCCCGGGACACAGGCCTCCGAGCTCACGGCCGCCCTGTCCCCTCAGGGCCTCCCGAGACGACGACTTGCTGCTGCCCTACTCCCGCGCGCGCGCGCGGTCAGCCCGGGACTGCTCAAGGGTGCGCGCCGGAAGCCTCGACCACGAGAGCTGGCCACCTACCCCGGCGACCCCCGGCACCCGCGGCCCATCGGTGCGCACCTTTGTTTCGCACTTTGCAGACCGCGCGGTGCCTGGCCACCTGACGCGGGTGGCAGAGCCCCTGCGCACCTTCTCGGTGCTGGAGCCCGGTGGGTCCGGCGGCTGCGCTTCGAGGCGCCGCGCCACCGTGGAGGAGACGGCGCGGGCGGCTGGCTGCAGAGTCGCCCAGAACGGCGGCTTCTTCCGCATGAGCACGGGCGAGTGCCTGGGGAACGTGGTGAGCGACGGGCGCCGGGTGAGCAGCGCCGGGGGGCTGCAGAACGCGCAGTTCGGGATCCGCCGCGACGGGACCCTGGTCACCGGGTGAGAAGGCAGGGAGACTCGTGACTGTCGCGGGCAGAGGACTTGAGATTTGGGTTGTAGCCGTGGTGCTGGGTTCAAGTCACCTGACAAAGCTGAGCGTCCGTTTGCGTTCTGCAGAATGGGGCTGGTAATACTTTTCTTAAAGTGTTTGTTCATCTCCCAGTATCACTGAGTGCTTGCTTTGTGTCAGGCAGTGTGCTGCGCGCTGGGGATATAGCAGTGAACAAGCAGACAGCCTTGGTCTTCCGGGAACTCTCCCATTACTAGGAAAAATAAATAAAAGCCGGGGAAATGATAAGATAAATTCAGATTGCATGCGTGTAAAGAAGCAAGGAACAAGGTGAACCAATGTAAATGGAGTGTGGATTTTAGGGACGGTGGGTTTTAGGGAAGGTGACCTCTGGGTTGAGAACTGAAGATTAATCACAAGTTAGCCAAGGTCAGAACTGGAGGAAGAGAACTACAGTCAGAACGAACAGCAAGTGTAAGGCTCAAAGATCCACAGGGGTTTGGTGTGTGTGAGTGACTGAAGGAAGGAACAGAGTATCAGAGAATGACAGGACTGACTTTGGTTATTTAAAAACATGCTCTAGGGGGTGCGCCTGGGTGGCTCAGTGGGTTAAGCCTCTGCCTTCTGCCCAGGTCAGGATCTCAGGGTCCTGGGATCAAGCCCCGCATCCACGTCTCTGCTCCGCAGGGAGCCTGCTTCCCCTTTGTCTCTGCCTGCCTCTCTGCCTACTTGTGATCTCTCTATCAAATAAATAAATAAAATCTTTTCAAAATGCTCTAGGGACATCTGGGTGGCTCAGTTGGTGAAGAGTCTGTCTGCCTTTGGCTCGGGTGGTGATCTCAGGGTCCTGGGATCGAGCCCTCCATCGGGCTCAATCAGGCTTCCTGCTCAGCAAGGGAGTCAGCTTCTCTCCCTCCCTCTATCCCTGCTCATGCTCTCCCTTGATCTCACTCTGTCTCTCTCAAATAAAAAAATAAAATCTTTTAAAAAAATAAAAATAGAAACATGCTCTAATCCTGGCTGGGGGCTGGGTTGGAGGGACCAGAGTAGAAGCAAGGAGACCAATTACAAGTTGTCAGTAGGCATCAGGTGGTCATTTGTCTAGAGTGATGGCCTAGGAGGTTGAAGGCCAGAGATGAACTTGAAATCTGTTGACAATCGTTGTTTATATTAGATGAAGTATTAACTGGGATGCATAGACTGTTTACAAAGGCTGCACTCGGGACAGCATGATTCCTGGGACACCAGGAGGAATCAAGCAGCCAACCTGAGGAGGGGAGGTAGGAGGGAGCCCTGCTACCTACAGTTGTCCCTCCTGGTGAGAGAATCGCATGCCTTTTCTGTGTCCAGGTACCTGTCTGAAGAGGAGGTGCTGGAAACCGAGAATCCATTTGTGCAGCTGCTGAGTGGGGTCGTGTGGCTGATACGCAACGGAAGTGTGTACATCAACGAAAGCCAGGCGACCGAGTGTGATGAGACGCAGGAGACAGGTTTGGCAGCGGGGTGCGGCACAGTCCTGTTGAGAACCAGGACCTCTGGGCTGGTGGGGGAAGCTATTCTTAAGTCTTCGAGCAAGTACTTTTCAAGATACAGGGGATCTGTGGGGATTATGACAAATAAGGTCCCTGCTCTTGCGACCTTACAGAAGAAAGGAAATAGATATGTAATTTGCTGAAAGGAAGTGGTAAGTGCTAAGAAGGAAACATGAAGTTGGGGCAGAGGGGACAGGTAGAGGACAGGAGCTGTGACTCAGAATCCCGAATCCCTGGGGGAGAGGCCCAGGCCTGTGTGTTTTAACAAACCCCTTGGGTAATTCAGTTTGAGAACCTCTGGGATGTAGAATACTGGGCTGGGAAGGGATGCTATGGCCCTGTTGTGGAAATGACTGTTTTAGATGGAGCAGTCAAGGGAGGCCTCACTGAGGAGGTGCCCTAGGTTGGAAAGAGCAAATCGCAGGAAGAACTGAGGAGAAGCACAGTCCAGCCAGAGGGAACAGAAGGTGCAGAAGCCCTAAAGCAGAAAGTGGCTGCAGGATGGTGAGGGGGGAGCCCCCAGAGATGAGGAAGGAGAAGCAGGCCAGAGTGGCCATGTTGGGCCTTGGGTTTTGTGCTGAGAACAGTGGAAGTCATTAGAGGGTTTTCCCCTGGAGGCTGATGTCACTTAATTTACACCTGAGAAGGGCCATCCAGCGGCTATGTGGAGAGTGAGTGGGACGGGGCAGAGGGGAGGCAGGATGATACATATCTAAGTGAAAAACTGGATGGCACAGACCTAGAGGTGGAGAACGGCATTGGACTGGCCAAAAATAACAGGCAGAGCCCAGGAGGCTTCCCAGAGAGCCAGGGGATCAGCCAGGCTTCTTCTCTTTTAGGTTCCTTTAGCAAATTCGTGAATGTGATGTCAGCCAGGACAGCTGTGGGACATGACCGGAAAGGGCAGCTGGTGCTCTTCCACGCAGATGGGCAGACGGAGCAGCGGGGGTGAGTGCCAGGAACTGGGACCGCCAGGCCTGGGCCGAGTCCTGCTTCGAGGAACCTCAGCCCACTGACAGCTGGTCATCAGAATCCCAACAGGGGATGTTCATATCCACCTGTCCCCTGCCTTCCCACACAAAACAGTTCCTAGATCTGTCTCACTTCTGGGAACTCATCACCCTCTACACACTTCTTCTCCGTTCTCTCCAACTTGGGCCTCCGCCCTGCTGAGCCCCGGGTAGGGTGATGGGAAGTAAATACAAAGTTAGTAGGGAGAAGACCTCTGTTCGAATCCCAGCTCTGCCACCTGCTAGCTCTGTGGCCACAGACAAGTCTCTCAACCTCTCTGAGCCACAGTTTCTTCCTCTGTGAAGAGAGTGTGTTGGTTTGCTATTGCTGTGTAACAGACAAGCACAAACCTCACCCATCTGGTAGGTCACAGTTCTGTAGGTCAGAAGTCTGGAGGGCCCAGCTGGGTTCCATGTTGGAGGTATCCCATGGAGGTACCCCAAAAATCAAGCCATTTGCCAGGGAGGCTGTCATCTGGAGTGTCAGAGCAAGAATACTCTTAGATCATTCGATTTGTTGGCCAATACGCTTCCTCATGGTTGTAGGACTGCATTCTGTGTTTTCTTGCTGGTTGTTGGCCATGGGACCCTCTGCTCCTTCAGGCTGCCCACATTCCTTCCTGTGCATGTTACGCACCCCATCTTCAAGCCAGCAAACATGCATCTAGTCCCTTCTTCCCCTTTGCAGTCTCTCTCACGCCACATTCTGCCAGCAGCCAGGGAAAGGTCTGCTTTTAAGAGCTTTGTCTGCTTTTAAGAGCTTTTGTGATTCCACTGGGCCCCCCAGATAATCCAAGACAGTGTCCCCACTGTGGACAGCTGAACCGTCTAAAATAACACAGTCATGGGGGTGATCTCTTGTTATAGTCACAGCTTCCAGGGATTTAGATGGGACATTTGAGAGGAAATCCCATTTAGGAATTTGCCTGCCACAGTGGGGGTGATACTGTCCACCATGGAAAGGAAAGCCAGTTAAACAGGAAAGGCAGTGGACACAGTCAGCGTTAATGCTCTTGTGCTTCAGCATTAACCTGTGGGAGATGGCAGAGTTCTTGCTGAAACAGGACGTGGTCAACGCCATCAACCTGGATGGAGGGGGTTCCGCCACCTTTGTGCTCAACGGGACCTTGGCCAGTTACCCATCAGATCACTGGTAAGCATGCCAGAGGCCCCTTCTTGAGGTCTATGTCCAGGCCTGTCCTCAGCTGTGTCATTCAACAAAGACTGAGCACCTACTGCGTGCCAGGCACTGGGGAGTCAGCCGTGAGCAGGAAGAGCTGAGATCCCTGCCTCTCACTGCTTCCAAGAAGAGAGTCAAATTATACATACTGTGCCAGTGTCCCCGATGCCAATGAAAGGGGTTCTAGAGGTCAGGAAAGACCTCTTTGAGCGTAATGGAACCTCAGCTGGGCTCTGAGGGTTGAAGAGGTGGCGAGGCAGGGCCGGGAGAACCTTCGAGGCAGCAAGAACAATGTGTGTAAAGGCCCTGGGGTTGGAAGAGATGGCCAGGGTGGGAAGAACCTATAAAAGGCTGGAGAACTGGCAGGGGAGAGAGAGACAGCTCTCGGGAACTATGGTAGGGGGTAGGCGTGGTCCACTGGGGGATGGTCAGTGTCTTGGCCTCTTCACACACTGTGTACCCCCCTCCCACAGCCAGGACAACATGTGGCGCTGTCCACGCCGCGTGTCTACCGTGGTGTGTGTGCATGAGCCCCGCTGCCAGCCACCTGACTGCAGCGGCCACGGGACCTGTGTGGAGGGTCGCTGCCAGTGCACGGGACACTTCTGGCAGGGCGCGGCCTGCGACAAGCTGGACTGTGGCCCCTCCAACTGCAGCCTACACGGGCTTTGCACAGAGAGTGAGTGGGATCTCCGGGGAGGCAGCTGTGACTGGGGCTCCCTGCCCTCCCTGCCCTGGCCTTGCCCGGGCCCTCACCTGGCCTCCTTGGTCTTGTCTTGGCAGCTGGCTGCCGCTGTGAAGCTGGATGGACAGGCTCCAACTGCAGTGAAGGTAAAAGCCGCCAGGCCAGGCGCTCAGTGCCCCTGGCCCCCTGGGGAGAGGGTGAGCGTGGCAGCTGCCTTTATCCTCCTCCTGCTTCTTGCTCTCGCCTGACTGTAAATCACTGCATTAGTTTTCCACGGCAGCCACAACAAATTCCACAAACTGCGTGGCTTGAAATAGCACTTACACTGTCTCAGTTCCAGAGGGCAGAACTGCAAAATCGTGGTGTCTCCGGGGCCCTCACTCCCTGTCAGAGATCTAGGGGAGGCTCCTTCCCGCCCCTTCCAACTCCTAGTGGCTCTGGGCATCCTTGCCTTGTGGCCACATCCCTCCAGTCTTTGCCCATGTCTGTCTTTCCATTCCCTTACACGGACCCCAGGTCATTGGCTTTAGGGCTCACTCTAAATCCAGATGCCCTCATCTTCTACAGTCTTCACTTAATTGTATCTGCAAAGACTCTGTGTCTAGGTAAGGTCATGTTCACAGATTCTGAGGATTAGGACACAATATCTTTTTTTTTTTTTTAAGATTTTATTTATTTATTTGACAGATCACAAGTAGGCAGAGAGGCGGGCAGAGAGGGGGGCGGGAAGCAAGCTCCTTGCAGAACAGAGAGCCCGATTTGGGGCTCATTCCCAGGACCCTGAGATCATGACCCGAGCCGAAAGCAGAGGCTTTACCCACTGAGCCACGCAGGTGCCCCAGGACACAGTATCTTTTGGGGGGACACCGTTCAGCCCACCACAGCCATCCACAGCTTCAAATCCTTCAGGGCTTTCTCTTAAGTACATGAAAGGAATGAAGCCCTAAGCCTGACCTGCTGGGTGCCGCAGCCCTTCCCCAACTCACTGACCCAGCTGCACTCCTCCAGACCCCAGCTCAATTGCCCTGTCCCCCGACGCCTGCCCACCCCACCCCCTCCAGCGGTCTGCTGCTGCTGTGCTTGTCCGCACCTGCACATCCGTGTCTGCTTCCTGGCTCCCTGGCCACCTGTCCATCTAGACAGGAAGCCCCAGGAAGACTCAGTGTCAGGGCCTGCCTTGAAGTGTGTTCTCCTTAACTTTCTGCTGGAAGCATGTGTGAACTTACGGGGCTACTTAGGGTGACTGAGATCTGTTTGCAGTCTTCTTGGCCCTCACCCAGGTGGGGCGGGGCTGGATTTTGAAATGACTCCCCTTTCCCCTGGCCAGCTTGTAGCAATGGCTCCTTCGGGGCAGACTGTGCCATGAAGTGCAGGTGTCAGAACGGAGCTGCCTGTGACCCCGTCCAGGGAACCTGCACCTGTCCTCCTGGCTTCACTGGAGACACCTGTGAGCAGGGTAAGCTACACAGGCCCCAAGTCAGCTGGGAGGAAGTGCCACCCAGGGGCACCTCCAGGGTCTAGCCTGGGGGAACCCCGGGGTCACTTCTGCTTCAGCCCAGCTCTGCACACACCTGGGGCCCATCCTGTCTGTGCAGAGAGAGGTCCTGCTACTGAGGCCTCCACTTCTGCCTCCTCTCCACAGAGTGTCCCCTCGGCTGGCACGGGCCAGGCTGCCAGATGCCTTGCAAGTGTGAGCACCAGTGTCCCTGTGACCCCCAGACTGGCAACTGCAGCCTGGCCCAGGCACCAGCCCTTACCAGCATCTTCTCCCAAGGTATGGCTCCTCCCAGGCTCCTGGGGGGCAAATGGGGCACACCCCTTCCGTCCCAGCATGTCAGCCTCTCTCTGCTGTCTTACAGTGAAACAGTGTCTCCGGCCATCTGAGACCACCCCGAGAACAGGAGAACTCTCCCTTCTCACCGGGTAGGAGATTTGGTGGGACTTGGGGCTGGAATGGGAGGAAACCCCCCTCTCCCTCCATGAGGTATGGCCTCTGCTCAGGAACTGGGCAAGGCTGGGAGGTGACGTCAGCCACCCAGGCGATGTTTCTTCAGTGTAAGCACAGAGAGGGTCACAGCTCATGCTCACAGCCTCCCAAGTGGGCCTGGGAGATGGTAAGAAGGACCCTGGTCACCACCCCAGTGGGAGTCGAAGGGGCAGGGCATCGGGGCTCCTTTCCCTGTAAGACTCGTGACTTATTTTCTCGGGTCCTGGTGTTGGGTACAGAAGTGCCAACCTCCGAGAAACTCACACCATTTCTTGAGCACCGCCCTGCGGGGTGGGCTTTCTGTTTGCTAGTGCAAACCTCAGGGAGGGGGTGCTGAAATAGATTGCTGGGTCCCTTCTCTGGAGTTTCTGCTTTAGTAGGTCTGGGGTGGAGGCTGAGAATCTGCATTTCCAGGGTGATCCCAGAGGATGGTAATGCTGCTGGCCTGGAGACGCCACTCTTTTCTTGTAGCTCTCAGCTCATGGCCCAGCCCCACCCACACTGAAGGTGGGAATCAGGTGTGGGTATGAATGAAAAGCTCCTGGCGATGTCCTGGAGGACAGTCTTATCGTTAATAATGCAGATCCCAGGTCCCTCCTGGATGTCCTCACTCAGCGAGCCTGGGGTGAGGCTCTGAAGGCCCAGAACCACACCTGAAGAAAACCCCTTGGAAACATGCTTTGAAAATGCTCCCAGAGCAGGGACAGTGGCTCCTGGGAGCATCTGGCCCCTGGTCTTAAGTGCAGGCTCCTCAGGTGTGAGACTTTGAGCCCCTTCTCCCCAGTGCATACCTGGATCCCACTGACAGCTGCTGGCAAGGGAAGGGGAGCCCTGGGGGGCTGACGAGCATGTCCCCGCCCCCAGCAATGTGCTTGTGTCTGCTTTTGCATGGAGGGCTTCAGCCACAGATTTCACATGAAGGAGGAAAACAAGGATCGTTGGAAGACCCCGCCCGCTCCCCAGGAGGGAGGAAGGGGTGCCGTTCTCCCTGCTCTCTCTGCTTTGAGGTTTCTGGAACGTCCCCCAGAGCACAGGATGCAAACTGATGCCTCTTGGGGCATCATCGTGAGATCCCCAACTGTATTGTATTTGCCCTGCATAATTTAAAAAATGTAAGGTTTATTAGCAGCTTCTGAAAATCAGCAACATTCACATAAAAAATTTTTTTTTCTTTTCATGGTTTTTCTTAACTATCAGGAGATGTGGCAGGGCTGGCCTGCATGACACACAGGGACTGTCACTACTGCTCCCCGAGCGTGTGTCTGGAGGGTGCCCCCTGGCCCTGCCAGCCCCAATTTGCTCCGGAACAGTGGTTGTGTTCTCCCTGGAGGCTCCCGACTCTGCCTCTGTTGTGGTGGAGGGGAAACCCCTCCAGCACTGCCCCACAACCCCCTGTTGAGGCTCTCTCTTCTGCACCCAGGACCTCCTGGCTGGCCCTCACCCTGGCCCTAGTTTTCCTTCTGCTGATCAGCACGGTGGCGAACGTGTCCTTACTCCTTGGCTCGAGGGCAGAGCGGAGCCGGCACCTGGATGGGGCCTACGTTTACCACCCACTGCAGGAGATGAACGGGGAGCTTCTGGCCACGGAGAAGGAACAGCAGGGTGACGCCCACAACCCCTTCAAGGACTGACGCCTCCACCCGTCCGCCATGGCCTGCTCTGAAAGCTCACTTCAACACGGCCTCGTTTCTGCAAGGGAAGCCTCAAGGCCGCTGCTCATCTGGGTGCTCTCCGTCCCGGTGCCAAGCCAAGCTTCTGATAGCACCTGTGCCTCAGCCCCTCACCTGGCCCCAGGCCCTCCCCTGGTCGCCTGCCATGACACACGCAACCCTAGCAATACCGTGCTCCCCAGAGAGAGACTGCCTCCTTCCCTGCCTGCCTGTGTCTGCTGCCTGGGTGGCCTGTCCCCCGAGGGCCTGCTGTGCTGCCAAAGAGCCTCTGGCCTCCTGAGGCAGAGGCCGCTAGCGATTGGACGCCCCGTGACTGCACCGTGACTGAGTGGCAGGGGCCAGCCAGCCCTCCTGGACAGGGATGGATTACAGAGACGATGGTCACGTCACGGGATCCTTCTCTACAGACCTCAATGCAGAATTTGCCAATTAGAATTCTACTTCCTATCACAGGGAGCTCCTTCGAAGGGGCGGGGGATGGAATCATGTTTACAAACTTTCTATTTTGGTACCCTGCCACAGAGAGAGGGTTTTTTTTTTTTAATCACTTGAATAAATTGATGTAATAAAAGGAGCCCCCCAGGTGGCAACTAAAGCCTGTATTGTGGATTTCTGGAAGTACCTAGGTCTTAAGGGTGGGGTTGTGTCACCTGAATCCAGGGTCATAAATGGGCAGCCCAGAGCACGTCCAGCTCCCTGATCTGTTCGTTTGATTCAGGACTTCTGACTTTGTGGTGCACACGAGTCACCTGGAGATCTTGTTAAAATGCAGATTCTGGCCCAGGATGGGGTACAAGAGTCTGAGTCTCTCACAAGCTCCCAGGTGATGCCAAGACTTGGGGGGACGGGCAGGTCTGGACCATGTTTTGAAAGAAGGAAAAAGTGTAGTCTGCACCATGACTTAACAGGCTTTAAATTAGTTACCAGCCTTTAAAGGTCAAGAGATAAACAATTTAAGAATTCTGATTCCTTTTTATTTTATTTATTTATTTATTTATTTATTTATTTTAAAAGATTTTATTTATTTATTTGACAGAGAGAGAGAGGCAGAGAGGCAGGCTCCCCGCTGAGCAGAGGGCCCGATGTGGGGCTTGATCCCAGGACCCTGAGATCATGACCTGAGCCGAAGGCAGAGGCTTTAACCCACTGAGCCACCCAGGCACCCCTCTGATTTCTTTTTAAAAGAGGGCGAGCCTGCAGCCTTTACCAGCACCCCTCCAGGGCAACGACTTGTCAGAGATGAGAATTCCTGGTCCCTCTGTGGGCCTGCCTTCTCCAGGTCATCGCAGCCCCTGGCAGTCTGTGGCCTGCCAGCCCCAGAGTTTGAGTTTGGAACCCGTGGCCGTGGAGGGTCTTCAGGAAGTACCTGGCAGTTCCCCCCGACCGCCCAGACGAATGGGTATTACCCTGTGCTCAGCAGATCTTTGGGGATGAGAGCTGAGGGAGGCCCTGTAGCTCCCAGCAGATATTAAAGAGACTCACGTACATTATGAACTGAGTGTACAATGACTCCTGTGTTGAAGTCCGAACCCTCTTCTTCCCCCCAACCCATGTGGTAGTATTAGGAGGTCGGGCCTTTGGTTTAATTAGTTTTTGATGAGGTCACAACAGTGGTCTCCTCAGGATGGGATTAGCGCTCTTACAAGAAGAGACGGGAGGACACTATCTCCACACAAGCACAGGGAAGAGACCTTGTGCAAGCTGGCAGCTGTCCACAAGCCAAGATGGGAGCCCTCACCAAGAACTGAATTTGCCGGCACCTTGATCTTGGATTCCAGCCTCCAGAACTTTGGGAAATAGACATCTGTTATTTGTAAGCTGCCCAGTGTATGGTATTAGTCAAAGCTTGAGCAGGCTAAGACACGGTATAACTGGTAGCTAGCTAGTCCTGTGTAACCAGTCCAAAACTTGGTGGTTTAAAACAACAAGCAGTTACTGCTTCTTTTGAAAAGCAATTATTTTTCATGATTCTAGGGTCGACTATGTGATTCTGTTGATGGGGGCTGGGGACGGTGATCTCAGCTGGGCTCACTGGTATGTCTGCCACAGCTGATGGGCCCACTGGGGGCTGGTCTGGGATGGCCACAGCTGATGACGTAGCTCCACGTGGTGCCTTGTCCCCCAGGAGGAAGAGAAGCACACAAGGCTTTTTGAAGCTTCGGCTCAGAACTGGCATGACTTCATTTCCACCGTGTTCTGTGAGCTGGTCCAAAGACACCCAGATTCCACCCCCGAGACAGACTCCACCCCCTAGTGAGAGGAGCTGCAAAGAGACCTGGGTCCAGGAGGCTAATCAAGCCCATCCTGCAGTCCATCTACTGTTCTGCTGGTCTAGTTTCACTTCAGAAAGGAATTCGGTTCCGAGAAGTAAAATATCACAGGCCAATTTCCCAGACTCCAAGTTCCCGCAGGAATGTGTCTGTGGGTCTGTGTGTCTTTTTGTCTGTCCCCCTGAAGTTGAGACCCGCTGAACCAGCCTGTGATACTTCCTCCAGGATGCTGTGTTTTGGTCCTGCAGTGGGAGCCAGAGGCCAGGTTATCGATATCCCTGGGCATAGTTGATCCTACACCTAGTGAACCATCACACTACCCACGGCCAGGCAGCTGTCATTTCTACCTCCTAATTCAGCCCCTTTTCTGGGCTTGTGACCCAGGTTGGAGGGAAGGGAGGAGTGGAGCTCATAGCACATCCAGGAACTGAGGGCGGCTGCTCATCTAAGGAACTAGGCAAATTCTTCACATTGTAAGTCCTCCTTCCAGAAATGGAAACAACCAAGTTCACATGTTCCTCTGGGGACCTTATGTTTCAACACCACCTGGAAGTCTTTTTCTGTGTTTCGCTCTTTTCCAGGGCACAACTTGTCCCTGGGCTGCTTGGATATTTTGCTCCCACTGTTCAGGGGTAGGAAGTACTGACAAGAGCTTGGAGAAGTTCCCAAGCATCTTTTAATCACGTCGGCATGTTCCTGAGACACAGTTCCCGAGCCCAGCGACAGGTCAGAGTGTTTTCCCCGGGAATGTTGTATGATTGTAGATGTCCACATCCTGTCCCAGAGCCATTGAGTCAAAATCTCAGGGGTAGGGGTTCTGGGAATCTACAGGGAGCACCTTCAGAGGTTCTGGGAATCTACAGGGAGCACCTACAGAGGTTCTGTAGAAACCCATGACCTGGAAGCTCTGACCTCTGCAGAGGGTGTCTCTCTGTGTCCTTGGTTGGACTGGCAGCTGAGCTGGGAGAGTACAGTGCTGTGCATGGGCTTGTTGGATTTCAGGCCAGAGGGAGCTGAAGAGGGTCCATCATGGCGTGCTGGAGGGGTCCCTGGTTCAGCAAAGAGGCTACGTTCACCCTCCCTGTTTGTATAGGGGTTCTGTCATGCCTGCCCAACACCCAGTGCCCTGTCTTCACCTGGATCCCCCCCAGCCCGTGAACCTGAGATAAAGAGGTGAGGGCAAGTAGTTTCTTTGGGAGGTGACCACAAGAAGCCCTGGTGGGGAACAGAGAAGTGAGGTAGGGAAGGAAAGGCAGCCAGTACACAGTGCATTCGTGAGCAGCTCCCCACTGTGGGCAGCCAGGAGAATACAGACAACATCTTGAGGTTGTGTCTCTGGTGGGGTGTGTGTTGGCCAGCACGCTCTCATTGTGGGATGGGGGCTTCTCCTGGGGGTTAACTCCTTGGCATGTCCAGGCTGCCCTACACAGGGGCAGAGTGTTCTTCACCAACCAGAAGTAGCCATCAGAACTTGCAGTTTCTTGCATCCAGACACCTCCCGGTGGTAATCAGAATGCCCAGTGAAAGCAGGACTCTGAGAGCCAAAGCTGTGAGCCTCCCTACCATTGCCTTTAGGGTGCTACCTCTCCCCCATTCTGGTACCGTCCCATCAAGTCCCAGATAGCATGCATATAGGGGTCGGAGGTAGTCCCCTGTCCCAGTTGGCTCACTAGAGCCCACCCTGGAACTTCTGCTAGAATTTGGGGGAAAACACTTTGCTGAGATTGTCCACTTGCCAGGGTGTGGGCCACGTGGAGAAAGAGAGTGAAGTGAATGTGGAGAAGAACCAAATCAAGAGAAAAGAGGGATATAATTTAAGCGCCTAGATCCAGCTATCCCTGAAGCCACTATCATTCTTGGACCAATTACATGGACCAGTAAATCCCCGTTTTTGCTTGAGGCACTTCGTGTTGGATTTGGGGGTCTCTGGCAACCCACAGAGTCTAACACTTATACTGTTCAAGGAGAGACACATTTTGGACTCAGGTATTTTTTGGAGCTTAGATGAGGCATGGAGCAGAGGCAAAAAGGTGTTTTTTTAGATTCAAACACTTAACCTCTAGGGGTGGGTAGGAACACGTGCTGTGGACACAAATGTACAAGAGCTCATCATCAAGCTTTGGGATTGGTAGTTGGGGATTAACATGGACCAGTTACGGTGGCGCAAGCATCCCCCTTCCTACCTCATGGTGGTGACGGAAGGCCCCTGGGCACAGAATGTGGACCAGATGTCTTGGTGGCCTGACCAGCAAGAGTCTTGTTGCCATGGTAACATATGGCCGCTAGGATGCTCTTCATAAAACTTGAGCATCAGGAAAGTCTCCAGAAAAACGTTCAATCCTGGGCTTAATGGATGGGCTTTCCAAGACTCTTAGGAGCCCTGATATGGGAATAATTCAAGTGTGATGCCCAAAGCTTCTACTGGATTTGCAAAGAGGGGTGTGTATCTCAGAAAACTTGGGCTCCAGGAAACTCTTAAGTCAGTGGTTTCAAGTTGCACTTTTGGGGGACCCACGTTCCTTGGAAATGCCTTAGCTGGGGCAGGGAGGCACTGAAGTGAGGAGAGGGAAAAATGGACTGAAGAGAAGTCTGAAAGCCACTGCTGTCTTTCCTGTCCCTGAGAGCTACCTGGCACTTTTCCTTCCAGCTCTTTCCAGGCCCTGCCCAAACTCCCAACAGCTGCTAGTGCCCTGAGACCCTGCTTCCACAGAAGCCTCAGCAGGCTGCTTTGGACCTGGCCCCTGGCCTCTGAGGAAGAATTGGTCCCAGAGGCAGACTCTGGGCCCCAAGGGAGCCCTAGTGTGTCTTCCCCTCTCGGCCCCACAAACCTCAGGAGGCTTCTGAGGAGGCAGTTCTGCCCAGGACAGACGTCAGCAGTGACTCACGGCTCAGAGCTGATTCCAACTGGCCTGCCCCAGGGACCTCTGTCTTTCTCAACACCCACCACATGCAGGAGTCCGCTGGCTGGTCCTTGGAGAGCTCTTACCCGCAGTTGCAGAGAAATCCATGGCAAAGTCCCAGAGAATGAATGCATGCATTATACCGAAGCAGGCAAGGGCTGCTTCCTCTCCCTCAGTTGGATGTGTTGGGTGCGGATGGGTAACCAAACCCAGTATAGACAGGGTACCCCAGAGCAGTCCCACAAGAGAACCACACGTTCTCTGCTTCCCCAAGTGACAGTCCTTGGCCTCCTGCTCCAAAACAAGAGGGCCTTTTCAGAACCCCATGATGTGTGTGGCAGACAGCACCCCTGCTCTATGTCCCAAGGAAGCTCACAGGCAGGACAGCTGGTGACCTGGACAAGGTCCCCACCCAACCCCCAACCTCAGGACGATGGCTGTTGTTGAACATCACACTAGGTCTTAGGCCAAATCCCAGGGAACCAGGCAGAGTGGCCCAGAAAGATGGATGGCAGGACCCTCACTTTTACCTGGATACGTGGCAAAGAGAATCCAGAAGCGCACCCTCAAAATTCCAAGTCAGCAGTGCTGAGTGGGCCCAGGGAATCTGCATTTAATTCCTCTGATAAACTATGCACGTATCTCTGTATGCACCCTGTGCTTGTGCAATGGTTTGAATAGTGTTTGTCCACTGCCCCCCCAGAATCAGCGTCCACACAGAACCTTAGAATGTGACTTTCTTTGAAAGTAGTTTTTGCAGATGTAATTAGTTAAGGATCTGAAGCTGAAATCGTACTAGATTGACAGTGAACCCTGAATCCAGTGCCTGGTGTCCTTACAAGACAGGAGACACACAAAGAAGCTGTGTGAAGACAAGCAGGACGAGAGCAATGCAGCCACAGGCCAAGGCATTCCTGGTGACTCCAGAAGCTCCGAGACATAGGAAGCGTCCTCCCCTAGTGTTAGGAGGGGCACCTGCAAA
This sequence comes from Mustela nivalis, assembly GCF_964662115.1. Classification (NCBI taxonomy): domain Eukaryota; kingdom Metazoa; phylum Chordata; class Mammalia; order Carnivora; family Mustelidae; genus Mustela; species Mustela nivalis. The sequence continues at coordinate 35,342,537 of NC_139038.1, forward strand.
CGCCTTCATCTCAGACTTCCGGCCCCCAGAACGGTGAGGGAATCCGTTCCTGTTGTTTTAGGCTAACCAAGTGTGTGGGAATTTGTTACAGCAGCCCTAGGGAACTATTACTGTATGTCTGCGCTTTATATATAGAAATGTTGTGTTTTGTATGCGTCCCCTTTCTCCCAAGAACCAACTTGCAACCCCTTGAGGGTGATACCACCCCTGCCGAAAATACTTTTGCATCTTATAAACAGCAGCAGAGTAACTCCTGAAGAAGCCCAGGGAAACCCCCAGGGTTTTAGGAGGTAGACAACTGAGGTATATCCGAATCGAAAACGTTTAATATGCTTTTGGTTGGAGCAAATGATCAGGCAAACGAGGAACATCGTGTTTTATTGACTGAAATAGAGTGTTTGGAACAGAATTATGGTATTCTCATCAAACAATTCATTTTACAGGAGGAGCAATTCCAAAGTGTGGGGTGGGGCGGGGATAGTTCTCAGAAGCCCCGTATTTCAACCTGTAGAGAACATTCTCTAACCAGTCGGGGACTCCAAATGATGCTCTTCCAGATTTAGTGGATTTGCTCAGAAAACACAAGCAGTTGCTAAACGGGAGAGGAAGAGGGAAATTATATCCCGACACCCACTTTCCTCCAGATGCTCGTGGTGCCGAGCCTTCTGTCCCAGGAGAAACAGTGACAGGCGGGCCTCCTCCAGAAGGAGTCTGGAGTGTTTGGTTGAGAAGCCGTAAATCATCAGGCTAACCTCTGACGTTTATCGTGTGCTTTCTGTGTGCTGGGCGCTGGGCTTGTGGACTCTACAGCTCCTCTCACTTGTCCCACGACAACCCAGTGAATGAGGTAGGCACATCCCCATTTTACAGATGAGGAAACTGAGGCACAGGGGCGTTAAGTCACCTGCTGGAGGTTACACAGCTAGTGAAAAGAAGGCTGGGGTTTGAACCCCGCCCTGTCTAAATTTTAGGACCCAAGCTCCTAAACACAGTGCGTGGGCAGGATCCTTTTGCTAGTGGGTTGTTTCTGTCCTGGTCACAACAGGTTAATGAACAAGAGGGAGAAAGAAACCAAGCCAAGGAAATTCCAACCCTGAGGTTTAGGGAACTACAGAAGCCAGGAACTTGGCAGCCCTTGGATTTTTAATTTCACGCCTCCCAAAGGTAGGAAAGACCTACTGATTGATGAAGCTCCAGCTTGGGCCCCAGAGACCTCCAACGAGGGAGGGGAACTACAGCAGATGCCATCATGGCTGTCTGCTGCTTCTGTGGCCCAGCTTCCCTTGTCCTGGGGTGATCTGCTCTCTCCTATCCCACTGCTGCTTCTGAAGGAAATGGCAATCACAAGACCCGCAGCCCCTTGGCCAGTACATCTGTAGGAGTGAGCACTTTACTCAAACAGGGCCAGGCAGAGGCTTCTTTGGGATTTGAGATAGAAAATTCTCTCAGCCTTAGAGATTGTGAACCCTGTGGTTATAGACTTGGGGCTGCTGACAGCCACTTTCCCACTAGGCAGAGGAGAGAATGAGACCAGCCTGAAAAGAGATACAGAGCTAGGAGGCCTGGGTAGGGTTGAGAGGATGAGCATAGGAGCCTAAGAATACTATGCTCCTGGATCCAGCCAGACCTGAAACAGGAACGCCCTTAGCCATCCCAGTTACAGGACCCAGGGAATTCCCTTTGTTTGCTTAAGCCAGTTTGAGCTGGAGCCTTCTCATGGGAGAAAGAATGAGCTCTCCCGAGAACTGAGAGGGCCTGAGGCTCATCCCTTTTTTCCAGGCTGGAGAGGTCACAGCAGATCCAGGTTCCAGTTCTCAAGCCAAGTATAATCTCAAGTCAAGGAAAGGCTTCTCCATCCTTCCCTGGTGCTAGTCCTAGACAATTAATGTATGGGGAGTGCTAGGGCAGCTTAGCCCAGAATGCTTCTAGGGCACAAATGGGTTTTAGAGGCAGGCGAGAAACTCATCTAAAGACTGGTGCAAATATCTCAGATTCCTCAGTGATTAATGCCTGGTGACATGGGAGCAACTAGCTTTGAGAACGTCCCCCGTCTCCCCCTACCACTTTCCCTCATGTGCACACACACCTTGATGCAGGATGCAGTTTTGGATTTTGTTGCTATACCTGAGGAGCAAACAGAGATGGATGAGACTCCCTCCCTGGAGGGAGAAGGATGTCTCCGAGAAGGTAGCTCCTTCTCTCTGCTCCAGGCTGGGGGTGAGGCTGGTAGGCAAGGAAGTCCTTGCTCTCCTTGTTCCATCATGCTAAGACTGCATGGAAGCATCAAGCCCATGGTTGCAAGCCTACCCCTTGGGCAAGGCCCAGTGACTCTGGGTGTTGACCAGAGATGACCCCCAGCTGTAAGGAAGGCTACAAGGGAAGAGTACCATTAAGCCATCTGGGCCCAGATTGGCCCCCCAGCTGTCGATAGAGCTATATTTGTGAGGTCCCTCCCAGACAGATAATATGACAGTCACAGTGAGGGGTAGGTTAGGGACCGGGGTAGCCCCATCAAGGAGCACAGCTGTATTGCCTTTACATGGTAAGAGTGGCCCCGTTTTGCCAACAGTCCCAAATGCCTAAGGGAAGCTGGACAGTTGGATTTCTGTATGAAATGCCCCCAAGTTTTAAATCCCTCTATAGGCTAAACAAAAGTCAGATCAGTCTGCAGGCTGCCAGTTCGTAACCTCTGACTTGTTGCCCTTTTGGAAGCCCAGGAAAGGAAAGGAGACGTGTCCTCAGCCCCAAGGAGACCCAAAAGTTTTCCATGCGAGAACTCAGGGAAAGTCTGTCAATATTGAAGCTGGTTGCAGGGGTCAGGTTTGCCCTGGGGTGGACATAACAAAGTCACAACCTCCTCCTCCCCCACGGGGGAGTCCTGGTGCCATGTTGAGATCCTGGATCCAGCCTTACCTGAAGCAAGGACTCCTGGACTGGCCAGTACAATGTGATCATGACTGGTTATCCTTTTGAGTGGGTCTCTGTGACTCACAACCAAAAAAGTCATAATTAAATTGCTCCAAGGAAAGAAAAGGACCTCCAGAGGAGTTTAAAGACAGCCAGAGATACTTCATCCCTGCCTGGGCCTCCCCATCCTCCTCAAGTCAGTGGTGGTCAGGCTGCCTTCCTAGCCAAGTGCTGGAAAGATGGGTTTCAGGCCCGGGTGGGTTGCTCCCGACAGAAAGTGACCCTGTAACTCATATATCTGCTCAGCACACATGTCTTGGGACACAGGGCATTGCTTTGGAGTCAGTTGTGAAAGTCATTTCTGCCAACCCAGCATTCTTTCCCTCTTCCTCCTGTGTGGCACCCCAGTATTCCTAGAGGCAACTTCCTTATGCTTTTCAAACCAGGTGGCTGGCGTCAGGAATAGGCATTGGTCCAGGTAGACCAAGCACTGAAACCCCATCTTGGTATGGTAACTGGCCCAGATTGGACACAGGACCCTGTTGGCCAATCAGTGTTCTCTGGTCCCCTGGCAACTGTGATTGGTTCAGAGACCAGTGTGGGACCCAGGCAGGCTGATTAGACTCCATTCTGGGAGCTTGGATGGAACTTTGGGAGACAGAGGTTCTCATCTGCAGCTGAGCTGAGGGGAGGGAGGGACCCTAGTGGTGGTGGGGTCCCCTGCATGGGGAGGGCACCTGAGAAGGAAGATGCTCCCAGGAAAGCAGAGCCAGGAATGGAGAGGGGATGCTGAGCCCGATGATATCCCTGAGCTCCCGGACCAGGCAGACCCAAAGGTGGCCCGGGGGGCTTTTCCTTACGTGAAGCCCAAAGAAGATCATTCCGTCCTTGCATCCTTGAGAATGCGTGAGCTGGATCATTGCCACTGGCTCCAGATGCCCCAACTTAGTCAGTGTCCAGACCCAGGGCTGCAGCCCACATGGTCCCAGACCCCATGGACACTTGCAGACCTGGGAGGCAAGCAGGCTGCCCCACAGGGCTAAGTCCCAACTATCTGGAGACCAGGGGGCTGCTGTGGGACTGGCCAGACGAGGAGGAAGTGGTGGCGCTGAGCTGGGAGAAACCGCTGGTGCAGGATTCCAGGCTGGACATGGAGCCCCTGGGGAGGAAGGGCATCGCACACACATTATCTTCTGGTGGAGACACGGGCTTGGGGCCCCCACACAGCAGTGGAAAAGCTGGTGATGCTGCAAATGAGGCCCCAGGGCCCTTTCCACGAGGCTGGTAACCACCCCAGGCACAGAGGGCAAGTGCAGAGGGAAAAGCAAGTGAAGCTGTGATGAGAAACAAGGCTCCGCCCATGTTCCTGTTCCACCCCCAAAGATCCCCACCTGCCGCACACCATTCAGGGGCTTCCATGAGCTGGGGATCTAGCATGGCCCAGAGGGTGCCCCACGGCCTGGGCAGTCCCCAGCCCTATCTCTAGCCTAGGCCAGGCCCCTCATCCCATGTTTTCACAACAACACTATGCTGAGACCTCCGGCACCTCCCAGCTGTGTGACCTTGGGCAAGGACACAAGCTGGAACATCTGCATGGCATCCACTGCTGTTCATAGTTACATGCGGGTGTGATAGTGTGGCCTCCTGCTCCGTGACTGCAGCCCCTTTGTGTCTTGTCCCCCAGCCTAATGCCTGCCTACTGAGGACAGCCAGAAGCTAGCCCTTGACCTGGTTCTCTGTGAGCTGTTGAAGGTCAGGGCTGCAAGTCCCCACACGGACCAGACCAGGCAGGATGGCAAGCAGCATCTGGCCCGCCCTTCAGCGGCCACCTGCCCTCCTGAGGGAAGCAGCCCCTGGATGCTTGTATCTACAGTGTCTGTCCCCTGCACTGGTTGGTGCCCAGTGCCCAAAACAAGCTGCTTCCCAAACAGGAAATCACCAGCCCTCCCATGCTGTGGGGTTCTCTGTGGAGTAAAGACACTGGCCCAGTATCTCTCACACTAGGCTGCACTTGTCCTTAGGGTACTTGGACCTGCACCTGGCATATGGATACAGATGCACACCCGCCTGGAGCCTTGATTTGACCCCACGGTAAAGAATATAAAGCATTAATTTTAGAAGGAAACTAACAGAGGGACTCAGTGGTTCAGTCGAGCCTCTGACTCTGGATCTCAGCTCAGGTCTGGATCTCAGGGTCATGAGTTCGAGTCTCATGTTGGCCTCCACGCTGGGTGTGGAGCCTACTTTAAAAAAAAAAAAAAGAAAAAAAAGTAGGAAACTAACAGAGCTATGTCATGAAGCAGGAAGCAAAATGACATTTGTTTTTAAAAGATAAACTGTAAAGCCGTGAAGAAACTGCCAGCTCCATCTCGTCACCCTCTGCTTCATTTCTGCTATCAAGTGCTTTCTGTATGCCTCAGGGAAGGGCAGGCTTCCACCAACCACTTCTTCCTGATGACAACTCCGGATGCGGGGGTTTCAGTGGCCCCCGTTTAACCGGTGGGGAGGCTGAGGCTCAGACGGCTGAAGTGACTTGCTTGAGGTCACACAGCAACCAGGAAGCGCTGGAGGTCTTAGCCACTCCTCTCTCAGAAAGCAACATTTGGGGAGAGGTGTCTGCGAGACACTATTCTAGAACGTTCTAGAACAATCCGGACCCTGTTTTATGGGTTTCTAGGAGTGAGAGGAGGTCCAAAGAGGAGGGCTTTGGGCTCTCCTTCCCCCTACCATCAATCTGGTATATTGGGGTTCTGTCCAGAGTTTCATTGGAAGGGGACATTCTGCAGCTGAAGCAGGATTTAGACATAGCATAGGATCTGACTGCTCACACAGGTGCTGAACCACGGGCGAATTTTAACTATACCCAGGCTGGGGCCCCGCCCCTGGATAAGCTCAAAGGCAAGTGGGAGAAATGAATCCAATGTCAGCCAGCCTAGAAGGAAAGAGCCTCGGAAGTGCTATGGGTCTGGCCTGGAGGAGACCGGGGGTGGTGGGGGATCCCCATCCAGCCCCTCCTACCTGAAGTCCTCAGACGCCAGCACCTCGTAGTAGTAGAGGAGTTTGCACTTGGGGCCGGGGCTGTGCAGGGCCGTCAGGACGTCCTCCACCCCCGGGAGGCTGCAAGCCGCATTCCCAGGGGGGCTGTGCATTTGCCACTGGAGCAAATAGGTGCCAGGCCACCGGGTCACATGGGAGCCCTGAAACACAGCAGCCCTCCCTGAGGCTCTGGTCCACATGGGGATGGACGGGAGCCCCTTGCCAAACCAATCCAGGGCCTCCTGACGTATCCTTGACTCCTCCGCCGTTACCACCCTATCTGTGGAGGCTGAGAGCCTCCCTCTGATCTGGTGGGAGTGGAGGCCAGGGGGTGGAGCTGCAGTTGCAGGAGAACAGGTGCAGGTGGCTAAACACCTGGATTTTGTTGGGCTTTTGTTCTGCTGCCCCAGGAGGGATCTGGGCAGGGAGCTGGCAGGTTGGTTAAGGTTAGTGGAGGGCCTGGATGGTGAGAATGGAGGTGTTTGTTGTTATAACTTCAGGGATTATAGAGGGGCTATATAGGGTGCTAGGGGTGCTGGTATGTGAGGTGCAGGACAGCCTGCTGCACAGGGACCCTGGGTGGGACCTGCCGTGCTCACCAGAGCCTGTTTGTGCAGGGTGGGTGAGTGAGCAGGCTGGTGGTCTAAGACTTGCAAACACTGGCCTCCAGCAGCCTGTGAGTAGAGGCGGGGCGGGGTGGTTCATGTTCCAAGACACATCTGAGTTCTGTTGCCAGTGTTAGAGCATCTCTAACGCTCTAGGTTCTGAAACTAACACATCAGAAATCACTGGGAAAGGGTAGGGGGTGCCAAGTCCAGGCCTCGTGCCCAGAGGTTCTGAGTCAGGCCCCTGATATGGGGCCTGGCAGTCTGAGGCTATGACAAGAATCCCGGGGGATTCTGAGAATGGGGTCCTGGGGTCCCCAAAGTCCTCAATCTGCCCAGTTCTTTCTCCCTCACTGTCCTACGGGGTCGCTGAGGTCAAGGACCAGAACCTCAGCACACAGTGAACACTCAATCCTGTACGATGAATGAATAAATGAACAAAGGAGCTCAAACCTGGATGCTCTCTCCTTCCCGGCAGACAAGAGGGGCTTCGACACGGCTGTAATCCACACCTAGGACCCAGCCTTTGTCCATCAGCTGCCCACCGGCCCTGGCCCCTGGCTCCTGGCGGCCAGGCTGGGGCATCTGCTTGCTGTGGTACAGGCTGAAGACCACGTCCCCTCTCAGGATGTCAAAGTCCCAGGTGATGACTGATTCCCCCTCCAGAATCTCCACCGCAACCTGCATGGAGGGTAGGGGCAGAGTCTGAGAGTCCCGTCTGGAATCCCACCAGGAGCGGGGAGCTGGGATAGGGAGGTCAGCTGTAGGAAGTGCTGTGGGCTGCCCACCTGGGTCTCTAGTACCCACTGTGGCTGTGGGGAAGATGGGCTGCTGAAGCCCCCAGTTTCCACTGTCTAAGAACTGCTCTAGGGAGATGCATCTGTCTCTGTCTTGAAACGGCTAGAAGGTCCCACCCTGTCGCGGGGTGGGTAATCCACAGCCAAGTCTGACAGTACAAAAGGTCTGTCTATCTGTCGTGCTCTGCACAGCCCAGGGCTCCCCTCGGGTCAGGCTGGGCGAGACTCAGCGGCACCGTCCCTGTCCTTACATCCGCCCCCACGCCCACCCTGCCCCACCTCTCCTTACAGGTTTCTGCTGAGAACTCATCCTGAACACATCGCTGGCACAAGAACCCTGGCCTCGGGCTCTGCTTCAGGGGACCCTGACCTAAGACAACACCCCAGCCCAGCGTGCCCTCCCAGGCCAGGTCCCGGCACCTCATGGGGGGCCCCTCGGAGCACGCTGGCCGACTGGTAGGTCTCTCTCCACTGCCGCAGCTGGTCCGTGTGCTCCTGCTCCTCCTCCATCAGATAGAGGGACTTGGGGACCAGCCCTCCTTCAGGGACATTGCACTGGGAGACAAAGACAAAGGTGGCAGGCCTGGCTGACTCAAAGAAGGGTGCTCTGTGACCCCTGAAATTGCACTTGTCACAGTGACCCTTTAGTGAGTAGGGAACCAGGCTCCATGACCTCATTTACTCTCCAGGAACCACAATGCAGTAGGACCTATTATTCTCCCCATTCACAGAGGGGGAAAATGGAAGCTCAGAGAGGACAGGCCACTGGCCCAAGATCACACAGCAGAATGTGGCTGAGCCTGGGCACAAACCCATGTTTATCAGTCCCCTTGCTGGGCTCATGTCTCTTATTACCATGCGGGACTTACAGGCCCATTTGCTAAACATAAGTTATGCATACATATCTCAACAAGTGGAAAAAATGGGCAAGCTTGGCAGAATTCCTAGGAAATGCCTTTCTTAAACTCAAAAATCAGGTAAACTTGGAGTCTGGTATTCTGTTAGAGACGGAAGAGGGGCCTGCCTTCCCATAGCCAGATGAGGTAAGACTGTCCTGACCCAGGGTCTCCCCTTTCTGTGTCACCTCACACCCAGAGGCAGGCAGTAGAAGGGGTCTGTGGCTGCCTCCCCTTAAAGCAGTTGGCCGATCTTCCCACTCCGTGGAGCTGTGGGTTGGGAATAAATCCCTTTGGGTACACCAGCTCCGGGGGGCCAGATCACTGGGCTGGGAGTCCCCTCTCCCGGCAGCAGAGGGCGCAAAGTCAGCAGGTAAACTCTGATTGCTGCCTAGCAACATACTGAATGGGGAATACCAAGATAAACCTTTGACTGGCCTGGTCTCCGCACTTCCAGAAACTTCCATCTGGATCACTATGTTTGAAAAAACCAAGGTAAGGTCCCTCCTTGGGAAAAGACTCACCTCTCTTGGGGGCAGCTTTGAAAACAAGGCCTGCCCCCAAAAAGAGAAAGCGTGACCTCTCCGGGTGTCTGCACCCACACTCGCAAGGGTGGGGCCCCACTCCAGCCTCAGTGGACCTCTGCAGCCCCACCCCTTGGCCTGCAGCCACACTCACCACACACTCTCCCCCGAGGAAGTCGGGGATCACTTCTTTATCCAGGTAGTCCACGAGGCCTCCGGGGCCCTGGTAATTGCTGCCACTGTAGATGAGAAACTTCTGCCTGGTGTTCTCATTGATGAAGGGGCTGATCTGAAGTGGGGGAGAGGAGACAAGATAGAACCGGGTGTTTGTTTGTTTGTTATGTGGAGATGTAACACATCACAAAGAATTAACCACTTTATTTTACTGCTTTTTAAAGTTTTAATTTATTTAAGCAATCCACTGTATGGGACTTGAATTCGTGACCCTGGGATCAAGCATCACATGCTCTTCTGTTCCTTTTTTTTTTTTTTTTTTTAAGATGTTATTTATTTATTTGAGACAGAGAGAGCAAGAGTACACGTGCACGACCCAGGGGCAGGGCAGAGGGAGAAGGAGAAGACTCCCCAGTGAGCAGGGAGCCCGACACCCGGCTCGATCTCAGGACCCCAAGATCATGACCCAGGCCAAAGTCAGACGCTCAACAACTAAGCCAACCAGGAGCTCCAACGTCACATGCTCTTCTGTCTGAGCCAGCCAGGTACCCCAGAATTAACCTTTTTTTTTTTAAAGATTTTATTTATTATTTATTTGATGGACAGAGATCACAAGTAAGCAGAGAGGCATGCAGAAAGAGAGGAGGATGCAGGCTCCCTGCTAAGCAGAGAGCCCGATGTGGGGCTCAATCCCAGGACCCTGGGATCATGACCTGAGCCGAAGGCAGAAGCTTTAACCCACTGAGCCACCCAGGCGCCCCTGGAATTAACCATTTTAAAGGGAACAGTTAATTGCTTTTAGTTCATCCACTATGTTGTATAACTACCACTTTCCTGTAATTCCAAGACTTCTTAATACCCAAAAGGAAACCCCATTTCTTTTACACATTGATACACATCAGCAGTCCCTCGCCTTGCCCCTTGCCCAGCCCCTGGCAACCACTGATCTGCTTTCTCTATGGATTTGCGGGTTCTGGACCCTTCGTAGAAATGGAAGCGCAGGACACGTGGCCTTTCGTGTCTGGCTTCTCTCACTCAACGTCCTGGTTCCCTGGTTCATCCACATTGGAGCCCGGGTCCCGCCTCATTTCTTTTTATGGCTGAGTAATACCGCACTGTATGGCTGATGCCGTTTCATCGACCCCAGATAGAAAGTATTTCAACACTGAACTCAGTCGGTTGTTTCTCACGGCACCCCCCCACCCAGTGCCAGCGTGGTACGTGACGAGATCTGTAGCTGCGGCAGGAAGGAAGGACTTGATACTGTCGGGGCACGGGCCAATCCAGCAAGGAGGGGCACAGGTGGAAGACCGACAGGAAACTGGGAATGCCACCTGTGTGTGCTCACTGTCCTTCAGCCTCCATCCTGGGAAGCGGTCCCCTGCGGGCCTCAACAACTTGGCTCCACGCCATTGCCTTTCCGTCTGGTGTGGCCACTGGGCGGGGCTGGGGCGCAGCCGCAGGAGATGGGGGGTAGGAACAGAGAAAGAGGCCAAGGTACTTCTTCCCCCACCTCCGCCCACCTCAGTGCCCCAGACACCCCCACCCCCACTCTGTTCCAGCTCTCGTGGGGTTCGGTAACATTGTCATCCCCTCTGCTTGTCCGTCCAGCCCCGGGGGGTGGTCAGGGCTCACTGCAGGGGCTAGCTCCAAAGGCCTCTCCATCCTGCCCACACCTCTGCAAGGAGTTCTTTCATGTCACGTCCCCACTAAGCCACTGGGGTGAATCCCACTTCTGGCCAGAACCCTCAATGGCTCCCACCACCAACCAGTATCCATCTTTTTAGAGGTCTCCAAACAGCAAGGGAACTTCATCTTCACAAAGATCAGGATATTTCAAGATAAAAGGCTTTAGGAGCAGGTCCTGCCCGTCCCTCCCACAGTTCCTGCTCCCTGGCCTAGCCCCAGCAGAGCTTGAAGTAGCCACAGGAGCCAGAGAATGTTCTGCCCCAGAAGTCTGCTCACATCCCTTCCTGTTGACAATCCTCCATGGCTCCCTAGTGCCCCGGGACAAAGTCCACCTTCACCACAGCCTGGACTTGGCAGGCACTGGTCTCTGAGCATTTTCCCAGCCTCTGCCAGGGCAGCCCTTTTTCTTTTTGCTCCAACCACTCCTGACTGGGTTTTCAGGTTCTCAAAAGCATCAAGCACAATCCTGCCTCCAAGCCTTGGCCCGTGCTGTGTGGGTTGCCTGGCCCGTCCTTCCTCCCCACGCTTCCCTGCATGACTCTTGCTCCTTCCAAGGGTCTCAGCCACAAGTCACCTCCTCTGAGGGACCTTCCTCAGTTCTCCAATCTAAATTACCTCCCTGCATCACCCGCTGCCTGACTTAGCCTCCCAAGAACCCTGGCTATCCTCACACACAGGGTTCTTGGAGAGACAAGTCCCTTGTCACAGGGAACCATGAAGCGTTGGTTCGTGCGGGGTTATCTGCTTTATTTCTCCCCACCCGGTGACAGTGGTGGGGAGACACAGAGGCTGGCTTGTTTACTCCGAATCCCCAAGGCCTGGAACGTGTCTGGCACATAGTAGGTGCTTAATGAAGCACTGAATCCACTTAACTCTCGAAAGTCTGTCTGATTGAACCTCAATTTGTAGTAGAGGTTCTCTGGTTTTCTGGGACGCTGAATCCTCGGAGGGGGCCTGTGGATCAGCAGCAAGACCCCAGGGTTTCCAAGTGCCAGTGACAACCTGCTCATGGTGGTGAGATGGAATCAGCACATTGTGACTAGCCTATTTTTTTTTTTAAAGATTTTATTTATTTATTTGACAGAGAGAGATCACAAGTAGGCAGAGGGGGAGGCAGAGAAAGGGGAGGAAGCAGGCTCCCTGCCTGGGATCATGACCTGAGCCAAAGGCAGAGGCTTTAACCCACTGAGCCACCCAGGTGCCCCGTGACTAGCCTATTTTTAATGGAATGGAATAGAAGAGTGAAGAGGGTAAAACCATCACTTGCAGATCTGTTTCATGTGTTTGTGTGTGTGTGTGTGTTGGGCTATAACATAATGTATATTTCTTACTGTGGGTCTTGGATAAAATGTTTTAAAATCCCTTCAGCAGGGGCGCCTGGGTGGCTCAGTGGGTTAAACCTCTGCCTTCAGCTCAGGTCATGATCTCAGGGTCCTGGGATCAAGCCCCGCTTCGGGCTCTCCACTCAGCAGGGAGCCTGCTTGCCCCTCTCTCTCTACCTGCCTCTCTGTCTGCTTGTGATCCCTCTCTCTGTGTCAAATAAATAAATAAAATCTTTAAAAAAAAAATCCCTACAGCAGTAAATAAATAAATAAATATTTTTAAAATAAAATAAAATCCATACAGCACAGAATACCAACACTCCTTGGAGCCAACTCACAGGAGCCCTGGGGACACTGTACTCTCCTGAGTGCGACTCCAGTGTCCACAAGCAGGACAACAGATACATAAATCCTGGTCCACCCATATGGCAGAGTCGTATTCAGACATAAAAAGGACTGAAGGACTGATCTGAGCTACAGCACGGATGAACGGGTGATCAGCACGCTCAGTGAGACGCTCAGTGAGAGTAATCAGATGCAAAAGACCTCGTATTGTATGATCCCACTTATGGGACAGACCGAGAACAGGCAAATCCATGGAGATAGAAAGCAGCCTCACGGCTGCAGGGAGCTGAGGAGCGGGGAGCAGTGGGGCTGCTAATGGTTACAGGGCTTCCTTTTGGGGTGCTGATAATGTTCTGGTGGGATGGTTGCACAGCTCTGTGAAATCTACTAAAAACCACTGAATTCAGCACTTGGAAAGGGTGAACCATAAGGTTCATGAGTTCTACTTCAATAAAGCTGTGACTTAGGAGAAATGACAAGGAACAAGCAGGCAGAGGGACCCCCCACCATCTCAGCCATCTCTGCCCAGCAGAGGCCGGGCCCGGCGCCTGCTCTCACCAGCGTCCAGAGCACCGGGAAGACGCGAGGGGCTCGCACGATGAGCAGCCGGCCCAGGGTCTCGGGGTAATTGTCCTCCACCACCTCAATCATCCGCAGCAGGGCCTTGACCCCCGGCCGCCACAGGTGACGCATGTTGAGACCCTCCAGGTCCACCAGGCAGGTCCAGGAGCTGCGACAGAGACAGGCCACTCATTCCAGCTTGCTCTACCACCTCCCAGGGCTCCTGACCCCCTCAGGAAGTCTCGGGGGCTGGCAGACAGGAAGGGATGGAGAGACTCAGGAAGGCAGGGTTGGGAGTGGAGGGGCAGGACAGTCTTGTGGAGGCTACCACCCCTGACCCTCAGCTGGGGAGGCCATGCGGTGAGAAGCTCAGTGCCTGGCCTCTGAGGCTAGACACCTGAATTCCAGTGTCACCTCTGCCCCTGAGAGCTGTGTGACATGGCCAACTTCCTCATGAAGACAGTGGCAGTGACACTAAGGGTCCCCATCTCGAGCAGTGGTTAGGATTAAGTGAGATAGTATGTGTAAAGCGCTCCGCAGGGACGGGCCAGAGCAGCACTTGATAAAAGCCAGTTACTGCTACCAATTGTGCTGACTGCTAAGAACACACACTCCAGAGCCAGATGGCCTGGATTCGGATGCCAGCTCTGCCACCTGCTGTGTGGCCTTGGCCAGGTTCCTTGACCTCTCTGTGCCTCCATTGCACTAGTACTAATTCATTAGGGAAATGACTGTTTTACCACAGCGGCTAGTCCCCAGGAGCCTCTCCATCCTGCCTTTGTTCCCTTCATCCAGCCCACACCACTGCAAGGAGTCCCTCATGATATCCTGTCATCTGAGCCACCTCAGGTGAATTCCACGTCTGAGCAGGACCCTGACTGATGGATTTCTTACCCCAACCAATGTATGTCCCCTTAGGAAATCTCCAGACAACAAAGGAACTTAATTTTCCCAAAGATTGGGCTACATCAGGATAAAAAGCCACAACAGCAGGTGCAGCCTGCCCCTCCCCACGCCCCGGACTGTAAGAAGGACAACGTGAATCAAGTACTACGGAGAACACATGCTGAAGAGTGAGTGTTACCCCTCGACGGTCATTGTTTTTGATGATGCGTAAAGAGACCCTGGGACTCGTGATATGATTCCCACATTACAGATGTGCAAGCTATTGTTCAGAAAGGTTCGCTGCCACTGTAAGTACTCAGGTGGTAAACTGAGTTGGGGGAAGTCAGAGAGGGACGGTGGTTCCTGGATGTGCTGTGACACCTGCGAGTCCCCCTGCCTGGGAGACAGAGTCAAGGTGGCACTTGGTGGGGGAGTAGAGCTGGCCTCACAAAGCAAGATCCAAGGGGTGATGGGGCACAGGGGATCATGTCTTTGAGCCCAAAGCAGACGGGAACAGGTTCCAATCTTGGCTCTGCCACTTACCCATTTCACAACAACCTTGGATGAGCATCGCCCCTCTGAGCCTCAGTTTCCCCCCTCCATAAAGAGCAGGGACAGTAACAGTCCTGCCTCATAGGATCATTGTGAGAATGAAGAGAGGACATTTCTGTGAAGTACCTAGCCTGATTCCTGGCCCAGCGTCTATGCCCCATGAACCTTGGCTGTTTTTACTATTTCGGGGGAACTGGCTCCCGGCTGGGGTTCTTGCCTGATGGGACGGCCAAACTGCTTTGTGTTCCCTTCACATCTCTTCTGTCCCTCCTCGTTGACAGAAAGAACCTGGAAAGTAGAGAACGGGTTGGCAAACGTTTCGGTGGCTGCTCTGCCCGTGGGCAGCCCTGGGATCCGGGAAGTGGGGACCTCGACTCACGTGTTTCAGCAGGGTCTCCTCCCCCACGGCCTTCATCAAGCCTTTGGTGTCCATGTGGCCCAGGCGCAGGATGTAGAGGGGGCGGCCATCTTTGTAGGCGAGGGAGGCCAAGCAAAGAGAAGGGACATTTTTTCAGGGCTGATAGGGAGAGGGCAAGACCCAAACTTCTCCTTGGAGGAGGCGATGCCAGGCTGTGGCTCAACCTGGCCCCTCCTGTCCCTTTATTCGCAGATGTTCTGCCTGCCTCCAAGAGGGGCTGACACCAGTTATGGCCAGAGAGGCAAAGTGTCCAAGGGTCAAAGAGATTTGCATCACACAGGAAACCGGGTGAGGGGCATGGGGTACCTTTCTGTATGACCTCAGCAACTTTTCTGCAAACCTCTCCTAAAATTAACCGTTTACTTTACAGCTTTCTAAAAAAGAAGAGATGAACCATGTTAGGAAGGAATATGGAGAGAGGGGATAATGTTGGCTCTCAGCTTTCTGTCAACCAAAGCGAGTAGGAAAAATAAGGAAGTGTGTACAAATACAGTCGATTCTTGTTATTCATGGTAGTGATGTTTCTTTCCTAATGTCACCTTGAACACTGAGTTAGGGAACAACGAAGCATCGCTTTGAGGAATAATATGGGGGAAAGTCCCTGTGAGCCTTGAGACATTACATTTTTGTTAACTGATCGATACATAACCTTGTCCTGAATTTATTGAATTCAGGAGCTCTAGCCTCAGAGGCTGTGCTCATTAAGGACACCTTATTGGGTATAAATTATTGATTCATCCACATTGTGAACTCACGGCCAGAGGCACAACACTCAAGACTTAAGAAGCTTTTCTAGCGGCACATGGGTACAGCTCAGGTCATGATCCCAGGGTCCTAGGATAGAGCCCCGCCTCAAGCTCTCTGCTCAGCAGGGAGCCTGCTTCCCTTCCTCTCTATCTGCCTGCCTCTCGGCCTACTTGTGATCTCTCGTTCTCTGTCAAATAAATAAATAAAATCTTCAAAAAAAAAAAAAAAAAAGAAGAAGAAGCTTGCCTAACACACACATTTTCTTTGTGAGGCATATCACAGCCTTCTTGTGCTCGGGAACACTGGCCAGCACTTTTGCACTTTGCCTTTAAACAGCAAAAATCACACACACACACACACACACACACACAAGGCACAAAATTGCCAAAAGAAAAAAAAAGTTAGTACAAAGTGGACTTTAAAAAGGACTCTTGTTAACAGTATGGGAGCTGAAACAAAAAAGCCGAAGGACACTCAGGTCGGACAGCTGATTTTTTGCCACTCTGCGCGTGGTCCTAATTGACCACAGAAGCACCTGAGTATTGATTTGGGGGTTACAAATAAATTTGCATGAGTAGGCAAATTTGCCAATATGGAACCCATGAATAATAAGGAACGACTGCGTATTAAAATAAAGTGCTCCAACCGGTTCCTCAGGAGAACCAAGCACTCACCCTAATCGATAGATGTGAGTTTTTACTGAAAGGGCATTGAAAAGAATAATGGGCACAGGCATCAAGGGCAGCTTGCTGAGAAACTGAGGGAGGTTATTTGTAGTGGGTTGAACAGGGGCCCCCCAAAATTCACAGGTGCCCAAAACCTCTGAATGTGACCTTATTTGGAAATAGACTGTGGATAAAATTAGTGAAGGACCTCCAGAGGAAATCCTGCTAGATCCGTGTGGCCCCTAAATCCAGTGACCTGTGGGCTTTATAAGAGGAGGAGAGGACACAGAGAGACAGCCAGAGGGCAGCCATATGAAGACAGGCAGAGACTGGGGTGACATGACCACAAGCCAAGAAACGCCCCCAGGAGCGGGAGGAGGCAGGGAGAGACTCTCCCCTGGAGACATTGCAGGGAGCATGGCCCTGTTCACACCTTGAGTTTGGGCTTCTGCCTCCAGAACTATGAGAACATACATCTCGGGGCGCCTGGGTGGCTCAGTGGGTTAAAGCCTCTGCCTTCGGCTCAGGTCATGATCCCAGGGTCCTGGGATCGAGCCCCACATCGGGCTCTCTGCTCAGCAGGGAGCCTGCTTCCTCCTCTCTCTCTCTCTCTCTGCCTGGATCTCTGCCTAAATTGTGATCTCTGTCTGCCAAATAAATAAATAAAATCTTAAAAAAAAAAAAAAAAAAACATACATCTCTATGGCCTTAAGCCACCCGGCCTGGGGTAATTTGCTTTGGCAGCTCTGGGCACTCATGCAAACCCATGCAGTCATCACGTGTGGGTGTCCCAAAGATCAAAAGCAAGGGGCGGGGCACCTGGGTGGCTCAGTGGGTTAAAGCCTCTGCCTTCGGCTCAGGTCATGATCCCAGGACCCTGGGATCAAGCCCTGCATGGGGCTCTCTGCTCAGCGGGGAGACTGCTTCCTCCTCTCTCTCTGCCTGCCTCTCTGCCTACTTGTGATCTGTCAAATAAATAAATAAAATCTTAAAAAAAAAAAAAGCAAGGGTGGGCTAAGGCTGCCCCTGAGTAAGAAATACTGCTTCGAGCCCAAAATGCCTGGCCCTACTTTCCTCATGGCTGGGTGAACCCCAAGGGCATCTTCAGATACCCAGAAGAGTCAAAAGGAAAAATAATAAGAGGGCAACCTGATACGCGACCTTTAAAGCACCTTTGACAGTGACCAAAGTTGTACGACGCTTTGCATTATGGAGGTAAAGGGACGCACCTATGTCCTGGTAGTGCCAGCCCCCTGCATAGAATTCCTCCAGGAGGGCAGGCGGTTGCCAGGTCTGGAGGAGGAGATCCACCTGGTGCTGCTTTCTCCAGCTCAAGGACTGGCACAGCATCTCCCGGGCCTTGTCCAGGTGGAAGTCACGGGCCCGCAGGAACCGGAGGATATGCTCATCTTTGGGAATCTGAGAGAAAGAGAAAGCACGTAGAAAGATATTCCCTAACCCATGGACAAAATTATAGAGAGTGCGTCTCCAGTCTCCTCTGCAAAATACATAGCTGGGAAGAGGACCATACACTTAACCATGACACAGTCTAGGGGTGAGCTATAGGGAAAATCTGTGAGTTTTGGCTGCCTGACCTTCCTCCTTCTCCACATACCTCTTTTCTTTGGGGGAGCTGCTTTGCTTCTCCACTTCCCAGCACCAATCCTGGTTTTAGCTGGTGTTGTCAATCAGCACGCCACTCCCAGGGCCTCAGGGGTGGCAGAGCCCAATCAGGGCACGTAGACAACTTAAATCAGAAGAATGGGTCGTGAACCCCTTTCTCTGCAGTGGCAAAAGGTGAGTCTACAAGCCACAGGCAGCCACAGCTCCAAGCTCAATAGGGAAGGAAGTCCGATGGGGATGAAACAGAAGCAAACAGATACAAGATACAAGATACAGATACAAGATACAAGAGCTCAGCCGTCCCGATGGCATGTGAGCCCTGGTTCGGGACATCCCTGAGACAGGTTGCATGGCCCCCAGGGCGAGGCTGAGTGATGTCCCTTCAAAATTCATATCCACCCAAAACCTCAGAATAGGACGTTATTTGGGAACGAGTCTATACTGATATAATTAGTTAAAATGAGGTCGCACTGGCATAGGCAGGCCCCACTCCAGGAAGGGAGTTGGGACATAGACACAGGACACACAGTGGGAGGAAGGCCACAGGACGATGATGGAGGCAGAGACGGCAGCGCCACGTCTACAAGCTGAGGACCGGCAGCAGCCACCAGAAGCCAGGAGGGAGGAGGCACGGCCCAGATCCTCCCACGGAGCCTTCAGAAGGAACCAATCCTGCCCGCGCCTGGGTTTCAGACTCCTGGCCTCCAGAACTGTGAAAAATACGTTTCTGTTGTTTCAAGCCCCTCCGTTTGCGGCATTTTCTTTCAGCAGCCCTAGAAAATTAATACAGCCCGTTCAACAGTTCTATGGGCCAATAAACACTCCTCTCCTTGTTGTTTGCCTTGACCCAAGGTGCATTCCTACCACACAGAACCCAGAGTCTAACTGAGAGGCTGAGGGGACAAGCGAAGACCCTGCCAGCTCTCCTTCCTTTCCTTGGGCAAATATCAACAGGCAAGGGAAAGCCAGCCCCACTGAAAGCTCCCCTTGCCTGAGTTTTGATCCTGAGCCAGACACAACTCTGGGCACTTAACATGCCTTGTCCCTTGTCATTCAGTCCAGATGGCATCTGCCAGCATTATCCGCCTTTACAGATGAGAAAACGGGCAGATAGGTTAAAGCACAGCCCAACATGAAAGTAAACTCCCTTGTCTGCCCCTCTGTCTCCCTCGCCTGCCCTGCCGAGCCTGGGGAGGGGAGAGGAAGGAAGGGCAAGCTGGACGTTCTTATTCAGCAGAGCTGAAGGTCAAGTCCATGCTTGGGACCTACAAGCATGATGGACATTCATGGGATAGGGCTTAGAGTCTGGGGTCGCAGCTGGGGGAGAAGAGCTCCTGTTACCTTCCGGTGAGGCCAGCACTCAGCAGTGTACAAGACATCCCCCCTAAAAACTGTCCAGCCCATAAAGAACTGTCCAGCCTCAAACGTCAATAGTGCAGAGGATGAGAAAGCCTGTGATCAGCGGTACACACAGCATATGAGTTTTGCATAGATGAGACAATACATAATAAAAAGGAGGCTAAATAGGGGAGGTGGGGGGGGGATAACTGGGAAATGGGCATTTAAGGAGGGGGCCTGAAATAATGAGCAGTGGAGGTCGTATACAACTGATGAATCACTGAATTCTACCTCTGAAACTAATAATACAGTATACGTTAAGTTGAATTTAAATTAGAAAAAAAAGAAGGAAGGTAAAATAGAAGTTTCCAGGATTGCTAATGACATCAGCCTGTTTACCCGACCCTTCTGCCACCAGGGCCTGAAGTGAGTAGCTATCATTGAACGGGCTCTGGTAGACCCCAGCTCTGCACCCACCTTGCCTTTGTGGGTCTCCTGCAGCCAGTGCCGAAGCCGGATCAGGCAGCTCTCCTGCACAGGTGTGAGATGGCCCAGGTACCTTTGAATGTAGTCTGCATCCAGCTTGTCCCCTGTGGGAGAAGATGGGGGAGTTCAGGACCAGAGGGCAATCTTCTCCACGTTGTCTACTCTTTCTGGAACCCTCGCCTCACTGGCCACCTCGGATCAGAAGCATCGGGTACAGTGGCCCTTTCACCAAAGAACAGCCATGGGGGGTCCACATCCTCTGGTCTTGCCAACCCATTTCCAAGATGGTTATAAAAACTCATGGTGGGGCCAGCCTGGATCTCACTGTGGCAGGTGATGTGTCTGTCCTTTGACCCTTGGAAATCCAGATAATTCACACACACACACACACACACACACACACACACACACGGAGCTGTCCTGCCCTCTGAAGATTATTAACAACATGTGCTCATTGTTTCCAGACATGCGTCATCTCAGGGAGCTCTCCCAGCACCCCTGTGAGGCAGGGGCACTACTGTCCCCACTTCACAGAAGACAAAACTGAGGTCAAGAGAGGTTAAGTAGCAACAAAAGCATGTAGTGCTCCATCATAAAAGAGATGGTCCGTAGGTACAGTTCCTTTTGCCTTCCCACCTCCCGGCCCCCTTGTGGGTTTGAGGCTTTTCATAGACAGAGCCCTGACCCCAAAATACAGCCCAGGAGTTGCATAGATCATTCCCAGTGTTCAGTCCTGTCCAGTTGCGTGATTGGGCTGTTTGGGGTCAGCATGTTCAGGCATTTAGAGGCTGGGCTCCAACCTGAGGTGCTGGTGCCCACTCCTAACTGCTGGGGCGGCAGATGCTGGCGCGGACATTAGCATGCGAGCATCTCAGCAGCGGGTAGGCGGTCCACAAGATCAGCCCCCACGGGCACAGCCCGTTCTCTGTGTGCGCAATAAGAAAACAAGTGGGATGTGTGCACAAGCAGCAGCAGGACCCAATGGTTCCCTCTAAAATAAAAACAGGCCAGGCTGGAGGTCAAAAGGCATCTGGGTAAACAGAAGCAGGAGAGATGCTGATGGTGTGGAGTGGGGGAGCCTCAGAGAGGCTGGAGATGAGAAAGGGGCTTGGAGAGGATGAGGGAGAAAGCACAAGGGAGGCAGGAGATACCAGCATCCTTCCGGCCTCTGGGCAGCTGTGAAGGCCCCTTTCTCCTGAGCACAAAGGCCCAGTGATTCAGGACTGGGTGGAAGGGGCTTGACTCTGCCTCTCGCCAGCCATCCTGAACACCAGCCCTGCTGCCGGACAGCACAGATGGACAAGGGAGGAAAAGTCTGGTGCAAAATGAGGTGGGCACAGGGCATGACCACCAAACAATGTGCACAAGAAGGGGCAAAAATTTAATTTTTAAAATATTTTAGAAGTGCATATACCCCAGTAGCCAGCTAGTGCATATACAATTGGTACAGAGTAAATGTTTGTTGAGTGAATGAATTTTGTTCTGCCTAAACACTGCCCCAGATATATTATTGGTTACATGGCATATGTCAAAGAAAGCCAAGCCCTAGGGTTCAGTGGCCCCCAAGGAAAGACCAAATCTTCGTGAGCACAAATGCATATGGTTAAAACTGAATTCATGAAGTATGTGTAATTTTGAGTCCTAGGGATTTTTTTTTAATTTTAACATTATATTGTGAACAGTTCCCATATCAACATAAGTTTAAAATATGACAAAGGGCTAATTGCCTTCAGTACAAAGAGCTCTTACAAAGCAGTAAGAAATCAATGGGCAAATAGGAAAATTAAAAAATACAAGAACAGAGATTCACAAAAAAGCAATACAGAGTCACTAAGAACAAGAAAATAATATTTGGCCCCACTCGTCTACCAGTGATTGCTGTTTGCTCTCAGTTCATACTTTTTTAAAGATTGTAATTATTTATTAGAGAGAGAGTACACGAGCGGGGAGGGGTGGAGAATCAGAGGGAGAAACAGAAGGAGAGGCAGAGACGGAGGGAGAAGCAGAGGGAGAGGAAGAAGCAGACTGCCTCACTGAGCAGGGAGCCCAACTTAGGTCTCGAACCCAGGACCCCGGGATCATGACCCGAGTGGAAGGCAGACACTTAACCAACAGAGCCACCCAGGCACAGTCTCATGGGGAACTGGAGTGAGGTCAGGAATAGACATAGCTCTACCCTTTTGGGGGGAGCATTGATTAGTACAATGTCTTTGTAGGCCTAATTGGTAAATCAGCCAAAATTTTGTCACATATAACCTTTGACGCTACAATTCAACTTAAAAAAGTTTATGCTATGGGATGCCTGGGGGGCTCAGTCGTTAAGCATCTGCCTTTGGCTCAGGTCATGATGCCAGGATCCTGGGATGGGGGTCCCACATTGGGTTCCCTACTCAGCAGGGAGCCTACTTCTCCCTCTGTCTGCTGCTCCCCCTGCTTGTACTCTCTCTCTTTCTCTCTCTCTCTCTGGAAATTTAAAAAAAAAAAAAGTGTGCTACCTATACACTCATATAAATATAAAAACAACCTTAAGTAGAAAGATATATTATTCATATTTTTAAGTGGAAAAAAATTAAAAACCAGAAACCTAAATATCCATTAATAGAAGATAAGCTAAATTAACTAAAAATAATAAATAATCAATACATGTTTATTAATAAGTTAAGTTATGGTAGGGCCCAACTACACCGTAAAATACTGCAAGGTACTGAGACAGAAACAATGATCCAGAAAACTGTTCAAGCAACATCAGGAATTGAAAATAAGCAAAACATCCAGGAGAATGTGTAACATGCTCTCACTCATTCAACATATAAGTTAAACACGTCTGCTTGCCTATGTATGCGTGTGTGTATACATATTATGTACGTAAAAATGCCTAGATAGTTTCAGGAATTATGAGCACAAAACTATTATGGCCTCAAGGGAAAAGAAAGGAGTCTTACTTCCTAATTTACATCTTCCAAGAAATTTGAGGTTTTTTCCCTACCATCATCATGCCTTACTCATATAATTAAAAATAGTAAAAAACAACAACAACAACAAAAGGAAAAAAGGGCAGCCCTGAGGCACCAGATCAGGTCAATTCCTGATTTAGAAATAAACCAGTTCTGGCTCTTGCGCCGGAAAGGGAGAGAGGGTGAAGCTTCGGGAAAGGGAGGAAGCTGACTCATTCCTGGTCCCAGACCTGTTCCCAAGGGGACCCGCAGCAGTTCTCTTCCCAAAGAGTGAGCAAACCCTAAGCAGGTTTCCGGGGACTGGGTGGCTGGCAGGGGGAATGGGGGTGGCCAAAGGCAGAGACCTGGCCAGCTGGCATCCGCCGTAGGGACCTACCCTCGGTAAGAACCGTCTCAGGAGCAGGGCCTGGGGTGCTGCCGGGCCTGTCAGCCTGCAGGGAGCCAGCATCCCTCGGGCCAGCCTGAGAGCGGGCGTCCTCCTCTCGGACGGGGGCAGGCGTCCAGCGGGGAATGTGAGAGGTGCCCTGCGAGATGAGCTCGTTCAGGTAATGCTCAATCACCTCCTTCCCCTGGAAGCCAGAGAGATCAGAGGCACATGAGCACCAGGGCAGGTGAGCCCGTCAGCCTGGGTGTTACCCCCACTGGCTGCAGTCCCGACCCTGACGCGTGGCTATCGAGCAGTTGCAATGTGGCCAGTCCGAATAGAGATGTGCCGCGAGTGTCAAATACAAACTGGAAATCCAAGAGTTAGTGTGGAACAAAAAAACATAAGAGAGTTCATTAATAAGTTTTCTCTGGATAATATGTTGGATAAAATATACTGTTAAAATGAATTTCATCTGTTTCATTACCCGTCTCCTCAGGGATGGGTCTGAGATCTTTACGCAGCAATCAACTGGGACAAAGCACCAGAGAAAGCCCTTCCTCTGTCCAGAGTTCACTGCACAAGCCCCAAACATCACGGAGCTTCAGGATAATGATTATGGTGCCTCCATTCCCGGCCGGGTGGTTTCCATTCATTATTTGTGTGTTACGGGCATTATTAGGATACCCATTCTATGGATGAGAAGACTGAGGCCAAGGAAGTTAAGGATCTATCTTGCCCGATGTTACTTGGGTTGTCGGGTGGCAGAGCTGGTTTTGAACCAGGATGGCTGGCTCTGAGGTCTCTGTACCTTCCTCCTTGTGATGACCCAGGAGCCTGCCTCTTACCCTCTTGACGTTGGCTGTGTACTGCTTCATAGCGATCTTCTCCAGGGCACTTTCGAAGCCAAAGAAGGACCGGATGTCAAGCGAGGCCGACTGCTCAAAGCAAGTCCACTCTTCATTCTCAGGATGGACCTGAAAGCCAGGCAGGGGTGATGATAAGGTCCCAGGGTGAGGATACCACGCCCCGCCCCCTTGGTGTTGTGGGCCCAGCCAGAGCATATAGCAGACAGCACCTGGGGGGGTAGAGCGCCTAGGGCAGGGGGAGGGGCAGCAGCCTCGCTCAGAGAACAATGCAAAGTGTTAAAGAACAAAGAGCCTTCTCATAAGGGGATGGGAGAAAGTGGGTCTGGTATGTGCATGCCTCTCCCTTAAAATCTGTTACAGAGGGGCACCTGGGTGGCTCAGTGGGTTAAAGCCTCTGCCTTCGGCTCAGGTCATGATCCCAGGGTCCTGGGATCAAGCCAGTATCGGGCTCTCCGCTCAGCAGGGAGCCTGCTTCCTCCTCTCTCTCTGCCTGCTTCTCTGGCTACTTGTGATCTCTGTCTGTTAAATAAATAAAATCTTAAAAAAAAATTTTTTTAAAAATCTGTTACAGAATGATATATTTAAATGAGTAATATATTTAATATTTAATTATATAAAGCAAGTTAAACATAATTAGTATATATTTTAGGTATGTATTTTAAAGTATGTGTTATATATATATGTATTATTTAAAGAATATATATATATATATATATATGCAAACTTTGTTGACACAGCGACTGCGCAGGCCCAGGCTTAGTACTTGTGAGACTTCCGTGGGCAGAAACATGAGCAGGGAGTCTGCTAAACATGCAGCTGTCTGGGCTGAATGGGTCCAGGGCAGGGCCTGGAAACCTGCATTTCCCAAGCAGCTGTGAGCCGAACTCACTCTGAGAAAGAACGTACTAAAAACGATTCATAAAAAACTGCCACCCACACTTTCCTACAGGTAAGCATCTGAACACCCTGGGCCCAGTTTCCAGGGGGCCCCAAGAGGATTTGAAAATGTGGAAGGAAAAAGCAATGGGCATTTACTGGATACCTCCTGTCTACAAGGCACCACGTCAAGCGCTGGGGACCAGTCTGATGAACAAGGCAGTGCCCTTCTACGGAGGAGGCTCCCCCCAAAACACCTCTAATGCACTATAGTTACGATGTTGGACTTATCACCATGAAAACCACCATTTGGAATCTAGCAGAGGCTAAGGGGGCTTTACCTACAAAATCTCATTTGTTCCTGCCAGCACCAGATAAGGCAGGTTTCCCTGGCAGAAACCTCAGGGGCAGCCTAGGGGGGCGGGGAAACCAACTTACCCAACATCACTCAGCAAGAAAGTGGCAGAGCTGGGCTGCATCCCAGCAAACGCCCCCAGACTCCTCCCTCCCTCCACCCTCTGGAGGTCCCTATCCCCAGACTTTACTCAACCACTCCAGGCTCTTCACATATGCTATTCCTGCCCCAGAACTCTGTTCCCAGCCCTCAGTTTCCTCCTCAGAGAGGCCCAAGGGACACTGGGACGTAAGAGAGTGCCTCTCCCCTTCCCTTCCCTCATCCTGCCTCCTGGATCCCTTCTTAGCACTTGTGACAACGTTGTAAGTATATGTTGACTTTTTCCCTTGTCTGTCTCCCATTGGAATGGGAGTTTTCGTGAGCCCAAAGGTCAAGCGGACTAGTCCACCACCAGGTGCCCTGGCGCATAGTAGGCACCCAGACAGTGTGTACTGAAGAATAATACGAACGACCCGTAATTATATTACAAGATAACACACCTACGGGGCTTGGTATGTGCCAGGTACTCTTCTAAGGGGTTTGGATAATTTATTTCCTTTAATCCTCAACACAATCCATGTGGTAGGTGCATTAACCCCACTTAAAAACAGATGGAGAAACAGTAAATGAGGGTGCATTTCTTGGAGGAAGGAAAGGAGAGAGAGAAGAGGAAGGGGGGTTGGCACCTGGGTGCCACGGTGGATTAAGCCTCTGCCTTGGCTGGGGTCAAGATCTTGCGGGGGGGGGGGGGGGGTGTCCTGGGCTCTCTGCTCAGTGGGGAGCCTGCTTCCCCCTCTCTCTCTGCCTGCCTCTCTGCCTGCTTGTGATCTCTCTCTCTCTGTCAACTAAATAAATAAAATCTTAAAAAAAAAAAAAAAAAAAAGAGGAAGGGGGAGGCAGGTTGCCAGGTTTCGCCAGCAAAATACAGGATGCCACATTTGAATTTCAGATAAACAATGAATAATATTTTGTTAAGTGTCCCAAGCAATACTTGCCACTACTTAAACAAACAACCAAGCATCAGCTGTGCATCTGAATTGCAGACGGGAGCCTGGCGTCTTGTAAAGGACAGGCCCCTGGGCAGAGGAGGGGGTGTGCTGAGCTGGTGCAAGGGGGAGGGGCGGGACACAGGCTCACTGTGTAACTGCAGTTCTCATTGACCACGACGCGGCTGGCGAAGGTCTCGTTGTGGGCTTCGATGAGGAGCGTCCTCTCCCTCCAGTTCAACACGTTTCTCTGCACGAAGACCACGTGCTCAACGCCGGCAATCTGCAAGGAGATTCGTGGAGACCTGGCCTCGCCCCACCAGCTGGCCCTCCACCCCCAGACCCTCAGACCCCCGGCGCCTACCCACCAGCCCTAGTTCCCAGCCCTTCAGTCAGCCCCTAGGCCTTGGTCCTTCCTAGGTCCTTGAGGTCCTACCTCAACCCAGACCCTACTGCCCCAGGACTCCCTGTACTGGCACCTACACTCCCACAAACTCCGTCCACCACCTGAACCCGCCCCCAGGTCCCCCATCCCAGAACTCTCCTCTGCGCCCCTCCCCCAGCCCCTGGGACCCTTCCTGCCCCGCTCACCTTCCGCAGCAGCCGTGGGGCCTCCACGCGCAGCCGGCAGCTCCGCTCCACCACGTGGATCGCCCCATCGGAGCTGCGGGACTCGCGCAGGACCTCGCTGCCCAGGAAGACGGGGATCTGCGGGCAGGTGGGGAAGCGCTTCTCATAGGCCTGGAGGCAGAGCGGGAGTGAGCGCCAAGGGGGCTGGTGGCCCCAGAGGGGCCCACAGCGCGGCTGCTGAGGCCTGGAGCTGGACCCTCCTCCCTCCTGCTGGGCTGTTGTCTCATTTACTAGAGCAGAAACGCGGGGCGCCTGGGGGCTTCCGTCCTTAAGCAGCGTCTGCCTTTCCTTTCAGCTCTGGTCAAGATCCCAGAGTCCTGGGATAGGCCCCATATGGGGCTCGCTGCTCAGTGGGAAGCCTGCTTCTCCCTCTCCGACTCCCCCTGCTTGTGTGCTCTCTCGCTGTCTCTCTCTCTGTCGCATAAATAAAATCTTAAAAAAAAAAAAAAAAGATAACACGGGCGCCTGGGTGGCTCAAGTGTGTTAAAGCCTCTGCCTTCGGCTCAGGTCATGATCCCAGGGTCCTCGGATCGAGCCACATCCGGCTCTCTGCTCTGCAGGGAGCCTGCTTCCCTCTCTCTCTCTCTCTCTGCCTGCCTCTCTGCCTACTTGTGATCTCTGTCTGTCAAATAGATAAATAAAATCTTAAAAAAAAAAAAAAAAAAAAAAAAAAAACTCTGCTTACCTGGCAGATGAGCTTATTAAAAAAAAAAAAAAAAAAGATAAAAATTTTAAAAAATGGGAGAGGAGGGTGGGGCTATGGACATTGGGGAGGGTATGTGCTATGGTGAGTGCTGTGAAGTGTGTAAACCTGGCGATTCACAGACCTGTACCCCTGGGGATAAAAATATATATATGTTTATAAAATTTTTTTAAAAATTTGGAAGATAAAAAAAATTAAAAAACAAAACAAAATAAGAGCATAAACTTGAATTCCTGGCCTAAGAGCAGTGACCACTGCTGTCTGACCAACAAAACATCATTTTAATACCTGTTTCACAGACTAACACCCAAGTGCACAAACAATGATTTAACAAACCATCCTTGGCTCTGCATTTAAGATTTCATCCTCAGAAGGAAGCGTGGGTTGCCTGGGGCATTTTAAAAGAAGGCATCTTTCAGGGAAAAAAAAAAAAAAAAAAAAACTCTTGATAGAATCCAACACCTCTTCACAACAAAAGCACTGAAACAAACGAAAACTAGAAGGGGAAGTCCCCAACCTGATAAATCATACTATTTGCTAAAAGACGGAATACTTTCCCCTCTGAGATGAGGAGCAAGCCAAGGATGTCCCCTCTGGCAAAGTCTGCTGGACATTGTCCTGGAGGTTTCAGCCCTGGCAGTTAGGGAAGTAAAAGAAATAAAAGGCATCCAGACTGGAGGATGGGAGTCTGTGCCCAGTTCCGGAAATGCCAGGGCAAGAGCCACTGTGGGGTAAGCCCGCATCCATGGCTGACTGTATCCAAGTGGGGTCGGCTCCAAGCGCCTGTCACAGCCCACGTGCCAGGCAATCGGGATCAAAGCAGCTCCAAAAATAGTGCCGGCATCTGAGGACAGCACCTCCTCCCCCATCCCTCAGGGCTCCTCCCAGCTCCGAAGGGCAGAGCGGGGGAGGGGCAAGAAGAAATGGAACGGCGCCCGGTGCCCTTGATGTCACCCCAGGCCCCACAAGGCCAGCCCAGTGTGTCTTCCTGCCATATGTTGAGCCTGGTTGCCTTGTACAGACAGAGCAGACACGGCAGGGTTGGAATAAGGAGCCCTTGTTCCCCAGCGGAGAGAGCACCTCGAGCTGGTATTTGCCCACTGAGGACGGAACTGGACCGCAGAGTGGGTGGATCCCGTGATGGTGGCCAGCCAAGGGGGTGTGAGGCCCAG
Organism: Mustela nivalis; assembly: GCF_964662115.1. Taxonomy (NCBI): domain Eukaryota; kingdom Metazoa; phylum Chordata; class Mammalia; order Carnivora; family Mustelidae; genus Mustela; species Mustela nivalis. Next base: position 35,371,055 of record NC_139038.1, read on the forward strand.
CTCCACCTCCTCCCAACAGAGGCAAGTGCTTTCCTCCTCTAAGCCTCATTCACCATCCAGAAAGTGGGTACATACCAAGTTTGCCTCCCAGAGTGTGAAACCAAGTTGGCTACTTAATGCAGAGCCTGGCTCATTTAACGCAACCAGAATTTTCATTCTCCAGGCAACAAGGCTCAAATGACAACAGAACACGGGTTTGCAAGAACTGCAGACAGTTCCCTAGCAGCCTTATCTGAGTAATCCCCTTCTCACTAAAGGCTGGAGGGAGCCAGAGGGGCCGGCTTGGGCTCACCTCCATGATAGGAGGAGGGATGCTGACATTTTCTGAAAGCAGACGGAGAGAAAGGGGTGCATGTTTCAGAATCAACAGGCTCAGTTCATGTCTCGGCTACTTTCTCAATGAGTGGCCTTGTGAGTCTCTGTTTCCTCATCTGTGAAATGGGATGGCGTCCCCATTTGACAAATGAAAGAATTGAAATGCAGAGAGGCTAAGTAACTTACCCAAGGTCACACAGTGAAAACTGGTAAACCTGGATTTGAATCCCAGCGTGGCACAGTCCCCATTCCCTCAGGAAGGCTTTGTTCTTCTGGGCAGCTGGGAAACAGCCAGGCGTTAAACCCAGGGCTGAGCAGTGACGATTTCCCCCTTCTCTACCCTCAGTCCATCAGGTCCTTCTCGCCCATGGCCGCACTGCCCCCGAGTTTCTGCACTCCCTCAAATTATTCTACAGTCTCTCCTGCTCCCCAGATGAAATGACATACTCAGAGCAGGCCTAGATGCCCAGAACATGTCCCACACTCCACACTGCAGCCCACCAGGCCCCCAGGCAATCTCTGCCGCCAGCCACCTTCACTCTGCTCCAGCCACGCCAGGCTTGCTGTTTCTAGAACACATTTTTATGGGTTTAGTTGTGTGCCAATCCCCGTCTCCCCCAACACCAACAGAATTCATGTGTCCTATCTAGTTTCTCTGAATGTGACCTTATCTGGAAATAGATCCTTGTAAATGAAATTAGTCAAGAAGAGGTCATACTGGGGCACCTGGGTGGCCTCTGCCTTCGGCTCAGGTCATGATCCCAGGGTCCTGGGATCGAGCCCCGCATCTCTGCTCAGCAGGGAGCCTGCTTCCTCCTCTCTCTCCCTACTTGTGATCTCTGTCAAATAAATAAATAAAATCTTTAAAAAAAAAAAAGAAGAGTTCATACTTGTGGAGGGTGAGGCTGGGAAGACCCCTAATTCAATACAGCTGTTGTGTCCTTATATAAAGGGGAAATTTGGTCACAGTCATACAGGAAAAACACTATGTGACGATGAAGGCACAGGTCTGGGTGATTCCTCTACAAGGCAAGGAATGCCAAAGATCACCAGCAACACCAGAAGCTAGTAGAAAGGCATGGAATAAATTCTCCCTCAAGCCCTCAGAAGGGACTGATCCTGCCAAAACCTTGATTTCATCCTTCTAGGCTTGACACAGTGAGGTACAAATTTCTGTTTAAGCCACCCAATTTGCTGTACTTTTAAATGTCAGCCCCAGGACACTAATGCACGTACCATCTGTTCCCACCACAGGACTTTTGCACGAGCTGTTCTCTTTCCTTGGGTCACTAACCGGTTTACTTGACAGTGAAGGAGGAAAGAGGCCTGAGTAACTGGGTCTTCCAGAGGGTTAACAGACTTGGGTCAGGGGCTAAGGAGATGCTCTGGCTTCAGGAATTCATCTGTGCTGGTCCCTCTCCTGGGACATCTTCCCCTACCTTCTCCCCTACAAGGCTGCCTCTTCCCTATTCTGTCCTTTTAGCCTATTCCTTTCCTTGATACCATTTATCACACCCTTTAGCCATATCCTAGCCTGCACATGGTGTGCCAGAGGCCTGGGCTACGCGCTTTTCCACAGCCCTAACCTCATGCATGTCTGTCTCAGTTCTTGGCACACAGTAGGACTAGTAAATGTCCACAAGCAAAGAAAAAATAATTTAAACTTGTCGATGACCCAAAAAGCCCCAAGAAAGGTGTCCCAGGAGGGCAACAACGGACCATGGAGCCTGAGAATCCAACCGGGGCTGACTTCCTGTTGTAATAAACCCCTAGTTAGAAGAGCTCCATCTGGAGCCGCCAGATAAGGGTGGAGGGTGGAGGGTGGAGGGTGGAGGGTGAAGGACTGCTCAGCAGCAGAGGCTGCTTGAGCCCAGCTTTCCCTGACCCTAAAAGGGAAGGTGCTACCTTTCTCAAGTAGCAATGATGGGGCAAAGCCAGGCATTAGGGCGGGGAGCAGTCAAAGCTAGGTCCCAGGGGTGCCTGGGTGGTTCAGTGGGTTAAGCTGCTCTGTTCGGCTCAGGTCATGATCCCAGGGTCCTGGGATGGAGCCCCGCATCGGGCTCTCTGCTCAGCAGGGAGCCTGCTTCCTCCTCTCTCTCTGCCTGCCTCTCTGCCTGCTTGTCATCTCTCTCTGTCAAATAAATAAATAAATAATCTTAAAAAAAAAAAAAAAAAAAAGCTAGGTCCCAGCTGGAAGGCAGGGGTCCCTCCCAGCGCTGTACCTCCTGTTGGAGACTCCCCAAGTTGTGAGGCCCAGGATCAGGCACTGTTGCTACTGACATTTATGGGATGCCAACTGCATTGTTTCTTTGGACAGTGCTCCAAGAGGGAAACTAGTATTTCCCCATTTTACAGATAAGCAAGTTGAGGCTCTGGAAGGCGTCACACAGTCAGTAAGTTGTGGGGCTGGAGCACAGGCCCTTCTGACCCAGACCCCAGCCCTGAACCACCCTGCCCCATCTGTCAGAGGACTTTGACTGTATCCTAAGCGTCAAGAGTTTGGAAATGCTGAGTCCTGCTGGCCTAAAACCTGTGAGTCAGGGGCACCTTTGCCTTTGGCAAATCGCAGGGTCTTACAGGACAGAGCAGTCCACAGGATCCTCCCCATGGGCTCCTGTCCCCACAAATCACGCCTGAGCTTCCCTGTGCTGAACAAGCTCATGGTCTGCTCTCCCCCCACCCCCACCCCCCCAAGGAACACAAGGTAGCAGAAGGATTCGGTTACAGCCCTTCTGCCAGGTGGCTAGAGAGGGACACCCAAGCCTCCTCACTCAGAAAGGAAGCTGGTCCAAGGCCCAGATCCCGCCCATGCAGGGCTGCAGCTGGGGTAGGCAGAGACCAGTGGAAACTTCCGTTGACTGCCTCCCATGGGCCTCCATCCTGTAAAAACCCACAGTGACACACTTAGCATGTGGAGATGGGCAGCTGGACTCCTAGCCAGACCGGCCTACCCTCAGCTGCGTAACCTTGAGCACAGGCATGTCCCCTTGTCTCCCTTCATCTGTAAAGTGGAGTGATTCACTCCCACTGAGCACCTGGTTGTACCCTTTCCCTTCATCTGTGCGTCACAGCTGCTGACAAGAAGTCATCGGCCCCTGGCAGTGAGTTTTTCCCCCTCCCACCAAATCTCTGGAGCTTGTCAAAATGGCACACTGGCCCAACATCCAGTGGGCATTTCCATGGTGAATGAGTGAGTGACAGCATTCCATACCCATTAAGGGCACGGACTCTGGGGCTTGGGTCCAAATCTCTGCTCTGCTTCTTACCAGCTGTGTGGCCTTGAACGAGGCATGGAACTCTCCGTTCCTCAGTGTACTCATTGTTAAAAGGAGAATAAGGAAAGTGGCTACCTTGCTGAGTTGTGGGATGTGTGGGGGGGTGGAATCAAGGAGTCCGTTTTTGTAAAGTGCTGAGAACAGTGCCTGGCACATGGTTCGTGCTACATAAGCATTTGTTAAATAAATTTAAATTTTAAAAAAGAGTGAGATTCTATAAAGTACAGAAAAGCTATTTCTGCTAATCACTTGACAGCTGCCGCCTCCTCCCCCCCCCCATCCCTCCTTCCTTCCTGCCCTTCCTCATGCAAATTCAAAAAAAGCTGGAAGCTTCTTACCCCAAACCTTCCACCAAGAGCGTGGAAAGAAGATCCAAACTGCACTGACGTACTCTGGCCCAGTACTTTGCCTTCCCTTTCCATTCTGCAGGCTGGATTCAGGGCACTGAGCACTGTGTGACGGCACACAAGGCACACGCCTCCCGTCACGCTCCTCAGGAGCCTTCCTCAATGACCCCCCCACCTGCCTCCTGCAAGCCTGGGAGGCCCCAGGACTGACGAGGATCAATCCTCTCAGCTCCCCCAACGTTTTGTAAAACCAAGATAGAATTCTCATACCATAAAATGCACCCTTTTAAAAAAGATTTTATTTATTTATGTGAGTGAGAGAGCGAGAGGGCACAAGCAGGGGGAGCAGCAGAGGGAGAAGCAGGCTTCCCTGCTAAACAGGGAGCCTGATGCCGGACTCAATCCCAGGGTCGTGGAATCATAATCTAAGCCAAAGGCACATGCCTAACCGATTGAGCCACCCAGGTGCCCCTAAAATGCACCGTTTTAAAGTGTTCAGTTCAGTGGGTTTTAGCACAACGTTGTGCATCCATCAACACCACCTAATTCCAGAACATGTCAACACCTTGAAAAGAAATTCCCTACCCATTACAGTCAACCCCTAGCACCCACACCCCAGCCCTAGGCAACCACTAACCCACTGTCCATCTCTGCATATTTGCCTTTTCTGGACATTCCTTGGGAGTGGAATAGTCATAGTATGTGGCCTTTTGCGTCTGGTTTCTTTCGGTATCATGTTTTCAAGGTTCATCCACATTGTGGCAGGTATCAGTGCCTCATTCCTTTTCATGGTTGAAGCATCTTCTACCGTTTAGACCCCCCCACCCCAACTTTGGACAAGTTGCATAGCTAGAGCTTGAGGGATGAGACATCAGTCAGTGATGACTGGTGACGGCAGCAGTGTCACCCCAGCTGATGAAGGGTAGCAGGCCTGGTAGAACCAGGCCAACACACCACTGGAGCCTCTTGACTGCTGTATACAATCTATAAGAACAGGTATGCCCAGAGGGTCCTGTAGCTGGACAACCTGATGCTATTTTGGTCAAAGCCAGCTCGGAAGACACAAAAGATGGGGACAAAGGGGCAGAAGGATCCCGCAGCCAGGGCACCGGGACATGGCGAAGGGGCAAGGCTTGGGTGTGGGGGGGTTGGGCAGAAGCAAAGCACGGGGTTTAGACGCTACCTCTGCCATTTGTCAGCGGGGTGACCTTGACTTAACCTCTCTGAGACACAGTTCCCTCAAGGAAAAAAAAAAAAGAGAGAGAGACACACAGAGAGAGAGAAGATAACGAGAATGATAGTGACACCTCCTTCATAAGGACTAGGGTAAAGATTAAAGGCAGATAATACGGTTAAGGTCCCCAGCACAGTGCCAGACACGACGTTGTAGACTTTTTTAAATGGACGACAGGAAACCGACAGGGACTTGAACAGATATTTGTACAGAATCAGGCACAGTAACCAAACGGTAGAAACATCCCAAGTGTCCTCGGACAGATGCATGGATAAACGAAAGGTGGCCCGTCCGTATAGTGGAATATGACTCAGCCGTATAAAGGAAGGCAGCACGGACTCCTGCTAGAACACAGCTGAGCCTCAAAAACGTCACCCTCAGTAAAAGAACCCCGATGCGAAAGGACACATGCTCCACGGTTCCGCTTGTATGAGGTCCCTGGAATAGTCAGATTCGTTGGCAGAGAGTAGAAGGGTGGACGCCAGGGGCTGGGAGGGGCAGGAGGGATGGGGAGCTGGTGTTTCATGGGGGCAGAATGTCAGTTTGGGAAGACGAAAGAGTTCTGGGGATGGATGGTGGTAACGGCTGCCCCGCACTGAGAATGTGCTTCATGCTGAATGGAACTGTACTCCTAAAAATGGTTAAAATGGGAAGTTTCACATTATGTATATTTTACCATAATTTTTTTGGGGGGGGTGGCGGGGAGTAAGCCATCTCCTGGGCGGTTTATAGCCCTGCCGGGAATGTTGACTGTTATTTGGAGTAGAATACCATGTCTGTGTGTTTGTTTTCAGTCAACATCTCTGTCTCTATGTCTGTTTCCTTCACCACTGGATTCCCCAGTGCCCTGGTACAACACCTGGGGTGCTCCAGACGCCCGGCCAATATTTGCTGCAGGAAGAAAGGAAGGAAGGAAGGAAGGAAAGGAGGCTGGGAGGGAAGGAGGAGCAGGTGTTGGGGAAAGAAGGCAGGAAGTTGGAACCGTTGACATAGATCTACCTGAAGGACAGGTAGAGCAGTAGAGGACCCCCATCTCCCCATGGGCGGGCTCTGTCTGCACCTGCCAGGGCACTGTGGCAGGCCCAGTGGGTAAACTGCGCCCATGTGTGGCTGTTTACCCTCCGCCTGCACGGAGCTGAATCCTTGCAGGTGCCCACCACACAGGTGAATAAATGCCTGAGTAGTTCCCGTCTGTGGTCATGAAAGCCATGCAACTGCCACTCTTGGCCAGTGAATCAGTCCCAAGGACCACTTCTGCCTGCTTTTCAGTTTCCTGGGGTGGAGGCTGGAGCATGGGGGGCTGTTAGTGGAGCATAGGTATTTCTTGTTCCTCTTCTATCCCTTCTTTGCACTGAATAGGATTTGGATGTCCCTCTGCCCCGGCCACCAGGACTGTGTCTCTGCCTCGGGAGGTCACACCATCAGAATGCCTGGCCTCCCCAGCACTGGGCGGGGGAGGTGGGGGGCGGGAGGGACACACACAGCCGGGCCACCCCACCCAGCAACTGCACAAAAAATCTGCTGTGGATTCTCACCCACGCACACATGGGGAGCAGGGTAGAGGAAACTTTCCTCCTCTGAATACACTCTGTGCCCACAAACTTCCAGGATCAGCTGGTGCCCTTGATAGTTCAGGGAAGGGACTGAGAGGCAGAGAGGCCGGCCCAGAGCTTCTTGACATTTAGCGCGGTATGTCAGGATCTCGATGGGAGGGAAACACTATTTTAGATTTTTCAAGTGTGTCAGGAATGTGCCCAGCCTCTGTCACCTCTGCTTGGTTCTCCTGGCCTCTGGGATGGAAAACCCCCTCCAATCCACTTAAACCCTAAATCTGATCATGTCACTCATGCTTAAAGCCTTCCAAAGCTCCCAAGGTCCTTGAACAGACGAACTGACCCTAGCAATCACTTTCTAACTCACACTGGGACCCAAAGGAGCCACGTTTATTTCTTCAGAGAGAAGGTCTCCTTCTCTGCACACCGTGGACCCTCCTGCCCTTGGTTAAGGCTCAGCCTGAAGGACCTAAAAGACCTTTAGTTGGTGATTAATAGGCCCTTCCCCATGTTCCTATAACACCCGATGTATTCCCTATTAGGAATCATTCTACATAGCATTTGCCTGGTTCCTCTCTCTCTCCCTTTCTCTTTCAGAAACACACACACACACACACACACAGACCCCACTGCAAGCTCCATGAGGGCAGGATGCGATGGTGTCAGAGAACCAGAACAAGACAGACAAAGTCCCCATCTTCCTGAAGCTTACTTTAATGAGAAAGGCCCCTGTGAACAAGCAAGGAAGCAAATGAACAGAATCATGATGCGTTTCATAACGTGCTAGGAATCTGCTCTGTTGTAGCCCTTACACCTAGCATGCTGCCAGCACACAGTGAAACGCAATAAATATTTGTAGGATGCACACACGAGCATGTGAGTGAATTAATATCTGCATAAACTAATGAGTGAGGATCTAAAATTTGCTTCTGAAATCGTGAGATCACTCTGCTGGGCACTGGATCGCTTCTGTTCTCCCAGCCCAAATCAGAACGCGTCAGGTGCCTGTAAGCAATCCAGGACGGAACATGTCGCTTTCCTTAATCTGTTAGCAACAGGATGAGATGATGGGCTCCAGGGAACTAATTTAAACTCATTTAAATAAGGCCCCTGCTGCTTTATTAAAACTAGGTCCATAACAACGGGTCCAACTGTAACTGCCCTGGCCTGAGCTGCCAGGATTTACCTCTAGATGCTGCTCCTGATTAATAACCCATTTGCCAAATTACAATCTGTTTATCAAGACAAAAGGCCAGGTTTTTAAATATTTTAACACTTCATTGCTGATGAGAGAGCTCTCACCTCCGTAACCCTTCCTCTGTGTGAAAAGCCTATTGCTAAGAAAATTCTACTCCAAGCCATCTTCCTTCTTTAGATTTGCAGAATCTGAGATGAGCTGAAGTCACGAGGCCTTGGAGCCCTACTGGGATCCTGGGGCAGTGCCCAGACAAGAGGCGGCGGGTTATCCCTGGAGCTGCTGTGGCCGCTGGCACACAGGTGTTTACGAACATCAGCGCGAGCATCTGGAATGTGTGGCTGTGAGCACAGGCTTCGTCTTGGACCTCAGGCCTCTAGATTTCTGTTGTTCTAAGCCACCCATGAAAGTTCCTGTCTCTGAGCAGGCCTCAAGAGCTGGGCACAGAGAGGGTTTGGCAGGTAACCACTGCCAGGCAGGCTGTCAGCAGATCTGTGTGTTCCTGGTGTGTTCCCCTTTGTGGGGTCCTGATATAGTACAGGCATTGGGGGACGAAATCTTGGTGGTAATGTTCCTTGCCAGACCACTCACTGGGCTCAGATGATACCCCAGTGAGTTGAGATGATCCTCAGCTCTGAGAAATGGCCAAATTCATGATTGAGAATACATATTTGGGGGGCATATGAGTGGCTCAGTCGTTAAGCATCTGCCTTCACCTCAGGTCATCTCAGGGTCCTGGGATGAGCCCCACATTGGGCTCTCTGCTCAGCAGGGAGCCTGCTTCCCGCTCCACGCCCCACCCACCACCCCTGCCTCTCTGCCTACTTGGGATCTCTGTCTGTCAAATAAATGAATAAAATCTTAAAAAAAAAAAAAAAACTAAATAATATTTCAGCAGCATGAACAATATGCCTGGCCGTGTCTGGGCACCCCGGTCCCTTCATTTAAGCCTCACTTTCACTCTCGATGGAGCAGAAGGCTTTATTATCCTCCATTTTCTAGCTGAGAAACTGGATCAGGGACCCAGCTGATAGATCGGGCTTTTCACCACCATTCATCTGGGAGGAGAGCCTGGATAACCCGGAATCCATTCACAACAGGCTGTATGCTGACCAGAGAGAGGCCTTTGATGCTCAAGGGACCACCATCTGAAGTCCGAAACATGGCCTTTGTGTTCTATGCACAAAGATCCCCCCCACCTTCTGGGACCCCACAAACAAAGGAAACAAAGACCCTCTCCAACCTTGGATTCACAGCTACCTCCATCGTCTTAATGATTTCCCTCTGTTTACCAAGATAATACGAGCTCATTCATTGTTTTGAACCAAATAACACAGAACAGGGTCAGGAAAGATGAAAGTAAAAGTTCTTGGAAACCTACCCTTCAAAAACAATTCACATCAAGGAATTTGGCCTAAGGAGAGAGACACCGATTCTCTGGATTCAATTTTTGAAATTTAAAGAGGAAAAAAAATGCTTTCTTGTCATTTTTTAAGCTCTGTCTAGAACGGTTGGCTCAGTGCTATTTCATAACCAATTCCTTGAGCCCAGTTTTAGTCATTTGTGTTTGTTGCCAGTGGACTTCTGAAGCAAGGAATGCTTCAGTTCTCAAGTCAGTTTTGTTAAACAGGAAAACCAAAGGCCAGCTCATCTGGTCACTCGGATACACTGAAAAGAGCTGAGTCCATCTGACTCTTCCCTGGCATCTGACCCAAACTGAGGGCAAGTGTTTAGCTGAGAAACAAAGACGCACATTAAGTGCAGAAAAACCCTTTTGTGCCCACACAGCATGCAAGTTATGTTGAGTTATGCAGCTATTTTGGGGACAATGATGTTTTGTAAACATTCGGCAAAGTGGCTTTGCAGAGGTTTGGGGCCCTTTCACCAACTAGGATTGTCTGGAAGATGAGGAAACATGGGCAAGTAGAGAAAGACAAATAAATTAGTGCAGATACAGATAATAAGTCTCTGAAAACCTTTTTTCCTACTGTCCCCACAAGCCTCTGTGCACGAACACCCAGAAACTAACAGCTAGGGGAGTAAAGGGAGTCCTGCCTTGTTTATGAAACAGGAAGCTTACAAAATATGCTTAACCTACTCCAGTAAAATCAAAGCAAATACTGTACTAGTTTTATTAATACATACTTACGTGAGACTTTAGCCAGCACATTTTATTTTAAAGTGCAATAATTGTAAATATTTTGAGAATCCTAAATATGCTGAATTAAATTTAGATTTTTTAAGCTCTGGCAATAATAAAACAGTATTAGTTTTCCATGTGGCAGTTATTTTCTCAGTTTCATGGTAGAGCACCACAGGTCCCTGGACTGTTCCAGAAGGGTGGGGACAGTGGCTCTCTTATTTTAATGAATGAGTGAATGAGTCCTAGGGTCTTACAATATGTGAGCTGCCTGGAGCCTTAGACGGAGGACAAGTACTTATTATATTCAGCTGCCAACTACTGTCTGTTTGGTATGGACCGAGCTCCATGTGGGGCACCTGCCTCCCAACCCCCACTTCCCCTATGTTATAATATATAACATACATATTTATAACCTATATATTATAAAACTTTGAATCCTCATGACAATCCTGTGAACTGCATATAATCATCCTCATTTCACAAACGAAGAAACCAAGGCTCAGAGAAATTCAGTGCCTTTTCAACAGCACCGAGCCAGAGCACAGCAGACCTGTAGCAAGGACCCAGTGCTGCTGACTCTTCATCATCCCCTAGTGTCCCACCCTCATCACCAAGGAGGGAAAGTCACACAGCCACACGCAGCAGCAACCGTAACAGTAACAGCACTTGGTCTGTGCCAGACCTTGCATCGGGAGCTTTACATATATCGACTAATTTAATCCACGACACAAAGCCAGGATTTGGAAACCACATACTCCTCATCTAGAGATGGGGAATGGAGGCTCAGAGAGGTTAAGTAACTTGCCTAAGGTCACCCAGCTGGTCAACACCAGCCCTGCCCCAGCCTCTTGCACTGGAATCCTTTGCACATAACAGCACAACCTGTATGAATGACTCCAGATGCTCTAAAATCCATTATGTGATTATAAACACATATAGAGGTAGATCAGGCAGGACACACGCTCACAGAGGTACCAATTGATATGAAAGTCCTTGAATCAAAGGTTGAAGTTAAGGCAGCCAGGCTGGGATGCAGAGGACACAGGTGGATGCCAGTATATCTTGCACTTTCAATACAATCATTTATAACACCGTGTGGTGCACTAGCTGGGACACCCACGTTTAGTGAGTGCCAACTGTGTGCCAGGCACTGGGCCAGAGACATCACACATTCCTCATTCATTCCTGACACAATCCCATAGCATTGCCCCCTTTTCCCCAAGGAGTGGGATTTCTGAGAGGCAGAGGGAGGGTCCCAAGGAGGAAAGCTACATTGGCCTGTTTACAGCACCTGCACCAGCCAAGAGTTTGGGAGCCAATGCCAGTCCCTCAACTGACTGGCAGCCTGATTTACATAGATTCGGTCTGAAGCCACCCTGAAAATGACGGTCCTTGCTACACACTCGCACCCTCTCAGCTTCCTTGAGGGAAAGGAAAAGAGGTGTGCTAGCAGAAGGAGGACTCTGGTGGGGGTGTTGTGGTAAAAGTCATGGCTCTGGAGTACCCCCTGCTTGGATCTGAGCCCTGGCTCTACTTCTTCTCAGCCACAGAAGTTGAGGCTCCCTTCGCCAGTCCAAACCTTCAGTTTAGTGAAGGTAAAATGGAAATAATGAGATTATGTAAAGCCTTGGCTCTGTAAACCCTCAGTGAATGGCTGCTACCATTGTCATCATTCGTATATTTACTATTATTATTATCATTAGCATTACACAAAATGACAGCAGTGGCTGGTGCCACAATATCCTTGTTTTCCATCAGAGGACCTTGAGATGAGAGAATAGGTCTGCTTCATTGAGGAGAAAAAGGAAGATCTTGTGATTTGGTCTTGTGATTCCAGAGGCTGTGGTGAAGGCTGGGATGGCCGAATAGAGGGGTCACTAGTGAGAATCTCGACCCACAAGGGCAGAGGAGCAGCTCAATAATTCCTTCTCATTTGGGGGCTTGAGGGGCTGCCTCTCATTCCTGCATAACTGACCTCCTGTGTCCCTCTAACCATCACACAAGGGGCTGGAGAATCAAGGGTCACTCACCGCCATGACCAGCTCAAACGGGTACTTGTAGATGCGGACAGGAGACTGGTACTTCTGCACCATGTTCCCGCAGGAGCGCCAACAGAAGCCACCCAGGTAGGAGTGAGCACAGAGCCTGGGTGACAGGTGACTGGTAAGGTAGCAGCTCCCTCCACCTAAAGCAAGAACCCCGCCCACCGCTTCCCCAAGAAAGGGGCAAGCCCAGCCCCCTCAGGACCTCCCCACACATTTCTCCAGCCCTCAAAGTGAGGGGGCTGATGTGATCACCAGATTACCCTGATCCAGGCCCCAGACCCCTGTCCTGTCCATTACCTACTGCTCCAGGTCACACTCATCCCTCGAAGACCAATCAGTACCCAAACTTTCCTCCACCCCCACCCCTTCGCACTGAGGCCCTCAGCAGCACCCCTCACCGCCACACACATGGAAACACACGTTTGCAACTCTTACATTCCCACAATTCATCACCCACCCACGCACCCCACAGCTCGCCACAGACGTCCTGACCCTATAGATCCCCAAGTATCATTGGATATGCCCTCCCATTTTCCTCCAAGATACCCTGACATACACACAGTCTTCACTAAATTTCACATGCACCGTCTCTGTCTCACACGCACGGGCACACACATGCACGACCCACCTCCCACACAGGACTGCTCTTGCACACACACGCAACTTCACACGCACACTCAGCTCCCTGGACGTCACACCTACCGACTACTCCACGCATGCACACAATTCCCCTGGTGCATAGAAACGTCCACACACTCTCACATACACCGGTATGCACATGCACGCACACACGTATGCACTCGCGGGCCCCCACAGCCCCGCTCACCCTCGCTCTCGGAGTCTCCGGGGACGTAGCCCAGGAGGCAGTAAGGAGCTGAGTCCGCCGGGGCTCCCAGCAGAAGCCTGGCCCGGAGCGCAGCGTCTGGGGCGAGGCCCGACCGCGACCGCCCAGCCTGGGGCGTCCTGCCTTGCGCTTCCTGGGACCAGGCCAGCCAGGGAGGGGCCTGTACGCGGGAGCGAGACCTGCCTGGAGGGAGTGCTCCAGGACCTGGGACAGCGGAGAATCCGGCCTGGCCCCGCCCCGGCCTGGCCCCACCCCCTAGTCACGCCCCAGTCTTAGCCCCGCCCTTCCCTTATTTATCCTCTGTTTGACTACGCCTCAGCCCGGCCCTTTCTCCAGGTTGGCCACACCTCCAACAGGCCCCACCCCTATACTGGTCCCTCCCCTAAGACTCCCAGCCTCGAAAACGGCCCAGCCCCGGGAAGACCTCGCCCAAGGCTCCACCCCCAGTCTGGCTCTGCCCCCGCGCGGACCTTTGCCCCGCCCAGCCCCTCCCCTCTCCGCTAAGGTTTACTTTCCTGCCCTGATTACCAGGGTCGCCTAGTCTCTGAGCCCCGCCCCTCCCATGGGCTACTACTTGAGCTCTCAGCCCCAAGCCCCGCCCAAGCATCGTTCATCACTCCGCGTAGGTTTACAGAGCACCTATTAACGTCAAAGTCCTTCCAGGTGCTAGAGAGTTATTAAGTGAACAAAAAACAAAGATCCGGAGCGCCTGGGTGGCTCAGTGGGTTGGACCTCTACCTTCAGCTCAGGTCATGATCCCAGCATCCTAGAATCGAGCCCCGCATCCGGCTCTCTGCTCAGCAGGGAGCCTGCTTCCTCCTCTCTCTCTCTCTCTCTGCCTGCCTCTCTGCCTAGTTGTGATCTCTCTCTCTCTGTCAAATAAGTAAATAAAATCTAAAACACACACACAAAAATCCTTGCCCTCCTAAAGCTTACATTCCCGGAGGACCAGACATTAAATAAATAAGGCAAATATATAGTATGTGAGAGGGTGAAATGTACCAAGGAGAAAAAAGTAAGCAGGGAAAGCGTTCAAAAAGTGAACGAAGTGAAGATACAATTTAAAACGGGATGGACTGGGTCCTTCCTGGGAGGGTGACATTTGGCCACCATCTCCTTTTAGCTCATACCCAAACCCATCTAGCCCTCACAAGATCCCTAGGGAACAAGCCTCCCTTCCAAAGCGCCCCCCCCCCATCTAATCGGCCTAGAAGAGCCAACAGGCTGGCTCTGGGCAACATTGTCATCCTGAAATGTATTCATTCAATGGACATTTACTGAGCACCTACCATGTGCCAGCACTGGGTGAATTCACCCATAGACAAAGGGGAATCAGACCGACGCGCATACCCTCGCGTGGCGCACAGTCCTGGACGGGGAAAGCAATACAGAGCCTTACAAATACATAGGCTTTTGCATCCTACGATAACCAGCCCTTGTTCGTTTCCTTTCTAGCATGTTTCACGCTCTGTAATCATTCATTCATTCATTCATTTTATTTATTTGTACGTTATTGACTGTCCCAGGAGACTGTGAGCTCCGTGAAGCAGAGAGCATATCTGCCTTATTCATTTGCCCCCAGGTCCCCAGGACCTTACTGGGTACCGGGCACACTGAGCACTGAGTGTTCAGCGCATTCTTTCAATGAAAGTTACCAAGAACGGAAATGGAGCTCAAGGTCGCCATCTCTGCCACAAGGTGGCAGCAAACGACAGTCCACGACTCCAGGGTCCACGCACCAAGGGAAATGGTTGCGGGAGATGGGGTCCAGGGATGTTTCCGCCGTACCCGGGGGCTGAGCAAGGAAACTGGCCTGCTTGACCCTAGGCGTCACTGCGGCAGCGTTGTGAGCACTAACACTTAGCTGTTGTTCCGGCCCGGAGGGGGCTCAATAGGCATTAAGTAACCACAGAGCAGAATGTTTACCCGTAGAAAGATGGGGCGGAACAGTCTGTCCCAAACTCTCCAGCTCCTCAGACTCCTTTTAGCAGAGTGCATGCTAAAATGCAGATTCGGGCACCGCTCAGAGGAGGCTAGGAATCTGCCTGTTTAACAACTTCCCCAAGTGATTCTTCTAAGTGGACAGATCTGCTGGTGCAGGCTGGCAGATCGAGGGGGTCCTTCCAAGCGCTCGAGGATCCTGGAGTGCTCGGACTAAACATCGGTCCTGAAGAGGAGGTGGTGCGCTCAGAAGCGGGGGAGGTCTGCTCCGCAGAGCTCCTCCCCGATGTGGGCGTGCTTCCACTTCAACTTACTTCCTTCTGTTCTGGCAGAATCTTGGCTACCCACCCACACACGTGTCTCCTTTGCCACGGAAGATGACAGCTTGGGGGAGCAGGAGCGGGCGTGGGAGATGCAGGGAGCCGGCCAGGAGGAGTCCCAGGAGCAGAGGAGAGGCCCTGAGACTGTGGGGGAGGTCTCGGGTTTCCTCGCTACCCACAGCGCCTCCCCCCGCCCCCAATCGGTAAGGATGGGACTCTGGGCTGGGGGCGGGGAGTATGGGGGAGAGGGCGACAGCCAGGCGGTTTCGGAAAGCTCAAAATGGAAAATATGGCCTAAAGTGAAGTGAGAACCTAACTCCCTCCTCCTCCAGCTCAAGGGAAACGAATTAATAATAGCATTGCGCAGCACGTGTTACCTATTATGAGCCCCGTTCTGTTACTAATTATTCTACCATCTATCGAGCGTTTATTTGGCCGATGCTGTTCCAGGCACCGTTCTAGGACATTACAAACATTTAATCCTCCAAAACAACCTCTGCAGTGGTGAGAATGTTTTGGAACTCCCTAGAGGTGGTGGTTGTCCAACATCGTGAATGCACTCAATGCCACTGAATTGTACACATCAAAATGGTTAATGTTAGAACGGCTGGTGGTTCTCTAACATGATTATCATTTAAGGATTTTTTTAGAAAGAACTTTTTTTTTAAGATTTTATTTATTTATTTGACAGACAGAGATCACAAATAGGCAGAGAGGCTGGCAGAGAGAGAGAGAGAGAGAAAAGCAGGCTCCCTGCTGAGCAGAGAGCCCCATGAGGAGCTTGATCCCAGGACCCTGGGATCATGATCTGAGCCGAAGGCAGAGGCTTTAACCCACTGAGCAACCCAGGCGACCCTAGAAAGAACTTTTAAGATCAAAACTATTTTTATCTTCATTTTTTAAAAAATTTTTAAAGATTTTATTTATTTGACAGAGATAGATCACAAGTAGACAGAGGCTGGCAGAGAGAGAGGAGGAAGAGGCTCCCCGCTGAGCAGAGGGCCTCCTGCTGAGCTCAATCCTAGGACCCTGAGATCATGACTGGAGCTGAAAGCAGAGGTTTAACCCACTGAGCCACCCAGGCCCCCCTTGATCTTCATTTTAAAGATAAGGAAATTATGGCACAGATAGATTGAGTAACTTGCCCAAGGCCACACAGCTACTAAGGAACTCAAACCAAGGACTCTAGTTTTCCAGTGCCGCTTTCTGCTTGGGACTGTAGCTGAATGACTAAGATGATATGATTTTGCACCCTGGACTGTAAAGCAACTTGTTCTGGGCTAAGGAGGTTCTAGAAGGATGGGCTGAATTCCATGGGATCTCTGGTGGGGGCAGTGAAAGGTCAGTCCCAGGGCAGGACCTTCAGCCTCTATCTGCTGCTTCCTACTTGCCCTGCGGGAATGACCAAGCCAAAGTTGCCTTGTAGTGAGGTAATTTTTGAAGACTCCAGGAACCACCCCGCATCTCTGACTATCTCTTCCACGAAAGGGACCCTGCTGTAGGAAATAAAACCATTAGCAATCCATTTATTTGAGTAAAAATACTGGGCCCAAATGCAGATATCCTCAGAATGAGCTGTCCTGCAGGAAAATGTCCTCAGTTGGATAGCTCAGTGTGACACCAAAAATGGATGGGGTGAGGAGGAGGGTGAGAGTAAGAGGGTCCAAAGTTCAGACCTTTGGGGGGACACAAGTGGCCCTTGATGTGGGCCCTGGAATACATGAGCGCCCCAGGACAGTACTGAAGATGGAGAGGATTGGACGTTTTTTTTTTTAATTGTGGTTAAGATACTTAAAAGTTATGATCCTAACCATTTTTAAGTGGACAGTTCAATGGTTTTTAGTACATTCACAAAGTTATGCAACTATCCATCACTATCTAGTCCCAGAACTTTTTTTTTTTCCTTAGGATTTTATTTATTTATCAGAGAGAGAGAGTGCACAGGCAGTGGGAGCAGGAGACAGAGGGTGAAGGAGTCTGATGTAGGACTCGATCCCAGGACCCTGGGATCATGACCTGAGCTGAAGGCAGACACTTAACTGACTGAGCCACCCAGGTATCCCAGCCCCAGAACATTTTCATCACCGGAAAAGGAAACCTGCATCCATCAGGCAGTCCCTTCTCCTTTCTTCCTCCCCGGCCCCTAGAAACCCCTAATCTGCTTTCAACACCATATCTCATCCAATCCCAGGGCTGCCTCTAAGTACCTATCCCTTCCCAGAGTGGAGCTCAGAAACCTCCTGTAGTTGGGAATCTCGAGGGGCATAAGGGTCCTTGGCAGGGTGGCTGTGTACAGGTGTGTAGGTTGTAACATGCACAACTCTATGCAGGGGTCCCTGTCACTGGACAGCTTTGGTGGAACAGGAAGCTGAGCCTGGAGGGACCTGATCCAGGAGGCTGCACAGCCGGTACTGCACGCCCAGAACCCCCGTCCACCCCCAGTTCTAGTTAATTCCACATAAGCTCTGGGACTCCAGCAGGAGCTACAGGTGGGGTCAGGGTCCAAAGGTGAGTAAAAGGCTGTCCAAGTCCCAGGAGGTCTCAGCGAGGAGGGAAGAGACAGGGAGCAAAGGTAGGGTGCACCAGGAGTCACTGTGGTGCCTGGGAGGGGGCTGGGTGGCAGCGAGGTGAGGCGTGGGTGCCGGAGTCAGGTCAGCCTGGGTATGAATTCTGGCCCTGCCACCTTGTAGTGTCCCTGCAGTGTAGATGGCCACAGTGTTCCCTCCTTTAAAGTGGGGATAACATGGACATTGCCTAGCCTTAAAAAAGAAGAGGATTCTGCCACATGCTGCGACATGGATGAATCTTTTTTTTTTTTTTTAGATTTTATTTATTTATTTATTTATTTATTTATCAGGGCGAGAGAGAGCGCACACACAAGTAGGCAGAGTGGCGGAGAGAGAAGCAGGCTCCTTTCCGAGCAAGGAGCCCAATGCAGGACTCCATCCCAAGACCCTGGGATCATGACCTGAGCCGAAGGCCGTGGTTTAACCAACTGAGCCACCCAGGTGCCCATCACGGATGAATCTTGAAGACACGGTGCTCAGTGAAAGAAGCCAGTCACAAAAGGACAGATAGTGTTTGAGGTCCATTATGTGAAGGACCTAGAGTGGACAAATTCAGAGAGACAGAAAGTGGAAGGGTTGGGGAGGGCGGAGGGGAAAATGGGGAGTTAATGTTTAATGGGGACAGAGTTTCAGTTTTGCAAGATAAGAAAGAAGGTTGAGGGGTCCGGATGGTGGTGATGATTGCCCAACATCATGAATGGGCTTGATTCCACTGAACTGAGCACTTAAAGATAGTTAAAGTGGCAAGTCTTTTTTTTTTTTTAAAGATTTTATTTATTTATTTGACAGATAGAGATCACAAGTAGATGGAGAGGTAGGCAGAGAGAGAGAGAGGAAAAAGCAGGCTCCCTGCAGAGCAGAGAGGCCAATGTGGGGCTCCATCCCAGGACACTGGGAACATGACCTGAGCCGAAGGCAGAGGCTTTAACCCACTGAGCCACCCAGGCGCCCCTAAAATGGCAAGTCTTTTTTCCACGTTTTAATTTTAATTCCAGTTAGTAAAATGGAAGTCTCGTATTAAGTATATCTGACCATAATAATTCAAGAAATCAGGTTGGGAAAAATTTTTTAGTGATGTAGGGGTAAATAGTGTCAGCTAGGACAGAAGGACCATTTTCCAGGGGACTTCGGGAACAGGGTGGCATTTGAGATGGTGCAGTGGAGGAAAGTGATAACTCTCCCTTATTAAGACATAATTCTCGCATTATACAGTACACCCACATATAGCGTATGAGCTGAAGGTGAGTAAAAGGTGTATTCGCAAAATGGTGCAACCACCGCCACCAATTTTTTTTTTAAAGATTTTATTTATTTATTTGAAAGACAGAGATCACAAGCAGGCAGAGGGAGAGGAAGGGAAGCAGGCTCCCCACCGAGCAGAGAGCCCGATGTGGGGCTCTATCCCAGAACCCTGGGATCATGACCTGAGCTGAAGGCAGAGGCTTTAACCCACTGAGCCACCCAGGCGCCCCTCTATTCTGGACATTTCTTGTCAATGAAATTATGTGCAACATGGCCTTTCGTGACTGGCTTCTCTCACTGAGCATCGTGTCTCCGAGGTTCCTCCATGTTCCCCCAGTCCCTACGTCCCTGCTTTTACCCATGACCTTCCTCAGGCCCCAAGTTGCCTTGATGGCACACAGAGTCCCCCGTTGGGGCAGGGAAGAAGGAACCTTGCATATTAGTTTCCCACTGCTACTCTAGTGTCATTAAAAAAAAAAAAACCTACAAATTAATTATCTGACAGTTCTGGAGATCTGAAATGTGAAATCAGTCTCATTGGGCTAAAAAGTCAGAATGTCAGCAGGGTTTGCTGCTTCTGGAACCTCTGAAGGGAGAATCCATTTCCATGCCTTTTCCAGCTCCTAGAGCCTGCTGCATTCCTTGGCTTGTGACCCTTGCCTGCATCGTCAGATCTCATCTTTTCATCTCTAGCTGCGCTGGTCACTGCGAGGCCTTCTTTTCTCAATGTGTGTCCATGTTGCAAATCGCCTTCTGCCTTTCTTTTATAAGGACACCTGTCACTGGATACAGGGCACACTCTAAGTCCAGGACAATATCATCTTGAGATTTTTAATTGCATCTGCAATTAAGGTTCTTTTCCAAATCAGGTTCTTTTTCCAAATCAGGTCACATTCCTAGATTGCTGGGGGGTTAGGACTTGGATTTATCTTTTCTGGGAGGGCCACCATTAGCCCACTGCAGGGCCCAACTGTGGTTGTACCTTGGGTTGGTTTGCCTCCTTCTAGTGCATTTTCCCTCTTGCTCCTGCTTTTCTGGCCTGGGGTCCCTGTAAAAGCAAAGTCTCTGCACCCAAGCTCTTGGGGGGACAAGGACCAGGACAGCTATGGCCTCTGACTCCTCTGGGTTGGAAGGAGGATGCATTGCTGTTGCCTTTCAGCAAATCAGTTGTGACCCCCACGCCCCATCCTAGGCTCCTCTAGAAAAGTGCTGGTGGGAGCATGGATGGGCAGAGGGAGAGGTGAGATCTGAGAGAGGTTAGACCATGGTGCTGGAACTGGGCACTGCAGTGTTAAGGGGTCAGCCTAGGTCATGATTCTGCTCGCCACGCTAGAGTCAGACCAAGATGCTAGGCAGGTAGGAGATTGGCCACAGGCATCAAAACCTACGCTTGGCCTCATTAACTGGGCAGACCCCAAGGGAACCCCCCAACACACCCAGTTCAATCTCTGAAGCCCCAGCTGCCCCTGCCTGGGGGATGGGCCAGGGTCCTGGGCTGTCCACTTCTCCTCTGTGCCTGGGGCCAGTCGAAGTCACTGGAGCCACTGGAAGTGATAATCACCAACCACATGCAGCTGTTTCAATTTAAATTAATCACATGGATATGAATATATATTTATATAAATAATAATAAATATGACCAATAAATTCAAAATTCACTTGCACTAGCCTCATTTCAAGTGCTCAACACATCTCAGGAAGTGCCATTGGACAGGGCTTCTCCAGAGCTGCCCCTAGACCAGCAGAAACTGGGCCCTTTCCGGAGAACAGGAAGGGCGGACTGAACAGGGGGCGAAAGAGAGGTTGTTTGTCCAGAGCCAACTGCTGTTGACTCATCATTCCCGGGGCCTGGGCTCAGGCGAGGGATTAAGCCTGAGCCAGTGACCAGAGAATGGCCTGGGAGGGCATCGTATGGGAGCTTGGCCATCCAGGTCCCTGGCAGGAATGTTTGACCTCAGCAGAGAGAGTGGACAAAAGGTCCAGGCAGACCCAGACCTAGGCAAGCAGGAGAGAGACTGGGGGCGGGGAGCAGTTCTAATTTACACCACAAATGGCAAAAATGCAGTGAGCCTATGCAGTGCGGGGTCACTTCTTTTTTTCACTTAATACCCTGAGCGCTGTCTTCCTTGTGAGGCCTACACGTCCACCCCCCATGTGGCCGTGGCCGTGGCTTATGTCAGTTTCAGCACTCATCAGCTACATCTCCCTGGCCCCCCCTTGCTGAGTATTAGTTTATTTTATCTCTTTAAAACGTGTTGTCGGGGCTTCCTGGGTGGTACAGTGGGTTAAGCCTCTGCCTTCGGCTCAGGTCATGATCCCAGGGTCCTGAGATTGAGCCCGCATCGGGTTCTCTGCTCAGCAGGGAGCCTGCTTCCCCCTCTCTCTCCTTTTGTTGCTCTGCCTACTTGTGGTCTCTCTCTGTGTTATAAATAAATAAAATATTTTTTAAAGAGTAATAAAACGTGTTGTCTGTCTGTCTGCTTTTCTGTCTCTCGTTTCTCTGTGAATGAATACATGGGTCATAAGTTGTTAGCTGCTATATACCCAGGGCTGGGCATACAGCAGATGCCCAATAAATAGATGGGTGGATGTGTGGGAGGCACTGGGGAGGCAAGAAGATCCTCCCCTGAGGGGTAGGGGGAGCTGATTCCTGTGGGAATATCAGTGATGCTAGGGAGGATGATGAGGGAACTAGGGTCGTTCCCTTGCCTCTCTGCCCTCCCTTGCCAGGGCACCAACCACGCTCAGAACCTCGGGTCAGACTGCTTTCCTCACAGTGTCTCTGGGTCCCCTGCTCCACGACTTTGTCTGCCTGGGGTGCTCCATTCCTGGGGACCCAGGACAGGTGCCGTCATCTACCCACAGATGACATTAAACTCACTGTCCCCGACCCCCCACCCCTCTGCAGCAAGCTACATGAGGGCAGGGACCTGTGTCTGTTGTGCTCAACCTTGTATCCCGAGTGCCTAAAACAGGCCTTGTCACATTGTAGGTTGTCAATAAATATTTGATGAATGAATGAACAAACACCTTCTCTTCACCATGGTTCCAACGCAGGACCTACTAATCTTTGGTCAGTTCTCCTCTGTGACCTTCCCTGTGACTGCTACCGTACATTGACCCTCCTGTTCATTCATTCAGCAGTGACCCTGAGCACCTACTTTGTGCCAGGCAGCCTGCTGAATGGGCACCCATGTGGGGACAAGGATGCTAGCCCAGACTGCTTGGTTGTTGGTTTTTGCTATTTTTTTTTTTTTTTAAGATTTATTGATTTATTTTGGAGAGTGAGAGAGTGCAAGTGGGGGTGGGGCAGAGGGAGAGAGAGGGGGGAAGCAGACTCCCTGCTGAGTGGAGAGCCCGATGCTGGGCTTGATCCCAGGACCCTGAGATCATGACCTGAGCTGGGACCAGGTGCCCCAAATTGCAGGGCTTATTTATTATTGTTTATTTTTAAAGATTTTATTTCTTTGACAGAAAGAGACCGCGAGAGAACGGGAACACAGCAGGGGGAGTGGGAGAGGGAGAAGCAGGCTTCCTCCCCGAGCAGAGCAGAGAGTCCGATGTGGGGCTCGATCCCAGGACCCCAGGATCATGACCTGAGCCACAGGCAGATGCTTAACGAATGAGCCACCCAGGCACCCCAAATTGCAGGGTTTGAATCCTGAGTCCTCTCCTGACCACCTTGAGCAGACACTTCCTGTCTTGGAGCCTTGGTTTCCACATCTGAAAAGTGGGGAGAGGAGGAGGGCTAGTTCATCTCCTTCGTTGCAGTCCTGGTTTCACTGTTGGGTGCTGATGTCAAAACTCATTGGATGGTACACTCCCCCCCCCACCAAGATTTTATTTATTTGAGAAAAAGAGACAGAGATAGTGAGAGAGAGCACAAGTAGGGTGGAGAGGGGGAAGCAGGCCTCCCGAAGCGGGGCTCAATCCCAGGACCCTGGGATCATGACCTGGGCTGAAGGCAGACGCTTAATGACTGACTGAGCCACCCAGGCACCCCTGGATGGTACCTTGAAATATGCATCCTTTGTTGTATGTCTGTCACACCTCAGTGAACCTGGAACCCGTAGGCCAAGCACTTAACACAGGCCTAGCGCACAGTAAACACTCAGCAGGGTTGTGACTGCTAGTCTTCACTACATGTCTTACTTCACCAAATCCTTCAAGCCCCTGGGGCACAGGTGTTAGAGTTTTCCCCATTCTGCAGGTGGAGAAGCTGAGGTTCAGAGAAGGAAAGACCTTTCCCCAGGGTCACACAGCTAGGAAACAGAGGCGTTAGAATTTGATCACTTTTTTTTTTTTTTAAGATTTTATTTATTTATTTGACAGGGAGAAAGATCACAAGTAGGCAGAGAGGCAGGCAGAGAGAGAGGGGGACGCAGGCTTCCCGCTGAGCAGAGAGCCCGATGTGGGGCTCGATCCCAGGACCCTGAGATCATGACCTGAGCTGAAGGCAGAGGCTTAACCCACTGAGCCACCCAGGTGCCCCAGGATTTGATATCTTAACTCATTGGTTCTTTCCCAGTTTATAGATGGGGAAACTGAGGTTCAGAGGGTTTAAGCCCCTTGCCTGTCACACAGCTGGGTACACGGCAGAATCAGGATTCAAACCCAGATTGACTTCAAGCTAAAACCCAATTTGATTCCGCCCCTTGTTGCCTAGCTTGCCCATCACGTAGACCTCCAGGCTCTGGAGGGAATGGGGTTTTGACCTTCTGACCTGGGCCATCCCCAGGGGCTGCCACACCCTGGACAATGGCCCCAGAAATGCAGACTTACCGGTCTGGGCAGCGTGAGCCCTGGCAGGGCCCCACAAGGCGGGGTGGGAGGAAGAAAGGTTGGGCGTTTAGGGGAGGATAGGAGTTTTGGGGTAGGGATGGGCAGCCTGTCCTGCGGGGATCCCAAGCCTGGCAGAGCCTGTCTGGTCCCACCCAGCTCTGCTCTCTGCCTGACAGCGTGACCTCCTCACTGGGAGGCCCTTCTGGCCTGGCTGAGAGGCCCAGAGAAGGGCTTAGAATGAGGTGTCCAGAGAGAGGGAGCAGGTTGTACTGGAAAGCAATCCAGGGTTCATGATGAGGCCTGGATCGGCCAGATGGACTGATGGGCTAGCAGGGCTGGGGCAGAGTGGGAGAGGCAGGGTCTGAGAGTCCCAGTGCAGAGCTGAGGGTTAACCCCTCGGTCCGGGGGAAGGGCCAGGACTGCAGGGGGGCACCAGGGCTTCAGAGCGGCCGCTATTCTATTCAACCACTGTCAGGAGCTGTTTCAGTATTTTGACAACACACAGCCATTCTAGATTCACACCTGCGTCCAGAGGGAGCTGGCAAGAGGGTCCTCTGAGCAGCGGCTCTCTGGGAGGGCAGCAGGGTGGGGCTGCCTGGCAAGCAGTGGGGAGATGGCCAGGATAGGGCAGCCTGCCGGGTGTGGGGGGGCCCTGCGGGTAGGGCCCCGAGGCACATTCTCAGGGGATGATTCAGGGGCTGAGTAGGGTGACTCACCACGGACCCTTTCCTCCCTCTGCTGCCAGGGTCCAGCCTCCCCTCTGGCCCCAGGGGTGTTGTGGGGAGCTCACCAGGCCCCCAGCCCAGGACCAAATGTGAGTCAGCCCAGCTGGGCTGGAGAGCCAACATGATTTTTCCATCCCTTGCATTGTTCTGCAAGAAAAGTAAATACATGTTACAAAACGCAGGGTGAAGCTGGGCCAGTCCCCTCCTGTCCCCTTGAAGAGTGGGGGAGAGGGCTTTCCGTGCCAGGGGCTTGGGGCGCCCCATGCCACAATGAGTTTTCCCCATTTTACAGATGGGGAAACCGAGACCCCAGTGGGCGAAGCCACCCCACTCCCGCAAGGGTACACAGGTGGGGGCGTGGCTGAGCCAGGATTCAAACCCAGGTGGGCTTCAAGCTACAGCCTGGGGGCTCTTTCCAGGTGGGAGCAGGTACTGCATCTGTCTGTTCGCAGCTGTGTTTCTCCAGGGGACCCAGAGTGTGCTTCTTAGGACGGTTTCAGCAACCAGAGTGTAGGTGTTTGTTAACATGCAGATTCCTAGGCCCTTCTAGATCCATCCCACCAGGGGACTCTAGAATCTGCATTTTTAAATGCTCCTCAGGGGCGCCTGGGTGGCTCAGTGGGTTAAGCCGCTGCCTTCGGCTCAGGTCATGATCTCAGGGTCCTGGGATCGAGTCCCACATCGGGCTCTCTGCTCAGCAGGGAGCCTGCTTCCCTCTCACTCTCTCTGCCTGCCTCTCCATCTACTTGTGATTTCTCTCTGTCAAATAAATAAATAAAATCTTTAAAAAAAAAAAAATGCTCCTCAGGTGGGGTGTGGGGTCACACAGTTGGAGACAGGAGATGGCTGTCCACAGGACGATGGGAGAAGGCGGTGTGGTTAGGGACGGGCTGCCGGTCCCACACACCCCTGTCTCTGGGGCTGGGAGAATGCTGCCCTTCTTGTTTGAAACTGGTTCACAGGAACACCCCAAGCCAGTGAGGGAGTGAGCACCTCTCCAGCCTCTCCAACCGCTGGGGAAACAACCACAGCAAACAACGAGGGTGTGTGTGACCCTTTGGAAGGCGGTGGCCTCCTGGGAGTCAGCAGCCAGGCCCCGCTGCAGAGAGGGGCCAGGGTTCAGGGACCGAGGATGGTCTGGTTGCCAGGGCACTGCAGGAGGCCCCTGCAGGTGCCACCTCCGTGGGTTTAACCATCAGGCAAACCCCAGGAAAGCAAACACCCTCCCCCGAACCCCCACCCCCAGCCGACCGACCCGGGAATGAGTCACTTGGCATAAGAGGGCTCCGCGGAACCAAACAAATCCCATCTGCCCAGAGGAGGATGCATGGGGCCAGAACACGGCTCCCACCCCATCCGGCCTGCCCACAGACGAGTGTCCTGCACACGTGTGTATACACACAGAGCCTCGCCGGCTCCGAGTCCAGATTTCAGAGAACAGAGCAGGGAGGGATGGTGAAGCACGGCCCAGATTCCTCCCTGAATCTGCTAATTCTCCCCAGCTGAGTCAGCGGGAGGCCGGGAGGGTGGAGATGGGTGGGGGTCCGAGCTCCGTGCTAGAGCAGGCTGACCCAGGAATCAGCTCCGCTGGGCACCAGCCCTCTCAGGGCCTCAGTGCCCTTCCCTGGAACGTGAGATAAGACTGCTTTGCCCCATGTGGGGAGAGCTGGCTGCTTCACCCAGCGGGGGTCCTTGGAGAGAACCAATCAGCTGAGGCAGGTTGGGCACATGCCATGTTGCCTGGCACGGAGTCCGTCCTCCATAAATGAGAAATGACATAAATATCGTCAGTGTCACGACTGTTATCAGCAGCTGAGCTTCAAGGAGGCTAACCTGGAGGTCCCTAGCCCGGTTTCCTTCCAAAGCCAACATCACCTTCCTTTTTTTTTTCCTCTTAATTTATCTGTTTCAGAGAGAGAGCGCGAGCGAGCGAGAGAGCAGGGGGAGGGGCAGAGGGACAAGGAAAGAGAATTCCAAGCAGACTCTGTACTGAACTTGGAGCCTGGCATGGGGCTCTATCCCAAGACCCGTGAGATCACAACCGGAACCCTCAACGGACTGAGCCGCCCAGACACCCCTGACCATCACCTTTCTAAGAGGTGTGGGGAAAGACTTGGAAATTGAGACAAGTTTGGAGTTTTGACACAGTTTGGGGCTCCTATGACTGCTTGTACCCCTCAGCCCCACAAGCACCAGCCCCCAGCTGCAGATGTAACTCCCTCCCATTTGTGGAGCAGTCACTAACTGCAGGGGGCGTGCCACACACATGGGGGGCTCGCCCTCTGTGCTCGATGCTATTGTTGTGTGCCTATTTCACAGATGAGGACAACTGAGGCCAAGAGTGGCAAGATGACTTGCCCATATCCACACCGGCGAAAGGGACCAAGCGAGGACTCCACCCCAGGTCTCCCAAGCTGCTCCTTCCTGTCTTTAGAGCCCTGATAAGGCTCTTCCCAGACTCATCCAGCACAACTCAAAGAGCTCTATCTTTGTCTCAGCTCTTAGATTATCAGCAGCTTGAGGGGAGAGCAGTTTCCTGCTTCAGCACAGGTCCTTCCAGTCCCCAAGTTTTGTGTTTTTCATAATCTTTACCTACCAGTACTTCCCAGTTCAGTAAGAAAGTCCAATGAGGAAGACGGTTATCACCATCGAGTGTGATGGGTGCAGATAGAGGGGCATGCAGCCGGGATGGGGCGGGGAGGCAGTGAGAAGAAGGAATGCCCAACTTGGGTCATTTTTTAAAAGATCTTTATTTATTTATTTGACAAGCAGAGATCACAAGTAGGCAGAGCAGCAGGCGAGGGAGAGGGAGGGGAAAGCAGGCTCCCTACTGAGCAGAGAGCCTGATGCGGGGCTCGATCCAAGGACCCTGGGATCATGACCTGAGCTGAAGGCAGAGGCTTTAACCCACGGAGCCACCCAGGCACCCCAAGACTTGCATCATTTTTAAACAAGTTTAAAAATGGCAACCAAAAAGGTGATTCACGCAAATAAAAAATAAAATCAAGAGATTTTTTTAAAAAAATAAAAATACATAAAACATAAAATCAAAATACTATAAAAGGGTATACAATGAAAATTCAGATATTTCTCTGGTCCCTCCGGAGGAGACTCACAGCTAAGTTTCTTGTGGTTCCTTCCAGAAGCTTTCTGTGCATTTACCCATGGATATTCTCTCCTTCGCACTTCTGGTGCCTGACCATGTGTGTCCACATCTGCCTGTCATTCGTTTCCAGCTGCACGGTCTCCTGGTGTGGATGCATCATGGGTTATTTAACTAGTATCTCCCCATGGTCATCAGGTTGTCTCCAGGGCTGTCTCCATAGCAACAATGCTGCCAGGAACATCCCCTAATGCATGCTTAGCTCCCGTGTAAGACCCCCTGCAGGGATAGTAATAGGGAGAAGTAAAGAAAGGGTTTCCAGGCAGAGTTGCCACAAGGGCAAAAGCAGATCCTGACTATGGTCCACTTGGGGTTGTGGGTGGGTAAACTCTGTGCTGAGTTTGGTTTCTGCAGGCCCTGGGTTCCCTGCCCCTTTCCCACCTGATACCTATTCCCAGGGTCAGCAGGATGGACTTGAGTCTCTTTGCCCCCCCCAGCCCCGATCATAAAAGCCGCTGGATTCTGGTTCAGAGAGAGGCACCCCTGCTGTATTTTGGGTTTTTTTCCCCTTTAAAAAAAAAAAAAAAGATTTTATTTATTTGACAGACTGACATCACAAGGAGGCAGAGAGAGGAGGAAGCAGGCTCCCTGCTGAGCAGAGAGCCGGGTGTGGGGCTCCATCCCAGGACCCTGGGAGCATAACCTGAGCTGAAGACGGAGGCTTTAACCCAGGAAGCCACCCAGGTGCCCCTCCCTTTTCTTATCATTGTAGCGGAATCAGGCAGCCAAAGCTGGGAGAGTGTTAGTATCTGCAGGACGAGTGAATGAAGGAACCCCTGAAAGCAATAGACCTTCCCCAAGAAAAATGCACATACAGACACACATTTTGAAAGAAGCTATAAGGATTCACAGACCCCCGCCGAAGACCACCCTCAGGTGCCTCATTAAGAAGAAGATTTTCCTGGAGTCTCTGTAACACTTTGAAACTGAAGTCCTTTGGTGGCAGGGGCAAGAGATGGTCTAAATGTTCCCGTGTGTCTCAGATGCTCCGGGGTCCAGGGGTAAAAGCCTTTGGGAATCAACTTCCACATCAATGTCCTTATTTTATTTTATTTTATTTAAAGATTTTATTTATTTATTTGAGAGAGAGACAGAGAGAGAGGGAGCACAAGCAGGGAGAGTGGGAGAGGAAGAAGCAGGCTTCCTGCTGAGCAGGGAGCCTGATGCTGGGCTCCATCCCAGGACCCCAGGATCCCAGGATCCAAGGATCATGACCCAAGCTGAGGGCAGAGGCTTAACAACTGAGCCACTCAGATGCCCCAGCAATGTCCTTATTTTATAAATAACAACATGTGGGGAAGGGACAGGCCTGAGGACTAGGAATGGGGGGGTAGGGTTGGGGGATTCCTGCCTCCCTCCCCTGCAGACCTCATTGTTCCTCCTTTCCTGCTGGGCCCAGCCCTCACCCCCACTCCCCTCTAAAGTGGCCCTGAACCTTCCCAGCTGTCTGGGCCCCATTTGGGCTCACTGCCAGACTCAGTTTACTGTCTGTACAGCTCAGTCCTCTTGACTGGAACACACTTAACGGGGGTGGACAGTGGGCCGCACGCAGTCTATCCCAGGCACCCCACCGCGCACGATGTAACCTGAGCACACGCTGGCTATTTTGAACCAGAATCCAGCCACTTTTATGACCAGCCATGAAGTATTTCTTTCATGCCAGGGCCTGGGGTCATTAGTTTCAAAGGATTTTTTGTCTACCCTCTAGATGGCCATGCTTCCTGTACATTTGGGCCAGACGCTGTGCTAAGTACTTTGTGTGGATTCTCAACAGTAAATCTTCAAAAGGACTCTCCTCCTAATCTTGGGGCTATGGCCAGTTGTTATCGCTGTTTGACAAATAAGGAAACTGAGGCTGGGAGCAGGAAGACGTCTTGCCGGGTGTCAGCTGACCATTTGTGGTTGAGGTCAGGGATCTGAATCAGGCAGGTGCGCTCCCCAACCTCTTTTCTCAATTGCCATCGGCACTACTACCACCTGAGTGTAACCGACCAGCTAGCCAAGGCACAGAGACACATCTAGTCTCTGCCACACCTGTCTGGGGGGAACCACCAGGGTGTGAGCCACGGAGACGCGAGCGCTGCGCGCGAGGGGCTGCGGAGAGCCAGGTGAGGGCCCTCAGCCAGGGGGCGCGCCAGGCCCGGGGGAGGGGGTGGTGAGTGTGTGAGGCTGGGTGTGCCCGGGAAAGCGGCCTGTGCGCGCCCGCCCACCTGCCAGTCACTAGAGAGCAGGGGCCGGGGAGGGTGGGCGGTGTCCCGACAGGTCCCCGTGTCCCACCCCCAGGCCAGGCTGGACGCTCCACTCGCTCTGCCCAGGCCGAGGGCGCGCGCCCAAGGAGCCTGGGAGCCCCGCCCGCCCGGTGGCCCCTCCTCCGGGAAGGTAAGCACCACCTTCTCCCCGAGCGGCGGGGAGAGCCGGAGGCCGGCCGTCGCCCCGCCCCCGGTGAGTAGTGACCGCTCGCCGCCGTCGCCGCGGCGCACTAGGGGTTTCTGCGCCGCCGCTCGCTCACCTGCGTCCCCTGCCCGCCCCTCGGTGCGCGCCGGGCCCGCCCGCCTCCCAGTGCCAGCCCGGCGCTGCGACCCGCCGCCCCCGCCCGCGCACCCCGAGCACCACCATGAACTCGCTCTTCAGGAAGAGAAACAAAGGCAAATACAGCCCCACCGTGCAGACTCGGAGGTGAGTAGACGCCGCACGCCGCGCCCGGGACGGCGGCGGGAAACCAGCGCGCTGAGGGGCGTCCTAGGCGGGAAGCACAGCCCCGAGCGTGGGGGCAGCGACCTGGCCGGGAGAGCTGCAGAGCGCCCCCGAAAGCGTGGCCCAGGGGGCGGGGAGCTGAGCCGGGAGTGCGCGCCAGGAGGGAACGCGGCTCCGAGGGACACCCTTGAGCTGGCGAGCGCTGCCAGGGTGGGAATGGGGGTGGGCGCTGGGGGCGACCAAGGGGAAACATGATACTTGGCACCGGAGATTGTAGGAGCCCAGGGAGCATTAACTTGGTCACCTAGGGCGTGGAGAGCTGAGCTGGAAGTACAGGGGACTTCTGGAAGTACAGGGTCGCCCTTGCGCTGGGGGTTCTCCCGAGATGGGACGCACCGCAGGGGTGGACGGTGGTGTGTCGGGAGGAAGCTAAAGCTAAGGCGGGGGCGCCGCAGGGGACTCAGGAAGTTTCGTGTAGGGGCTCACGGGGGAAGGGAAATTGAGCTGGGCTGGGGAGGGGGGCGCTCGCCAGCGCTTCTTGGAGAGCGCGCAGGTGCTCCTGGCTTGGTGGGGCTGGGGGTGGGGGTGGTGTGCGGCGGGAAGGTGGTCTGTGTGCCGCCTGCGGCAGCTGTTCCCCGTACCTGCCACCCTGCCCTCCAGAGCGTCACCTAGAAAAACCCGTGGGTCTGTATGGGGTCGGTGGGTTGGGGGGAACAGGCTGAGCCGCCCCTTTACCTCTGCCGGGGTTTGCGTGGCAGCTGGGCGTCATCGGAGCCTCCTTTTCGCTGCCTGACTTCCCAGGGGTGCGCCCCACCCCCCAGCCCAGAAACTGGCGGCGTCTCTGAGCCTCAGGTTCCCAGGGCGGCCTGGGAAGGGAATGACATGTCTTGATGTGTTTGCGTTGAGACGGCAGCCCACGTCCGTTTTGATAAGCCTAATGTATTCATTTAATAACCGGTTTAGGGAAGCCTCTTGGAGATGCTGAGATTGAGGGAAGGGGTGGGACTTCAACGCTTGCAAATATGAGTTGGGGGGCTCCTGGATAGGACGGTGCGCTTTACCAAGCTCTATTCACGCGGGAGACTCAGAGAATTGCACTGCCCACCAGCCTGGCAGTGTTCACCCTAACATGCCCTCACGCCACCATAATCCACACTCCTTTCCAGGCCCAGAAGGTGGGAAGACTCCGGCCAGGGCTCCCACAGTACTCTTGCCATCCAGACTCCTCAGCAGGTGCAGGCAGCCCTGGGCACTCCATTTCTGTGAGTTCCAGGTTTTTCAGAAACTGCATCCCCTGTGATTTCAGGGTTCCCCATCTCTGCTTTGGACTGTTTCAAGCTCAGAGGCATTTATTTTCCCCTCTAAAGTCTCCCCCCTCCCGAGCCTCCCCAGGCTTTCACAACCCCAGAGGTTGGGCAGGGCCCTCTATGCTGTTCCTCTGTGGCTGAGTCCAGCTGGCTCTCAGACCTAGCTGGGGTCCCGTCCAGTCCCTGGGCTGTTCCCTGGAGCATTGCACAATCGCATACTCTGTGCCAGCCATGGGGGACTGCTCTGTTCTCTCCCCACCAAGACTCGGGCTCCTCCAGTCCTTCACACATGCACACACCCACACACCGGGAGATGGGCCAGGCCTCACCCTGCCCTCTGCCTCCCCCATCCCTCCAGACCCTAATCCCTTCAGCTGTCTGTCTGGTCCCCCAAAAGAAGGTTGGACCTAACAAGGTTATGATGAAATCGTACAAGCTGGAAGGGTCTTGGCTTTCCCAACAGAGGATAGGAAGGAAGGAATTCCCATAAGCTTCATGGACTCCAAGGGCCTGGGGCAGCAAGGACTCAGGGTCCTACCCCTCTGTTGTCCCCTCTTCCCTCCCTGCATACTTCTGGCCCAAGGCAGCCATCCTCTGCCCTTGGCTGACAGCCCTGGATCTCAGATCTCAGATTTGAGGTTCTTTCTCCAGGAAGCCTTCCTGATTCTCTCCCCAAGGATGGGATGATAGACTCTGCCTTTGGGCTCTGTGGCCTGGGACAGACAGCCCTGAGTAGGGACTGGGAGCTTCCCTCCCTGATCTCACCAGACCAGTGCATCCTTCTGTCCCTGCCCCTCAGTAGGGACAAGTTCATGGACTGGGTTGTGGGCTGGGGAACAGCCTCTTGCTCCGTTCTCTCAACAAGAATCTTCTGAGTGGCAGTTGGTGCCTAGCACTGTCGTGGAGCTCCAAGATGTGGTCACTTGTGACGGGGTCCCTGACCCTCAATCTTTCACCCTGGGGTGGTCTCCTTTATGTGAGGGAGGGTGGGGTTGCCAGCAAGAGGTGGCGAGTTGGGTGGGAGCTCCGGTCCCGAGAGCAGAAGGCCTCCCTTCTGATCCCAGGTTTGCCACAGGTGCTACAGGCAAGTCGGGGAACCACCCTGAGCCTCACCTTCCTCACCCGCAAAGCTGGGATGGTACGAATACGTGTCTCCAGCATGAGGTCCTGGGAGGGGGGCAAATGTGACCACACACAGAATGCCCCTAGCACACAGGAAGTACCCAGACAGAGGGTCAGTATCACCCCCTTCAGTGCACAGGACCCAGGATCCGGAAACAAGGGAACCACAGAAGAGCCCTCTTGGAGAAAACCGCCTCTCCCTGTTTGTCCGCCTTCTAGCATCTGAAACTGGGGAGGGCTGGGACAGGTGAACCCCGCTGCTCTTGTCACCCTGGTTCCTAATAACAGGTGTGGGAGCTGATGTTCACACCTAAGCTAATGACAGGGTCAGGCCTAATAGTGCAGGTCACCGAGGATGAGCACAGCCATCCAGCCCAGCAGGGAAGGTCTGGAGGGGACCTAACCCTGAAAAGCGGCTGAGAGTGCAGCCCCTAGCAGCTGCCCCTTCCTGGTTAGGCAACCCAGGGCAAGCTGCTTGGCCTTTGCTCTGGTGTTTCCTCCCTTGTAGAATGGGCATAAGCATTGTTGTGGGATGATATTGATGGCATGAAGATTAAATGAAATAACATAGGGAAAGAGATGAGAGTTCTAGGAGGCCTCAATCTATGGCTGCTGTGATGATTATAACTACTGAACAAATGCAGATAAGACACCTACCATGTGCCTGGGGTTGAACTGGATGCTGATGGAAAGGCTGTGCACTGCACAACTCCAGGGCTGCTGTTTTCCCAGGGAGGTGGAGGAGACATTGACAATCTCCTTGTACTTGATGGAGTTATGCTTAATTACTAGTGTAGCTACAGGACTGTGTCTTGGTGGTGGGACTTAGGGCCGGATAGATGAGGTCTCTAGCGCAGCGACTCTGGTGTGCCTGACTGGTCTGAAGTCAGAGCTGTCAGGGCGGAGACCTAAGAGATCAGGCAGGACTTCCTGGGGAGGTGTCCATCCTGTCATGGGGAGGAGTGGACTGGTTAAAATCCGGCTTGGGAGTTAGACTGAATTCTGCCTCCGTTTGACTTTGGCAAAGAAATTTGGCCTCACAGAGCCTCAGCTTCCTCATCTGTAAAATGGGACTCATTTGGCCCCTCCACCTAGACATGGGTCCCAGTAAGCCCCCAGCAGCCTGGCCTCACCTCTCAAACTAACCTGAGTGTCATCCTGCAAGAATTAACCTGTCTTAACAGGGAGCACCCTGTGTGGGAGGCGGGGCCCAAGGCTTTAAGGGCTGGTGAAAGGGGTGCCTACCCTCCTGGAAGCTGGCTGGGGTACCCTGAGCCTCTTGGTGTTTGAGAGTACAAAGTCTGATGTCAGTCAGGTGTGAGTTCAAGTCCTCCCTTTGCCCCTCCTGACTGTGTGACCATGGACAGGTCACTTAACATCTCTGAGTCTTAGATTCTTCATCTGCAAAATGGGAGTGATGATAGCACGCCCCTGCTGGTAAGGTTGCTCGGTGCCCAGCCCCCAGACTGTGTGAGGGCGCAGTCAACTCCAGCACCGATCAGCACACACTGTAAGGGTAAGGCTAGTGTTAAGCCCAGAGCTGACCAGGCAGTTGTCTTCTTTTCCCAGGTCGGGCAGGAGATCCGCTGACTCCCATCCATTCACCTCACCATTCATGGGGCCCCCCACCTCCAGGAGATCCATGGAGACACACCTGCACCCACTGATTAGTGACAGCTGGAAAGCCTGACCGATTTGGGGAGGGCTCTGTCAGCAAAGCCCACCTCCAGCCACTGGGGTGGTTTGTACTGGAGGATCCCACCATTTCTCAAGCACCTTCTGTGCCCCCAGCGCGGCTGTGGGTGTTACAGTGTCTCATTCTGACACCGTGCCAGCCAGTCTGGTGCTGGTGTCTCATTTCACTGAGGGTAACACTGAGGCCAAGAGTAAAGGCACTCACCTCCCCTTGTAGCTCACAGGTGGCCGACGCTGGGGGCCCAGGAGCCCCTGGGAAGGGAAACTAGGTCTTCCCACCCACACCTGGGTCTGGTGGCAGCTCTCTCCAGGGACTGCCCCAGGGCAGATGGTGGAGTCACTGGCTTTTGTATTCCCTGACTCCGCCCCAGCAACCCTGTCTGCTTCCCCTCTCTGTGGCTTTGCCCTCACTTGCCCAGTGCTCCTGTTGGCAGAGGGAAGGAGACCTGATAAATTAGATTCAGAACAGAACAGCACTGAACCTTTGGAATGGCTGCTAATGGTGGCATTTCGAGCATTGTCAGGGGCAGTCATCTGGGGATGGGAAGTTTTTTGGGGAGAGGCTTAGCTCAATTCACACCATTCAGGCAATACTCCAAGGAGGGTGAGGGGCACCCAAAGGGCCTGGGCACTAGGGAGAAGCTGCCTCTAAGAGCATTTCCAAGGCTCCTTGTCAAGGGAGGAGGACCTGGGCTTCCCAGCTCCCTCCTACTCCAGGCAAGGGGCACCTGCCCTTCTCCCGGCCTGCCCCAGCCTGTCTCTGGAGGGGGAAGGGGAAAATGGCCTCTGGTCTTTGTTCTCTGTGCTCTTGGTGGCCCTTCTGTGTTTCAGCCTCCTGAGCCTGGGCAGGGAGACCCCTGGTCCCCCAGGCAGGAGGTCGCTCTCTGCAGGGGCCAGCCCTGCATTGTCCTCAGTTCTGCCTTGCTTATCCTTGCCTAGCCAGCAGCGCAGGCCCTCTTGCCGGCATACTTCCAGTAGCCTCTTCACAGTTCCTGCTTCCACCCTGACACCTTAGTCCCTTCTCCCCATGGCTGCCGGGGAGCTCTTTGCAAGATGCAGATCTGATCCTGTCCCCTGCTGCTTAACCCTTGCCCCTTTGCTCTCAGGCCCTGGTTGTGGCAGCCCTGCACACATGAATCCGTGTCCTCACCCTGTCCTTTCCACACCACATCCAACCACATGGCCTTTGCCTACACTGTTCCTTTTGCCTGGAATGCTCTTCCCACCCCTCTTAGCCCATTTCTATTCCTCTTTCTTGGTTGGTCTCTGTTCCTTAAGCCCTCCCTAACCTCTTGTCCTGCCCATCTCCTTGATCCTTATCTCAGCAGCCATTTAACTCTGGTCCTTTGGCCAGAGGGAGGTGGATATCTCCCCTCCCCACCCAAGAGACTGGCTGGTGTGGCACATGTGCTGAATGAACGAATGAATGAATGAATGAATGAGGGTGAGCCATGAAGGACTGCTAAGATGCTCCCCCTCCTTGAACCCCTCACAGAGCACACACACGCGTGCACACACACACACATATGCACGCGCACACGTGCACTGACCAGGAAGGTGGGGGTGGGACAGAGTGTGAGGGCCTGAACAGAGAGTGCCGTTGACCCCTGTCCTCATCCAACCACCTTCTGTGTGCTCGGTAAGCAGGAGGCAACAATGCAGGGTGGTAAATGCTGGGACAGTGGAGGCAGAGGGGCCCCGAGCCAGCCCGAGGGCTTCTGGGGGACGAGCAGGGGGTGGGTGGATGGAGAGAGCCTGGAGTGGGATGAGGTGGGGTAGGTGTCTCCAGGTGCATCAGCCCGAAAAGTCATCAGTGAACAAAGCTAATGAAGGAGACAGAGTACATTTATGTACATTTGAAAAACATTCATACAAAGCAATTTGATGTTTTTGTTTGTTTGTTTGTTTTCTGGATGCAGACAGAGGTACGTAGTGGAGAGCATGAAACGGGCTTAGGAGGAAACCAGTAGCTCCAAAATCACCCTCCCCCAGAGGAGGTGGCCGAAGGGGTAATACACGATAACATCGTATGTCTTAGTAAACAAAATCCAAAGCAAGTACGGCAGTGTGGGAACATCAGCCGCGTCTTGGTGGTAGGGTTCTTTTCTGTGCTTTTGTGTGTGTTTGAGCTAGATCATGAGTTTTCAGGTCTTTAAAGTGAGGAGTGGGATGGGCAAGGAGAGCTGGCAGCAGGAACAGCATGGGCGGGAGCCTGGAGTCCTGTGTCTCAGGGTCTGGTCATTAGTGGGAGAAGGGGTCATGGGGAGAAGGGGAGGTAAGCCCAGGGGGGCTGGTCCTGAGGCCAGAGGAGCAAGACTGGAAGGCAAGCAGGATGGTTCTGGATCGGGAGACACAGATGGAAAGTGTCAGGAAGGCAGCAGAGGGTACTGGGAAAGCTGTGAACATACAAGAGGCTCAGGGTTGAGTCCTGGCTTGGAGTGGCCGCCCTAAATGATGATATGTGGTGTTTCTCAGCCCCGATGGCTCTGTTTCAGGTGAGACTCAGAGTTTAGTAGCCTGCCCAGCGACCCTGAGCTGCTCTAACACGGACATTCTGAGCTGGGAGCAGGCAAGCTGGCCACCAGAGTGTCCCAGCTGGCCGCCTGGCCCACCCTTGCCTGGGCGAAGGGTTTGTCAGGCCTTGTAAGGTAGCTGCCCGCCCAGCCACTCCCTGACCGGCAGCTCCGTCTGTGGCCTGCTGACCCCGGAACGCTGCAAGGAAACGACTGTGTGCGGAACTCCTCGCTGCCCCAGTGGCCTGGGCTGGGGTCTCAGACTCCCAGCTTTTCTGGTTTTCATTTCTCCGTCCTGGGTGTGGGGACATTGTGGATCCAACTGAAGGTTGAGGAAGGATTCTCAGTCTGTGCCAAGAACTGAGAGGTCTCAGTCCTGCTGCCACGATTAAGGAGCTTCACTCTTACAAAGTATAAAATGAGCAGCCAAGCTCCACTGTTCCTGAAGGGGAGGCCGGGGCCCATGGGCAGGGACAGAGGGCATGGTGGGTGGAGTAGAAGGAACCTGAGTTTGGGAGTTGCAGACCCACCTTTCAGGCCCTGCTGTGCTGCTGGCCTCATTCCTACCCCTCTCTGGGCCTGACAAAGGCCGGGACTTTGCATGCTGTGCAGTCACTCCCATACCCCCAAGAATGGTGCCAACCACACGTAGCACTCAGTAGACAGTGGCAGAAGGTCTCTCTTGACTCTGTGGGTTGGAGGAGCATAAGCTTGTGGAGAACACTGAAGACAGTGGGTGTACAACATCAGGGATATAGTAGGTGCTTAATAAAAGGAGCCTGGTACTCCTGGTCTTGAACCTGGAATGACGTCCTGGCTTGCAGGGGCACTGAGATTGGCTTGAGTCCAGTTTAAACCTTGCATAAATCTTCAAGATTAGCCCTGATGTTACCCAAGGCAAACTTCTGCATGTGGATAACAGGAGCCCAAGAGCACACGCCTGACACGGGCCTGGAGGTTGGGTGGCTTCACTGGGCGGAAACAGATTAGGCCGGGAAACGGATCTGCAGTTACTACACCAGCAATCTTCTCTGTTTAGGACGTACTTCCCCAGGATTAATAGCTGGGTGTGGAGGATTTTACTGTCTAATTACCATGGAAGTTTCTAGTAAGGAGAGTATCAGTCAATTGACCAATCAATCTGGTATTTACTGTATGTTTCCTGTGTACTGCTTTCTTACAAGACTTCCTTCCTGTAGAGATTTGGGGATTCTTCCTCAGTCCACTCCCCCTAACCCTGTGACACATTACTGTGGTTCATTTCCGGGTTCTCAGCCTTGGAAGTACATTAGATTCATATGGGGAGTTTAAAAGCAGTGTCCAGGCCCTTTCGCAGGCCGATTAAGCCAGAAAATCTCTGGGGTGGGGCCCACACCTCCGTCTTTGGATGTGTAGCCAGGGTTGTGAACCCCACATTTATACTGGTAACTTTGATCCGTCTCGTCCGTGAGATACACACACCTACCTTGCTTTCCCATTGCTGTAGCAGCTGCCCGAGCTATTGTGCTGTATTCCTTTATTCTCAACTGTCCCGTATCATTCTGTTTCAGGTATGTGTCCTGTGAAATGGCACAGAGCTGGCTTTAGTTTTATTTTTGTATTCTCACCTGAGAGTCTTATCTTTTTTTTTTTTTAAGACTTTATTTATTTATTCGACAGAGATCACAAGTAGGTAGAGAGGCAGGCAGAGAGAGAGGAGGAAGCAGCCTCCCCGCTGAGCAGAGAGTCCAATGTGGGGCTCGATCCCAGGACCCTGAGATCATGACCTGAGCTGAAGGCCGAGGCTTTAACCCACTGAGCCACCCAGGCGCCCCGAGAGTCTTATCTTTTAACAGGAGAGTTTGACTCATTCACGTTTATTGTAATAACTGATGTGTTTGCACCTACCTCTGACATGTTAGTTTGTATTTCTTATTTATCATGCTTTCTCTTTTGTTTCCTTTTGGCTCTTTTCCTTCATTTAATTGGGTCAAGCTGTATTTTTCGCAATTAAGTTAGGATATAAAGCCTGAATGAGACAGAGTGGATGAAAATACGCTGACCCAGGCATTCTGAATCTTTGCAGTTATAGTCATTGGGGTGTTTTGCTTCATCCTACTTATTAGGTTATAAACCTTTGGACTGTGTGCCTGGTGGATGTCTGCCTTTGGTTGAGGACATGATCCTGGGATCCTGGGATCAAGTCCCGTGTGGGGTTCCCTGCTCAGCGGGGAATCTGCTTTTCCCTCTCTCTGTTTGCTGCTTCGTCTGCTTGTGCTTGAGCCACCTTCCCTCTGTCAAATAAATAAATGAATCTTTTTTTTTTTTATTTTAATTATTTATTTGGCAGAACAAGAGAGCACAAGCAAGGGGAACAGCAGAGGGAGAGGGAGAAGTAGTCTCCCCACTGATCAAGGAGCCTGTTGCAGGGCCCGATGCCAGGACCCTGAGATTCTGCCTAACATCAACCTAACTGACTGAGCCACCAAGCGCCCAATAAATATAATCTTAAAATAATGAACCTTTGGACTTATCTATCTTTGGGGGGGCAGTTTGGTGCCCTTAATTTCAAGTCTCGCTTAGGTTTGAAGGTCAATAAATAAGTGTTGAATTGAGCGGATGTCTGATAGCATGTTAACAACTCCTGTCTCGGGTTGGTAATGGAGAAGGGCCTGTTCCCAGGGCCTGTAAGGGGGATGGAGAAATGACGAGTTGGGGGTGGGGCTGAAAGGTAACTCAGGAGTGATTGACTAGAAGACGGCTGGGGTGATAGCAGTCATCCGTCTGGATGCTTACTAGTCCAGTGACTGCCTGACTTCAGAACATTCCAGGGCTCCCAACTGCACCCAGCAGAGCATGGTACCTGCATGTAGAGGGCCAGAGCCCCTAAATCACAGCCCCACATTCTTTCCCAGGCCCCCAGAGCTGCCCCAGCCAAGCTGCCCCTCCTCCCGAGTCCCAGTCTGTTCCCTGGGAGCAATAATAGTACCAGCCTGGAGGGGCTGTTAGGAGGATCCAAGTGGAAACATGTGTTAGGCCCCGGAGCAGGGTCAGCCTGGAGAGGTGTTCCCTCTGTGCTGATTCCTTCTCCCAGAAGGCCTGCTCAGAGGGACAGATCGGGAGCCCCTCACGGTGGCATCTTAGGAGGATGTCTGAGTCAGTTGCCACCACTATTACTCAACCACTGGGATTAATTGTACTGAGGCAGATGCCAACAAGATGTAAATCACTAGGCCTCCCCTGAGTGGGAAACGCCTTGCTGCTTCATCCTGTCTCCCCAGTGTCTCCATGTCATTTCGTGGATGGGTATTGATGTCACCCTTGTTCTGAGAAGGTGTTTCTGGAGCCTGTTCTAATCCTGGCACCACCACTTCCCAGCTGTGTGACCTTGGGGGGGGGGGTGCAGTTCTCATCCCCTCTAAGCCACAGTTGTCTTCATCTGGAAAATGGGGGGTTAGGAATTGTGACCATGCTTTCAGAAGCTCAGTTCAGTACCTATTTATTGAGCCCCAAAGCTGTGCAAGGCCTGGAATTAAGGGCCACAAAGTGCCCTCTAAAAGATGAGTCGGTCCTGGGATGCCTGGGTGGCTCAGTCAGTTGAGTATTGGATTCTTGGTTTTAGCTCAGGTCATGATCTCGTGGTCCCGAGATCAGTGAGATCACGCCCAGCACTGGGCTCTGTGTTCAACGCAGAGTCTACTTTCAGATTCTTTCTCCCTCTCTCTCTCCCACTTGGGCTCCCTCCATCTATAGAATAAATAGATAAATCTTTAAAAAAAGAAAAAGCTGAGGGCGCCTGAGTGGCTCAGTGGGTTGAGTGACTGCCTTCAGCTCAGGTCATGATCCTGGAGTCCTGGGATCGAGTCCTACATCGGGCTCCCTGATGAGCAGGGAGTCTGCTTCTCCCTCTGACCCTCTCCCCTCTCATGCTCTCTCTCTCTTTCTCAAGTAAATTAATAAAATCTTTAAAAGAAAAAAAAAGAAGAAAAAGCTGACTACATCCTTATTGTCCAAAAGTGTATAGTCTAATAAAGGCAGGATTAAGAAAAGTGCCCAATGGGGGCATCTGGCTGGCTTAGTTTGTGTCGTATGATCTTGATCTCGGGGTTGTGAGTTTGAGCCCCACGTTGGGTGCAGAGATTACTTAAGATTAAAATCTTTAGAAAGAGAGAAGTGTTCAATGACTGTAAGAGTGGCTTTCTCCCCGGACTGTAAGATTTCAGTGGATCTGGTTGGGAAGGAGCTGAGGAGGGCTATAGGTACCTAGCAGGTGCCCTCAGTGTTTAGCACTCATTTCCTGAGTGCCTCTCGTGTGTGCCTTTGTGTCAGGGATGGACAGATGTCTGGGAGGGACAAAAGGAAATGGGGGCCGAGGGATACCCAGCACCAGAGGTACACCTCCCCAGCAGGTCTGGATGTCCCCAGAGAGCACTCCTGCCCTGGCTGGCCCTGGAGGCAGGACCCAGAAGAGAATGATCCTGGCCAGCAGGCAGCCAGGTCCCTGCTCTGGGCTCTGGGAAGGGTGAGGCTGGTTCTGGGGAGAGGTGCGCACTCTTACGCATTCCAGACATTCCAAAACCGATGGCTCCTGCCCACCCTTCCCCTGCTCCGGTGCACACCCACTGAAACAGAATTAACCCCCAAAGGGAAGGATGGATAGACGTGGTCAAGGGCAACCCGGGAACTGACTGAGGCCTGGAAGCCTAGGTGGTCCCGGCCAAGGAGGAAGAGCATTTCCCGCTAGACAGATGCCTTGTGCCCACCACTTTCTGTCTCTACACACAGAGAAAGTTGAGTTGTGATTGATGGGAGACAGAGCCGTTCTCGGCAGGCAGGGACAGCTAGGGACACGGTCATATGGCAGGGTTGCAGCACCCCTCTGGGGGTGTGATTTCATCCCCAGGGTGGCAGGTCCTGAAAGAGGCCAGGGCAGGAGAGAAGCTGTTCTCCCAGCCTGGAGGGAGAGATGGCAGGGAATGAGCCAAATGCCGATGGGTCTGCCCTGGGGCCCGGGGGCAAGGACGTTCCAGCTCTGGGGGCCTGGGAAAGGGTGTGAGGCTGTGGTTTATGGGCTCTGGCCCTTTACATGCAGGTACCATGCTCTGCTGGGTGCAGCTGGGAGCCCTAGAATGTTTTGAAGTCAGGTAGCTGGGAATCTGTAGACCAGACCTGGCCTTGGGGCAGGTGCCAGGGCAGCCTGCGTAGATCTGGT
This sequence comes from Mustela nivalis, assembly GCF_964662115.1. Taxonomy (NCBI): domain Eukaryota; kingdom Metazoa; phylum Chordata; class Mammalia; order Carnivora; family Mustelidae; genus Mustela; species Mustela nivalis. Next base: position 35,413,268 of record NC_139038.1, read on the forward strand.
GGGAGAGTGGCAGAGAGCAAAAGGGATGACCATTTACTGAGTGTCCCTAGGTACCGGGCTCTGAGCAGGACCACTAGATCCTCTGAGAGCACCCATCACCTTTACTATGGCAGAACCGATGGGCTTGTAGCAAAGTGGCCAGAAGCCACAGAATCGCCTGAACTCTGCCGTCCTGCTTGGGAACCACCAGTCACGTGAGGTGTGTTTAGAATAAGGCAAGATGGGCTGCAATTTAAAACTGCATGGCATGGGGCGTCTGGGTGGCTCCGTGGGTTAAAGCCTCTGCCTTTGGCTCAGGTCATGATCTCAGGGTCCTGGGATCGAGCCCTGCATCAGGCTCTCTGCTCAGCAGGGAACCTGCTTCCCTTCCTCTCTCTCTGCCTGCCCCTCTGCCTACTTGTGATCTCTGTCACATAAATAAATAAATAAATAAAACCTTAAAAAAAAAAAACCTGCATGGCAGCCTTCAAGAGATGTAATAGGAAAATGGGATGTAAAATAACGCATTAATAATGTTCCATGGACTACCTGTCAAAGTAATTTCTTACATTAACTAAATAACATATCATATAACAATTAAGTTCCCCTTTTTCTTTTGACTTTTTTTTTCATGTGGCTGCTGGAGAAATTTAAACCCCAAATGTGGCTTGCTGCCTATTTCTACGGGACAGCAGTAGCCTTGAATGCAAAGCCACATAGTACAAACCCCCACTTGGGGATGCTCCCGACCTGTGTCTTTCCGTTCACCGCTCCACAAGTAGACACCATAACCCTATAAATGGATGAGGAGATTCAGGTAGGTGGGAGCAGTAGCACATCTGCTTACGCCAGACACCTGCGCGACTCATTGCCCTGTTGCTGGGGTGAGCGATGCTTTGGGTGCAATCCTGAGCCTCTGCCATGTGACTGCCACATGCAAAGTGCTTTGCAAGGATTATCTCCTTGAATTGTCTCAATTCTCTGGGGTTGGACAGATTCTTATCACCATTACACAGACAAGAAAATAGGCAGAGAGAGACTAAGGCTAAGTCTGCCCGGGTCAGAGCAACACCAGACCCTACATTCTTTCTCTGCGCCAGGATGACTCAGTTTCCCTCCCTGCAGGCAGGATAGAGAGGAAAAATGGGCCAACTGGTTTAGCATGACCTGGGCACGGAGAGCTGAAGGCAGCAAGGGTGGCTCTTGCTGCTAGCTGGAGGGTTGGCGATTCGTGGTGTCCTTGGAGAGCCTGGGTCTCTCCTGGAGGCAGGAGGCTGGGAAGCAGGTCCTTCCACTGGCTGCTGAGCTTGGGAAGGAGTTAGATGGAGTGGGTCAGTTGGGCATGCAGTCAATAAACCAAGTCTTAGCCGGGGTGGTCCTGGAGGTGATCTACAGAGACCCCCACCACCAAAGTCCCAGCTGGTACAAAGGCCCTGAGGCAGAAAAGGCTGGGTACAAGGGTTAGGTCTGGGCGTCCTCTGGGCCTTGGGGAGGAGTGTGAACTCTATTCTCAGAGCATTTGAGATGCTCTGATGCCGTGGCAAGTTGGAGTCCAGACAGTGGTAAGATCAGGTTGATTGTGGACATGTGCTGAAGCTGGCTGGAGGCAGCAAGAGAGTGGGTATGGGGAGGCAGTTGGGGGTGGCTGTTGCACTGGTCTAGGTGAGAAGTAGCAACCTTGATCAGGTTGAGACCACAGGGCAAAGGGAGGATGGAGGCACAAGAGATCTGTTCCTGGGTGGAACCAAGGAAGGGAAAGGGAGGGGTCTGGGGTGGTTCTGGGTTTCTGCTTGAACAACCAGGTAGACGGGCCCTCCCTGCTCTCCCATTCTGCGGTTTCCCTCCTACAGATGGGGGAGATTCTTAGAACCGCAGAAACCCTGCGGTGGAAACACCATACCTTTCAAATCCCAAACCTCTTTCTAAGCCCAAACCCAAGACCAGGTCTGGGATCCGAATCCTCCCGGCAGCCTTACTACCCATGTATGTACACCAGCCTCTCCCTGCAGGGATTGGAGGAGATACTTCCAAATATTGATGTTACTTGCAAATTTCCCATGTCTGGGCGAGGTGACAGCACAGGGACGAGCCGGAACATGTTTTGGTTTGTGTGAGAATCAGTGTGAATGGTGTGCCGGCCCCGGGTCTTTTTTTTTTTTTTTTTAAAGCTTCCCCGTGCCAGTGGGTTCTGCCTTCAGGCCTCCGTTGCCGGCTTTTTATCATCTCTTTAAAAGGAGCCCAGATCCCTGGACAGTGACCCTCAAGTGGAGGCAGAGAGCCTGGCCTCACCCATATAGCCACTCTCTCTCTTTCATTTAAACCCCTGGCCAAGCACTGCGGCAGGCATACTGCCATGAGCCCCACTAACAGATGGGGAAACTGAGGCTCAGAGAGGCTAAGTAATTCACAGCTTAGTAAGGACTGAGTCAGGATTCAAATACAGGCCAGCTGCCATGTGTCTGGGTGCTTAACCATCAGGCCATACTGCCCCTCCAGCCAGGGAAAGGGGTAGGGAGCACCTTCCCGAAATTAAAGCAAGAAGAGGTAGGCAGCAGGATGGGGGTGGTTAGGGTCCCCTGAGATGCCTGTGTTCTTTTCCTGCTCATATACTCCGTTCGTGGTGTCTAGATGACCTGGTCACCACCCGTGTCCCCACTTCTCTGGACGGTACCCCTGCTGGCCTGCGCACTACCTCCCCAGGCTGCTGCTGACCTCCTGGGCTTGGGTGGCCTCCTGCAGAGCAGGTTGGACTGTGGTTATTGAGTTTCTAACACCCGGGGACCGAACGGGGGTACCTGATGCCGTTTCAAGCTGTCAGGCTCTCTTCCCGCTGTTGCAGGGCTCTGAGTGGAGCCTGGGACACAAAGAGACACCTGTTCTAGGCTGGCGCCTGCAGGCTCAGACCCAAAAGGCCCTTGTTTGTCCCTCAGTGTGGCCTCCAGCCCAGCCCAGGGCTCTGGGGAGGTGCCAGGCAGCCCCCTGGCCGGCTTGCACCCCGTGTTTTCCTCCTTGCGCCAGAAGTCTCGCATACAGACGAGGCCATGTAAATGGGGCTCCCTGGCATACCTTGGACAGGACCCTGGCTCTCCCGGGCCCATGCCAGACCCCAGCCTCCTCAGCCCAGGAGGAGAAAATGAGGGCTGATTCCCTGGAGAAACGGGCCCAAGTCTGCCTAGGATCCCCCAACCTGGCTTGTGCCTCCCATATAGCAACACCTGGGCAGGGCCGGGCCAGGCTGGGCTGGACTGAGGGGACCGTCGTGGGGACAGCTGAATCCTGAGTCCTACCGGCTTCTACCTACCGGTGGTGGCTTGGGTCACAGCCCCACCTCCTCCCTGCCTGCACACAGGTGGGCATGGTAGATGCCATTCCCATCACCAAGATGTCCTGTAGGGGTTGGCTGGAAAACCCAGAAAGCTGGAAGGAAACTTTAAAAACTCAGCTATAAACTTGTTTCTAACTCCCCGGTTTTCCCCTCATGTCCTTTTTCTGGTCTAGGACCCCACGTCACAGTCAGCGGTCCTGTCTTCTTAGGCTCCTCCAGGCTGGTGGTTTCTCAGTCTTGTCTTTCGTGACCTTGACACTTTTGAGGGGAGCTGGTCAGGTGTGCCGTAGACCGTCCCTCGGTTTGGGCTTGTCTGCTGGCCTCTAGCCATGAGATGGAGTCCTACACTGAGAAGGGTTCCTTGGAACCTGTCCTCCTTGGTCCCCGGGGTCAGGTGTTCTGCTGTGCTGATATGCCTTCCCCTGGGGAAGTGAGCCTTCTGTCTTCTCCACTGTGAGTTCACTGATTTTCAGAAGAAACCTCTTCTGCGGGACCAGGCGTGACTGGCAAGCAGGGGTCCCCAGGCAGAGCCCAGTCCGTGGCTCAGGGAGCCACACGAGGGCTCAGGTGCATGGCGAATGGCACCCCCTGTGGGGGAATACAAGGGCAGTGGGTACGTGTTGTGTGAATGAGCCGCCTTCCTCACCGTTTGTGAGGCCTCTCCGGTGTGCTGGGTTGTTCGAGGTCCTTCACCGAACAGTACGTGTTGAACGTCTCCTACGTGCCCCGCACTGGTTCGGCCCCAGTTGAAACCGGGGAGGTTTCCACTTGTGAAGCTACATGATCTCTAATCTGCTTTTGGGCCTCCTGAGGCTGCCCTGAACCTCCAGCTCTGTCCTTGAACCTCAGAGTGGCCTTTGAAACCCAATTCAGGTGTTTCCAGTAATGCTCCTGACCTGTCCTCCAACCACCTCACTTGACTAGGTGGAATGGACTATCCCCACTTTACTGATGGTAAAACAGAGGTTCAGAAGCATAAAGGAGCTCCTCCAAGCTTACCCCAATGGCGGGTGTAGTCAGGATTTGAACCCTGTCTGACTCCAGGCACTAGCTGCCTCCTGTATGATCTCCGGTAGGTGCCTTTGCTTCTGAGGGCCTCGATTTGCTCATCTGTGTAACGAGCAGGTGGGGCTGGATGACTTCCAAGCCACCTTCTAGTACCAAAGGCCTCTTGCCCTGACAACCTGTGTCCGTGTTAAACTTCTGAGTAAGTAGAAGGAGGCCGGGTGTGTCCCTCTCCCAGCATGTCACTCCGACGCGTCTCCCTTCTCTGGGGTGCGGGCACCTCGGCTTTCCTGGCTCTGCCGGTGATTGTCATTTCCGTGGGTGGGACAGGACTGGACGGGGGTGGTGGGGAAGGGCTGTATCTTGGTCTTCATCGGTCGGGCTGATGCCCTGTCTGGCTGTCCCCGTGGGTCTTATTAGTGAGATGAAAAGCTGGACTGGCCAGGCAAGTTCCCAGTCCTTTTGGGATCTCCGTCTCCTCCCTGCACGTTCCTGACCTGCCCACGGTCCTGCATTCCTGCACTCCTGGCTGGAACGCAGGACCCTGTGGGGCCTCTCATTCCTGATGATGCCAAACCCAAAAGGCAAAATTACTAAGACTGTGCCCCAGAGGCCTGGATTAGATCCCCAGCTCTCCTTGTCTCCTGGTAATGGGACTCGGGCCAAGTTCTTCTTAGCAGTTCTTCTATCAATGCCTCAGTTTCCCCATCTGCAAAACTGGAGAACGCTGCAGCTTCAGCAGTGGTGGGATCGAAGGAGCTCATCTATATGTGACTTGCTCAGCACTGGTGGGCACAGAGTCAACTTCCTGTGTGTTAACTAGCATCTTCAAGGCAGCTGGCCATAGCCTGGAGCTGGTCTAGCCTCCATGGAAAGCAGGAGAGAAGGCAGGAAGAAGGCTAAAAGGGGTGAGGAAAGAAGAAACAAGCCCCTATCACTTGCCAAACAATGGCTCTTGCCAATTTTTTTAGTATCAGATTTAATGAGATGTAAGTCACAAAGCATACCGTTCACTCATTTAAAGTATACAGTTAGGGGCACCTGGGTGGCTCAGTGGGTTAAAGGATACAATTAAATGGTTTTTAGTATATTTATGGAATTACCCAACTATCACAATCAATTTTTTAAAGATGATTTATTTATTTATTTGACAGACAGAGATCACAAGTAGGCAGAGAGGCAGGCAGAGAGAGAGGAGGAAGCAGGCTCCCTGCCGAGCAGAGAGCCAGATGCGGGGCTCGATCCCAGGACCTTGGGACCATGACCCGAGCCAAAGGCAAAGGCTTAACCCACTGAGCTACCCGGGTGCCCCTATCACAATCAATTTTAGAACATTTTCATCACCCCCCCCAAAAGACCCCATACCCTTCAGTGCTCACTTACTAGCCCCACCCCCGGCCTCGGCCATGACTAATCTGCTTTCTGCTTCAATGGACTGGCCTGGTCTAGATAGTTCATGGAAATGGAATCCTACCATAGGTGACCTGTTGCGTCTGGCTGCTTTCACTTGGCGTAATGGTTTTATGGTTCACCCACGCTATAGCAGATATCTGTGCTTTGTTCCTTTTTTCACTGAGTGATATTCTGTTGTACAGATATTCCACATTTGTCCATTCATGGGTTGATGACCACTTGTGTTGTTTCCACTTTTTGGCTATTGTAAATAGTGCTGTTATGAACATTCGTGTTTCGTTCAAGTTTTTGTGTGGGCTTATGTTTTCATTTCTCATGGGTAGATACTTAGGAGTGGAAGTACTAGGTCATGTGGCAACTTTATATTTAACTTTTTTTTTTTTTTTAAAGGAAAGGCTTTTTGTTTTGTTTTGTTTTTAAAGATTTTATTTATTAGGGGCGCCTGGGTGGCTCAGTGGGTTAATGCCTCTGCCTTTGGCTCAGGTCATGATCTCAGGGTCCTGGGATCGAGCCCCGCATCAGGCTCTCTGCTCAGCAGGGAGCCTGCTTCCCCCCGCCCCCCGCCTGCCTCTCTGCCTACTTGTGATTCCTCTCTCTCCCTCAAATAAATAAATAAAATCTTAAAAAAAGAAAAAGATTTTATTTATTTATTTGACAGAGATGACAAGTAGGCAGAGAGAGAGAGGAGGAAGTAGCTCCCTGCCGTGCAGAGAGCCCGACGAGGGGCTCGATCCCAGGACTCTGGGATCATGACCCGACCCAAAGGCAGAGGCTTTAACCCACTGAGTTACCTAGGCACCCCATTTATGTTTAACTTTTTTTTTTTTAATTTTTTTTTTTAAAGATTTTATTTATTTATTTGACAGAGAGAAATCACAAGTAGATGGAGAGGCAGGCAGAGAGAGAGAGGGAAGCAGGCTCCCTGCGGAGCAGAGAGCCCGATGCGGGACTCGATCCCAGGACCATGAGATCATGACCTGAGCCAAAGGCAGCGGCTTAACCCACTGAGCCACCCAGGCGCCCCTATGTTTAACTTTTTAAGAAACTTCCAGACTACTTTCCAAAGCAGCTGTACTGTTTTACAGTTCCCACCCTCTAGTGAATGAGGATTCTGATTTCTCCATATCCTTATCACCAAATCGTTGTGATATGTCTTTCTGATTATCACCATCCTGGTGGGTGAGAAGTGGTATCCTGTTGTGGTATAGGGTACTTGGCAGTGCATGCCTCAGATGTCCTGGGAGCCCTGCAGGATTGTCACAGGAGGTTGTTAACAGCATGGACTTGGGGGCCTGCCTGGGTTGGAATTCTGGCTCGAACACTTAATTACTGTGTAACTTTAGGAAAGTTACTGAAACTCTCTGGTCCTCCATTTGCACATCTGTAAAGTGGGGAACAATAATATCCTGACCCCCTGGGCCAACACCTACCTCACAGGATTGTAATGAAGATTAAGAAGTGAGCGGAGAGCCTGGCATGTGGAAAGTAAATACAAGCTCATACTATTCTGGTGATGGTGGTGGTTGCCGTATGTGTGCTTGTGATTTTCCCAGCACCCCTGTGAGTAGCTGTGAGCCCTGTATTTGATGAAATGGCCTCTAGAACAAGACTGCCTGAGCAGAGTTCTGGGTGTATGATGCTGGACAAGCACTTTGACATCTCTGAGCCTTGGTTTCCTATAAAGTCCCTGGAAAGGGGCACACGGCCCTCCCCTGGGGCTTAGGGTGAGGATGTTGAGGATGAGCCTGTGAACATGTCTGATGTCTGGCGAAGTGTGTGTGGAAAGTACCAAATTATCACAATACCTTGGTGGGCATCCCCTGTAGACAAACGGAGAAGCGGAGGTATCTCGAAGGTAAGGTGCTTGCCTGAGATGGTCCAGGCAGCACATGGTCCCCTGGACTTGGAGCCCATGCCTGTCTGGCCAGAAGCTCCCATGGAGCCCTCCTTTGTCCTCTGCCAGGAACACCATGTTCCTGAGCCTGGTTATTCCACCCTCCCCCCATTTTGTCCCCTTTCTGGTGCTAGGATTTGGCTGGAATAATGGGCCAGCCCAGGTTGGGGTCCAGAAGGCACTTTGCTTACATTTCGCAGCCAGTGAAGGGGCTGGTTTGGGAGCTGGTCCCGTGTCCTGAGGTGGGGCTGCACGGAGCCAGCGACCCCCACCGAATCCACACGGGGGCTTCCTGATGATGCTTGAGCAGTTGTGGGTTAAATATTTGGTTTAAGATTCGCCACATCTGAGTGCCGCAGGCCAGGCTGAGGATCAGTGGTTTGGTGGAGGGGCGGGGCCTGGAAGGACTTGTGCTCCCCATGGGGTCTGACCAGCCAGGGGGGTGAGGGCTGTGGGCTCAGTCCATGCCCTGGCAGCCCAGCCTTTACCCTTCCTTGCTCCGATCCCTCACACAGAGTCCCTTCTGAGCACTCCCTTCCTCTCCACTGAATACCAGCTTTCTGCACTGCAGGACTGCTCAGAGCCTTTCCAGGCTCATGGACTTCTCAAGGGTCAAGCTGCCTTGACTCATAAAGCCTACATACTGGGAGTGACTTACAGCATTGGGGTTCCTGGGACCCACTTTGGGAAAGGTTGCCTCCGTGATTGACTTGGCAGAGGGTACCTGGGTCTTGTTTCTCCCTCCCTCCCACCCCTGGGCCCTGACTCCCGTGCATCCAGGCCTGGCACAGAGCAAACTCTCAGTCAGGGTTTGAGACGCGGTGGACAGACTCATAGGTTCTGTTGGCTGGGCCCAATTCTGCCCCCGAGACACCCCCCACTCCCCGCTTACCAGCAGTACCAGCAAGTGTTGGACCTCAAACTCCACAGGGGATCAAGGTCCCCTGGAGAACCCGTAATAACCAGAGCAATAATAATACAGCTTCCCGGGCCCAGCTCTGGAGATCCAGATCCAGAGGGGCCGGGTTAGTTCCTGGGAATCTGAATATTTCGTGTCCCAAGACGTGGGTCCCAGGCCTCGATCTGAAGAAGTCCACTGTGGAAAAGGTGGTGGCCGCCCTCTGCCTGAGGGTCCAGAGCCCTGCCCTGCCCCCCACAATGGACATGCCCAGGACCCAACTTTTTGTGACCTCTTGTCATTGAAGCCTTCTGCCCGTGAGCCCCAAACTCTTCCCCATTCTTCAGAACCTAGCCGCTCCCCACCTCCTCCAGGAAACGTTCAGTGACCAGTCACGTCCCCACCCGGCCAGCCCTGAGGCTCCTCTGGGCATCCTGAGCCCCTCATGCCTATCTCAGTCGTGTGTTATTTCTGTAAATGCTGATTTCCTCCCATCTAGGGGGTGACCTGTCAGAGGGCGAGGCTTTCTCTGTGCACGGTGCTGGGCCTGGCCTATAGCGGGTGCTTAATGAGTGCAGGTAGAATGAAACCGCTGGGTGCTTGGGCTCTATGGTGGAGTCAATACAGAAAGGTTTTCAGCAGACATTGGGGAATTAGGTGCTAATTTTTTTTTTTTTAAGATTTTATATATTTATCTGAAAGAGAGAGCACAAAAGGGGAGCACAGAGAGTGGCAGAGGGAGAAGCAGATATGCCTGATGTGGGGGTCGATCCTGGGACCGTAAGATCGTGACCTGAGCCAAAGGCAGTCAACTGACTGAGCCCCCCAGGCGCCCCTTAGGTGCTAATCTTGACCTTTACTGGCTGGCTGGGTGACATTGGCCAAGTTCCATTCCCTCTCTGGTGTTGAAAGGACGCAACAGCAGAGGCAGGGCCCGACACACATCAGTATAACCTTGTGCATCTTAACACCCACTGAATGAATTACAGGCTTTAAGGGGGTGAATTTCATAGCATGTGAATTCTATATCAGTAAAAAATATGGGGGGAAAAAAAAACCATAAGAAAGGTGTTTTGCCATGTAAAAATAGAAACTCGCCCCAAGCTGTTTTGTTTCTGTGGCTTTGGTGATGTCGGCCCGGAATGGGGGGGTGCAGGAGACGGGGTGGGCAGCCAGGCTCCCGCTGAGGCTGGTGGGGACACGGCCCGCCCTGCTGGCCCCAGCCCACCTCCTGTCTTCCGTCCCCAGCATCTCTAACAAGGAGCTGTCAGAGCTGATCGAGCAGCTGCAGAAGAATGCCGACCAGGTGGAGAAGAACATCGTGGACACGGAGGCCAAGATGCAGAGCGTGAGTGCCCCCCCCCCCCCCCCCCCCCCCGCCGCCGCCATCCTGTCAGCCCTATTTGGGACCAGGGTTTTGCCCGACCCAACAGTGTTTACTGGGAAGGGGGTGGATTCTGCCCTACCCCCAGGGAACCTGTGGCCACATTTGGAGTTATTTTTAGCTGTCACAGCTGGGGTAGTAGGGTGGACGGGCATCTCGTGGGTGGAGGCCAGGGATGCTCGTAAACACCCTTGAGGGCATAGGATGTCCCTCCTCCCCCGAGTGATCCAGCCTCAAAGGTCAGGAGTGCTGAGATGGAGAAATCTCATTATTGCTGTGAGTATCAGCCCTCGACTCTGGGGGCTAAGTTCCTGCAGCTCGTGGACCTTGTCTGGAGGGGAGCTATGGTCTCAGGAACCAAGTCCTGCTAGCATCCCAGCTTTGCCCCTTACTGTGTGACCTGAGGCAAGTCGCCGTACCTCTGTGTGTGTGTGTGATTGCCTCCAACGGGGTAAAAGGGATCATCCCCATCCCCTCTGCTGCCGTAAAGATTCAGCGAGGTTATGCAGGTCTATCAGGGGCTCGTTATGATCATCGATACCCTCATTCTTCTTGTACGTCCCCTGCCTTTCCTCAGAAGCATGCGATTCTCCTTTCACGGAGAAGAGGGAGAAAGTAGCGAGGCAGATCGTGTTCCCTCTCTGTGTCTCTCTTCCCTCTTCTGTGACGTGGGCTAACAGCCACTCGGAGCCACGGGTTCTCCTGAGCAACCTGTAGCAGGCGGGATGCCTGGGAGCTGCCAGGACGACCGTACCTTTGAACCCTCCGCCAGCCCAGTGCGGTTGAGCTTATACCCATTTTGTAGCTGGGGACACTGAGGTTCAGAGACAACGAGGTGACTCATCTGTGACAGAGCTAGCCCCAGAGGCATCCCAGAGGTGCGGTGGCCAGATTTAACAAATAAAAATACAGGGTGTACTTTAAATTTGACTTTTGGAACACAGGCGATTTTTTTGATAGAAGTATATCCCATGTAGTGTTTGGGATATACTTACACTACAGAGTTATCCATGGTTTATCTGAAATTTGGATGGTCTGTATTTCATCCGCCTTCCTACCCAGGAGGTGACCAAGAGGCAGGTCCAGAGGAATGGGGGCCAGAGGGTGAACATGTCATGAGCAAGCTCAAGGCCTGGCCCAGCTATGGCTGCCCCCCCCCCCCCCCCCCCCCGCCCAACACCGTATCCCTCGACCATGCTCGGGTCTGCTGGTCCAGGACCAGTCCACAGGCAGCCACAGGGATGGAATGGGCTGGGGATGGCAGAGCCAGGAGTGAGGAATGGCAGTGTGGGAACGAGCAGGAAAGGCGAGGGGCGCGCTCTCTGTTCCCCGCCAGGGGCCCTCTCCCGGCTCCTTTCCCGCCGTCACCTGCCCTTCTGCCAGCTTCTCCTTGCCCCAGAGTCTCGCCAGCCCCTCAGCTCACCCCTCAGGCCGCAGCCTTGTCCCAGCGCCTCTGCTGATTTCCATTCCCCTCCTCTTGTGGCGCCTGCTATTTTCTTTCCTAAATGAAAACAGCTTTTTGGGTGTGTCCGTTTTCGTCCTAATAAAAGTAATATGGGTTTGTTACAAATCTTTCAGGCTGATAAACAAAATATAAAAAGCAAATTGAAATCCTGTATAATTCCAGCACCAGAGAGATGTATCAGCTGTTAACATTTATTAACCTTTTGGTATATCTGTTGGACCTTTTCCTGTGTGCGTGTGTGAAGGAGAGCGAGCGAGCGTGGATAGGGTCTCGAGCTCTCATTTTTATTCGCTTAGAGTAATGACTCACCGTAACAAGGCTGTACTTGCGGGATAATTTTGGACTGTTTTTTAACTTCAGATGAGCAAACCTGAAAATAGAAGCCATGCTTGGACGACCATATGGACAAATCTTTTGCTTTCTTTTTTTCCCTTCTATCGTTTCACTTCTTAGAAGATGACACTATTCATTTTATTACCCCAAAGTTCTTCTCAATGTTCCTGTTTTCTTAGATTGAAGTGAGATTCACAGAACGTAGGGTGAACCACTTAAAGGGTGCAAATCAGTGGCCTGTAGGCCGTTCGCAGGGCTGGGCACCCACCACCTCCTCCTAGTTCCAAGACATTCCCCTTCCCCCAAAGGGAACCCCGTACGCAACAGCGGTCCCTCCCCATGCCCCTTCCCTGCAGCCCCCAGAAACCCTCATCTGCTTCTTCCTGTGCCTATGAATTTACTTGTGTTCGTTCATATTCGGTTTCATATAAACGGAATTGTACAATATATGGCCGTTTGTCTATTCAAAAATTTCTTTTAAAGATTTTTAAATTTATTTATTGACAGAAAGAGAGAGAGAGAGATCACTGGTAGGCAGAGAGAGGGGGAAGCAGGCTTCCCGCTGAGCAGAGAGCCCGATGTGGGACTCAATCCCAGGACCCTGAGATCATGACTGAGCTGAAGGCAGAGGCTTAACTCACTGAGTCACCCAGGCGCCCCTCTCTTTAAATTTTTAAATGTGCAGAAAAGTTGCACGAACTGCACAGAGATTATTTGTACCCCTTCCCCCCCAGATTCTGCTGGTCCCCGCTGCTGGATTTGCTCTATCAGTCATCTGCCCCCTCAACATGCCTGTGATTTATAAACTCCATCAGTCCCTATCATTTTTTTTAACTCGTAAAAACCTTTTACTGGAGGTGTACATCCCATAAGGTCTGTAGAAAACGTCCACGTTTTAAGGGCCTTTGTGTCCGTAGGGACCCAGGGGACCGTGCTCAGGTCAGGATAGAGCACACTTCCCGGAAAGCTGCTCGTGGACCTTGCCAATCCGTATCCCCCAGAGGTAACCACGACGCTGACCCCTCCATCCATCGATCTGTTTTGCCCAACTGTGAACCCTTGAACGCGGCATCTCTCAGCTCAATGTTCTCTCTCTCCTCCCGGCTAGTGCGTTTCAAGCGAGCTTATATTCCCACACAGCTCTTGCTTGAATGAGGTAATGATTAATTTACTTCCCCGTTTGCAGAATTAATCTTTGACACTGTGAGTGCCCAGGAGAGCTGCCGATCAGCTGGAAAGGATGGAGGGGAGACTGTCCCACCCGAGCCAAGAACCACGATGTTTCTCTCCGCATGAGGCCGGAGAGATGGTCCAGGCCCCGCTGGGCGTCACCTCCAAGCCCCTGACGCGCAGGGCCCCACTTGCCCCTCAGCCTTCCTGGGGTTGGGAGGCTTTTTCTTCTTCCTTTTCTTCTTCTCAGGGGACGTCTGCTCTTTCCTCTAGGCCAGGAAGCACACCCCTTCGTTCACTTCTTTTGGCTTTTGTAACAGGTTTATTGAGGTGTGTTTTACGTATCAGGAGAAGCTCCCACTTCGAGTGTACAATGCAGTGGTTTTTAGTAACTTCTCCAAGTGGCACAGCCGTTTCCATAAATTGGTTTGTGAACATTTTCATCCCCTAGTAAGAATCCTTGTGCTCATTTCCTGTTCCTAGTACCCCCCCCACACCCACCCCCAGCCACTGGCAGCCATGCATCTACTTCCTGTCTCTACGGATTTGGGCAAAGTGGAACCCTACACTTGGGGTCACTTGGACGCCTCTTCCTTATTCCCATGGCAGAGGTGTGGACGCTGAGACCCTTCAGGGGAGGACACTGGCTCCTCGAGGCCCCCTGTGTTACCACCATGGTCTGTCTTCAGCCCAGTCACCGGCCTGTCCTCGCTTCCCCCGCGGGCCTGGGGTCTCCAGGGCCTCGCATGGTGTGTGGCTGGGCTGCAGGAATGTTGACCGAGTGAGCTAACAGGCTGTGTTTAGACACCTGCTGTCCTGACTGCCAGGTCCTTGCTCTTCCCTAAACAAGCAGAGGCCCTGGACTCATCAGCGACACCTCCCCAAAATCCGCCTTCTCTGTTGACTCACACCATTTCTGCAGACACCGCCCCCAGATCCGCTGTGGTCAGCTCCCACCCAGCCCCGTCAGCGACAGATGACTGTCCTTGCCCCTGTTATCTCGTCCTCTCAGAGCCCTGAGGCATTGCCCTTAAGGACGGATGGGGTCTTGTTGCCTTGCACTTCTTACAGTTTCCTCCTACAGCCTGCCTTCCTGCCTCAGGGCCTTTGCACAGGCTGTTCCCTCTGCCTAGAACACTCTTTTCTTTCATCCTTAGTTCTTAGCTTGTGTCACTGCCTCCAAAGGGGCTCACTGATCACGGAATCTAAAGCAGTTCCCTGCTGTTCCACCTCTGGTGTGTTTCCTTGGTAAACACCAACTTGTATGAACTTGGAATCACCTTTGTGAGATTTATCTGTTTATCTGACTGGACTGGGCAGGGTCAGGCCTCTTCATTGGAAGCTGTGTCTCAGAGCCTCCCCACGAAGTGCTTGGGCTGCTTGGCGAGAGGCAGAGGAGAGGCTAGGTGGGACTGGGAACCCCTTGCTGGCCCTCTGCTCCCACCGTGCCACCCCCACAGTGCCCACTGAGTCCACATCCACCGCCCCCATTTTTGTCTGGACTCTCACAGGACCTGGCCCGGCTGCAGGAGGGCCGACAGCCCGAGCACCGGGACGTGACCCTGCAGAAGGTGTCAGACTCGGAGAAGCTGCTGTATGTGCTGGAGGCGGACGCGGCCATCGCCAAGCACATGAAGCATCCGCAGGGAGACATGATTGCCGAGGAGTAAGTCCCCTCTGCTCCAGGTTCCTGGGACGGGGCAGGAGGGCTGTAGACCGCTCAGCATTCCGGAGCCCAACTCAAGGTTTACTGAGGGCTAACTAGATGCAAGGTACATGCCAAATGCTTTTTGTTATCTTCATGACGACCCATTTTGTAGCCCGGGAAACTGAGGCTCAGCTCTGACATCCCCCGTTTTGGTCCCTGTGTGACCACAGGTCCCTGACCGTGATGCTTGCTGTCTGACCTCCAAGCCCTTGAGCACGCTCTCCCACTCCCTGATGTCCAGCCAGTTTCCTGTGCTCATGGCTCTCCCCTCAGCTCAGATGTGGATAAACCAGCCCCCCAAAAGCCTCCCGCCTGGTTCTTGCTCCCCGCCCTGGCAGGCGCAAGGGTCTCAGGGTGTCTCATGACTCCTTGCGTCATTCCTGTCATGGCCCACACTACCCCTGTGGTTCCTGCCTCTTTCTTCCAGAACCTTCTATGGTTCTGGACATAGAGTAGGCCCCGGGGAAACACTGATAGGGGAAGGAAGGGTGAGGAAGGATGTAGTGATGGTCTGGAACCCAAGGCCCTGGTCCCTGTCCTTCCAAGCCCCTGAGCAGAAAGCCCCAGGCCAGTGTCTGGGGTGGGAGGCCCCTCCTGGGGGAAGGGGCGTGGGTAGTGGGCCTGCCAACTGGCCCCACTAACCAGGTTGGCCACTCTCCCTGCCCAGCATCCGTCAGCTGAAGGAGCGCGTGACCAGCCTCCGTGGGAAACACAAGCAGATCTACAACCTGGTGGTGAAGGAGGTCGACCCGCAGGTCAACTGGGCGGCGCTGGTGGACGAGAAGCTGGTACGGCCCCGGCTTCAGCCGTGTGCAGGGAGGACCCCACCATTTCATGGGTACCACGGTCCTGCCTTGCGGAGGGTCACGTCCCCGACGTTTCTCAGTGGCTGTGTCAGCGCAGACGGCAAAGCTCAGAGAGGTGTAGCACCCAGCCCAGTGTCACCCAGCAGATGTGTTGGAGACTGGGACCCTCCTGGGATTCCTCTCCAAGCCTGGTTGTTGGGGTGCCGGGCAGGTTAGGAGGAGCGGCCAGATTTCTGGCTGGCTGCTTGGGCCAGCAGTCGTCTCTTAGTGATGTGACCTGGGCCAGCGACTCCCCTGACCAGGCCTCCATTTCCCCATCTGTGAAATGGAAATGACAGTTGTGGGGGCCTCTGAGGTTACAGTGAGATGACACATGTAGGTGCGGCGGTAAAGGTGACCGTCACTCCCCACATCTCTCACGGGGCCCCTGGGCTCCCTTCTTGGCCGTTGGGGTGGGTGGGCTGCACGTCCCAGGGCCTCACCCACCGTTCGTGGGCCTCCTCCTCGCCCACCCTCCTAGGACAAACTGAGCAGCCAGAGCTTTGGGACGGACCTGCCGCTGGTGGACCACCAGGTGGAACAGCACAATATCTTCCACAATGAGGTCAAGGCCATTGGGCCCCACCTGGCCAAAGATGGGGGCAAGGTACGTGTGGTTGTGTTGGGGGCCTGGCCCCTGGGGGAGAGGGGCTCACATCTGCAGCCCCGCCTTGACCCCTGTCCTTGGCTCTGTCCACAGGAGCAGAACAGCGAACTCCAGGCCAAGTACCAGAAACTGCTGGTGAGAAGCCCCGCTGGGAAATGGGACAGGAGGGGGGTGGGAAACCAGAGGTGGGGGCACGGGAAGCGTGTGTGGTGAACGTTTCAACGAGAATGAAAGGGGTTGAGTGGGAAGATTGTACCCTGGGCCCCCACCCAAGAGGTGTCCCAGTTTGTGCTTGTGGAAAGCCCTAATAGGTCCCTTGGATACAGCCTATCCTGCGGTCTGCTTCTTGCTTCTTTACTAAGCACTGTGTGTGCCAGGTACAATGCCATGTACTTTATAAGCAAGCGTATTCTAGTTGCCTTTTCAAAGCCTTTAAGGAATGCGTTGTTTTGTTTTGTTTTAAGATTTTATTGATTTGACAGAGATCACAAGTAGGCAGAGAGGCAGGCAGAGAGGAGGAAGCAGGCTCCCTGCTGAGCAGAGAGCCCGATGCGGGGCTCGATCCCAGGACCCTGAGATCATAACCTGAGCCGAAGGTAGAGGCTTAACCCACTGAGCCACCCAGGCGCCTTTTTTAAAGGATTTTATTTATTTCTCTGACACAGAGAGACAGAGAGAGAGTGCAAGGAGAGGGAGAAGCAGGCTCCCCACTGTGTAGAGAGCCCCATATGGGGCTCTGTGGGGCTTGATCCCAGCACCCAAGATTATGACCTGAGCCGAAGGCAGACACTCAGCCCACTGAGCCACCGTTTGACAGTCTTTGTAGCCTATGAGATCAGTGCTGTTGTCATCCCCGTTGTGCGCGTGAGGAAACGTGAGTCTCCCTAGACTGTTCCCTGTGGGTTTTGTCTGGCTGGCTCACTGCTCCATGCCCAGAGCCTGGAGTGGAGCCCGGCACTTAGTACCTGTGCCATAGACGGTTGCTGAGCGAGCAAATGCGCTTCGGAGGGTCAGGTGACTTGACCAAGGCGGTCCAGCAGGGAAGTGTGGAGCTGGGCTTTCCACACACCAGCCAGAGCCAGCCCGAGGGGGAGGGTTGAAGGAGGCTTCAGCCCTGTCTTTGCCCCCGCACCCCGCTGGCCCCCTGCAGGCGGCATCGCAGGCTCGCCAGCAGCACCTGAGCACGCTGCAGGATTACATGCAGCGCTGCACCAACGAGCTGTACTGGCTGGACCAGCAGGCCAAGGGCCGCATGCAGTATGACTGGAGTGACCGCAACCTCGACTACCCCAGTCGCCGGCGCCAGTATGAGGTGGGCCTGGGGGCCTGGGGTGTCAGGGCAGGGTTGGTGGGGAGCACAGGGTCACCAGCTGGGCGCTGAGCCCCCTCCCCTGCCCCCGCTGCAGAATTTCATCAACCGGAACCTGGAGGCCAAAGAAGAGAGAATTAACAAGCTGCACAGCGAGGGTGACCAGCTGCTGGCCGCCGAGCACCCCGGGAGGAACTCCATAGAGGTGTGTGTGCCCTGGGTGGGGGCAGCCCCCAAGATGGGGGTCCTGCATCCTTGTCTGTCTCTCCATTTCGCTGTCTTTCCTTCCTCTCTCTGACCCTGTCTCCTTTCATTATCTCATCCCTTGGCCCCTGGACTTCTGAAAGCCATACAGTACCTGTAATAGTTTCCTAGGGCTGCCGTGACCAGTGACCGCAAACTTGGTGGCTTTAAACACCAGAAACTTTCTCTCAGTCTGAAGGCCAGAGGTTTGAAATCAAGATGTTGACAGGCTCGTTTCCTCTGAATATTCTAGAACAGAATCCTTCCTTGCATCCTGGCTTCTAGAGGTCGTCAGCAGTCTGTGGCTGCATCACTTGCATCTCTGCCTCTGTCTTCAGATAACCTTCTCCCCTGTGTGTCTCTGTATGTCATCTCCTTTTCTTATAAGGATATCAATCATTGGACCTTAGGGCCCATGCTAAATCTAGAATGATTTCCTCTTGAGATCCTTAACTATATCTGCAAGGATCCTGTTTCCAAATAAAGTCACATTCTGAGTTCTGGGTGGAAATGAATTTAGGGAGGGGAGGGATGCCTTTGTATGAATTTTTAAAAAACACCCCTTTGGGGAGATGTAGCCCTGCTTGTCCCTTGTGCAGTGTACAACCCAAGTACCTGTACATGGCAATCCTGCTTGGCTCCTCAACATGTCCCTTGTCTCCTTCCCATGCCTGGAAAGAGGCTGGCTGAGAGAGGGCCACTTTCAGGAAGATGCCAGGTGCCCCCTCCCCCATCATTTTCTGCTCCAGAATCTTGCCATTCCTCCTTGGGCATCCCACACACCTGCCAAGCAGTGACCTGTTCCCTGCCCCCTTCTCTTGGCAGGCACACATGGAGGCCGTGCATGCAGACTGGAAGGAGTACCTGAACCTGCTCATCTGTGAGGAGAGTCACCTGAAGTACATGGAAGACTACCACCAGGTACCCAGTCAACCCCAGAGGATCACTGACGGAAACCCCTCAGGGCCTCCTCCAGGGGCCTCACGGGGCTGCCGTCCCAAGCCTCCCCATGCCCGTGCTTTTGACAGCATACATGGCTGTGCCCCTGATCTTGCCAGGCCCTTGTCTGTCTTCCTTGGAGGCCAGGGCTGGAGAATCTGATTTCACGGGTCGGTGTGGGGCCCAGGAAGGAGTGGGTAAAACATATAGGATATTTACCATTTTAGCCACTTCTATGAGCATGATGCAGTATTGTGCAGCCTTAACCTTGGGAAGGTTTTCATAACTTTTCTATCATCCCGAACAAGAACTCTGTACCCATGAAACAATTACTCCCTACTCTCTCCCTCCTCCGACCCCCAACCCCTGGTAACCTCTAACCTATCTTTCTGTCTCTATGCATTTTCCTACTCTACGTTTTATGAAGGGGGACTCACAGCTTATGTGGCCTTTGGTGTCTGGCTGCTTTCACTTGACCCTGATGTTTTCAAGGCATGGCATGAATCATTCCCTTTTGTGGCCGAATCCTAGTCCATTGTATAGACAGACTACATTGTGTTTACCCATTCTTCATTGGTGGATACTAGCTGGTTTCCACAGGAATGTGTATTTTTAACAAGGGCTTGTCGCCTGATCTTTAGGACTGGGGACTCGAACTCAGGTGACATTTGTGTAACTGCTGGTTCAGTGTCTGGACCCCGCTGGTCTATGAGCTTCACAGGCGCCTCAGGGTCCCATTCACTGTTACAGCCCAGGAGAGAGCTAAAGGATTCCAGAGTTGATGGACTAAAGAATGGCCAAGAGAACTTTCAAGAACAAAGTGGGAGGCTGTGTTCCGTGTATCAAGACTTTGAAAAGTGTGGCATGAAATCAGGGTGTCCCTAGCTCAAAGAGAGGAATGAAATAGGAAAGAAAGCTTTAACAGTACGTATGTATGAACGCTTAAAATGTCCTAAAGGTTGCGTGCAGATTGGCAGGAAAGCACCTGGCCCAAGAGGCCCCCAGAAGCCAGCCAGGGAGGGTTGAGGGTGTGAGCCTGTGGATTTAGCATGACTGGGGTTGCCCACCCCTGGCCAGGGGTGGGCTTGAAGCCGCAGCCAGGATCGGCCGTGTCCTACTGGTTTCCTGTCTGTGATAGGACCGTCTGGTGTCCCCTAGTTCCACAAAGACATGAAGGATGCCCAGGACCTGTTGCACAAGGTGGACTCGGACCTGAACCAGAAGTACAACCCCGACTTCAAGGACCAGTACCAGATTGAGTTGCTGCTGCGGGAGCTGGACGTGAGTGATGGGCCCAGCCAGGGCCTCCCACACCCCTCCCTGCAGCTCCCACCTGGGGGGGAGTGGGTGGTCTCACCTGGGCCCTCCCCCTGCTGCATTCAGGACCAGGAGAAGGCTCTGGACAAGTACGAGCATGTGGTGCGGAGCCTGCAGAAGCGAGGCCAGCAGGTTGTGCCCCTCAAGTACCGCCGGGAGACCCCGCTCAAGCCCATCCCCGTGGAGGCGCTCTGTGACTTTGAGGGTGACCAGGTGAGTTGCCGCCCAGGTGCCCTGGGTGCAACAGACCGGCTGGGCCCAGATCTGCCCCTTTCAGGTGATTGAGGAGCCTTAGGAGTGACAAAGCTGGATGCAGGGTCTCACACAATGTTTTTAGGGAACCTCTGTCCATCCCTGCCATTGGGGTCACTCTCTGCCACCCCCCCCCCCCACCGCAGTGTCCCACCAGCTGCCCTGACCTCTGTTCTACCAGCTGAGTCCTGTGTCCTGCCTAAACCAGTCACTGTGGCTCCAGATGCCGTTCACATTGGCCAGGCCTGAGTCACATGCCCACCCTGAGCAGTCAGGGGCTGGTGAGGGCGGGGGCGGCTCCTCAAAGGGAAGTCCAAGTGGGTGTTGAGACATCAGATCCCACATGTCTGCTTGCAGCTGGACCCTCCCTACACTCTACAGCAAAATGTCTTGGGGAGGGTCAAGAGAGAGGGGCTAAGGCTTGGGAGGCTGGGGTGTGATGGCGATTGGGCTCCTGGTCACTGGCCAGGGCAGGTCTCTCCGTGCCCTCTGACCAGCCTGCCCCTGCCAGGGCCTGATCTCACGGGGCTACAGCTACACCCTGCAGAGCAACAATGGGGAGAGCTGGGACCTCACGGACAGCGCAGGGAATAAGCTGACTGCCCCCGCCGTCTGCTTCGTGATCCCCCCGACTGACCCCGAGGCCCTGGCTCTGGCGGACAGGTATGGGGCAAAGGACGGAGCCGGCAAGGGCTGGCACCACCCGCTGGGCCCCTTGGGCCCTATTCACAGCTCTGGGCATCCTGCCCAGCTTCAGGAGGCAACTGATACCCCATACCTGCACCCCCTTGGGGGCTCAAGTGGGACAGGAGCAGACCCCACTGGCAGGTTGACTTGCCAAATGTCAGTATCAGGCTGCAGGCACAGTCCGCACTTGCTCTTCAAGTGCTTCTGGGTCTTTGCATAGGCTCTTCCCTCTGTTTGGACACCTACCTCTGGGCCTTTGCATATGCCCTTCCCTCTGGATGCTTACTCCAGGCCTGGTTGGCTCAGGCCTCTTGAATTAAGACAGCTCCATGGTCACTTCTTCTGTGAAGCCTCCCCTGACTGTCCACTCACCCTCCACCCTGGCTCAAGCACCTTCTCCCCCTGCCTGTAACTGCCGTTTATTAGAATGCTGTGCGTGTCAGTCACATGGCCGGGAGGGGCTCTTTGAGATTTGCTGTCTCCAGGGCCTTGTTCATTCAGTACCTGGTGCAGAGTAAGTACCCAGCAACTCCTCTGTTCAGTGAGTGACTCAAGGAATGCTGTCACGTATTCATTCAGCAAGTGTTTATTGAGCACCTGCTGTGTACCGCTACCTCAGGAGTAACATCTTGGTGGGAAAGACAAAGGAACAAAGAATTTTAGGTAGTAAAACTGATTATGAAGAAGAGAAGGGCTGGCCTACCTGAACCCATAAGTAAAGAAAGAATAGCATTATAGCAAACTTTCCATGTGTACCAGGTTTTGACATCTCAAAGCATTTTGATGGGCCTGGTGACTCCCCTGGGCCATTTGGCCAGCCGCGGTCTGGGGCCCCAATGGTGCGCTGGCCCCGGACCCCAGCCGGTTTTTGCACTCACAGCTTGGGCGGCCAGTACCGGAGCGTACGGCAGAAGGCAGCCAGGAGCAGGAGCACACTCCAGCAACGGCATGAGGTGCTGAAGAAAGAGAATCCTGGAGGTGGGTGCTGGGGCCACGGTCCAGGGCTCTGGGTGGACAGGGAGGAGGGGATGGACACCAGGTCGGTGCTGCAATGGGATAGCAGGAGACAGGCAGGACAGGGGTGGGGGAGGCTGGGCTCTGTCCTCTCCCTGTGCCACAAGGCCCCCCTCTGGCTCCCACTGCCGCCTGACTCTGATTTCCTTCTGGCAGATGCCTCTGATCTTCAGGGGCGGCATCTGCTGGCTGGCTTGGACAAGGTGGCCAGAGATCTAGACCGGCAGGAGAAGGCTATCACAGCGATCCTACGGCCGCCGCTGGAGCAGGGCCGGGCTGTGCAGGACAGTGCCGAACGGGCCAAGGACCTTAAGGTACCGCCAGGGGTCCTTGGTGCTGGACAGGGACCACCTATCCCATGTAACCATTAGTCCTGAGTGATGGCAGTGAGGGGCGCTGTTCTAGGCTGATGACCGAGGAGATGCCTGAGCCCCAGAACCCCCAACACAGCCCCAGGACAAAGGGCAAGCAAGGTTCATGCTGCCTCCACATGGCTCGTCACCTGCCGGCTCACAGCAGTAGAGATCTCACCAGTAACCCGCCAGGTGGGAGGCTGCCAGGCATGGCGACCGCAGCTTCAAAATGAGAGCTGCTTGCTGGCTGCTTGACTGCAGACCTGCTCTTCAAGCCTGGGCCTCAGTGTGTTTAGAAGCATTCAAGGCCAGAGGAGGACAGGCACAGGGGTGGGTCATGGCCAAGCCCCACTACATCTATTCCTGAGCTAGTTGGGAGTTACAGTCACCTGTGAATGGGGAGAGGAAAGGTACCCACCTCATGGGGTGGCCCCCAAAGACGGAGATCATTCACATGGTGTCTACAGAAGAGCAGTTGCTTGATAATTACCTGTTAAATTTCTGTCACTCCACTGTGCCAGAATTCTGGGGGACGCTCATTGGGGGCTAGCTCCACAGGGAGGGCCCAGGCTTCCCCAGCAGCTTCCTCTGTCCCGTGAAACCCCTAGAGGGTAGGAGGCTGCTGGACTGTGGCCAACTCCAGGGGCTTTGGTCCCCACAGAACATCACCAATGAGCTGCGGCGGATCGAGCCTGAGAAGGTGCGCAGCATAGCCGAGTGCGAGGAATTCGTGCAGGCCCTCCCGGGCAGCGGCACCACCCCTTTGCTGAAGACCCGGGTGGAGGACACCAACCGCAAATATGAGCACCTAGTGCAGCTGCTGGACTTGGCCCAGGAGAAGTGGGTGGCAGGCGGGCAGTGGGAGGTCGGGTGGGGTTATGGGGCCAGGCGGGCACCCCTCACTCCTGACCTGTGTCCCCAGAGTGGATGTGGCCAACCGCCTAGAGAAGAGTCTGCAGCAGGGCTGGGAGGTGCTGGCCACCTACGAGAAGCAGCTGACCCAGGACGACACAGTACCTGAGAGTGGCCGCGCCCTGGACAGCAAGAGGCAGGAGCTGGCGGTAAGTTTGGGGACCTGGGGTCTTGCAAGCCTTTCTCCCCACGTGCTCCCCGACCCCCTGCCTCTGAACAGATGGGGACGGAGGTGCTAAGTTACGGGGGCAGCGAGTCTGCAGTTTCTGAAAGGCTGTGGGGTGCCAGGTCAGAAGCTGCAAATAGAGGCCCATGGCATGAGTCCCAGCTGCTCGTGGGGATTGTGGAAATCAGGAGCCTGGATTTAAAAGTATCCACGTCAACCGCCCCGCTTTCCAGTGTCCCCCGATAAGCAGATCTGGCCCCTGGGCCGGCATGCTCTTGGAGCAGGTCAGCAGCCACGGAGCGGCCGCTGCTTCCAGCCCTAGTGCCCACTTTCTCTGCTCTGTTGCCCCTGGGCTGCTCGGCGTGTCTGCCTGCCTGTCGCCCGTGGGCACTCCAGCCCTCGGGAGGCCCCTCATTCACACACCCGTTCTCCTGCGGGGATCCTCACCTCGGGCCCGAGGCCTCGCAACTGGAGGGAGAGCAGCCGGTCATTCTGGTCCCGGTGCGATGTCACAGGGCATGCGCTGCCGAATGCAGGGTTTTTAGAGGTCAGGTTTTCCGGATTGTGTTGTGATGAAACCCAGCATTGCAGAAACCACCACCAGGTTTAAGAAGAAACACAGAAGCAAAGCCCCAGCCCCAGTCCCTTCCCACACCCGGGCTTACCTATCTGCCAAGGCAGAAGGCCCCCAACAGTTGGGGCAGCGCTGCCCTGGCCCTGGCAGCTCCGGCCACAGCACCCGCCATCTGCCTCTCTGCCCCGGTAGACCCTGGCCTCCGAGCTGCAGGCCCAGAAGGCCCTCCTCGCTGAGGTGGAGCGGAACCTGCAGGCAGCCAAGCAGTGCTCCAGCTCCCTGGCCAGCCGCTTCCAGGAGCACTGCCCGGACCTGGAGCGCCAGGAGGCCGAGGTGCTCAAGCTGGGCCAGCGATCAGACAACCTCCGCCAGCAAGCTGAGCTCAGGTGAGGAGCCTCGGGCAGGCCACAGCCCCTGCTTAGCTGGTCTGCACCGAGGCTGCTGAAGGCTGCTTGTTTTCTAGAGTTTCTTTTTGAGAAAAGCAATAATACATGTACAAACTAAAAAACTCAAGGCGATTGTAACGACCAGCCCCTGTTCAAGAGAAGCATAGCTACCACTTTGTGTCCCCTTCCAAGAACGCTGAGGAGCTGGGGCAGGTGTGGAACACGGATGACAACACACACTGCGTCCTGCTTTTTCCTCTCCGCTTTGTTGGGGTCAGGCGCGAGTAAGTGGGATCTCTCCTCTTCTCCTCTCCCGAAGAGCTAGTACAGAACCGATCCTGCTTACTTAAATGCTAGGTAGAATTCACCAGTGGAGAAGCCATGCAGGCCTGTGAGTCATTTGTTATCGATGTGTGAGATTTTCACAAATTCAACCTTGTTACTAGGTATCCGGTTATTCTGGGTCATCTCATTCTTGGAGCAGGTCCGAGAGCTTGTGTCTTTCAAGGAATCTGTCCATCTCCTCAAGTGGGTGAATCAACTAACATAAAATTGTCCCTAATAACATTATTCTTTCATTGCTTCCAGGACCTGATGGGATGTACCCACCTCATTCCCAATGTTTTACCTTTTCTCATTTTATTTACGTATTCTTTTTCCTTCCTGACCTTCCTGACCATGGGGAGGCTCATCAATTCACCGGTCATTTTAAGGAACTAGCTTTGGTTTTAGTCCT
The DNA here is from genome assembly GCF_964662115.1 of Mustela nivalis. NCBI lineage: Eukaryota > Metazoa > Chordata > Mammalia > Carnivora > Mustelidae > Mustela > Mustela nivalis. Next base: position 35,438,182 of record NC_139038.1, read on the forward strand.
TTTCTCTCCTGTTTTGTCTCCTCTTCCAGTTGCATCTGTTCTTAACCATTTCCTGCTGGTATTAGCTTTAGTTTGCTTTATTTTTTCTCCATGGTTGAGCACTTCCTCCTTTTCCAATAAAAGCACTGAAAACTGCGTATTTCCCTATAAGCATGGCTTTTGCTGCGTCCCACAAATGTTAATGTTTTTATTTATAGTAAGTTCAGGTTTCCTAGTGTCTCCGGGGGTTTCTCCTTGGACTTGTGGGTTACTGAGGTCCTATAATACCCCACGGGCATCTCTGCCGGTCAGTATGCCTGGACCTACCTGTCCTTGACAGAGGCCGCAGTGTATTTCAAGTTAACATTCCATAATTTCATTAACCACCCTCTTTTTGGGGAGGGTCTCGGTTTTGTTGGGTTATACTTGATCCCTCCTGCTTGTAAACAATGAGTGGAGAGAACTTCTTTGAAAAAGTATAGGCAGCACCCACTGACGGTGGCAGAGGCCTGATGGGCTTTGTCTCAATAGGGCCCAGAGCCTGCAGAGCGCCAAGGCTGCGTATGAGGACTACCGCAGTGGCTGCGACCACGTGCTCCAGTTCTTGTCCCACATCCCCAGCTATGAGCCCCAGGAGACAGACAGCCTCAGCCAGATGGAGACCAAGCTGAAGAATCAGAAGGTAGGGCAGCTGCCTCTGTGTTCATAGGCCTATAGTGGCACGGGGGGGCTCGGAGGGGACCCAGGCAGTGGCTGCCGCCTACCCCAACAGAGGAGGGCAAAGGCCTGGCAAAGCTGTGTCCTCAAGGGACCTTGGCCCTGCCTGGCCCCAGAACCTAACTATGAGAACGAGAGCAGTCTCACTCCTTCCTCGGTGCCCAGCACAGGGCCTGGCCCAGCGTGGACCATCTGAGCAGGGTGGCTGACTGAGCCAACGGTCATAGTTCCATAAGGAAGGCGCTTGTGGTGAAAGGTCCAGTCCGTGTCCAGAGTTCAGAGTCCTGGTTCCTTGGAAGGCAGCAATCTTGGACTCAGGGACAAGGGACATGGGACCCCAACAGCCTAGATTCAAAGCCACATTCTACTCCTAAGAGCTGTGTCCCCATGGGCAAGTCACTGAACCTCCCTGTGCCTTGGTGTCCTCCTCCACTGGAGAGGGTGATGGTGCTTCCCTCACAGGGCGGCTGGAAGATTAAATGAGGTAATGCAAGCAAGGTAGGAGAACAGTGCCTGACGTTCCAAAGTACTCAGTAAACACTGGTTTCCGGGCAGACTCTATTCTCCTCCTGGCCCTTCTTCATAGGGCTGGAGAACTGTTTTCTGTGACAAAGAGCTGTACACAAGGAAGCCATTCATTATACTTTGTGCTACAGAAGAATGTCAGATTTAAGGAATCTAACTCCTCTGTCAAGCTGGTTTTTTTTTTTTCCCCAATTTGATGTTTAAAGTCTCTGTTGTTTTACAGAACCTGCTAGATGAGATAGCAAGAAGGGAGGAGGAAGTCCACACAGTCTGCGCGCACTCCCAGCAGTACCAGCAAGCTGTCAAGGTGAGCCTCTTCCCGCCAGGTGCGCTGCACAGGGACACCCTGGGCTGGGCCCAGCGGGCCTCCTGTCAACCGGCACGACCTTGGGGACAACAGGGGGCTATCAGACACTTCCAGAAAAGGGATTTCTACTGCTCAGAGCAGTACACAGGAAGAATTTATCCTCAAGGGGAAAATTACCAAAGAACAACAATGGAAGATAAACAAAATCATTCTAACAGCATTATTTACAAAAGCAAAAGAGAAACTAGAAATCCCCGAAATGGCAGGCAGCAGAGAAGCGGCCAGGCGCGTTCTCCTCCCCCCACTTGCTGGATTAGGGTCACCACACTGACGGAGGAGGAGGATCAGGAGGCGCCGGGGTGAGAAATGGCTACGGCGCCGCAGCAGAGCGCCACGCTTGGGGACGGAGGGACCGCTGTGTGGGGGCGCGAGGGGCAAGTGCGGGCACTTTTGGTTGTGTCCTAGGTTGTTCAGGGACACAGCTCGGTGGATCGATGGTTCTCACAACCTCCTGGCAGGTGACGCAGCTGCGCAGACCTCTGCCGGCCGCTGCGAGGGGCACAACAGTTTGGACTCCGCTGCCCTTGCCCCCCTGCCCCATCTCTCTCTCACCCAGGACTACGAGTTAGAAGCAGAGAAGCTAAGGTCCCTTCTTGATCTGGAGAATGGAAGGAGCAGCCATGTGAGCAAGAGAGCCAGGCTCCAGTCCCCTGCTGCCAAAGTGAGGGAAGAGGTGAGCTCTGCGGGCTGCCGGGGCCTCGGAGATGGACACCCAATAGGGAAAGTGGCCCGAGAAGCCCTCCTGGGAGCTAACATGCTCAGTAAGAAAAGATAATGAACTTGTTCTCGGGCAGGAACGCTGATCTACCTGGAAAGGCTGCTGGAGGTATCTGGGCCAGAGCCGTGCATTCGGGAGGCTCCCACTTTACCCTTCCTGAGTACACACAGACGGAGAGCTGATACTCCTACACACAAGAACTTTAGGGCACAGAGGCAGGGACTTAGGCTTCTCCCTCTAAATCCAGTTTCTCCACCAGCTCAGACTACGTCCAGCTCCAGGCAGCAAGAGGCCAGAAGCCACTCACTGTAAATTTCAGACTTTTGCAAACACTGTCCAGCTCACTCTGGCTTAGCCTGTTGACTCCTGTTTGCTGACTCTCTCCTGTAGGAAGCGGCTCTTGCTGCCAAGTTCACAGAAGTTAACGCCATCAACAGACAGAGGCTGCAGAATCTGGAGTTTGCTCTGAGTCTCCTGAGACAGGTAATGGATGTTCTTAGATGTTTTTTTCTTTTAAGATTTTCTTTTAGGGCAGAGGAGAAGGGGAGAGAATCCCAAGCATACTCCTCACACAGCTCGAAGCCCGATCCCATGACCCGGAGAAGACCACTTAAGCCGAAATTAAAAGTCGGCTGTTCAACCCACTGAGCCCCCTAGGCACCCCTCTTAGTAAGACATTTTGCTCAACACTATGCCAGCAGGTGAGAAATAAGGCTCCTTCTGTTTCCAAGAAACAGTCTGTGAGCTGGTGGCAGTGTCCCTTGCTAACGTGGCTGGATAGCACGAGGCCAAGTACTGGCCCCCGCCAATGCCTCTGCTGACACGAATGCGACAAGTGTGCCATCCACCGAACACGTGCTGAGTGCCCAGGAGCACGTCGCGTATTTTCAGAAGCCCGCGTCTGTCCGGCCACACAGTGGAAAATGAAGTAGCAGCACTGTGGAATTTGCTGTCCCTACTAAGTGCAGAATGGGGGACAGCCATCTGTGCGGGACAGATGCACGTCTCCAAGACGCCCCACAGCTTCTGGGAACATGACCAGAGGCAGGTAGCAGGGTGTAGTTTCACTTCATGCTCTTTGGCTGAAAAATACTTTATCACTTAAAAAAACCACTTGTTTTGAGGCACCTGGGTGGCTCAGTGGGCTAAGCCGCTGCCTTCGGCTCATGTCATGATCTCAGGGTCCTGGGATCGAGTCCCGCATTGGGCTCTCTGCTCCGCAGGGAGCCTGCTTCCTCCTCTCTCTCTCTGCCTGCCTCTCTGCCTACTTGTGATCTCTGTCTGTCAAATAAATAAATAAAATATATAAAAAAACCAAAAAACAAAAAACACTTGTTTTTACCATTTTCAAAAGTAACCCTAGAACTCCAGTGCCCTTGGCACCGAGGGAGTCTTGGGGGTCACGGGACCACCAGTCTGACCTGTTCATCATAGGTGACCGAGGTGCTCTCGGACCAGGCGGGAACGAGCCGGGCAGAGCGTCCGGCTATAACCACGCACTGTCTTCTCCTCCTCAGCAGCCGGAGGTGGGAGCGAGCCATGAGAGCCTGCAAGGGAGCGCACCGGGCTCCACAGCGGATGAGACGTGGAAGGTTCAAAAGGAGCTGGATGAGGAGATTGAGCGGCGGCAGCAGCTGGAGAAGGAGGTCAAGAGCGCTCAGGAAGAAATCCAGACTCTGAAGCAGCGGAGCCCCCAGGAAGCGGTGGTGAAGAAGGAAGTGCTGAAGAAGGTGCCAGACCCTGCCCTGGAGGAGAGCCTCCAGCAGATGCAGCGGAGCCTGGGCGAGGAGCAGCACAAGAACCGGCAGCTGCAGGAGGAGCTGGAGGCGCTGCGGCGGCGGCTGCGCGTGCTGGAGCAAGAGACGGGGGACGGGGGGCAGGAGTACGTGGTCAAGGAGGTGCTGCGCATCGAGCCGGACAGAGCCCAGGCGGACGAAGTCCTGAAGCTGAGGGAGGAGCTGGAGGAGCTGCGGCGGCAGAAAGGCACCCGGGAAGCAGAGGTGGCCCTCCTGCAGCAGCGTGTCGCGGCCCTGGCCGAGGAGAAGAACCGGCCGCAGGAGAAGGTCACCGAGAAGGAGGTGGTGAAGCTGCAGAGCGACCCCCAGCTGGAGGCGGAGTACCGGCAGCTGCAGGAGGCCCAGCGGCGGGAGGGCAAGCTCCGGGAGGAATGTGAGGAGGAACTGACCTTCCTGCAGGACAAGCTCAAGAGGCTGGAGAAGGAGCGGGCCATGGCTGAGGGCAAGATCACCGTGAAGGAGGTGCTCAAGGTGGAAAAGGATGTGGCGACCGAGAGGGAAGTCAGCGACCTCAAACGCCAGTATGAGGATGAGGAGGCCAAGGCTCGCGCCAACCAGAGGGAGAAGACAGAGCTGCTCCGCAAGATTTGGGCCTTGGAGGAGGAAAACGCCCGAGTGCTGGTGCAGGAGAAGGTGCGGGAAATCGTGCGGCCGGACCCCGAGGCCGAGAGGGAAGTGGCCGACCTCCGCCTGGAGCTTGTGGAGCAGGAGCGCAAGTACCAGGCGGCCGAGGAGCAGCTGAAGAGCTACCAGAGCGAGCTGGAGGCACTCCGGAGGCGGGGCCCCCAGGTAGAGGTTAAGGAGGTGACGAAGGAAGTTATCAAGTACAAGACCGACCCTGAGATGGAGAAGGAGCTTCAGAGGCTCCGGGAGGAGATTGTGGACAAGACGAGACTCATTGAAAGGTGTGATTTGGAAATCTACCAGCTGAAGCAAGAGATCCAGTCCCTGAAGGACACCAAACCCCAGGTGCAGACCAAGGAGGTGGTCCAGGAGATCCTCCAGTTCCAGGAAGATCCCCAGACCAAAGAGGAAGTGCAGTCCTTGCGCACCAGGCTGTCAGAGGAACAGAAGAAACAGGTGGATCTGGAAAGGGAGAGGGCCTCCCAGGAGGAGAAGGTCAGGCAGAAGGAGGAGGAGCTGTCTCAGGTGAAGGAGAAGGTGGTCCAGCAGGAGGTGGTCAGGTACGAGGAGGAGCCCAGCCTGCGCGCGGAGGTGAATGCCTTCACCGAGAGCATCGATGTCGAGCTGCGCCAGATTGACAACCTCCGTGGGGAGCTGCGGCGGCTGCAGCGCAGGCGCGCGGAGCTTGAGCGGCAGCTGGAAGAGTTGGAACGGGAGAGGCAGGCGCGCAGGGAGGCCGAGCTGGAGGTGCAGCGCCTGAAGCAGCGGCTGGCCGACCTGGAGAAGGAGGAGGGGGAGGCCCGGGAGAAGGTGACCCTCAAGCAGAAGGTGGTGCTACAGCAGGACCCCCAGCAGGCCAGAGAACACTCTCTGCTCCAGGTCCAGCTGGAGGAAGAGCGGCACCGGCGGCAGGTCCTGGAGAGCGAGCTGGAGACCCTGAAGAAGAAGCTAGTGAGCCTGGAGCAGATGGAGGTCAAGGAGAAGGTGGTCTTCTCTGAAAGCATCCAGGTGGACAAGGGCGACACGGAGCAAGAGATCCGGAAGCTCAAGAGCAGCCTGGAGGAGGAGAGCCGGAGCAAGAGGGACCTGGATGCGGAGGTGAGCCGGCTGGAAGCCAAGCTGTCGGAGCTGGAGTTCTACAACTCCAAGTCCTCCAAGGAGCTGGACTTCCTGAGGGAAGAGAACCACAGGCTGCAGCTGGAGCGGCAGAGCCTACAGCTCGAGACCCGGCGGCTTCAGTCAGAAATTGAAATGGCGTCAACAGAAACACGAGACCTGAGAAACATGACGACGGCGGACTCTGGAAAGAACCTGGACTCCAGACTGTGGTCCCTGGAGAGAGAACTGGACGACCTCAAGAGGCTCTCCAAAGACAAAGACCTCGAGATCGATGAGCTGCAGAAGCGCCTGGGCTCCGTGGCCGTCAAGAGGGAGCAGAGGGAGAACCACCTGCGGCGCTCCATTGTGGTCATCGACCCTGACACAGGCCGGGAGCTGTCCCCGGAGGAAGCCCACCGGGCCGGTCTCATCGACTGGAATATGTTTGTCAAACTCCGGAGCCAAGAGTGTGACTGGGAGGAAATATCAGTGAAGGGCCCTACCGGAGAATCCTCCGTGATCCACGACAGGAAGTCCGGCAGGAAGTTCTCCATCGAAGAGGCTCTGCAGAAAGGAAGGCTGACCCCAGCTCAGTACGACCGCTACGTCAACAAGGAAATGTCCATCCAGGAGCTGGCTGTCCTGGTGTCTGGGCAGAAGTAGGCACAGCCTGGCCCTCCGTCTTCTCAGAAACCTACCCCGTACCACTGTGTCTTCTCCCTGGCCCTGTGCGGGCTGCTGACCTGTGCAGAGCTGAGCACGTCCCCCAAGCCCTCGCTGTCCCTCAACCTGGGGGAGGGACCACTTCATCCTCTGATGATCAGACAACCACGATGCCCCTCTTCTGTCCCTTTTCCTACACACCTCCATCAGTAGTCTCCTCGTGTGACATCTGGAAGCAATCTGAAAAACTACTAAAGCACATGACACATGACGACTGCAACAGGCAAGCCCACTCCAAGGACCGGCTTTCACACCCCAGGTAGGGAGACTCTCAGGCAAAAAGGCCTCCCTCCCTGACACCTTTCCCTACATCAAAGGACTGGGCCCCTCAGGGCTGCTGACCTGCATTCACATGCCCCCTCTGGGTTCTGGCTGACAGCAGACTTTCTGTCAGCGGCCTCCTGGTGAGAGAGATCCAGGTTCTAGGCCAGAAAAGCTGCAAAGAAACCAGAACAACGCCTGGCCTTCAATGCTCGATTGAAGGTAAACTGTCAGCCAGACTGTCCCAGGAAAAGGTACCATCAGATAAGGTGTTGTGGTTCTGAAGTTAAAGTATTTTCATAAAGAACTGCGTTGCTGTTAGCCTTAGTTTCAGTGCCTTACAAGTCTTCTTACCAGCTCACTGGTATTTAGGTATACTAACTATACACTTGATTTTTCACCAAAAGAATTTTAGGTTCTCTGTTATCTCGTGTATTATGTAAGAAAATGGGACTAGGGAACTCTATTTATAGTGCAAAAATAAAAACCTGGTGGCTTCATTCTAACTCCATAGTGTGTTGTCGTCTTTTGCACATGAGGTTTATTATTTCCCTTGCTCCCTCTTGGCTTTTGGCCAAAATGAATATTCCTCATCTACCAGCTCCTAGGGGAAGAAGAATTAGTTGCAAAAAAGGTAGAGAGAATGAGAAACAATGTTCTGGAAACCTTGAAACAATTTATTGAGTTGCTTTATACAAGATTAACAATTTCCACACCACCCCCCACACCAACAAAGTCGCGCTGCACAAAAGCCACAGCTCCTCTCACACCTCAGGAGCAGCTGGCCGCACCGAGGGCAGCCCCGCAGCCCCCGGCCCCGGAGCCCGCTCTGCCTGCCGGTCTGCCCGGCCATGGCTGTGAAAGTCATTCACTCTTTCATTACCACAAATAAAGCATAAACAAGAAAAAGAAATCTCATAAACTCCCCATCAAAGAAACGTTTCCCTGAGGCAAGAGGCATCACTAGATTCCTAAAAATGAGGGTACTCTGCTCCAGCTGCACACTCAATGGTACATGGGGAGGAGGGAGCGCTGCAGGGAAGGGACCTCGGGTGTTCTCGGGTGGAGAAGCCTGGAGAGTTCCCACTGCTCAGTGTTCACGGGCGGCCTCTGCACGGCTCTGAGCTCAGCAATACAAATCTCTTCTTTGGCTCTTTTGCTACTACCTAAGACTATTCTGTAAACAAACTGGAAACCCAAGTTGCAAAAAATAGATATAATGAAGGGAAGGAATCCACTCTAGCCTGATGTGAAACACATGTTGGTTCTTACGTTATTTAAAAAAAAAAAAAAGGGGGGGGGGGGACCAAACAGCAGAAGCCTAGCCGGACGGCTGACAGAGGTGTTGCTCCGCTGGCAACCAGGCAAAGCTCTGCATGAACTGGGAGTTACTGAGCACTGTACCCTGGAAGGCAGGAACCAAGAGCGCAGCCTGTGTCTCCACACAGGCACACATTCTGAGGAGGCGGAGAACTCTCGTGTTTGCAATCACTTAGCCGAAGCAGTCAGTTCAGACACCCTCGTGGCACATACTTCACAGGACAGGCAAATGCCCTCCCCATCCTTGTGAAGCAGCCATGGGCCGAGTGCGCTCCGGGTCGCGGTCCTAGTCTGTCTCTGACGCGCTCGCCAAGCTCATGGGGGCACCACCCTTAGGTCAACGCACAGCCCTGCTGCCAGGAGCGCTCCAGGACGGCGAGGCCTGTTTCTACATGGCAGACGCTTCACAAAGGTCTGTTCCTGCAGCTCTGCCTGAGAACGGTTTCTAAATAAAACAAACTGGAATGTCTTGAGACTTGGAACCCCTCATATCCTTGGCCCTCCAAGAGATGAAGGGCTTTGGAGCTCTGCAGTCCACCTGTATGAACTTGGAAAAAACAAAATGGGGGCCCTGGCTGTATTGGGACCTGGGATTTGGGGGCCCAGATGACCTTCAAGTCAGGACGGCACAGATTATGATGTGCAACTGTAAAAAACTCAAACTGGCTATGTCTTAAATACAGACATATCTTAAAAAAGTCTTCATCTGAGATCCACTCAGAGGGCTGAATGGACGTGTGTCTAATTCTGCTCCACCAAAAAGGCACTGGAATTATGTCTTACTATAATACGACATGCGCAAAGCAGTCCCATTCTATCCAATGCGTTAATGGTAATGACGAAATCTGGACCAAAATAAGTGTCTTTAAAAATCCTGTCACAACTGTTGAATCTACAAAGGTCTTTTCTCTGAAAGAGCTTCATTGTCATGTTCAGCAGAGAAGCTGGCCCCCACCATGATGAGCACACGTTAGATGTTCTGAGTATTTTTCTAAAAAAAACAAGGTAAGTCTCCCAGCTGTATATGAGCTGGGGTTTTTGTCCTGTTGAGCACACAGCCTGAGGATGGGATGGACATCATGACCACTCAAGGATCCTGCTGTCGCCAGGAGTCCTGGAGCCCAAGGGCACCAGGAGCTACTCTGGCCAAATGCCAGGGGTCAGGCGGATTTAAAGCGTGTGTGCCAACTGCTCCGCCCTGACACCAGAGCATCGTACATGACCCAGCACACGCCCTAGCCCAGAGCTGCCCCTCCAACGATTGTCCACGACAGAGCCACGGAGCCACAGAGCCCAGAGCACCAGGCCAGTCAGTGCCTCCGGAGAAGCCCAGGGCTGCTCCCCTAACAGAAGGCACATCACAGTGCCAAGAGACGCTCCACTTAGCACTCACACCTTCTCCAGAAGAAAACCAATTGGCAGAACGAGCATAGTGATTATCCAGTTTCTGAGACCTACTTGTTCAGCTTCCGCCCAGACATAAGTGAGCTGGGCCTCTCTTCTGAAGACGTCATAATTTCCGTGGTACACCGGGCCCCTTTCCATGAAGCTGAGAAGCGTCTGGAAAAGAGTAAGCAAAAGACACAAGTCTTTCAGGATCTCTGATTCCCTTAAAAGGGTGGCAAGAACAAAACCTCAAGGAGCTCACTCAGATAGCAAAAGCCCCCGAATGTTGTGTGTTCTAAGGCTTCAATGAGCCCAAAATCCCACGGCAGAGATAGAGGGCACAGTTACTTGCAGCCGCTCCAGTGTGCACGGCACCCTGAGCTCTGTGCCAGAGCCGCTTGCATTCCCAGCCACCACCACCCCCTGGCACGCGGGACTCTGCCCAAGCAGCAAGGAGCGCTCTCACCAGTAAACCCCTCAGGCCCTACAAAGACAAGTTCAAAGGCGCTAGCATTCTGAGTCTGCATGAGAAAGAAAGCAAAGCAGACACGGTCACACAGCTGGAATAAGCAGGCAGCTTTTCATTTACAACCACTCAGTATAATCCTCCAACGTGAAGAAGGGCTAAAAGAGACAGAGATGGTCTAAGAAAGTGCTTTCCTTTGGCTGTTGAAAATGCCACAGGCCAACAGTCATGTTTCCAATGGCTCTTCAATTATTTTGTTTGTTTGAAAGTGTGACATGCCCGAAATCAAGCAGAGGCAGTGCCTGCCATCTTTCGAACCACACACTCTCACCCAGGTGGCTCTGTGACCCACCCCCACATTATCCTCTTAGCTACTACAGCAGCCAGCCACCAGTTTGCGGAGTTAAGTCCACTGAGCTACAGCTTCTCTGGAGGAAAATTGAGTCACTGTTCATACAGGCTTAGCATCTTGGTTCCTTCCTCTAAAGAAGCAAAATTTTCATCTTGACAATTGTCGATCCATTCTTATGCCCAGACAGCCTCTGGCGTTCGCCAGGAATGCATCAGCCTCGGGACACAGGGGCCAGAGACCCACAGCAAATCTGGAGACAGACACAGACTTGGGAGTTGTCGGCCACAGGCATGTCTAGCCAGGCAAGCTCCCTGTCTCCCTCCCAGCCCAGCACCTGTGCACCAGGGCTACCCAGGCTCAGCTTCCTGAAGAACGGCTGTGCCGGGACTGACGCAGCCTCCCTGGTTCTCTCTGGAGCAGGTCTAGACTAGTAAGAAGAGCAGAAGGCCAGAACCAAGATCCCGGGAGGCTTCCCACCAGCATCCCATTAGGTATCTTGAAGAATCATGTTCCAGGGGCGCCTGGGTGGCTCAGTGGGTTGGGGCCTCTGCCTTCAGCTTGGGTCATGATCCCAGAATCCTGGGATCGAGCCCCACATTGGGCTTTCTGCTCGGCGGGGAGCCTGCTTCCTCCTCTCTCTCTGCCTGCCTCTCTGCCTACTTGTGATCTCCGTCAGATGAATAAATAAAATCTTAAAAAAAAAAAAAAAAAGAAAAGAAAAGAATCATGTTCCAGCACAGGGCAAGGCCCATCACTTACTGTGAAGGTGCCAGCTGGGACATCTGTGCTGCCTTCTCATAGCAATACCCTACCCCTTTCTGAAATCTACTGATCTACAGAGATGAGAAGCAGGAAAAAGAATGCTGTCCCGGGTCCTGCTGTGTTCCCTAACATCTGCCTTCACCCTGAACTTAACTGGAAGATCCTCCTCTCTGGCACATATGGTAGCATCACAGGTTAGGGTCCCTCCTAAGACCTAGCCCTTGTCACCTTGCTGCTGTTTGGGCTCTCCCTTTTACTTAAAGTTTAGCTGGCAGCACATGAAAGGTGCAGCAGTTTAAATGTAAAGGCCTTTCTGTGCCCCAATTAGCCCTTGGATATTAGCACTGATATGAGTACCTACTTTAGCTAAGGGATTCCCCTGCCTTGAACACAGGACATTGCAACCCCCCCTGTGATCACAGCGGGTAAGGGGGACCCAGTAGCAGTTTGAAGTGGGGAACGAGAGGAAATTTCAAAGTGGAAGCCTAAGTCAGTGAGCACCCAAAGAGCCACAGTCTTGAAGGACAAACCAGGACAACACAGTAACAACAAGCTGAAGACACTGAACTCCCTGGCAGCAGATAAGGCATCTAAAGGTGGGGAGCACAATGGTGTATGGGATGCATGGCACTCTGATCACCTGGCAATTACCTGGCAGACTCTGCGGGATGTGGGTAGACACGGCAGCGTGTGGGAGAGGCGCTGCACGGGGTGGGCTGGAGTGCAAGCCAGCCAGGAGACCTGAGAGAAAACAGGAGGGGAGAAAAGAACAAAACACACACATTGAAGACAGGAACAGAAAAGCTGCTTCGGTGGTCGAGAGCCCAGACAACCTCCTGGACCAGTTCTGGGGAGGGGGTGCTCGGCATGGTTCCCAGGAACGCTGCCCATGGTCGCACACCAGACAAACACAGGAACCCAGCACATGACAACAGAACTCATCAGTTCATCACAGCACAGGCACTGGGGAACCTTCTGTCCCTCCAGCATGAGGAGAGAGGAAAGCAGCACTTACTATGGTTGAGGCCGTGGTGGAATGTCCCAGGGGCAGGACCCGTGACGATGGCATCCTTGGAAACCCCTGCTTTGGCAGAGGACTCGGCGCTGAAGGAGAGCACGTGGAGGGGAAACTGGGAGATGATCCCCAGGGAGTTGGAGTTCATGGCTCCGGGCAGTTTCGGGCTGCCAGACTTGTAGGATGCAGACAGCAGATTTAAGGGCGAGGAACTGGCCAGCAGCACAGCCCCACTCGTTCCTTTCTGGGGAGGAAACACGGCATGGTCAGAAGGCCAGCTCTGTCTGCAGCTCACTCACAGACCAAGGCTGGTAATGGACGTGCAGGGTGGGGACCCACCCACAGACCACCCCTTATGAAGGTGCCCTGTGCTCTGCTGCCCCAGAGGAAAGGAAGAGAACAGTCTCTGAACTGGTGTGGAATGGCTCCTAGGACAGTGTTCACTTGAAAAGTTGGGTATTAAGTATGCCTCCTTTGTGCAAGGAAGAAAGGGTATCTTCTGTAGACATCAACAGACGTAAGCATATACAAACACTGGTGTGTCCACACTTATATACATAAAGTATACACATATATTGGGGCACCTGGGTGTCTCAGTGAGTTAAAGCCTCTGCCTTCGGCTCAGGTCATGATCCCAGGGTCCTGGGATTGAGCCCCACTTCGGGCTCTGCTCAGGAGGGAGCCTGCTTCCCCCCACCCCACCCGCCCCTCTTTCTGCCTGCCTCTCTGCCTACTTGTGATCTCTGTCAAATAAATAAAATCTTCAAAAAAACCAAACAAACCCATATACATATATATTTTCATGTATTGATCTTTGTTTTTAGAAAGAAACAGGAAAAACACGGACCTAAGAAATACAGTTACCTCGCAGGGGAGGTAGGACAAGACAGAGGCAGTTAACAACTTGCCTCAAACCTTTCTACAGTTTTGTTTTTAAACCACATAACCTTTTTATATATTGGAAAAATGAAAACATTTTGACTGAAGTTTAAATTTCATTTTGAATGAAAACATATATTGGAAAATGAAAACATGCTCTCTCCCAGGTCCCACCCTGCATCCAAACTTCTTGTAATTACACACAGGCAACCCTCATTAACCACTGCATTCTGTCAAAATGCCTTTGTCTGACCTGCAGAGTCCTTTAAAATCCAACCAAAAGAATCACTTTTCCTGGGGCTTGAACATCTCCACAAAGCTGATGACCTGAGAGGTGACAGCATTTTCATTTAGTTGTTTGGAGAGATGGACAAGTAGGAGGCCATGAAAAATGAAAGGAATTATATGGCTTGTTCTATACTACCCACGATCACAGCATCCCTGCAAACCAGTCCTTTCCCTTTGCTCATTCTCAGGAGAAGTTTCAGGCTCTCCTGGGATTCCTACACCAGAAAAAGAAAAGGAAAGACCTGAAAACAGGAAGCCCAGTCCTCCTTCCAATCTTCCGGCTCACTGTTCCTACCTGACCTTCAGTGTCAGATCTCACTCTCCGAGCAGGGCAAGGCAAGCGGCCCTGTCCACAAGACCCACGAGGGGCGGGCTGCTGTGCCAGGACACTCACTGGCAAGGAGGTAGACGATGTCACGCTGCTAACCGCGCTGGATTTTAGGGAGGAAGTCAGTAGCTTTGCCACTCCCTGGGTCCCACCACTGGAGTCTCCATTTGGACCACCTGGAGGGGCCACCAGGGTCAGCTTCTGGGAAACAGGTGGTTTTTTCACTGCAGAGCCTGGGACAGGTCTGCTGGCAGACTGTCCTGTAGAGGGAGGCTGTACACCGGGGAGCAGGTTCCCGGAAGTAGAACTCTGGACTGATGTTCCTCCAGAGGAAGAGCTGCCGGAAGAAACCCCATGTTTAGAGACAGAGCTGGCAAAGGGACTATTCTTGTAAGATGGCCCTGAAGAGCCGGCTGAGTGCTGTTTTGCTGGATGGCTCAGGGCGGTAGAAGACGAGGCTGGGGTCTTATGAGAGTTGCTGCTGGAGGCTGGTGTGCCTCCTGAAGAGGATGGCGTGGAGGGATGGAAGCTCTGGCCTTTGGTTGCTGTCTTCACAAGCTGGAGGAGGGAACGATGGCACTGGGGGGATGAAGGCTTTGGGCCCTGAAGCTTATTGATGAAAGGAGCTGGAGGGGTGAAGCTCTTCTGCTGTTGCGTGCCTGCATGAAAAACTTTGACCTGGGGGCCAGGCACAGGAGGTGCCGCTTGGGGTGCGTGAGATGTCCGCGGCAAGCTGTGGTGCTTTGCTTTGGACTGGTGCACTTCTGACAGGCTCTTGCTGAGCGTAGCCTGACAGGGCAGCTCTTTGTAGCCAGAGCTCTCTGGTTTTTTCTCCTGAGAGGACTGCCCCAGTGCCAAAGCCTGTTCAGCCAGAAAATTGAGTGGAGACTGCAGAGAACTAGAGGCTGGCGGGGCAGAAGGGCCGGGCTTCGCAAAGTTCCTCTTCTCTTCCGAACACACAACGCCCAGCATCTTCTCCGCGGGTGCTTTTGAGGACGCCGGCAGTGGGAACTCAGAGCTCCCACCTGCTCTGCTGCTCAGCCCGGCCAGTTCCTTAGACACCACCTCCAAGGAGGAGGCCGAATTACGGACCAAGTCTCCATCCAATGAGTCCTCCAGGTTGATAGGAGCAGGATTAGCAAGACTGCCAGACGCCTGGGTTGGGTGCTCCCTGTTTGCAGCCCCACTGCTCAGGCCTCCCGTATGTTCTGAAGGCAAAGCCAGGGGGCCGCCCGTCTGGCCTGGTGGGATGGAAACCTTTTTATCAGGCTTAGTAGATGATTCCTAAAGGAAAGGAGAAATCCTGATGTTTAGAAATGTCCAAAGGTGCCAACACTGGTCCTGTGGTGAGAACACAAATGTGAGATCACCACAAGGCCAAAAGAACCAGACCTTCCTGCATAATCACAAAACAAGACAGGAAGAGAACGGTTGCCATGCCTGCTTGGACTTAAAAGTGCTTATCTCCTTCACCCCCTCTGGCTTCAGGCTGGCTGGCTGGGGCGGGGCTTACCCAGCATGCCTTCTTGCTAGGTACCCATCCACCCACAGAGAAACTCTTCTTGGTTTCTGAAAAAGTGTAAGACTCGAGCAAGGAAATGTTCCCCTACTGGCCTCACAGTGTCTCAGGGTACTCCCAGCCACAATCAGAAAATGATGCATGGCACGAGAACTGCCTTAGCTTTCTTTTCCTCCTTGGTTTTCTCCAGCATGTCTCCTCAGCTGGGTGCAAAGGAAAAGTCCCATCATGGGAGTGGGAACAGGGTCTATCTCATCACTCACACCCCAGGTGCTTCCAATTTTAGTTTATACGCTGCCGATCACTCACATCCCAGGTGCTTAATGCAGTTCATTTGAGACCCTGTAGGACCTCAACAGATACTGTAAAATACAGAATTTACACAGCTTATTCTCATGGACTATTTACTTACAGTTAAGGGCACTGTAAAGCCTCATGAGCTGTTAAAATTTTTGGTAAAACAGCAATTTTTACTACACTGAAAGGCTTCTGTAATGCCCAAGATGGTTTTTAGTTCCATCTCCTGCCAGGCAAACACAACAAAGCACCTGTCCCTTCTGGTGCAGCTCCAGGCAAACCCGCACCCGGCGAGCGGGCCCGCACCCGGCGAGCGGGCCCGCACCCGGCGAGCGGGCCCGCACCCGGCGAGCAGTGTTCTTCCACGGAAAGAGGACCACCACATTGTCAGACCTTCACGCCAGCAGGGGCTCTTCACTCCTCAGAGGGCTGTTCGGCAGACCTCATTTAAATCCAACCACTGCGGCCGCTGCCACCGCCACCGCCACCACCACCCCAGGAACGGACCAGGAGAGTACTGTATCCTAGAACTAAGGCTGGAAGGTACTAAGTGGCCCAGCTCAGGTCTGTGCCCTGCCAACCTCAGGCCCCCGCAGTGGGCCAGGATGCCTCTTGGATAGTCTCAAAAGTGCCATCCAGAAGGACTGTCCCCCAGTCCAGCAAAGTGCAATCAGTGGCTCTAGTTTCATACTCAGAGGTTTCATATACACGGCTGGAGAGGAAGGAGACCAGCACGTGATCTGACTGCCGACTCACCTTCATCTTGATTTTAGAAGAGGCCATTACTTTCTTCTTGGCCCTGTTCAAGGGAATGAACACAGAAAAAGTTTAGAAATCCACAGAGGAGGTCCAAGTAACAGTCACTCAGAGAAGAGAAAATACTGAGACACTCACAGGATTGATGTCAAGTGCCCGTGGCCTCGTCTGCTCTCCTTAAACAGAGTCCTGAAACAGAGAACACTAGGCAGTCTGTGCAAACCTCCTGAAGGCAGGCACTCTGTTTCTAGAGCTTTCCTGCCATCCCTAGTACTCAATGGCTGTAAGACCTTAAATGTCAGTGACCTGGTGAGTTTAATTCCTAGTGAGAGAATCTAAAGTGGCTGCACTGACCACGTGGAAGCAAACAGTCTAGGAGTGACCCCAAAAAGCTATGGCTCTGCCCCAAAATTTCTCATAGTGATTTTGCCCCCAAAGGCGGGAGTGCTTTCCTTATTGTTGATTCTCATTCCTTCCAAGAGTTAAATGTGGAATAACCACAGCATGTCTTTTTCCACAGAAACAACAGAATTTTGTGTCCCTCTCTGCACAGTTTCAGATGTTCAATCTGTAAAGAAAAGGGCAAATACACCTAGAGAAGGAACAGAGATGCAGAAAGGCTCCATGATTTGGATTCTGGGAAGATGGTGGAGTAGGAAGCAGCAGGAATGGTCTACCCATTTGGACAACAAGTGCACTAAAAGAATCTAAAACAACAATTTTGGGGGTGTCTGGCAGCTTGGTTGAGTGTCCATCTCTTGATTTTGGTTCAGACTCAAAGCAGAGTCTGCTTGAGATGGTCTCTCCCCCTCTCTCCCTCACACGCTTGAGCTTTCCCTCTCTCTAATAAAAAAGTAAATCGTAAAACTAAATAACTACTTTGGAATTCTAGACTGTGCTGAAGCCTTACAACTTACAGGGGAAGGCCTGGAAGGTAAACGGTCATCAGTTTCAGCTCTTAGCACAGTTGCAGCCTTCTGTCCCCAGCCCCAAGGCTGACAGCCATACATGTGTCCCCAAAGCAGCTTACAAGAACTAGGGTGGGCAAAAATGCACTGTCCTTCCAAGTCGCAGGAATCTCTGCTCTGACTGTTGCTTTTCATCACAGAGATGCAGACAAAGAGGTGGGCTCCTACTGCTGTCCACCCTCCCACCCCCCCACACCACCCCCTGTGGCAAATCCCTGCCCCTCTGGCTGAGGTGACTTCCAGGGGATTTGAAAAACTGGTCCCCTTTCCCCCTCCTTCATTGTTCACTTTCCCACTTTCCCGAGACAGATATTAAAAAACACAACATTCAAAACAACTGCATAGATGGGGAAAAATGAGAAAGTGACTACACAAGCTTAAGGAATGGCTGAGACAAGACCTGGGAAGAAAACATCAAGTAAATATAAAGTTTACACTGCAAGCTGCTCCCAGGCCCAGAGACAACCCACAACCTTCTCAAAAACAAAAATATATAGAATGGGGGCCATAATTAATCATACTGTATTGTGTGTTTGAAAGTTGTTGAGTCAGTCTTTTTTTTTATTTTTTAAGATTTATTTGAGGGGCGCCTGGGTGGCTCAGTGGGTTAAAGCCTCTGCCTTCGGCTGAGGTCATGATCCCGGGGTCCTGGGATTGAGCCCCACATCGGGCTCTCTGCTTAGCAGGGAGCCTGCTTCCCCCGCACTCTCTGCCTGGCCCTCTGCCTACTTGTGATCTCTGTCAAATACATAAATAAAAATAAAATTGTAAAAAAAAAAGATTTTACTTATTTGAGAGAGAGAAATCATGAGCATCAGGGGGAGAAAGAGAAGCAGACTCCCTGTTAAGCAAGGAGCCTGATACAGGACTCGATCTCAGGACCTTGGGATCATGACCAGAACTGAAGGCAAACACTTAACTAACTGAGCCACCCAGGTGTCCTTTTTTATAAAGTAGGTTCCAACATGGGGCTTGAACTCATGACCCTGAGATCAAGACCTGAACTGAGATCTAGAGTCTGACACTTAACTGACTGAGACACGAAGGCACCCCTAAGAGAGTTAATCTTAAAAGTTCTTGTCAGGGCACATGGGTGGCCTGTGCCACCCAAAACAGGAAAGAAGTGACCCTTCAAGGGGGAAAAATAAAACAACCCAGAAACTCTCCCTGAAAAAGACCTAATGGCCAATACACTAGACAAAGACTTTAAAAAAACAATGATCTTACAGATGCTCAAAGAACTACAGGAAGATGTGGAGAAAGTAAAAAAAGAGTATGTGAACAAAATGGAACTAGCAATAAAGAGCCGGAAAACCTATAAAGAAATTAAGAAGAAATTCTAGAGCTTTAAAGTACAATAACTGAAATGAAAACTTTCCTGGAGATATTCAACCACAGATGTGAACAGAGAATAGTGGAAATCACCATGTCTAAGGAACAGAGAGAAAAAAGACTGAAGAAAAGCGAATACAGTGGAGGAACATGTGGGACTCCACCTGCTGCAGAAGTCCCAGAAGGAGAAGAGAGGGGAGAAAGGGCAGAGACAACAGTGGAAGAAGCACCGGCTAAAACCCCCCAATGCAAAGGATGAATATAAACATCCGAAATGCTCAATGAACTCCAAGATGTACCTCACACAGAGAAACCCTCTAATCAGACTTTTAAAACACAAAGACAGAATCTTGAAAGCCCCAAGAGAGAAGTAAATCATCACATAAAATTATCAACAGATTTCTCATTAGAAATGTTGGAGGCCAAAAGATAGCGGGCTAATATGTCCAAAGTGCTAAAAGAAAAGGTCCAACAAGAATCCTATATCCAGCAAAACCTTCCTTCAAAAGTGGGAGATACATGAAGATATTCCCGGATGGACAAGGGCTGAAGGACATCATCACCACTGGACTGCCCTGCAGGGAATGCTCAAGGGCACCCTGTGGGGTCACATAAAAGGATACCAGACTGTACTTCAGAGCCATGTGAAGAAATAAGGATCTCAAACAGTAAATACGGGGTGCCTGGGTAGCTCAGTTGGTTAAGCGATTGACTTGGTTTCAGCTCAGGTTGTGATCTCAGGGTCATGAGATCAAACCCAGCATCAGGTTCCAGACTCAGTGCAGAATCTCCTTGAAATTCTCTCTGGCCCTCTCTCTCCCTCTGCCCCTCCCCCTGCACAGGTGCATGCTTGTTCTCTCTCTCAAATAAAAAACTTGAGCTCTTGGGAGCCTGGGTGGCTCTATGGGTAAGCCTCTGCCTTCGGCTCAGGTCGTGATCTCAGGGTCCTGGGATCGAGTCCCACATCGGGCTCTCTGCTCAGCGGGGAGCCTGCTTCTCCCCCTTTTCTCTCTGTCTGCCTCTCTGCCTACTTGTGAGCTCTGTCAAATAAATAAATAAATTCTTAAAAAAAAATTTGAGGGATGCCTGGGTGGCTCAGTGGGTTAAAGCCTCTGCCTTCGGCTCAGGTCATGATCCCAGGATCCTGGTATAGAGCCCCGCATCAGGCTCTCTGCTCCGCAGGGAGCCTGCTTCCCTCTCTCTGCCTGCCTCTCTGCCTACTTGTGATCTCTGTCTGTCAAATAAATAAATAAAATCTTTAAAAAAAATTAAAAATAAATAAATCTCACACCAACAACCTAACTCTACAACTTAAGGAACAAAAAGATTAAATTAAACCTAAAGCAAGCAGAAGGAAGAAAATATAGACGAGAGCATAGGTAAGTAAAACAGAAAATCAATAGAGAAAAATCAGTAAGAGCAAAAGCTGGTTCTTTGAAAACATCAACACAATTGGCAAACCCTTCCTTAGCTAGACCAACTAAGAAATGTTCAAGAGAATGGGCACCTGGGTGGCTCAGTGGGTTAAGCCTCTGCCTTCAGCTCAGGTCATGATCCCAGGGTTCTGGGATCGAGCCCCGCATCAGGCTCTCTGTTCAGCAGGGAGCCTGCTTCCCCCTCTCTCTCTGCTTGCCTCTCTGCCTACTTGTGATCCCTCTTTCTTTGTCAAATAAAATAAAGTCTTAACAAGAAAATCTCCTAACAAAGGCCTGGACCTGAAACCTTCATGGGTGGATTCAACCAAGTATGTAAAGAACTACTACCAATCCTTCTCAAACTTTTCCAAAAAACTGAAGAGGAAATACTTTCAAATTCATTCTGTGGAGCTGGCATTACCCTGATACCAAAGCCAGGCAAAGACACACAAGAAAATTACAGACCAATATCCTGTATTAACACCAGTGCAAAACTCCCAATGAACTACTAGCAAACAGGGTTCAGAAGCATATTAAAAACATTATACGTATGCTCGCTTCGGCAGCACATACACTAAAAACATTATACATCATGACCAATTGAGTTTTTTTTTTTTATTTTAAAGATTTTGTTTACTTGAGAGAGAGAGAGAGAAATCAAGAACAGCGGGGAGAGGTAGAGGGAGAAGCAGACTCCTTGCTGAGCAAGGAGCCCAGTGGAAGATCCCAGGACCCTGGGATCATGACCTGAGCCAAAGGCAGAAGCTTACCTGACTGAGCCACATGGGAACCCAAGACCAAGTGAAATTTATGCCTGAAATATAAGGGTGATTCAATATATGAAAAGTGACCAATGCAGTATGCCACATCAACAGAATGAAGGGAAAAAAACCTCACACGATCATTTCAGTTGATGTAGGAAAGGCAAAGGACAAAATTCCACACCCTCTCATGATAAAAAACTCAACAAGCTAGGAATAGGAATACCTCCACAGAGTAAAAGCCAAATGAGAACCACTCCCCCCTCCAGTGAACATCATAATGGTGAAAGGCTAAAATCATTTCCTCTAAGATCAGGAACAAGGTAAGAATGCTGGCTTTCACCACTTCTATTCAACATAGTACTATGAGTTCTAACCATAGCAGTTAGACAAGAAAGAGAAACAAAAAGCATCCAAATTGAAAGAAGTAAGGTGAGCCCTGTTTGCAGATAGGATTTTTTATTTGGAAGACTCTAAAGATTCCAAAAAATTTTAGAATGAATTCTGCAAAGCAGCAAGACACAAAAGCAACACACACAAAAATCAGTTGTAGGGGCGCCTGGGTGGCTCAGGGGGTTGGGGCCTCTGCCTTTGGCCCAGGTCATGATCCCGGGACCCTGGGATCGAGCCTCGCATCGGACTCTCTGCTCAGTGCAGAGCCTGCTTTTCTCTCTCTCTCTCTGCCTGCCTCTCTGCCTACTTGTGTTCTCTGTCAAATAAATAAATAAAATCTTTAAAAAAATAAAAAACAGTTGTATTTCTGTACATAAAAAAAATGAACAATCTAAAAGGAAATTACAAAAATAATTCTATTCACAACAGCATCAAAAGAAAAAAACAAAACAGAAAAATTTAGGAATTAACCTCACCAAAGGATGTAAGAGACTTGTACAGTGAAAATGACAAAACATTACTGAAAGAAAGTTAAATATATAAATAGAAACACATTCCATCACGGACTAGACAACTTATTATTACTGAATTGTAATCTCAGGACTACCCAAAGTCGTCTACAGATGCAATGCAATCCCTATCAAAATCCTAATGCATTATTCGCAGAAATAGAAAAACACATCCCAAAATTCAATATGGATTTTCAAGGGACCCTGAATAGCCAAAATAATCTTAAAAAAGAATAAAGTTGGGGCGCCTGGGTGGCTTGGTTGGTTAAGTGCCTGCCTTCAACTCAGGTCATGATCCCAGGGTCCCGGGATGGAGTCCCACATTGGGCTCCCAGCTCCGCAGGGAGTCTGCTGCTCCCTCTGAAGTTCTACCCTTTCAGGCTCTCTCTTACTTGCTCTCTCAAATAAATAAACAAAATCTTAAAAAAAAAAAAAAAAAAGAGAGAAGAAGAAGAAAGTTGGAGAATTACACTTCCTGATTTACTACCAAGCCACAGTAATCCAAACAGTGCATTATTGGTATAAAGGCAGACACAAATACCAACGGAAAAGGACAGAGAGCCCAGAAATAAAACCCTCACATATGTGGTCAAATGATTTTTTTTTTTTTAAAGATTTAATTTATTTGACAGACCGAGATCACAAGTAGGCAGAGAGGCTGGCAGAGAGAGGAAGGGAAGCAGGCTCCCTGCTGAGCAGAGAGCCAGATGCGGGGCTTGATCCCAGGACCCTGAGACCATGACCTGAGCCGAAGACAGAGGCTTAACCCACTGAGCCACCCAGGTGCCCCGGTCAAATGATTTTTGACAAAGATGTGAAGACCAATGAAGGAAGGACAGTCTTATCAACAGATGGTGCTGGGAAAACCGGATGCCACATCCAAAAAAAATGAAGTTGGACCCTTAACACCATATACAAAAATTAGCTCAGCTTCATGACATTGGATCTGACAATTAGAACTTAGATAGGACACCAAAGGTACAGACAACAAAAAGTAGACAAATTGGACTTCATTAAATTTAGAAATTTTGTGCACCAAAAGATATTATCCACTGAGTAAAAAGGCAACTCACAAAATGGTAGAAAATATTTGGAAATCACATCTGTCAAGGATATTAGAGATTAATATCCAGAATACAGTAAGAACTCCTGAAACTCAACAATGCAACAAATAACCCAATTAAAAAATAGGGGTAGGACTTTTTTTTTTTTTTTTTTTTTGGTGTAGGACTTTATATAAATGGCCCATTAGTACATGAAAAGTTGCTCAACAACACTGATCACTAGGAAAATTCAAATCAAATCTATAGGGAGATACCACCTCAGGTATCAGTGGCTACCGTCAAAAACCCAGGAAACGGCGAGTTCTGGTGAGGATGTGGACAAAATGGAACCCTTATGCAGTGTTGGTAAAAATGTGAAATGACAGAGCCACATGGAAAACACCAATGGTTCCTCAAGAAATTAAACATACAATTATCATACAATCCAGCAATTCCACTGCCAGGCATACACACAAAACTGAAAGCAGGGTGTGAAAGAGGTATTTGTATAGCCAAGGCCATAACAGCATGATTCACAACAGCTAAAACAGGAAGCAACCCAAGTATCAATAAATGCACGGATAAGTAAAATGTGGTCTATACGTATGATGGAGTATTATTCTGACTTCAAAAGGAAGCAATTCTGTAATGTGGAATACAGACAAATCCTTGAGGATACTATCCTAAGTGAAAAAAGCCAGTTACACAAAGACAAATTCTATATGATTCCACTGCTGTGAGGTACTCCGAGGAGTCAAAATCATAGACAGGAAGTAGAACAGTGGTCACAGAATCGGGAAGGGGTGGGGAGATATGAAGTTATTGTTTAATGGGTATAGAGTTTCAGTTTTATAAGATGACAAGAGTTATAGAAATGGATGGTGATAGCTGCATAACAATGTAAATGTATTTAAAACCACTGAACCATGCACCTAAAAATGGTTAGGACAGTAAATTTTATGTAAGGTATATTTTCCCACAGTGGGCGGGGGTCGGGGGGAGCACTAGCTCCAGCCACCTTTCCTGCCTTCGGATGGCAACTATGGTCCATTCACCTGAGAAGCTACGTAACTCCAATAAGCAGTCAGCCCTGCTACTCACAAATGAGACTTCTGTTCAGAACGGGACGAGGTTTCCAATACGAATCTATCTCTCAACTTCTACGAGAAGCCATCACCTCAAAACAGGTAAGAGCAGACTGAAGTGAGAAAAGCGCGCCCCAACTTGGAGCTGAAGTGGGACTAAGAACGACAAAGACAAAACCCCGCAGGTAACTTCCCTCTTCAAGGGAAGAGTAAGAGCACAGCAACCGGCACACACTCCGGCTACTCAAGCGAGATGGGGATTGAGTCAGCCAGAGGGTGAGTCCCCGAGGGCAGGGACCCTGTTGGCTGGCACGACAGAAGCACTCCGGTATCTCTTTACTGCAAGAACGCTCCACTGCCTCACCACACCGACCACACTGGCTGCTCGTGGCCCTCACCTGGCCTGCATCCAGCCTTTGGGCCACAAAGGTTTGACCTCAGCATCCAGAAAGGCCTTCACATAGTCCTCCCAAGACTGGGTCTTGTTGTTCCTCTCCAGATCGTAGCTCTCCAGTTTTATCTTCACCACGTGACAGAGCAGCTCCCTGAGAGGTAGAAAGAAGTCAAAAACTTCAAACTACCCCAAATGCTTCTTTCAAGGTTTCAATCATGTGCTTTCAGCAGCCCTGATTAAAGTAAATGATTCTAACCTTCATTAGAAACACAGGAACATGCTCAGACACTGGCCCCACAAACCCTCCAATGAGGCAAGGTCCCAGTTTGGGCACACCTGATTTCATCATTCCACTGGAACTTCTTCCGGGGTCCCATTATCCTCCGGCCCCCCTTTTCCTCATCTTCTTCCTCATCAGAGCACATCCGCTCCCTCTGCTCCTTGTCCTTCTCCTCTTCCAGCATCCTATAGTGTAAATGGGACCAATGGGAACCTAAGGTCACTGCCATGGAAGAACTACTTCCTCCCAGACCCACCATCTCCCCCCTGCCCACACCCTGCCCCAGGCTTCCAAGACAAGGGGAAAATGCTGCAGAAGAGCCAAGAGTCTCATTCACAAATGTAATCATGGGGGAGAAAAGAAAGAAAGAAAGAAAGAGAGGAGGCAAGAGGATGATGTCATGTGAGTGCCATGAGACACACTTACTTAGCGACCTTGGCTTGTGTGTGTGCCTGGCATTCATCCTGGTACTTGGCCATCTGCTCTGGCATTGCCCTTCCAATGGCTTCCTTAAGCTTCTGGAGAGGCTCCTTCAGACGCCCTCCCTGCAGAGAGGAGGACATTTTATAAGACTGGTTTACGCATCACTTCTTATACTGAGGATACACTACTGGAATAACTGCATGAAGGCAGGACAACAGCAGATGTGGCATCTGTGAAGACTCAGTCACCCTCTCTGCTGGGCCCTGAAGCCAAGGGACTCCACTCCACAGTTACCCACCTGTTCATAGAGGTGAAGTTTCCGAGCACGTTTGACCAGGGTGTCCTTGCTGCAGGGCAGGAATGAAGCAAGGTAGGCATACACCCCAGAACGGATTTGGCTACTCAGCTCCCGAGTTTGCACCTCTATGCTGAAGAACAGAACAGAGTCATCAAGAGCCCGCAGCTCACTGGAGCTCCTCGCATCATGAGGTCACCCTACTGCAGAGAGGGGGAGCCAACAACAGATCAAACCTTACGCTCTCGGTCACACAATGTAACTGAGTGACCAGTGCAAAAGATCCCCAGGAGTCACCAAATCACAAGTCCCACACCTGACGAACTTGGCTAGGTACAGAGGGCCAAGGCCCTCAGGTCAAAGACAAGACCATCTCAAAGGCAGTCAGGAAAACAGAAACTGAGAGAACAAGCTCTGAAGTACTAAATTTCACAAACAAAAAGAACACAAGAGCTTTCAAAATGAAAGTGATTGGGTTACTTGCTGTAGACAGGAAATACTTTCCAAAAGTGTTTCCTTTTTTCCCCAGTATTATCCCTAATAAGGTCAGGAAAATCCTCACCCCTCCAGTGTCCCCATCCAAATAAGCAGAAAAAGTATTTGTCTTCAATCCTTTGAGCTCTTTGTATTTGGCATGCCCCAGCAGGCTACTGTTGACACAAACCTCTCATGTGTGCTGACCCTCAGGTGTTCCCTACAGCCCAGGCTTCCTGACCCAGGAGGCCAATCCCCATCCTGGTCATTTGCTAGAACATTCCCAAGCCTTAACAACTGTTCTTACATGTGCAAAATCCTCAGTTGTTGAGCAAGAAGCTTCCTCTGCTAAATAATGCAGTGCAGAGAGAGAAGCCAGCAGAGCTGGAAGGCCGGATACCAAGAACTCGGTTTGGATTTCTATGTGCAGGGTTTTTTTTGCTTTTTAATATAATTCATACATGTGCAACATCTCAGAGACTCAGGCACCTGGGAGAAGTGCCAAGGGATGATATTTACATAGCCAGGCCTTGGGAGAAAAGACAGCGAGAGGAGAATGATCCTGGGAGAGCAGGCTCCTGTGGCTACACCAAGTTATCTCTTATTTTTCTGGATTCTCAAAGACAGTCAAAGCAACACTTCTCTCTCTCATCTCATACTTGCCAGGAAATCCTCTTGCAACTGGCCATGAATATTAAACAAGTGTTCTAATAATACCTGTTGCCTAAGGTCAGTAAGGTCTATCATTTCTTGGAGATAAATATTTGGTGCACCCAACCCCCTTTTAAAAAAAGAATAAACAATAAAACCCATTTTTTCCCCCTCTCATAAGTGGTTATCGTTAATGTACTTCAATCAGTGCTCATCTCCCCTAGCCTGCTCAAGCCAGGCATGGTAAGAGCAGATGCCCGGAAACAAAAGATACTCACTCTAAGAGGGTGCCATTAACATCTTGGGTGAAGAACTTCTGTCTGCTCTCTCCTTCAGCAGCTCTGGCAGCCTGGTTCACAGCAGACAGTAACATCCGTTAGTGCACTTTCGCCACACGACCACACATGCCCGCAGGCACAAGACCAGTCAGTCCCTACAGAACACCTGCCAATTTGATAAAATCCTCACTACTCAGTCCTAATCCCAGATTAAGTTTACCTATGATGGCTATATACTCCACAATTGGTATATCCAGCTTTTTCAAATGCTTTTTTCCAAAGCATCTATGCAAAAGCATCTATGAACTGTCCATTCTTCCCAGGACTTGAAAAGACAGCCACATAAAAGAACATGTACAGAGCCAAAGCAATCATGATGCATTGGATTCGACCAGCTAGTTAACCCCAGTGACTGGCAGTCTTGTCGCCTCAACTGTGAGTTGCTATTTCCATACGTCTACAGTATAAAAACAATTACGAACCTCCACAAAACCACAAAATCCAAAGACCTTTATTCCCCTCACCCCTAAATAATAATAAAGTGCTACTTTAGCATTTAAGGACATTGTAATTCTTGGGAAATTCACAATCTAGTTACAGTGTATCACAAACTCTATTACCCAGACCATCTGAACTACTAACACACCTTCCTACCTATTGATACAAG
Source organism: Mustela nivalis (assembly GCF_964662115.1). Taxonomy (NCBI): domain Eukaryota; kingdom Metazoa; phylum Chordata; class Mammalia; order Carnivora; family Mustelidae; genus Mustela; species Mustela nivalis. The sequence goes on from NC_139038.1 coordinate 35,465,326, forward strand.
TAGCAGAGCAGGCTACTATACAGTCTTTTGCTTCCCATGAGAACACAGTTAGCACCCTGGATGGCAGCCAGGACAGGCAGTCAGGGCACTGAGTGCAGAAGTCAGGAAAGCAATCCTGGCAGAAGTCTGAACCACTGGTTCTCATACTCAGCTGCATATTGGAATTACCTGGTGGCTTTCCCCACCCTAGACCAACCACATCAGAATCTCTGGGGATGAGGCCCAGGCATCTGCTTCTTCAAAAGGAGCCCCGTAACTCTAACATGCAGAGGGGACTGAGAACTGCTGATCTAACCCAAGAGTTGCTGGTCCAAAGGCATTAGGCAAAAATAAAGTATCTAAAATCAGGATTGATATAGAATAATGACCACAAACCAGGGCAATAAGAGGATTGTCTAAAACAATCCTGATCAACCCCTCCAGGCACTGAGAACCAACCTCCACCTTCCTATCACCCCATCTGCCTTCCCTCTGTGTCTTCTTCCTACCTCTGCTCCCTGTCTTCTCCATTAAAACTCCTTAGAGATGGAGCCCAAAGGTCTACCAAAACTACCTTCTCCTAATATCTTCTTCACAGCTTTGAAGTAACACAATGCATGCAGATCTCTCAAATCTAAATCTCTAGCCCTATACCCTTTCCTCTAAGCTCTGGATTAGAATTTCCAATGACTTCTGTGAATCGATGATCCTCTGGTATAGACACTCACCCAAAACCAAACCCACTAGCTTCTGCTCCTCCTTCTGTGTTTCCTACTTCTAATAATGATACTCCATCCTCCTGAAATCCTTCCACTCCCCTCTTTAAAACCCTCAGGTAGCTCTCTCCAAACCCAGCATCAAATCCAAACTCCTTTATGTGCCATTTATGACTTTCCAGGACCTGGCCCCAGCCAGCCACTCCAGCGGGTTCCCATTCCATCCAACTTAACAACTCCTTGTCCATCCTTAGCTCTATGTCCTGGCTCCCTATAAGACCATCTCACCACTGGCCCTGGCCAAGTCTGTTGCCTCCAGTCTGATTCATATATATCTTCAGGTGCTTCTGTCTTACCTCCTCAAAGCTGGCTGTTCACCTGACCATCTGCTTGGCCACCCAAACATCACAGAGCTTACCTCATTCTGCTCTGTCCTACAGCCAGGTGTTCACACATCTACTGGTCCACTTACAGAACAAGCTCACGGAGAACATGAATGAATCTTACTTGTCAATATATTTCCCACAGCTGCCTATCACATAACAGAGTTTAGTAAATGTTGCCTGAGTGAACGCATGAAGGAAAAACAGGTATTATTTAAAGAATGCAACCAGAGGAACCAGAGGAGACGCAAAACTCAAGCTTCTGCAGACCCTGGAGGGAGGGAGGGAAGTACAAAGGCCCAGGATGAAAAAGGGTGAAATGGCTGGATGGAAATGAAATAAAGGGTGTGACTTTTAATCCATTCATTCCCCTGCCAATTTCTTACAGTCTCAGAAGGATTCAGAATTCTCGGCACTTCTAATATACGGAGAGTGATTTTAGTTTGAGAGAGAATAAATCTGGGTCATTCTCTTACTTAAGCTTACACAATGCTAGCTACAAGATCCAGAAGCACTTCCATATTAATTCAATCTAATTACTTTAACATGTATTTCAAATGCCCCACTGTTTGTAAGACCTATCAACAAGCCTGGGTTTCCATTTGAATTTTATTTTTAGATATCAGCCAGTTCCTCCAATGTGTCAGAGGTTTTCTGGCAATAAACTTCTTAAGAAGATTTTTTTCTGATGCCTTTTGAATTGTGTAGACAATTATCTCTGAGGTTCTGGTTTTATACGGAGATAATTAGTCACGTGCTATATATTTATTTTTTTTAAAGTATTTTGAGAGACAGAGAGGGAGAGAGACAGAGAGGGAAAGAGACAGAGAGCACGTGAGCAGGGAGGGAGAAGGGCAGATGCAGAGGGAAAGAAGCAGACTCCCAGCTGAGCGTGGAGCCTGATGAGGGGCTCAATCTCACAACCCTGAGATCAGGACCTGAGCCAAAACCAAGAGTCGGACACAACCGACTAGCCACGCAGGTGCCCCTCAAGTGTTCTGTTTTTAAAATAAATCTAATTAAAAGAACAGATTTTTATCTGACAGTCTTCCGGAAATAAGTGAGGCTCCTCAACCCTAAGAAGAGACACCCTTGCTTATGGAGTTGTACAGGTTGGTCAATCCTAAATTAGGAAATGAAGTTAAACCAAACAGCCCAATCATGCTGATTTATAATAACTCCAACAGCCCTTTAATGAGCTGTTTTAATTAGAAGAAAAGCCACTTGCAGCCTCTTAGCACCTAAATCAGAATCTTATATACTGTACCTGTTTTTGCTGGTATGATTTTCTTTTTAGAAAAGATCAAACAAGTTAGTTGTTTTGTTTTGGTTTTTTTCTACCTTTTTCTCCTTGGATTCAGGTCTCCCTGGATTTGTGATGTAGGAGTTCTAAGTCTATAGGAGGGTAAGCTGTGAGCAGGTAGATTAGAGGGGTGGGCGGCATGGGGTTTCTGTTTCTTTTCTTTCCTCAGCGTTGTTCCCATTTTATGCTTGAGTCAATAGACCTGGATCATCTGTATGGACCAGGCTGACTAGCTGCCAAACTACATCAAGACAAGTACTCTGGGGTGGGTGGGTGGGGAGAAGGGGGACACGACACTTCTGACCTTTCTAACAAAGAAGACAAAAGGCACAATCAAAGCATATTAAGTGCAGACAGGGTAAGGCCATCAAATCAAATCACTGGATTTCTTGGGGCCCATAAAAATGCACAATACAAGGGAATAGGAAATGAAAAACAGGCTAACATAAGAAAACAGTGACCATTGCTTGGGCATCCACCAGGGCAGCCTTCTTAGGGTTCCTATTTAACATATTTAAGTTTTCAAATAGATTTTGTTCAAAGTTTTAGGCATCATGTCTAGTTAGAAGGTAAATTTAATTCTCGCTTCCCACAGCAAAGATGAATTCCTAAGGAACGGATACATACCAGATTAGAATCGGTTTATGAGACTGTGATAGATGGCAAAGAGGACCTCAGATCCCTTCCCTCCCAGTACATGCATTCTGCCGCGGGGAGGTGGCCTCTAATTTCCCAACCCTCCAACCTGGTTTGCTCCTGTGACTTGCTTTACCAACAGAGTGGGAGAAGGGATGCGAACACACACCTTCTATGGCTACATCTTACAGGCCTTGCAGCTTCCACCTTCATTCTCTTGAAATGTTGCCCTGAAACTGCCATACCCTGGAGAAACCCAGGATGAAAGATCAGAGGAGGGAAAGGCCAGCTGCTCTGGTCATCTTGGCCATCCCAGCCGTCCCAGCACCTGGCCAACTTGTCAGCTGAATGTAGCCACAAGAGTAAGCCAGGCAGGGCCAGAAGAGGAACTGCCCGGTCACCCAGAGTCAGGAGCAACGAACTATTCTTTGAAGCCCTAAGATTTGGGCAGTTTTCTAGACAACAGTAGAAACTGATGTATTTATTACCCAGGGCAAAAATTTTAAATGTAAACAATCTTATAAAAATAAAAGAGTATAAAAGATAGTAAGGGGAGTGAAAAATAAAGTGAGAAACACATAACACTACTAATGTTAGAGTTATTTACATCAAGTTTAATTTAAATTTTAAAAATGCAATGTCCAGTTCAAGATTGAGGACAGGGCTCCTTATTAAGGATCCAAATACCATGGGTGGCTTTTGGAATTGTATGCAGTTTTTGTGTACATAGGCTTTTTTCTACTGGGAAGAATAGCTTTCCCAGCAGATGCTCAGTGAGATCTGGGTTTAGAGCACTTGTGCACACATGCAGGAGGCTCCAAGTACCCAAGCAAAGGCCCTGGTGGTAACGGAGCACCTGAGCATCTTTGGAATGGCATTAAATAATTTTCTAAAAATAAGCCTTCTTTTCCATGCAACCATCAGAAGTGATGAGGGCTTTACAATAATATTTATTAAGTGAAGAAAGCAGGAAACAATTATTCACAACTATAATTACAACTGCATAAAAACATACACAGAAGCTAGAAAGGAATAAGCAAATTGAAAATAGTTTTCAGATTGGCAGAATGATACTTTCTACCCCATTTCCCAAAGTTTCTTAACACTGTTATAGTAGAAGGGCCAGGTGATGACTAAAGTATCAATTTCACATATGAACACTATATTTTCATTTCAGTATGTCAACTTGTCCTGGTCACCACCTTCCCACCAAAACCCAAGCCTACCTTATCTACGGGATCCAGAACCCTGTCTCCATTGTCCCAAGAGATAACCTGGCAATCGCTGAGGAAGGACAGCTTGCTCAGGGTCCATCCAGTGGACTCCAGAAAGCGAGGCTTTCTTGAATCACAACCCAATGCTGTTGCATGTTAAGCCACTCTGTTTCCATTGCACTGGTCCATCTTTCCCAAGAAACTGAAATAATGAGTCTAAGTTATCAGACTAGAATACTACCTACGGTGGGGATAGGGACAAATCCAAGAATGGTTTTGACTTTTCTCTCAAGAAATGACTGACTACTGCCACATATATCTCACTCAACTTGCTTAACAAGACTTTCAGAAGCTACAAAACAATTTGATTACAAACTGGAGGATTGAGAAGAACATTTTTAAACAAATTCTGAGAGCAAACACAGAACAGTATGCTCAAACATGCCAAGTTCAGATTCAACTACTTCCAACTTAATGTCCTATTAAGATATACTCTGAATCCCTGACACGGCACAATTCATTTAAGTCATCACATTCAAACAGAATACTGCACACAGGCTAACAAGGAAGCACAAGAAATCCAAGTAAGACATTTGCTTTACTTTGTATGTTGTGCTTAAATATTTTTTGGAAACAAGAAAATCATTTGTAGCACTGGTTAACATTTTACCCTTCCCTAAAACACAAGAGAGATTACGATTAACAGTGATTCTGAAATCCTGTGAGAATCACTGGCTTAAGATTTAAGCTACAGACTATGAATGCCGCAAGAGTTGCATTATAAGTCATGATGCCCAAGGTAAAACGTTCTTTTAATTAAAAGTCATCGTAACTAATGACCTATGCTTGGTTTATGGTTAGTAATACATTACCAAAGTGACAATTCTTAGCACTCTAGAAATCCATTCCCAATGGCCATCGGCTGCTATAGCCCTAAGACTATCACTGTTTTCAATGGTTCACGGACATTACTAAGGTTCAGCTCCTTTTATCTATCACGTGAACCTTAGGCATTCCTGTAATCACTACCTAATGGTGACGACAGGCAAGCCCAAGGAGCAACTGAAACCCAGTGGCAACTAAGCACATACTCTCTGTGGGTAACATTCATCTGCAAGCTTTTGTGAATTTTGAAAACATTCAAAAGATTACTAAAATGACCGATCTGTGCCTCAGCTGCCTGCTGCCAACATCAGCGTCAGTCTATTATTGCACCAAAGGAGAGATAACCGCAGGGAAGGAACTGATAGGCAGGAAATGGAAAGACAGAAATTCCCCCCAGAAGAAAGCAAATTTTCCAGCTCTGGAAGAACCACAAAAGGCCTAAAAGTGATGTCTGATGGGCAGAGCTTACGTGGGTTCCTCCCTTGGGAGGAGAAGAGAGCTTGGAAAAGCTTACACCAAAGCTGCCAATTCACTAAGGGCTGCTATGGGCAGGGAGCTTCATGTGGTGCAGAACCAGCGTCAATCTGCCCAAACCGCTTCCAGGAAAGCCCGGCCACTCTGTGTCACCATACCTGAGCCAGCTCCTTAACGCGCTTCTCCAGGGGTGCAGGCAGGCCTTCAGGGAGGGAAGAGGGCTGCCTGAATTCCTGGTCCAGTCCCACCCCAAGGGAATCGCTCTCATCATCCATATCACGGAAAGGGCTTCCTTCTGGAGACTCACTGAGCAGCTGCTCCAAGTCCAAATCAGTCAGCGAGTCCATGGCAGTGGCTGCCTGGAGCAAGTCGTTGTCAGAAGTGGAGCCAAAGAGCGAGAGCAAGGGGTCAGAGGTGCCCTCCAATTCCCGCAGGCCCTGAGCTTCTGCCGACGAGACCGCTACAGGCTTATGGTCTTCGTCCCTCTTTCTCTGAGCCTCTTTCTCCTTCTGAAATTTCTTTAGCATCTCTTTCACACTCAAAGCCCCAGAATATTTCTTTTTCTTCTTCTCCTTACTGGCATTGAGGGCTGTGAAGCTGCAAGCAAGGAGGAAATTGGTTACAAGAGTTGCAGTACAGCTCTGAAGGGAAATTCATGAGAGACTGCCCCTGCTCCCAGCGCAACTGTCTCCAGGAACCTCAGTCACAAGGCCACCCTGTTACTCCTCCTCCCTCCTCTTGGCATATGAAGCTCCTTCTTGCTGGGACCAAAGCTTGAGATTTAATACAGGTTAGCAAAACAGTGTCACAGACTGCTAAATATCCGATGTGTTTTTAAAAACCACTGCCAGGCTGAAATAAAAGGTTGCAAAAAAAAGGGGTGGGCGGCAAGAAAAGTATTTAGCGGGAAAAAGCAGGAGCAGCAGAGAGCAGCAGCAACTTGAAGGGCAGCTGGGGTGAGACCAAGTGAGGTGAAGAAAGCAGGAGACCACAGAAGACAAAGGAAATGGCAGAGACGGAAGGAGAACTGGGGCAGAGGAGGGGAGCCCAAGAGAACAAGAAACATCAGCAGTCCCACAGTGACAGAAATAGCTGCCAACACTGACAGAGGGACAGAGAGAACTCCAGTGTCTGACACACAGAGATGTGAGAGCACCGACTGCCCAGAAGGGCACTGCAGGAGGCATGAGAGGGAACGGAAGGCCAGGCCCTGCTGCCTCTTCTGAAGCTGTGAGGAGGAGGGCGCGTCAGCTCCCAGGTGTCCTGCCCTAACAGGTCAGATTTTATCCTAGCAAAGAAGCTGCTGCCTCTCACCCGGCTTTGGAAAACTTGGACTTTTTCGATTTCTTCTCCTTGTCATAAGTGTCATCTTTTTTCTTCTTCTTTATCTTCTCACCACCTTCCTTCAACTTCCGCTTCTGAGAATTAAAGACAAGGCACAGTTACACAGCTCCCTAACTCAGGGAGCAAGTGCACTACACAGCACTGGCCTTGCTCCGCCCAGGGGACACCCTGAGAGCTGTCTTATTGCCTTCATGAGCAACAGCTTTCAGATCAGTCCCTGGACCACGGACCTGCAACAGGTCAACACAGCATTCCCACTGACAGTGTCTCCTGGAAGCACCCAGGGCTGAGGCAAGAGGCCATTCTGTAGCCTGAAACTTTTCTAGTTCAAGTAAGCTGTATATGGGCCCTACCTCTTATTTGAAACACACAGGCAGTGGTGGGCAGATTTATCTTAAGGCTAACTTTTTTTTGGTGGGGTGACAGCCCTGGGAACTGAAGTCCTCTACATGTCCACAGAAGAGACACAGCAAGGCTGGTGCAAACTCCCCTCACTCCACACCCTTGACTGCCTTAAGTCCCCGCCCTGAGACCACCTCAAGAAACAAATCTCTGCTGAGCCTACTCGGACACAGGCATGGACACCTCCAGGTTCATGGCACCTCGCCACAGTAGAGGTGTGAGAAGTGACCTGTCAGCCTCGGCACAGCTCATGCCTTTCCACCAAGCTCCTGAGCCAACCTAAACCAGCATTTTGGCAAGTCACCTACTGATCTTATAGTCATACAAGAAAAGCACTTCTGAAATCCAAAAGCAAGTATCGTTCTAACCTTTGGAGATTTCTTCTTCTTTTCTTTAATGAAGTCATCCTCAGATTCGGATGCTTGTCTAAACTGCAGGGTTCCCGAGTTAATGTAAAATCCTCCATACTTTGTAGTCAAAGAAGCTGGAACAAGCTCATCATACTGAAGGGGGGAAAACAAACAGTCAGCTCCGAGTTTTGGTACTCTAGTCCAAAGGTACAGAGTGGGTCTTGGTAGAGCAGATATGACTGTGTTCTTCTGTGACTTTTCAGACAAGACCTGCTTCTGGTCAACCACGGATGTCCAAGCTCAAAGGCGTTTGGACAAATCTAGTCAACATTTTCAGTGAGGGAAACATGGCCTGATCAAACCTGTCACTTCCTCCCACACCAGGGCGGTCTTTTCTTCACACTGAGGGCATGCCCACACCAACCCAACCTCCACCTCCAGGCCATCATCAGTAGAAACTAGGATGTCATGATTCCAGGGGCATTTTCAGTAAGGACTTACCGCCTCAGAATTATCAATGAAGGAGTCAGATTCGTCATAACCATATCCCATGTCAATCAGGTCCTGTATCCTATCTTTTCTACGTTTCTTTCCACCCTAAAATTTAAAATAGGTTATATGCTTTTTCCATGTGTAACTGTAGTAAAAACACATAGCATGAGGCCCACCCTCTTAACAAGAAATGTTTAAGTCTAAGGCCACACACTTTCTTTGATACACAGAATTAACTGTTGCCTTGAATTCCATCAACTAGTGACTAAAGGTTGTAAAATCAGTGAAGCAGTCACACACACACACCCCTACACCCACTCCAAACCCCATTCCCTTGAAGACCTTCTAAAAAGAACAGATTTGTATCTGCATAAAATGACCTAAAACAGAAGAAGGAACTAAATGGCTTTTATGCTTTGTATCAAAACATTTATTCTAAGCATAAATTCTAGGAATAAAAGGCCCTTCTTGCTTATTTATCCATTTAGCTTCACACACCACTGCCTGCCACATGCATTTTCTGTACCTTAATGCATTTATCTAATAATTGCATTTTGTTCTCTCCAACCTCTATACTTGTTTAGATGATAATCCACTAAAGGAACATAAAAATGTCTGGAAACCTCTCCCACTCAACAAGGTTGTTTTGTTGCCCAAGAGAGGAATCTTACATATTTTTCTTCAAATTTCCGGGCAAGGGCCTCCACTTTATGCCTTTCCTTTTCTTCATCATTGAAAGGATCTGAGAGATCTTTCTTCTGTAAAGAGACCATTCCACAAAAATAAGAGTCACAAAAAATTCCCACAATCCTATTCATAATACCTGCACTGACTACTCGATACCCATGAACTGCATAATGAAAACAGCTTTTTCAAAAAAGACAAGATAAAAACATGCTACTCTCCCAACAGTGTTTACCTTAGTTGCTAAAGGAAATAAAGTTTCCATTCACATAATTCAACAAAACTTAACTAAATGCCTACAAGTGCCCACCAAAGCACTATGTCCTAGAGGGCTCCAAATATGGCAAAGGGCATTTAGTTAGGGATGCTCAACCTGTATAGAACTGTTCCAATAGAGTTGGTTTCCTTTGTTTTTTTGTTTTTTTTTTTTTTTTGAAGATTTTATTTATTTATATGAGAGAATGAGAGAGAGAGAGCGCGCGGGCAAGAGCATGAGAGGAGAGATCAGAGCTGGAGAAGTAGACTCCCTGTTGAGCAGGGAGCCCAATGTGGGACTCAATCTTGGGACTCCAGGATCATGACCTGACCTGAAGGCAGTTGCTTAATGAACTGAGCCACCCAGGCACCCCCAGTTCGTTTCCTTTTTAACCCTAAAAACTATTCCACACATTTAAAAACAGTACTCTAAGATGGTCCATAGGCTTCACTGACTTCCAAAGCAGTCAAGAGCTCAAAAAGGTTAAGAACCCACTGAAAGTAGTACAAGTCCTGGAGAGCTATTCTGCTGTATTTCTTAGTAGAGTGGTATGAACGTGCACTTCCCTCACTGCTATCAATAGTCAAAACAAAACAAACAAAAAATAGTCATAACCAGGTTCATAGCATTCCCTCTGCCTAGAAGCTTATCTTGATGGATCAACAATCTTATCTTTCCTCCCAATGTCAGTACCCACTCCCAATATTTTCATATGGTTTTCCAGTTTTATTTCTACTCCATGAAAGTAGTTTTCCATTTTTCTCATCAAGTAAATTTTCCAGAGTTGGACTTTAAGTTTCTTTGGCAAGGAACCTTAATTTTAACAAAAGACTCCTAAACAGAATACATTTAAGTAGACAAAAATCACTAAAGACTGGATGCCCGTCTTAAGACCCTCCCATCCCTGCCCACTAGAATCCCACCCACTCACGAGGACCAGTTAAATGAGATACTGTGGAATGTACATATAAGTGCCACAAGTGAGTGTTCTTTAAAACATACACTCATCTGTACCTTCTTTTTTTTTTTTTTTTTTAAGATTTTATTTATTTGACAGACAGAGATCACAAGTAGGCACAGAGGCAGGCAGAGAGAGAGAGAGGGAAGCAGGCTCCCTGCTGAGCAGAGAGCCTGACACGGGGCTCGATCCCAAGACCCTGAGATCATGACATGAGCCGAAGGCAGAGGCTTTAACCCACTGAGCCGCCCAGGCGCCCCTCATCTGTACCTTCTTATGTTTTCTACAATGATCACATATAACTCAAGCACTCTAAGTAATTTAAAGAACTTCCACCAATCTAGAGAAATACTGGATACAATGCATACTCTCTCACATCTTGCAACCAGTAGTTTTCCAAAAAGGACTACTTTTGTGTGCATGAAGGTCCACCTCTGTCCACCCACAGCTTCGGAATGTAAGCTCTCTGTTGTCCAAGCCCTGCAGGGTTTGTTTTTACATAAGACTTAGCAACTGCCACATTGTAACTCCTGTTACCTGTGTTGGCTTAATTCTAAAGTATCTACAAGACTGAAAGCTCCTTTGAGGCTGGGATAGTGGCTTCTCCACCTTTATATAGTCTTCAGCATCTTGCCCAGTGCCTTTATAAGAAATATATGCTGGGGTACCTGGGTGGCTGAGTTGTTGAGCGTCTCCGTTCAGCTCAGGTCATGATCCCAGGGTTCTGGGACTGAGCCCTGCATCAGCCTCTATGCTCAGTGGGAAGCCTGCTTCTCCCTCTCCCACTCCCCCTGCTTGTGTTCCTTCTCTCGCTGGGTCTGTGTCAAATAAAATCTTAAATAAAATAAAAATATATATGTGTGTGTGTGTGTGTGTGTGTGTGTATGTGTGTATACGTGCGTGGGTGGTTCATTGGGTTAAGGCCTCTGCCTTCAGCTCGGGTCATGATCCCAGGGTCCTTGGATTGAGCCCCGAATTGGGCTCTCTTCTCAGCGGGGATAGTGCTTCCTCCTCTCTGCCTGCCTCTTCGCCTACTAATGATCTCTGTCAAATAAATAAATAAAATCTTAAAAAAAAAATATATATATATATATATATATATACATACACATACACTAACTGAATTAATACATGAATCCATCAGATTACATAATACTTTGAAAACCAGAGTAGACACAAAGATTCAGGAGTTCTGAACCTGAGGGCCAGGAATGAATCCCCTGAAACTGAATCCAAAGCTGTGTATGCTCCATACATTTTTCTGCTATGGAGAATATCTGGATCCCTCAAAAAGATGGAATCAGAGTACTAGAGTTCTAATTTCAGTTAAACCCATAAATAAAGACCTCAACCGATCCCTGCTACTGTCTCTTCCTCTCAAGGAAGATGATCCCATTCCAAGTTTGGAAAAGAAATCATAAATGGATTTGAAATTATTTTTTCTTATTCTGCCCAAAGCCCTCATATAACAGGTTGACCCTTCGCAGAAACTTACTGGCTTCCCTTCAGTTAATCAGATCTTAATCAGGGAAACACATTTTAACCTGAGCAAAGAAAAGATAATCCTCCTAACCTAAGGCACTCACCTCCTCTTTCCGGGATTTCAGCACAAGAGTGAATTAAAAATAAAGGAGCACAGGCCACTGAGTTATGCTGCCAAAAAATATATGCAGCAAAAAATACGTGATCTTGTTCTACCCTCAAGCACCCTGTAAGCCAGGTACCAGGCTGATCCTCATTTTACTAAGAGCCACTCTAGTGACCAAAATACTCCAAATTAGAGCAGTGGGCCTGTGTAGTATTTTGGAAGAGCAGGAAGAGGATTTCTGGTGTCCTGGAAAATATTATATTTTATAATCCAGGCACAGGATACATGGGTATATTGAGCTTGTGAAAATGCATCAACCTGTTAATTTATCATATATGCACTTTTCTTATGTATTTAATACAGCAAATGGTATTTTTTTTAATTTTACAATGTTAATTATCAAAACATCAGTAATAGCTAAAGGTGGTGATGGGTACATGGGGGCTTTTATACTACTCTCTTCCTCTGAGCTTGAGGAACTTCCTTGAGAAGTTCCATACTGAACAAAACAAACCTGCCGGGAAAATAAATAGGTCATTTTAAAAAACATTTAAGAAATCAAACTGATTCTCAAAAGACCTAAAGGCTACGACCCAATTCTGACAAACAAAATGTATTAAAAAAAAAAAAAATCCCATAAAAACAGGTCTCCATCCATCCAGGAAAAGAAACTATCCAGAATCTCACTGTTCAGAAGAGATGAGCTGTCAGGGTCTTTTCTCGTCTGCGCCTTACACGAACCAGAGTGAGATTCCATTGGAAAAGAAAAATGTCCAGCACCAAATTCCAGGACTGGAACAGCCAGGAACTGCTCACCTTTACACATAACACGTATAACCTTGGCGTGAAAAGCTTCATTGTTTCTTATTAGCCATAATTCATATTAGCCTTGGATGCACAGTGTTCTTTCTAGCATAAATCAGGAGAATGGTTCTAGAAAGAATTCTATCCTCTCCTGCCAGTGGCAAAACCAGCACACCTTGTGACTGCTTTGGACTGCCATGATCTTGGGATAGCCAGAGCCTTTCTAGTCTTGCTTCCACCCTTCAGAAGTCCCTTTTGCACAGGAGGTGCCATGCACTTATCCACAGACTGAGACTGAGGCTGCTGGGGTGTACCTTGTCTGCGGGTTGAAGGCCTTTGACCTTCCCTCGTATGTTCTTCACCAGCTCCGGGTAGAAGAACTCTGGACAGCGCTTGTGATCCGGCTCGAAGAGGGTGAGTGTAATCCGAACAGCTGCTGCAGCCGGCTCAGAGTCCTGATGCTGTTCTGTTCCCCCAACCTCCTCTTTCCGGGATTTCTTCAAAAATGCAGGATTCAGAGAACCTGGGAGAGAGGTGAACTGGACCCTGTGGGGCTCCGACATGGCTACCAACAAGTCTTAGCGGGTGTCACTGCATGGCTTCTGTTAACATTAAAAGAAGGGCCAGGTCAAACCAAGATGATAAAAATGGTGATTTTTCCTGTTCAGCTACTCAGATTCAAGCTTAAAAGAATTTCTTTGTCAAGAAGAATCCTTTGTTAAGTTGATCTTTATTACCACTCACTGCTTCTTTCTTCTTCAATACTATTCATCTTAAATATACCATTTTTAAATGTAAACGTAAATCACCCCAAATCCTATCATTGAGAGATAGTGTTCAGCATACTTCTTTCTAGTCTTTTTTTCTATGCCTAGCCAATAGTTCTTTGATGTTAGAGAATCCATTCTGATAGGGCCTTAAAGAATCCTCAAAACTGCAAATACCACTAGAGAACAGTATTTTTCATTTAATTTATCCGACACTTTTTTTTTCTGGCTGAGAATAATCTCTTTCTTAAGATCTCTATATTTTTATCACCAGCACTGCACTTACATTTAGGGCCTATCTTTACAATGAGAAAGTTTTCAGCAGATCACAGAAGGTACTGCCTCTTCTGGATACGTAAAAAAACAGTGTCTCAAGAGGACTGTGGCTCGGCTCATTTCCTAACACACCTGCCTCTCCACCCAAAACTTGGCCTCAGCAAAATGAAAAACTATCACATGCCAAAGACCTTCAAAGTTGCTTGGAAATGGTCAAAATAGATAGTAAAGCTCAGAATACCAAGGGTTTACGGAAATATCCAAACACACACACACACACACACACACATCCACACAGTTTTTGTGTGGTGCTTCAGGTATCATCTATAGTATATATGTCCAGCTTTTTAAAACACACTCTAGTGTGAACTTTCTACAATGCCACTAAATAAAAATATTTACTGTAGCCTTGTTTATACAAGAAAAATGATTTTAAAAAACCACCTCAATATCCAGCATTAAGGAAATGGTTGAAAAAAAAATCACAGCTTTTTATGAAACAAGATGGGACTGGGAGGGAGACAAATCATAAGCGGCTCTTAATCTCACAAAACAAACTGAGGGTTGCCAGAAGAGGGTGGGGGCAGGGAGAGGGTGGCTGGGTGTTGGACATTGGGGAGGATATGTGCTATGGTGAGTGCCGTGAAATGTGTAAGCCTGATAAATCACAGACCTGTACCCCTAGGGCAAATAATACATTATATATTAATAAAAATAATTTTTAAAAATCGTAACTTTTTACAATTCTTATAAATCCATAAATTTTGATATATACAATGCCTGTCATACCACTTAAAACTACATTTTTCTGCTTTGTTACTGTTTTAAGATTAAACTGAGATATAAAGGAAATTTTAACTTAGTTTTCACAAGGTACTCGAACTTGGCTTCTTCCCAGCATCAATCCCTAACCTTTCTTTTCCCTGCTGACTTGGCTTCTGTTATAGAGTAATGCATTAGACATCTTAAGATCTGTTACTAAAATGTAACCTGTTAATCTAGTATATGTAGACACTGTTTAACCAAAACTATACTGTTTTGAAGTTTCTATGTTGTATTTTAATATCTCTAATCAAAAATTCATCCTTATTATTCTTTTAAATATAGTTATTCAAGCCTGTTTATTATTTCCCAGGTCAACTTTAGAATTATTTTGACATATTCCAAAAAAAAGTTCACTGTATTTTGACAGTAGTGAATGATTAGTAGAAACTAATTCAAGAAGATTTACGCATGTCACATATATCGACATGTAAGAATGTTTACTATATACGTAATGTTCACTTTTTTTCTACTATGACCAAAAATTCTGATTGCTAAGATCAGGGAGTAAAATATCTAAAAATGAAGAGTTAGAATAATCCTAAGTAGGCAGCAAAGTAATTAGCAGCAAAATAGATTAGTAGTGCAAAAAACCATCATGAACTAAAATGTTGGGGGAAAACTCCCCTAAAAAAACCTTTTAAGGGCCCCAGGACATTCACGATGCCCTGGGTTGTGAAAATAAATCACAGCTGAAAGCTGATGCTTAAAGGCCCCCCACTGACACAAGCGGGCAAGGTCTCACTATAAGAAGGGAACATGCAAGTTAACAAATGAAATATAGGACATTCACCCTGGAAGGGGCAACCAGGTTCCTGTCCTTGTCCAGACAGTAATTTTTCTTTTTAGGATTTCACTTATTTATGACAGAGAACAAGCAGAGGGGGCTGGAGAGGAGAGAAGCAGGCTCCCCGTTGAGCAGGGAGCTCAATATGGGGAAATGAGGCTCAATCCCAGGATGCTGGGATCATGACCTGAGCCCAAGGCAGACACTTCAACAACTGAGCCACCCAGATGCCTGCAAGCAGTAATTTTTAAAAAGTACCCTTAGCATGGTCCTAATGTTAGACATTGCAACTTCATTCACCTGGATGGTAAAACTTCTCTCAGTTGTATGACTTTACAAATAAGACCAAAGAATAAAGTAAATCAAACCTGTAACATATTAACACTTAGTAATTAGATTTGGGATTAAATTTTATAATCACCGTAAGTGCTTGCTACTTGTTACGAAGTTATTTGAAACATTTAAGAAAATCAGACATAATAATGATTGACTTATTGGACTTACAATTTTAATCTGAAATGGTTAATAGAAGTATCAAAGTGTTCATTTAAACCTAATTCTACACCTATCAGAAAAAAAGACATTACAAGAGTTATGTCTTTGGAAAGATTTTACCATTAGGCTTATAAATGCACCATTTCAGAAGTTTGAAGTATTTCAAAGAATAGGCATATAAAACTTTAAATGTAGGAGTGCTTGAGTGGCTCAGTTGGTTAAGCACTGGGCTCTTTTATCTAGCTCAGGTCTTGATCTCAGAGCCATGAGTTCAAGCCTGGCTTTGGGTTCCACGCTGGGGCATAGACCTACTGAAAAAACAAAAACTTTAAATGCAGTTTAAACTTTTAAGGGTAGTTAACATTTGCAAAAAAATTGTTTAGTGGAACATAATCTTTTGAACTGTACCTTAATTGAAGCTTTGTCAGGAGTCAAATATTTTTATTTTTATATAACTACTCTTAGATTTATAAGTAAAGTAAAAAGGGGGGGGGGCACCCGGGTGGCTCAGCTGGTTCCGTGTCCAACACTTGGTTTGGGCTCAGGTCATGATCTCGGGTTGTGAGATCAAGCCCCATATATGGCTCAGCAAGGAGTCTGCTTGGGATTCTTTCCCCTTTTTTTCCTCCCTCCACCTCTTCCCCTTCCCTTTTCCTCTCTTTCAAAATAAATAAAAATCTTTTAAAGAAAAAAGATTTGGGAGTGAAACTTAAAAGGCTTAAGAAAAACTAAATATTTAAATACTCAATTTTAACAAATTGAACATCACTCTAAATAAAAGCACAGTACTGTACACACAAAAACATCACTCCCCAAAAACCTCATCCAAGAAACACTAGCCTTCTTTTGCATCTTGGTTTATTCCCAGGAATTACACTTTTTTTTCATCATACATCCTTTTTTTTTTTTTTTTTTTTTTTTTTTTGACAGAGGGAGGGAGAGAGGGAACACAAGTCAGGGGAGTGGGAGAGGGAGAAGCAGGCTTCCTAAGAAGCGGCGAGTGGGACTCTGGGCTTGATCCCAGGAGCCTGGGACCACGCCCTGAGCCGAAGGCAGACGCTTAATGACTGAGCCACACAGGTGCCCCAAATGTTGTATTTTCAAACTGATTATCAGTGAAACAGAAAAACTTAATTTTGTATGATGACTTTGTAATTAGTCTCCTTACTTAACTCATTTAATGGCTTTCCCTTCCCCCCTCCACCACAGGCCGCCCTGTCATTTCTGCAAATGAGAATTTTTTCTTCTTTCAGAAATGTCTCTATTTTTGTTTCATGTCTTATTGCATTGGCTAGAACTTCCAGAATAATATTAAACATATATTCTTTGCCATGTTCTGACTCTCATGGAAATGCCTCTAGGTCCAATGTGATGTTGATTTAAAATTCATATAGTTTAATCAAACCATTAAAATATCCTTCAACTGCTCAAAAATTAAAGAGTTTTCAAATTAAGAACGTGTTGAATTTTATGAAATCATTTCCTGGAATCCTAAATGTGTTTTCAATAACTGGTTTGCCCTTAAGATAATATAGAACAGTAAATGACAGCTCCTAAAACTAACTGCCGGTACTTAAGGGAAACTGAACTCCAAGAAAAACCAAGCTTCGGACAAGCCAACGCACTAAACAAGCAAACAAAACACTCTTACAACCAAAGTCTCTCTATAACGAAAACACCTACTGGAGAGGCGTGAGGATCCGCCACCTTTCCAAGCAAGAGGGCGACTCAAGAAAAACTCTAAGTTGACACGTAAACTATGTGGAGTCTGCAAGAGGGACTGGGACCTTTTCAAAAGCTGTTATTTTCCACCCGGGTGCTTGGACCCTGTGCTGAACTGCTGTGAACAGTTCCCCATTCAACGCCTTGGTTTTCACGTACTGAAACCACGCGAGCATCTGCCTTCCTGTTGTGACAACAGCCAGCTCCCAACTTCTCCAAAAGTGTCAAACTACAACGAGATGTACGATAGAGCCCGGTCCCGACAAAGACACGCACCTTTGTCCCCGGCGCGACGCAGGCTACGGCCCCGAGGGCCGCACTCGTCCCCCCGCGGCCGTCCTCATGCCGGCCCGGGCGCCCGGGCTGCGGCGCTGCTAGCGGCCGGCCCCCGAGCCATGCCTCCCGGCGGGCGGCCAACCCGCGACGCGGCCCATGGCCGGGTCCCCACGCGCCCGGGGGAGCCTCGCCGGCCGTGCCGCCGCCCCGGCCCCGGAGGAAGCGGAGAGACGCCGGCTCCACGTCGGTCGAGCAGCTCGGGACCTCGGGGGGGCTGCAACTGGCGCCCCGGGAGAACTTGAGGCGGCGAACGCGGGCTCCGAGCCGATCCCCGGACGCCGGCCGTTAGCGCGCACCGAAGGACCCGTCCGCCCCCCGGGCGAGGCCACGCAGAGCCCGCCGGGCGCGGGCCCCGGGCGCGGGCGGAGGCAGGCTTCCAGGCCGCGCCGAGGTCCGTCAGGGCAGCTCCCGGTGTGGCGACACGGCCGGCCCCCGCGCGGGACTAACGGCCGTAACGGAAGCGCCGACGGGAGGGGGCTGGAGGCCAGAGCCCAGGGGCGGGGCGGGCCGCAGGGCTAGCTCCGTCGCGCACTCGAACGGCCGCACCGTCGCCGCCACCTCCGCCGCCTCGGACCGCGGGCGCTTCGTTGTCACGAGCCGGAGGGAGGGGGAAGGAGCCGGGAAGACTCGGGGCTCCGGCGCGCCGAGACCGCGGCGCCCGGGTCACGTGCAGCTCCGCTAGCCAATGAACCCCTGCGGGCGCGGTGACGTCAGGGCAGCGGCGTGGCCGATGACAGCCGGCCCTCGTCACGTGGCCGGGCGCACTCCAATGGGCGGCGCCGGGGCGACCTGATGTTCCCGGCGGCCCGTGCGTCGGCGGTGGTTGGGTGGTAAGATGGCGGCTGTGAGTCTGCGGCTCGGCGATTTGGTGTGGTGAGTCCGGGCGGCCAGGGCTAAGCGAGGTGCGCTGGGGAGCTCCCCCACTGGGCGCGGGGTTCGCGGACAGCTCCAGAGCTTTCTTTCTATGCGCTCCAGGCTGCGGAGAGAGGGCGAGATGAGGGGCCGGCGCTGGGAGCTACGCCGGGCGGAAGGGGCAGCCCGGCCCCGGGGGACTGAGGCCGAGAGTGGCCGCGGCGGGCTGGGCTCTGAACCCCAGGGCCGCCTAGGGGAGGGCTTCGCTCCGCACCTGCACGCCGGCGGCCACCGTGAAGGGAGTCTCTGGCGCCGCACAGCTCCCGCGGACGCCGGGTCCTTGGGGTCTTGCTGAGGCTCCTCAGAAAGCGGGAGAGTCGGGGAGCCGGCGGGCCATCTCGCCTGGGCAAGCCCGTCAAAACTCGCGTTGAAATGGAAACGACCTGTGCGGGCTGCTTGGCTGGGGGTGTCGAAACCGGACTGCTGGCGCTGCCCCGTGAAGAAATGGAAGGGGGACTTCTCCTTTACAGCTGAAGGCTTGGCAGTGACCAGTGCCTTCTTGGGTGCCTCTTGTGGTCTGCTTCTGTGTCCCAGACAACCGCCCGAACCAAGACTGACCGTCGCCGCTTTCCTGGAGCGACGTAGCTCACTTTTCGACCCAGAGGAAGGTTTCCATTAGCATTTGTCAAAGCCGGGCTCGTGAATTAAACCAGACTTTGTAAGGGGAAGTCTGTGTTTACAGAGCAAACTACCCTCCAACCCCCGTCCCGGGGAGGCTCTATACAAGTGGACTCTTGATTGGTTTTGTTGTTCTGTATTCCCTGTCACCCAAAGAATGCACATACTTTATGCACTTCTGTATTTCCTTTCTGAAGAGTTTGGGCCTCTTGGGCCCAGCTGTGGACGCCAAATTAAGACCTCCTGTTTGCCAGTTTTTGTTTTGGCACTTGAGGGTGCAGGTGGAGAGTTAGGAAAATAACTTTGACGTTGAGTGGGTTGAAGGAGATGGACTGGCTTTTCCAGGGCAAATGCTGACTGTGTGTTTTCTCTAGGGGGAAACTCGGCCGGTATCCTCCTTGGCCAGGAAAGGTGAGTGACTTGCTACTATTGGAAGATATGTAAAGTGGGTTTGAGAAGGTGGAGACTATAGGATTCATGCCCCTCAGTTTCTGGCGTTTAGCTAATCTGGACCTATTTAAATAACACTCAGAGGGGTGCCTGGGTGGCCCAATTGTTAGGCATCTGCCTTCAGCTCAGGTCATGATCCCTGGATCCTGGGATGGAGCCCCGCATCAGGCTCCCTGCTCTCCGGAAAGCCTGCTTCTCCCTCTCCCACTGTCCCTGCTTGTGTTCCCTCTTTCGCTGTCTCTCTGTCACATAAACGAATAAAACCTTCCAAAAAATAAAAAACTCAAGAGTTTTTCTCTACTGTTTGTTTAGAAAAGGCAATACAATATAAACAAGGTCTTGTAATTTGCAGTAAATGCTTATCTCTTGAATCAGAGGTGGTTTTGGTGAAGTTTTTTAATCCTGGAAATCAATTCTAGTTTGAATTTAGCTTTACACTTAAATGTAACAAAAGGAGAAGAAAATAAATTCCCCAGGAAGAGAGGAGTCTAAATGTAGGTTAGTGAAAAGTCAAAGTATTTTTGTCCCAACTAAGTTTAAATCTTCTTTCCATGTTACCATATGTGCTGCTCCAGTGCATCTTTGCAGAAGTTGGCATTCCAGATTTTGCATGAGGCAATCCGTCATAGCTTTCCAAATGTTCTCTTTTTATATGCTTGCAAGGAGCCCAGGAAATGTCTTTAGACTGTTTCTTTGCAATATGGCATTTTCATTGCCTCAGTTGTTCTCATTGTCATTATTACCTGCCTCAACTCTCCTTGTACAGTTTTTTTTTTTTTAATTGAAGCATAATTAACAAAACATTATAGTCGTTTTTG
Source organism: Mustela nivalis (assembly GCF_964662115.1). Taxonomy (NCBI): domain Eukaryota; kingdom Metazoa; phylum Chordata; class Mammalia; order Carnivora; family Mustelidae; genus Mustela; species Mustela nivalis. The sequence goes on from NC_139038.1 coordinate 35,485,797, forward strand.
GGTGGACAACATATTGATTCAGTAATTCTATACACTATCCACTGCTTACAGTGATAAACATAGACACCACCTAACATTTTTACTTTACCGATGTATTTTTAGAACTGTTCTCTGCATTTCTTCAGTGATGACAGGGTCACGTGGTTGGGGGGGTTGATGTTGATCTTAGTTTTAACTGCTTTTAAAACAGTGCCAATTCCAGCAGAAGGGATATTCTACCTACTGAACAGTGCTACATGGTAGATGTAAGGAACTTACAGAATATTTGCTCATTTCCACACATCTCAGTAGAAAAGTGCCAGACTTAGACATGTACTGCCTGGGTTCTCTTTTTTTTTTTTTTTTTTTTTTTTAAAGGTTTTATTTATTTATTTGAGAGAGAGACAGTGAGAGAGCAGGAGCGAGGAAAAGGTCAGAGGGAGAAGCAGACTCCCCATGGAGCTGGGAGCCCGATGCGGGACTCGATCCCGGGACTCCGGGATCATGACCTGAGCCGAAAGCAGTTGTCCAACCAACTGAGCCACCCAGGCGTCCCTGCCTGGGTTCTCTTTAAACATATTCCTATTGTTTCCTTTTTTTTACCAACTTAGAAGTGTGGAAAAACCTTTTCTCCCCCTTTTACTCCCCAGATTGTTAATCCACCCAAAGACTTGAAGAAACCACGTGGAAAGAAATGCTTCTTTGTGAAGTTTTTTGGAACAGAAGATCAGTGAGTAGTGTTCATCAAGAGTTTCGCTTTCTCTTTCTTTGGGCGTTGTCCTGGATCTCAGCTGCTTGTGAGAATATTCTAGGGACCCTACGTCATTTTTACTGTAGTCTATCAGAATGGCATATTGTTTTGGCTTTATATGTAAATAAAAGGTGCTGTTCTTAGCTCCTAGAAATTGTCTCTGGGCCTATAACAATTTCAGTCAAGTGAAAAATAGAATTCACTGTCTTCTGAGTATGATAATCACAATAAAATTATCTCTGACATCTCTTTATCGACTCCCATAGGTGGTTCTTCTTATAAGGGTTATGTTTGTTTCTCTTTTAATGGCTGTTTATCATTGTGCTTCATGAGTGAGGTTTATGGTGAAATTAGGACCATTCATTTGAGAGTCTTTGATAGGTCATTTGGTCACACTGAAGAAGAGAATGTGTATTTACCTGAGTTTCAGGTGATTTGTTCAGCTTTCTTGTTATTACCTGGATTTGATTACCTGGGTGTAGCTAGATGGTTTAAGTAGTTGCATTTCTACTTACCACTTTTAGAGGAAAATGTAGTTTTGGGTTTGAAAATGTCTGTGAGTTTTCTGAGGAATGTAATAGCCATGGTTAAAACATATGTTTCTAGAAAACGATAATATGATATTCTATAGCAAGATCTCTTATAAAGTATTCTTCACTCATTCAGCAGTGTATATACCGGAGTGCTTAGCCTGGGTTAGAGGTTTTTTTGTTTTGTATTTTTCTTTAAAGATTTTATTTATTTATTTATTTATTTATTTATTTTTGGGCAAAGAGTCTGCACAAGCGAGCATAAGCAGGGGAGAGGCAGAGGGAGAGGGAGAAACAGGCTCCCTGCTGAGCAGGAAGCCTGACATGGGGCTCCATCCCAGAACCCTGAGATCATGACCTGAGCTGAACGAGATGCTTAATGGACTGAGCTACTCAGGCGCCCCTTGGGTTAGAGTTTATTTTGTTTTATTTATTTTTAAAAGATTTTATTTATTTGACAGAGATCACAAATAGAGAGGCAGGTGGAGGTAGGGTGGGAAGTAAGCTCCCTGCTGAGCAGAGAACCCAACTCGGAGCTTGACCCCAGGACCCTGAGATCATGACCTGAGCTGAAGGCAGAGGCTTAACCCACTGAGCCACCCAGGCGCCCCTGCATTAGAATTTGAATGGAGTGTTTATCTTCACCGTGTAGATACACCAATATACCCAGTTCTCTGTCACAGAACAATTTACCACCCCTTTTTTTTTTTTTTAAGATTTATTTATTTATTTATTTGAGAGAGAATGAGTGAGAGAGAGCTTGAAAGAGGAGAAGGTCAGAGGGAGAAGCAGACTCCCCAAGAGAGCTGGGAGCCTGATAAGGGACTTGATTCTGGAAGTCCGGGATCATGACCTGAGCCGAAGGCAGTTGCCCAACCAACTGAGCCACCCAGGTGCCCAACTTACCGCCTTTTGATGACAGTATTCAAGGGAGTCACTGGCCCAGAGCTTTGAGAGCCAGAGACACTCTGGAAGCCAGAATGTTCTAGTAATGTCATTGGCTTTATAAGAAACATTGCCCCAATGTATAAAACAAGTGCTAATTGTACAGCTACACCAAATTGTTGACACCAAAAGGAACTTCTAGAGAAAAGCAAATGTTGTGGGCCTTGCCTTTTAGGAATTCAGGTGACAAGACATAAACATTACGGATGGGAATAAGTGCAGAGTGAGTGATACAGGTGACTATTAAAGGGTTCTAGAACAAGGAGAGATCACGGAGAAGCGGCAGATCAAAGAAGGGTGATGGAAGAGATGGAGTTAGAATTCACCTCTGGAGGACAGGTAGAATTCGAACAGGCGGGACGAAGCAGGGCAGTGCAGGCAGAGTGAATGCTGTGAGCACCTGGGCCTTAAGTTGGATGCAGGGTTAGAAAGAGGCTCCCTGCCCCGCCCCCCCCCCGGGGGTAAAGAACCGTGCTCAAGAATAACAGGCAATGTGGTTGACCCAGCTTGGTTAGCTAAGTGGAGATGTACAAGTCTAAAACAAAGGTGGAAACTCATGGGAAATGGGGGCTTGGTCAGATTACAGGAAGCCTGAAAGCCATTGTGATCTTATAATGTAAAAAGCTGCAGGTCAGAAGAGTGAACGGATGCCTATGTGTTTAAAAAAAAAAAATACTATAGGTAAGACGGAAAAATGGAGTTGAGTGCATTTTAGCACTTTACAAGGCACACAAGTGAAACCAAGAAAAGGGACGCACTTAACTAAACTTGGAAATAACCTAGTGGTGTTAGTAGTGGTGGTGCTGATGTGATTTCTAACTAAAATTCTTTGAGAGGATTCATAAGCAGGTGGATTCTGGGCAGCTGTTAGGTATAATATCTTTAAGCTTGTTAAGCTCGCTTGGTAGAATTCCACATAAAAAGTTATTAAAAAAATTGGGGCGCCTGGGTGGCTCAGTGGGTTAGGCCGCTGCCTTCGGCTCAGGTCGTGATCTCAGGGTCCGGGGATCGAGTCCCGCATCGGGCTCTCTGCTCGGCAGGGAGCCTGCTTCCTCCTCTCTCTCTCTCTGCCTGCCTCTCTGCCTACTTGTGGTCTCTCTCTGTCAAATAAATAAATAAAATCTTTAAAAAAAAAAGTTATTAAAAAATAAGTTGTCACAGGACCAACACGTTTTTTGGTGGCTAGGTAGTTGACATTGAAAGGAAACAAGGGGTGAGGATCTCCAGGCACATCTCTGAAGGAAGAAGGGTCCTTAGTGATGAGTGATCATCAGGAATTATTTACTGTCTTTAAATTATCTGAAGGTGAAGTGTCCAGGGGGTTACTTTGAGGAAAGAGCTCTGGATTTGATGATGGCCTCCTGTGCATTCAGATGCCATCGCACCTGCCCTACAATTTGGGCAAGTCGTTTTCACCTTTCTAACCCTTGTGTCCTTGCCCACAGTGTGGGATCATGCTCTCTACCTCGTAGTTATGCAGAAGTAGTGCCATTTGTTTGTAGTGTGTTGTGGTATACGACGGGTTCAGTAAACTTCAGGTTGACTTATAAATACGGTACAAGAGACAGAATAAGTTGATAAGAAGCAGGTGGCTTTAAGGGAAACTTGAGAGGTAGAGAAAGGATTTGTGTTTGAAAAAGAAAGACATTTGAGAGTTGGAAATTCCTAAGGACTTCAGCGAGGTCTGGTTTGTAGGTGTTGTTTTTGTTTTTGTTTTAAGACTTTATTTATTTGAGGGGCACCTGGGTGGCTCAGTGGGTTAAGCCACTGCCTTCCGCTCAGGTCATGATCTCAGGGTCCTGGGATCAAGCCCCGCATTGGGCTCTCTGCTCCCGCCTCTCTCTCTGCCTGCCTCTGCCTACTTGTGATCATTCTCTCTCTCTGTCAAATAGATAAAATAAAAATCTTTTTCAAAAAAAGATTTTATTTATCTGAGAGAGAGAGAGAGATAGGGACAGAAAGCCCAAGCAGAGAGGAGAGGGAGAAGCAGGCTCCCCACTGAGTGGGAAGCTGGACTCAGGGCTCAATCCCAGGATGCTGGGATCATGACGTGTGCCGAAGGCAGAGGCTTAACCGACTGAGCCACCCAGGCGCCCCCACATCTCTTGTGACTGAAAAGGCTTCAAACACCAAACAGTAAATTGGTCTACCTTTTTTTTTTTTTTAATTGTTACATCTTTATGTAAAAACTGTGCTGTGCCTTGCCAGGAGTGCTATGTGCAGTTGAGTCCATACTCCCAAAGGGATCTGATGGTACTAGATAATATCAGAAAAGGGAACCTAGTCGGATCAAAGACTAGAATTCTTTAATGTGAAAAAGAGCACAATCAGAATTGGCGAAATGATGAATGACCCCAAGGAGGTAAACATTGACCTGTTCATAAATCATCAGACGTTTCGATAGCGGCACTGTGAGCAGAACAAATGCTGTGGTGACTATGTTTAGGGCATGCATAAGAAGCACTGTAGGAAACAGCCATTTGAGAAGTGCTTTAGACGGGAAGTACAAGTGGGTTTTTAGAGATAGAGAACTCCTTTGTGAAGGGCAGGGCCATAGGTGGTTCCAGAAGAAACTGGGCTCTACCTCACTTGATGTTTGATGTCAGGGAGAGGGGTATGATGCTTCCCGCACTGGATAGGACCTGACCCCATGGGGCTGCTCCTGAATTCCTGAGCAATATAGGATTCAGTCAGACATGTATCTTTTCAAAACTCTACACTCTCTATGGGGAAAAATATTTATAGATATGATTTTTTTAATATTAGTAAGGATCTTTATTAAAGAGTGTAAAGAGTAGCTCCTTAAGATAACGATTTCAGTGGCTCAGTTGGTTAAGGCCAGGTCATGATCCCAGGTTTCTCGGCTCGAGCTCCAGGGCATGCTCCCTCCTTGGTACAGAGCCTGCTCCCCGCTTTCTCCGGCTTGTACCGTGTGTGCGTGTGTGTGTGTGTGTTTCTAGTAAGTAAATAAAATCTTTTTTTTTTTTTTTTTTTTTTTTAGATTTTATTTATTTATTTGACAGAGAGAGATCACAAGCAGGCAGAGAGGCAGGCAGAGAGAGAGGAGGAAGCAGGCTCCCTGTTGAGCAGAGAGCCCGATGTGGGGCTCGATCCAGGACCCTGGGATCATGACCTGAGCCGAAGGCAGCGGCTTAACCCACTGAGCCACCCAGGCGCCCCAAATCTTTTTTTTTTTTTAAAGATAAATATTTCAATCTTCTAGAAAACTAGTTTTTCTCTCCCCCTTCCTCTGTCAAAACATCTGACAAATTGTATTGATGTTCTATTAGGAAGAGAGAGGACCTCTAGATCTTCCTAACCAGCCACCCCTGGAAGGGGAAGGACTTAGTAAGATGATTGGATTCAGCTCTCCAAGCCCGGATGGCCAGTAGAGGGGTTACTTATGGTTGTTTTCTATTTCACAGAGATACAGAGGGAAAAATAACTTTAGCATAACTTTGACAACTCTACCAGGTGACCACACCCGCAGATGAAGTCTCAGGCACGTGAGAGCCCATCTTGGACAGGGATTTGCCCATCAGAACAGAAACAGCCTGGAGTTTGAAATTTTCAGTGGTGGCCATGGATGGCAGACTGGAGGAAGCTAATATAGTCTTTGGGTGTTCAAAAATGCCCAGAAACAAACAGTGCAAGAGAAGACTACTGGCAAAAGAGTATAGATCCCAAATGACCACCCGAGAGTTTGTGTAGTGTCTTCACACCTGACCCTCCAACAGTCCTTTAGGGAAATAGATGGCATATTTGTTCTGGTTCTCACTTTTTAACAGATTAGTACACTGAGAGGCAGGAGATTTGTGGAGTTCAGTGATAGAATTTCCAGGATCCCAGCCTAAGAAACTTTCCATCAAGGTAAATAGAAGGTAAGACTCTTGGAGAAGAACCTGCAGCTTGTAATTACAAGCAGATTGGAGCCATCTGAGCACCCCTCTTTCTTTTCGCCTGGGGGCTGATGGCCCCGCTTTGCCTACATCCAACATTGTGCAATAGTTGGAGAACGAGCCAAATGGATGGTGAGTGCGCTGCTGTTTGTACTGAGCCAGCAGTGTCCTCTGCCAGGACTGGACAATACCTGTCCTAGAGAGCACTGAGTAGGTTTTCCTGTCCCAGCACCAGCATCAGTCCTACAGGTGACTCCCTTCGTGGCTGAGACAGTGGACTCCAGGAACAGGTGTTATGCACCAGCATTAAAGAATCCGGCGCAAAGGAAGTGGCTGGCCATGTTGGCAGAGACAGCACAGCTTGGAAGCCTTATCCAGCATTTGGGAATGTTTTCAAGTTTTGAAAACAGAATCTTCTTAATCTATCTTAACTACAAGTCTTTGTTGATGTCTATATGATAATCAGTGCTTGAAACTAATTGACAAACTCTAATTTTCTTTGTGGTTTTTGGAGAAGCAGCCCGTGTCTTCTGTCCCCATCTTTGTTCTCACCTTTGGACTATGCAGACACGTGTGTGTTCTCCCTCCCACCCCCACCCAGGTCTTTGTGTCGTGTAGTCTGAGTCACATACATGAGAGTTTTGGAGATTATTCATAGACCCACGTTTAATTTGTAGACCACATGTTTAATACGATGTGTACATGATACAATTTTAACTTAAGGGAAAAGCAGGTCGGAACTATGGAGGTTTTTGAAAACGTGAGGTGTTTGAATTCATTTCGAGCAGAGCGTGTAATGTGAGAGGGCTTATAGTAGAAATGAGAAGAATTTACAGGAGGTGTATCAGAACACCAGGGTAAGTTTGCTGCTCCTGACTGTGTTACAGGCGCAGTTACTGCAACCAGCCAGTAGCTACGCACCTGAAGAAGTCCTGGGGGCAGGTCCCTGGGCAGAGCAGCCCATGTTCTATAGCAGAGGCCTTTATTGTTGATTTGTTGTTTCTTAAAGATAATACATGTTTATGCCCATCCGCCCCTGCCTGTCCGCCCAAATCCAGCTATAAACTGTGAAACTTCCATTCATCCCTGACCCTCAGCCACACAGTTACCAGCCCTTGGGCATCCAGTTATACTAGATTCTTACGGCATGTCCCACCAATGACACTGTGCAAAATCAAGAAGTTACATCTTCCTTTTTCCTTGTTTTTACACGAGTAATAACATACTGTACACACGGGTCTGCATTTTGATTTCTTCCACTTAGCCACACATCTTAAGGGACCTTCCTTAAGGGTTCTTCATGATGGCCTCACTGATTGCCACTACAGTGGGATTTACTTCCATGTACATAAAAGCAAAGGTTCTTTGTACTTTACACACCACTTGACTAAGCTTGATTTTTCTGACTCCCAGCCCCACAGCAAATTACACAGAAAAGGTCCAGCACCATCTAGGCATCAGGAGGATGATAAGAAGGAAATCATAAGTCACAGAAAGAAGCAGAAGTCACCTAAAAAAAATAAACAGGGGTGCCCAGGTGGCTCAGTTAAGCATCCCAACTCTTGATTGTGGCTCAGGTCTCAATCTCCGGGTCATAATAAAACAAAAACAGAAATTTACAGACAACAGCAACAACCAGAAAAGGCCAGCAAAGCCTTCCAGCCCTCTGAACTTGCCTGGAAGGCATCATTCACTCAGTGATTATTTATTGAGCACCAGTTGCATGCCAGGCCCAGGTGACAGACATCAGTGTACTAGAGAATGGTGCATTATTGAAACTCTGGCTGAAAAGCATACTCTTTGAGGAGACAGAGTTCTGCAATACAGACTTCAGAGAAAAAACTCTATTTCAATTTGGCTAGCTTTCAAGAGGTAATCCTCCTAGAGCCCTGCTGGGCTGGCTTTTTACTTACAGTTTCTCTGATGGGGCACATTGCTTCAACAGTCTTTTTTTTTTTTTTTTAAGATTTTATTTACTTGTCAGAGAGGGAGAGAGAGCGAGCACAGGCAGACAGAAAGGCAGGCAGAGGCAGAGGGAGAAGCAGGCTCCCTGCTGAGCAAGGAGCCCGATGTGGGACTCCATCCCAGGACGCTGGGATCATGACCTGAGCCGAAGGCAGCTGCTCAACCAACTGAGCCACCCAGGCGTCCCTGCTTCAACAGTCTTAACCAGATTAATATTTCTTGCATTTATCCTCTTGATATGTACACTGTCCATTCTTTTAGCAAACCATCTTCACTTTTCAAAAAATGGTCGGAGAGGAAAATTTCATTTGAGTATTCAAATGGCAGTCTGGGGATGAATGGAATTTTGACTGTACCATTCTGGCGGCAGAAATCAGTAATCCACTTAAAATGCTTCAGTGGAAAAACACGCATGGATTATTGGTGCTTCCTCCATAGATGTCCCTACCTCTCCACTTCCCCTGAATCAGAGGTTCATGTGGGGAGAGGGAGGCAGGGATTAGAGTGCCTGGAGTGGATTGTCCCATCTCACGTGGCTCTATAACCCCCCCCAATTGATCTTACACCAAAACTTGTGTGGGTCCCAGCTTCTAACCCGCCACTCAGAGAACAAAGAGGCAAGTCCAGAGCACGTGACTCTGTAAGCTTCATCACTAGTACTTTTGTCGTCTTGGTAGGACAGCTTAACCTGCTTTTCAGGGTGTGTCTGGCTTTGCATCTGCTCTGGTGGTCTGTCCTTAGAAACACTAAATGGGAAGAGAAGCAGGATGGTCCCATTCAGTGGTGTACCTGCCAGGCCAGGTAAGGTCAAGATACAATTCCATTTTTCTTCCTGGTAGAATAGACCAATTGAATCTATCATGTCAAGTTTCAGACTTTAAGATGAGTTAATTACGGGAAGGTACCTGCTTACCTCACCTGGTTGGAGCTTTACGCAGTGAGACCACATCTCATCGTTCTGTTCTCTGGTTTTGTTTCGCCGTAGGGAACCTGCTAAGTCCTGGTTTGCTGTCACATTGGCAAGCTGATAGTCTCACGGCTGTTGTGTTTGTACAAATCCATTGTCACAATTACTCATATAACACTCAAAGCAAAGGTGGCCATTGGTGACTTGGTCGCACTATTTTTATGTAAAGATTAGCACTTTTTTTTTTTTTTTTTTTTCCAAATAGGCTCAATGCCCAGTGTGGAGCCCAGTGTGTGGGGCTTGAACTCATCGCCTTAGAATCAAGACCTGAGTTGAGATCAAGAGTTGGATGCTTAACTGACTGAGTAACCCAGGCGCCCCACATTTTTACTATTATTGGTGAATATTCTCCAGCTTTGTCTAAAGGAGAGGACCTTAAGTTAGTTAGGTCCCTAACCTGACCCCTTTTTTCAGAAGGTTTTGTTCTGAAACCTGAGTATTGCATAGTAAAAATGTACATAAGTTAACTGTTATCTCACCAAGCCTATAAAACCCTCTCCTTTGTACTGGGATACTAAATGTCATTTAGGAAAATCACAGGAAGCCAGCAGGGGCAGATTTGTTCAGGTTAGTATGGTAAGCCAGATATTTCAAAAGTGACAACTGGGGTGCCTGGGTGGCTCTGGGTTAAAGCCTCTGCCTTTGGCTCAGGTCATGGTCTCAGGGTCCTGGGATCAAGCCCCGCTTCGGGCTCTCTGCTCAGCAGGGAGCCTGCTTCCTCCTTTCTCTCTCTGCCTGCCTCTCTGCCTACTTGTGATCTCTCTCTCTCTGTCAAATAAATAAATAAAATCTTTAAAAAAGTGACAACTGATGGCATGTCTACTTGTGTGTGTTACACATTAATGGTAGGAATTAAATTTTAAAACATCATAAGGTATGTTCTACTTTTAATCACAAGCAGAACCTTGTTTCTGAAGACGTCCTGTTACGACTGCTGCCCTAATTCCAAATCATGTCACATTTTGTGTGGTTTAGTAGCCATGGACAGGATCATTTATGAACAAATATCTCTAAGAGCAGCAGAGTTCAGGTGCTGCATTTCTTGAGCCATGGGAGCATCCCTGATTCCCAGTTGATTGACAGGTTGTCATTTGGGTTTGGGCGTTGACTGGGCAGTGATGTTGCTGTGGTTGATAATGCTCCTGCTGCCCTGGGTCCGTGAGGGGCTTCTGTGATGAGAATGGAAGAACATCTCCAGGCTTCCTCTGCCCTGCACAAGTGGCAAGTGATGTGTGGTTTAGTGTAGAAGGCTGGTGAAGGGGAGTAGACAGAAAGCATGCAGCTTGTGAAGGGTGTTCTGGTTTTGGTGGTGGTGGTGGTTGTGCTTGACTTGTTTAAGGAAAACACCCCAAGAGTATGGGGTGGTTGGTAACATGTTTTGAAAACACAGCAGGTGTGTTTCGAAGTCCAGTGAAGCCAAACATATATTTGCATTCTGTTTTGATGAGGTGTTTACTAATTTGGGGCCTGGGCAGTGTGTCATACCCTTTCTATGTGTGTTTTCTGCTAGTGCCTGGATCAAAGTGGAACAGCTAAAGCCATACCATGCACACAAGGAGGAAATGATAAAGATTAACAAGGGGAAACGATTCCAGCAGGCTGTAGATGCTGTCGAAGAGTTCCTCCGGAGAGCCAAAGGGAAAGACCAGGTGAGAGTGATCCTTGCTTTATTCCAACATCTGACTGGTTATTTTGGTGTAGTAACTAACAGATTAAATACGGCCCAAACCCAAACCCTATTCTTACGAAATGCCAATGGAAAGAATACTACTTCAAATCTAGGGTATCCGCGTTTTGCCTATCAGCTTGAAACTCCATGAATGCAGCAAACTTTTCTGAAATGGATTGCTGTTCTTAGGAAAGTCTCTTGGACTCAGGAGAAGTATCTCAGCTTTTGAGTACCACACAGGCATTTCTCCCTTTTACATCCTAGAGATTAGGAGTATAGCTTCTTGGGTATATCCACTGCCTGGGTGTAAATCCCACATCTTAGCTTTGGGACTATAGGCAAGTGATTTGACTTTATCTGCTTCCCCAAACATCAGTGGGAGTGATAACAGGACCTATTTCGTAGGGTTGTTGTGTGGATAGCACACGTAAAACGCTTCTCCTAGGGTGTGGCTTGTGTAAATGGCGGTGTTGGCAGCAGTGGCTGCTGTGGTGGCTATCATTGTTATTATTAAACTTTCAGACGTCGTCCCACAATTCTGCTGATGACAAGAATCGGCGTAATTCCAGTGAGGAGAGAAGTAGGCCAAACTCAGGTGATGAGAAGCGGAAGCTTAGCCTGTCTGAAGGGAAGGTGAAGAAGAACATGGGAGAAGGAAAGAAGAGGGTGTCTTCAGGCTCATCAGAGAGAGGCTCCAAGTCCCCTCTGAAAAGAGCCCAAGAGCAGAGTCCCCGGAAACGGGGTCGGCCCCCAAAGGATGAGAAGGTTTGTTTTACCTCTGCAGCTTCTGGGATTAGCAACTTCCTTTTGTATATGAAAGAGCTGAGCCTTACAGTGTGCCTCAGCTCACTGAGTGGACATAGAAACCTGTGCTAAGCACTGCCCTAAAGAATACTGCAGACCAGGGGAGGGACACAGCCTGGGTGCACAGGCATGAAATAGGAACACAAGGCTGTAAAGGATCTTGCATTCAGCTAGATGGTCATGGCCAGAGAATAGTCCACCTGAGCCAGCATGTGAGGGCTGGCACTGGAAGGGGCTTAAGAACAAAGAGGGGAAAAGCATTCCAGAGACAGAGGGCCCAGCCTGCATGGGGCTTGATGTTGGTGTGGATGTTCTCATTATAGGTGAAGGACAAAGAGGAGAGCAGAGAGCTAAAAGTGAGTAGTCACTGGGTTGTAGAGGGCCTTGAGGTCTACTACTAAAGCAATATTTACGGTCACAGAGTCAATAGGGGGCCACAAGTTTGTTGAAGCTAGGTGGCAGGGTGGTGTGTTCTCGAAGCTGTGTGTTAGGATTGGTGGAGGGCAGAGAAGACAGGCTAAAGCCAGTCCGAAAGCTAAACCAGGTTTACGCTTACATAAGGAGCTATCCTGATAGCAAATACTAAAACGAACTGCCTTAGAGGCACTTCAGAGGAAGGGCTCATAAGATTTAGAACTGGTTCCAGAGGAAGTGGTGGGGGAGATGATTTCAGGTTTTTGTTTGGGAAATGGTAACACCATTCTTAAGAGCAAGAGTCTGGAGTAGAGTTGGCATACGGAGCAGAAGGACTAGTACTATTTTGACTGTGATGAATTTGAGGTGATGCCAATGCCTAATGCTAGACTGTTAGGGAGCCTTAAACTAATGTCAGGATGGTCTGTAGAGGTGGGAGGCAGATAGGTAGAAAGTATGTTGGAGAACACATACGAAGTATATCTGAGGCCCCACTGGCCCTCTACTTTCACAGAAAGTAAGGAGGGAGCAGTCAAAGGCAGGAGTGTGCTTTGCAGGGGAAACACCCATAGATCAAAGTTGGAAGGGTTTGGAAGAGCCATCACAGTGAAATAAAGTGGAAATAATGTACCTTTCACCTTCCTGAAAAGATACGGGCCAAGTCTTAAAAGCCAAGGGAAGAGAATTTGAGATGGAGGGGATAGTCTGTCAAAACACAGGGAAGGATTGTTAGAGCACAATCAAGGGGACGGGAGCCAGATGGCTGGCAGAAACAGTTGGGTGATAAGGCCATGATGAAACGCTAGACCGCATCAGATCATGGCCTGCAAATTCAGACACCAGCGAGACCAGACAGGTCGCTGCAGCAAGGGGAGAGGCTTGCTAAGGGTCCACAGCCCTCACCTGCCTCCACGCTGAGAGCAGTAGGGGTGACAGCAGCTGGCGCTCAGGGGAGATCATGCTCTGTCCGTGGGGTTCCAGCCAACTTGTGCCAGGTTGTCTGATTTTTCCTCAAGAGAAGCTGAAAATACAGTTTTATGTGAAACACTCCAGTTTTAAATGTTACATGCTAATTCAAAATTTTAAAGTACTTTTAGGTCCAAGGAACATCTCTGGGCCCGATTGAGCCTGTGGGCTGCCACTGAGTGACCACTGTGTTAGAGAAGATCCTTCTCACTGTCAGATGACCCGAGACTGAGAGTAGACAGAGTGACTAGCGGTCGGGACAGCCCTGGCTGACACTGAGCACAGGGAACTGCAGCCAGAGGTGGAGAAGATGGAGAAAACGCCTAGCCGCGGTGCAGAAAGAACTCCTCAGGGGGTGTGATCAGATTTGGTCCAGTTGAACTGATTTCCTGGGGATCCAGAGGCATCTGAGCTGTCAGGTTTTATACTGTTCTCCAAATTCCTATTTTCTGCCTTCTGAAGCCGTGGATCTCACCAACTCCGTGCTGGCCCAGCAGAGAAACGACATCTTTTTGGAAAAAGGGAGGTGTCCAGGAGAGGTGAGGAGGAGGTCTGAGTCCGAACTGTGACTCCATAACTTTGTGCAACTGTGTGACCTTGGCCAGCTACCTTTGCCTTGGTTTCGTTTCCTCATCTGATCACTGGAAATAGTAGTGATACCTGTCTCTCTTGTTTGTTGTGATAATTAAATGAGTAACGAGCAAAGCACCAAGAACAGTGAGCCGTGAACTACGCTTCTGATGAATGGCTTTACATGTGTCAGTGTCTGGCAGTAGCCCATTGTGCAGCGAGAGCATAGTGGGTTTAGTGTAACCCGAGGCCACCACCGGGCTCTCTGCAGGGACTCTTCTCACGGGCTCCCAGAGAAAAGCAGTTTGCCCTTGAGTCTGAATTATTAATTAGAGGGTAGTAACATTTCTGCTGCTGTTCTTGGAGTGAGGTCCTCAGCCGAGACGTCTACTTGCTATTTACCCTCAGCACAGCCCTTTGTGCATTCTCCTTGCTTGGCCCGGCCTCTAGCGAAGGATTTGTCAGCTGGAGAGGAAGGATTGTGGCTAGTGGTGCAGGGCAGGCACAGCCATTTCGGTTCAGACAGTTGGTTTTAATTAAGCACCTTCAGAGATGTAGGGAATCTGGGCTTGGAATTTTGGTGCATCTTCTGATCTCTGTGCTCTAAAAAGAGTGTGTGTTGCTACAGTAATTGTCAGTTGGCTGTCAGGCTTCTTTCTGAAACAGCAGTAACCTAGGCTGATACCTGGGCAAAGCCCCAGATGATTGCCATTTGGAGCCGTAATCTCCTGTCCCCTGAGGATCAGTGGGAAAGGCTGACCTTTTGATGGAGAAGTGTCAGTTCCATGCAAACAGGGAAAGGCTGGGATCGTGTGACTCCATTGTGAGAGGTGTGCTTTCATCCTCTCTCAGGGGCTCTCGTCTCCCAAGCGCTGGGCAGGGAAGGAGAACTACAGCTCTAGTCGGCGTGCCACACCCTGACAGCCCGCAGCCGCCAGGGCTCTGTCTCTCCCCAGGTCCCGGAGTGCTGCAGAGGCTGATGGTTTGGGAGCTGAGGCCTTCTGCTGCTGCCAGATGGAAAGCCAGTGCTCTCCACCCCACTCTCCCTCTGTCCTGAGACCTGAAGCAGGTCACTAGAGCTGTGCTGCCCCGCCACAGGGGACAGATACAGAGTATGTCCACCGTGGTAGGACGTTCTTTGGGGCAGTACTGCATTAGGCCCCTTTTTCCCCCAGAGATCTTTATTCAGCACCTGTGGATGAAGCTGATCCACCAGAAGCCAGATGTCTAGTGATTCAGCCACATGATACTTTGACAAGGCCCCTCCCATGTTCACTTCTTCAGTAAATAATGAAACATCTCATCAGTGCCAGGCATGGCTCCCACCATGGGATACAGAGTAAACAAAATTGGCAAAGGTCTTGCTTTCATAGAACTCACTGATAATAACATCAGTATCATGTTCTAATAGGGGAAGATACAGAGGGGTCAGGGAAAGCACCCCGATAAGGTGACATTTCCATGGAGACCTCAAGTAAGCCTGTGAGCTAAGTAGATCACTGTTGGAAGAGCGTTCCCAGTAGTGTGAAGGCACTGAGGCAGGCGTATGCCTGGTGTGTTTGGGGAACGGCTGGAGGGCCAAGGGTTAGTGCTGGTGAGTTGGAGAGTGGTGAGAGGGAAGAAAATATAATAGGACATGAATTCGGAGAGTAGGATGGAGTGAGGGTTGTAGAACTTGTAGTGCCCCATAGGCCATGATATTTTAGCCTTTAGCCTAAGACAGGAAGCCAGTTGTAGGCAGAGAAGTGATAGCTGCTGTGTACAGTCTAGACTGCAGTGTTTCAGAAGAGAAGTGGGGGGATCCCTTTTGCTACAGCCCAAGTGACAGGTGATGGCAGCCTAGCTTGAATGTTAGCAGTGGGGTGGCCAAAGGGGTTCCCAGATCAGCAGTCGTAAAACCATAATCATTGCCAGCAGATAAGAGGAGGGTGGAATCAAGATGAACCGCAAAGATCTCAGCCTGGGAGAATGCAGCTGCTTTTCTAAGACTGCAAAGACTATTGAAGAAGCTGTTTGGGCAGGGAAATCCAGGGTTTGGAGTGGGGCATGTCAAGATTTCCATGAGATATCCAAGTAGAAATGTCAGGAGAGAAACTGTGGCTGGAATATCCCACTTGCATAAAGGGAGTGTGATGTAAACTTGGTGGAGGGGACAAGAGCACAGCAGGTGTAAGCTGAAGCAGCTCGCTGTCCAGGATGGGTATGGCCAGGCCCTTGGTGAGGAGGTGCACCCGTTCTACTGGGTCCTGCCCTGGCATCAGCCTAGAGAACAAGTGGGGCTCTTTGTTCCCAGCTGCTCTGAGTTGGAAGTCTAGCTTTGTCACTTAGTAGCTAAAACGCTGGGCACATTTCCTCATTGGCACCATGTGGCTTTCTTAGTGTTTTTTGAGGTCTTCTCTGAAGAGGGTACTGTTTTCTTAATGTTCATTATTGGCCATAAGGACACTTCACTGTGATTTGCTGACAATACTGCACACCACAGTTGGGCTTTCCAGAGACACCTGTCCTTGCGAAACTTGGGCACAAGAAGACAATTTGTTATTCCAAGAACAGAGAAGAAACCTTTGTTTCCTGTTAATGAAAACTTGCCTGGTTTCCCCCTGATGGACAGTCAGAACCGTGCCTGGGGACTGAGACTGGAGTTGGGGTTCTTTTAATGTGGAGTGTGACTGAAGGAAGCAGAGCAGTGAAGAGGTGCTCCCCGATTTGGCGCAGGAAGACATCTGCTACTGAGGTGGCCTCAGTGTCTTGACCATCTGCCTTTCCCTCTGTAGGATCTCACCATCCCTGAGTCTAGTACCGTGAAGGGGGTGATGGCTGGACCGATGGCCGCGTTTAAATGGCAGCCGACTGTGAGCGAGGTAACAAGCTCTCCCGCAGACCAGGATAAGCCCAGCCTCCAAGCTGGTTTCCTGGCCCGTGTGAGGCGCTTTTCCTTTCCCCATTTTTTAAATTGCGAAATAGTACCGAGGTGTACGAGGGGGGGATGTGCACGTCTCCACCCTCAGGGATGCACAGTTTCAAGTTCTATGTAATTTCTAGACCTTTTGGTAGACGCCCCACTCACGCATCATTTATAGAATTATATACCCACATGGGGTTTCTGCTCTTGGGAATATGGTTGGTTTTCACAAATGTGGGATTGGCCCACACATTTTTTCATTTAATGCTTATGCTTTATACACACCTTTCACTATTCACGTAAAGGTTCAGTAGCCCCTTGTAGTGGATGCCCCAGTCCCCTGTTGAACCTAATTGTGAAAGCCTTCATTGTCCTCCATTTCTGTTTATATCCGTCCCGCATGAGACGAGACATTCAAGGGTCTGACACCAGATACAGTAGGTAAAACCCTAAGATCAGGAGTCATGAGAATTGATTTGGCCTCCCCTGCTCAATTATCCAGGACTGGTAAATGCTGCATTTTAAAAACACCAATATTCAGTGCCGCTGGGTGGCTCAGTTGGTTAAGCAACTGCCTGCCGCTCAGGTAATGATCTGGAGTCTGGTATCGAGTCCCACATCAGGCTCCCAGCTCCATGGGGAGTCTTCTTCTCCCTCTGACCTTCTCCCTCTCATGCTCTCTCTCACTCACTCTCTCTCAAATAAATGAATAAAATCTTAAAAAAAAAAAAAAAATACCAGTATTCCTCTTAACTATTTTCCTCCACTGTTACTGGAATAATTTGACAGAAATATGTCTTCTCTTCCACTTATAGCCAATTTCCCTGTATGTGGACCAGGGATCAATCATAAAAGGCTTAGACCAACAACGGGAAAGTGCTTCCAGGCAGAGTCGATACTGGCTGCCAAGGGTGTTTTAGCCAGAGGAGAGTCAGTTACCAGGCAGCAGGCAAGGTGACCTCTGGTGGAAGTTAAGTTGTTTTATTCAATCATTTTCTGGTTTCAGCCTGTGAAAGATGCAGACCCTCATTTCCATCATTTCCTGCTCAGCCAAACTGAGAAGGTGAGTTGGTCTTTGACATTCTTGATCCTTGGTCAGGGGCTGGCCTAAGGGGAGAAGGTGGCTCCATGGACCTCACCCCACTGGTCTGTAAAGTGAGGCTCTGCTTCTACCGCTGCGCAGAGCAGCAAAATAAGAAGTCACATGGAGGCCCATTTGTGAATCAGGTGTTGTTACGTTTGAAAGTAAACCCCCCCAAAAGAAGCATTTAAAACTCAGCAGCTGTGGGTGCATCTGCCTTTGGCTCGGGTCATGATCCCAGGGTCCTGGGATAGAGTCCTACTTCGGGCTCCTTGCTCCTCGGGGAGCCTGCTTCTCCCTCTCGCACTCCCCCTGCTTGTGTTTCCTCTCTCGCTGTGTCTTTCTCTGTCAAAAAAATAAAATCTTAAAAAAATAAAAGAAAAGAAAAAGACTTGGCAGCTGTGTGGTTGAGACGTTTGTGGTTGCCTTTGGAGTCTAGGGCAGAAGCCAGACCTTGTGAGCTTCAGCACTCATGAGGTCACCCGTGCTGTTTGGTGGATGCAGTCTCGGGCTCGCTGTGCAGACAGTCTCTCTGAACCGTCAGCTTGTGGAGGGAAGGCTTCTCAGAGTATCTGCAAGGCCACGAGTTAGGCTGAACCTTGATATAGGACCTGATAGTCTATGGCTTTGGAGTTGGACAGATCTGGGTTGCAAGCCCAATTGCACTGACTACCTTTGTAATCCTGAGTGTATGACTTTCTGATCCTTAATGTCATCATTGGCAAAAGAAACTTGCAGAGTTGCCTAGATATTTGAGTGAGATAGTGTGTATTCCATTTCTGATGTGTCCTTTGGAGTTCAGTAAAGTTGAACAGCAAGTAGGTTTTCAGCGTTAACACCATACTTTAGGCCTAACCTCTTAGGGAAATTATAATGAAGACCAGTTAAGTGTTCAGTTTAATACATGGTCTTTTTTCCTCCTTTATTAGCCAGCTGTCTGTTACCAGGCAATCACAAAGAAGTTGAAAATATGTGAAGAGGTACGTAGGTTCCACGCTTCCCTATTTTTCTCTTCCACTGGGGCCTTTGCTGTGGGCAGACTGACCTGATGAGTTGTGCTTCCTTTCCCTAGGAAACTGGGTCCACCTCCATCCAGGCAGCAGACAGCACGGCCGTGAATGGCAGCATCACACCCACAGACAAAAAGTAGGACCTTTGATGAAAAGGCTTCTTGTGGTTCTAGTTCTGTTAGGGAATAGGGGATAACCCCAAGGGGCTTCCTTAAGGGTTGTATCCCAGCCATTGCTGGGATTGAATGGAAAGAGAGAGGGAAGGGTGTAATTTTCAGTGAGTTGCCTGGGAGTAATTTGACCTGCAGGAGACCTATAAGTACATGGTGGGGTTGCCTTCCTAGCACACTAGTGAGTCTTGGAGCGGGAGGAACACAGTTTGGTGGTTCTCAAACTTTCTCCTAACTCAGAATCAGCTGGAAGTCCGCATGTCAAGCATCAACTGCTTGGCCCTACCATCCCCCCAGGGTTTCTCAGTCAGTAGTTCTAGGTTAGATGCGGAGAGTTTGTATCTTGGACACCTTCCAGGGTGTGCTGCTGCTGCCAGTCAAAAGACCACATTTTGAGAACCTCTGGCTTAGTAGAACAGTGATGAAGACCCTGAAACTGGCTGTGGTGGGGGCAGAGGGCTGGTGAGAGTTGAATCACCATCATCCCGCCTTCCCCAGCTCTCCCTGCTGTTGCCACTGGGTCCTTCCCGCATACCTGCTAGCAGCTCTCTGGGGTGAGCCTGGACTGTGGTCCGCGCACCCTGCCTTAGCTTGCACCCGCACGTCCCTGCCTTTCCTCTGGCGATATTTGCAGTCGTGTGTCTAAAAGTGCTAAGACGGGGCACCCTCCTGAGTGCCAGGTCTGAATTCTCCATGCGTATCTCCTGTACAGTTCTTTCTCAGAGTGAAAACAGTACGCCTTTTACTTTATTCATAATTTTTTGTGCTGATGAAATCCCTGATTCTACTGGTTATTTTGGGTGAACAGCCCTGGGGAGAGTGGAAAAAGCAAAGGCATGTTCTATGCTAATGAAAGGGGAGATGGGTGTCACCTACTGACTTAAGGAGGACTGCATAGACTTAAAAAAAAAAAGACAAGAGTGAGGCTGAGGCCAGAGTCCAGTGCTTTCACCTAAGACCTTTGTTGCCCCATTAGTCAAACCATTTTTGGACGTGAATGTGAAGCTTACTAAAAAGTGAAGCAACTGTGTGGTGTACTAGGCGTCCTGGAACACCAGGAAAAGAGAATTGGTCTGCCGTGATGTCGAGTCATAGGGCAAGCTTCCACTACTCAGACAAATGTGAGTGACAGAAGATCTCCTGGGCTTAAGCCTTGGCTGCAGACTCAGTGGGCAAGGGTGCCATGTGGTGAGGAAGGTGGTGGGCTCTCTCCATCCTTGGAGTCAGGCTAGGACAGAGAGCACATGGGAGTTCATATTCCACCGGCGATGGGGGGAGACCGTTTCAGAACAAGAGCCAGTTTGCAGGGGTAGCGGCGAATTTGAGCCCCGGAGACCAAGAATACTAAAAGGGTAACTCAGGAGAAGGCAGACAGGCTGCAGAGAGGGTCTGGAGCTGAGAGAAACCCAACCGAAACCAGAGCACCACGTAATAAGGAATGAAGGAAGAGGGATTGGTTAGTTCTATCCCATGCAAGGAATGAAGTGTAGGAGCGAGAAGACCACCTCTGGGCAACATAAAATCTGTAAGAGCGCATACAAATAGCAGTGGTAGCTAACAGCCCCTAAGTACTCAGCGTGAGGAATCAGGCTGCAGGAAGCAAAGGTAAGCAGAACTTGCCGTCTGCCTGCACTCAGTCCCCCAGAACGAGCATGGGCTGCAGTTAGAGGGGCCGGGTGGGGAACCACAGACGGGACAGGTTTGGGAGAAGGCAGGCATAGGGAGAATGCACGTTCTGGAGAAGATTGGCTCCAGGCTTTGAAAAGGGTCAGTGCCCGTCTCTGCTAACAGCAGGAACAACACAAAGGTAGTGTCGGGTGTCGAGCTGGGGAGGGAGGTGAAGACTGTGATCCCGATCCCAGCAGAGAAGTTGGCCGGCTCTGATCACGTTGCTTCAGTTCCTTGTCATGGATTCTGATGTGCTTTAAAATGACATCCGAAAACCTGGCGTTCAGGGCGGCTGACCAGGAAGCGGCTGCAAGAATTGAAGGCAAATGCCTACTTTCTCGCTGTGCGGGAATCATGGGCTCAGACGCTCTAGCAGAGCAGTAAGGGAACAAGTTGGAAGACTTGCCCTAAACCATATGAGGCACACTTCTTTCTGTGGCAGGCAAGGATTTAGAGAAGCCCAGCTAAATTGAGGGACACTCTGAAACAACGGCATGAGGAGAAAAGGCCCAACGTGCACACACTGCTGCCGGCTCTGCAGAGGCACTGTGGGCCGCTGAGTGAGCTTTCTGGTGCATGGGGCCCCACCCTGAGCCCATCGGTGTCTCTCTCTCTTAGGATAGGATTTTTGGGCCTTGGCCTCATGGGAAGTGGCATCGTCTCCAACTTGCTAAAGATGGGTCACACAGTGACTGTCTGGAACCGGACTGCGGAAAAAGTAAGTATTTGTGGGGGTGCTTGTCAGGTGGGGTGGGACAACACCTTGACCCTTGGAGATGGAGTGGCTTAAGGATAGGGATCTTCCTGTTTCTGCTCAGCATTCTGCGCAGGTGGAGTAGGAGAAACCAAGCTCTTAGTTCAGACAGGTAAAGCTGTGGGTATATTAGCTTAAGAGGTTTGTTTTTTGTGTGTTTTGTTGTTTTTGTTTTTTGTTTTTAGTTTCAAATTTGTATTTAAATTCTTGCTAGTTGGGGCGCCTGGGTGGCTCAGTGGGTTAAGCCTTTGCCTCCGATTCAGGTCATGATCTCAGGGTCCTGGGATCGAGCTCCACATTGGGCTCTCGGCTCAGCAGAGAGCCTGCTTCCCCCTCTCTCTCTGCCTGCCTCTCTGCCTACTTATAATCTTTGTCTGTCAAATAAATAAATAAAATCTTAAAATAAAATTCTTGTTAATTAACATGCGTGATAGAAATTGGTTTCAGACATAGAATTTAGTGATTTGTCACTTGTAACATCATCCAGTGTTACATAATGTGTATATATCCTCACAGGTGTTCTCCTTGATACCCATCACCCATTTAGCCCATCCCCTACCCACTGCCTTCCATCAGCTCTTAGTTTGTTCTCTATAGTTAAGAATCTTTAAGCTTTGGGGTCCCTGGGTTGTTCAGATGGTTAAGTGTCTGCCTGCAGCTCAGGTGGTGATCCCAGGATCCTGGGATTGAGCCCCACCTCGGGCTCCCTGCTTACCAGAGTCTGCTTTCCCCTCTGTTTCTCTCCCCTGCTCATGCTCTCTCTCTCAAATGAATAAATAAAATCTTTAAAAAAAAAAAAAAAAAAGGAACCTTTAAGCTTTGGATGTTATTATTAAAAGGTAACATTTAAAAACCCTCAGGTGGGGTGCTTGGGTGGCTCAGTGGGTTAAAGCCTCTGCCTTCAGCTCAGGTCATGATCCCAGGGTCCTGGGATCAAGCCCCGCATAGGGCTCTCTGCTCAACAGGGAGCCTTCTTCCCCTTTTCTCTGCCTACTTGTGATCTCTTTCTCTCTATCAAATAAATAAATAAAATCTTTAAAAAAATAAAATAAAAATAAAAATAAATTAAAAACCCTCAGGTATAAAATAAAGTGAAAATTCTCCCTTTCCTGCCATTACCTGAGGTAGCTCAGGTCAGATGTTTTTATCCTTTTTTGCACATGAAAATATATGCATGTGTGTATATAATAGTGAGTGCATAGAGATAGATCTGCTTCTTCCTTTTTAATGGACGCACTGTGCTCTCTTACTGAGATTGTATTAACAGCACCGTGCAGTCGAACATTCTGCAGTGCTGGAAACGTCCATGTCTGTACTGTCCAGCATGATAGCCACTAGCCACTGTGGCTCGTCAGCACTTGAATCCTGGCTAGTGTAGAAGAATTGAATTTTTAATTTATTTCACTTAAACGTAAATAGCCCTTCAATGGCAAGTGCCCACCAAAGTGGACAGGACAGGATTAGAAGTTCTTAACCTAAAGTGGTGGTCCACCACTTCAAGGGTCTGTGCATGCCCTGAAATGGAATTCCAAGTCCAAATGTGCACCTTTTGTAAGGGAGGGGGCCATGGCTCCTCCCATCACGTTCCTATCTGAGAAAAGGTGAAGAGCAGTAGTCTGAGTACCGAGAAACAAAAGCCCTGCAGTCACCAGGAGCACACGAAGAGAGAGCGAGGAAGGACCAGCCTGTTGGGGGGCAGGTGTGGCTGATTATGGGTTTACATAGTGACTGAGCAAGCACCCTCATGGAGCTAGATAGAGCTGAAAGGTTGGTTGCTGATGGGTTTGAATGAACAGAAATGTCTTGGCAAGGTAAAAAAAAAAAAAATTCACTCCAATGAAACAAAGGCCTTTTCAAGAATAGCAAGGAACTGGTTGGAGAGTCCAGAGGGTTGGGGAAAGGGCACTGAAAGCTGTGCTAAAAGGTTTTGGCTTCCCCTGCTAGGCATTGGGTACCTAAGGTAGAAGTAAGGGTTTCCCTTGTAAGTACATTCACTTTTGATAGAGGTGCCTCAGGTCACCCTGTATCTGGATTGAAAAACCAAAATAGTATATAAACATGGCCATTCTGTCTAAATTAATTTATGGGAAAGCAGGAGAACAAAGCAGTTACGAACCTCGGTTTGGAATCAGACCTAAGTCCAAGTCACAGCTGTCTTGCTCACCCTCTCCAGCAAGATCGGTTATCTACCTAAGCCTCAGTCCTCATCTGTAAAATGGCCGCAAAAGCAAAAGATTAAGGGTGCCGGGGCGGGCATTCGGTTAAGCGTCTGACTCTTGGTTTCAACTCAGGTCATAATCTCAGGGTCCTGGGATCGACCCCCATGTTGAGCTCCATGCTCAGCATGGAGCCTGCATTTTGGCTCAGGTCATGAACTCAGGGTCATGAGCTCGAGCCCCACGTCAGGCTCTGAACTCGGCATGAAGGTTGCTCAAGATTCTCTCTCCCCCTCTCCCTCTACAGACCCCCGCCACTCACATTCACTCTCGCACTCTCTCTCTCTCAAGGAAAAAAAAAAAGCCATGTAATCTTCGACAGTCCCTGTGTAATTTTTTTTTACAGGATCTTGATTAAAAATTATTCCCTGGCATTGTAAATGGGAAACATATTTTCACTTTTTCAGAAAAGAGTAGTGCGATTTCTCCTAAGCAAAGTTTAAAATGTAAAGCTGTATAGTAAAGGCTAAGATGCATGTGTAGCGCAATAAAGACACACACCCATCAGCTAGACCGGACAGCTAGGACTTGGTCTGATAGAGGCGGCTCGCTGCAATCAGTGAGATAGGAGAAAGGCCAGTCAGTAAGCTATATTCAGAACAACTGGTTAGAAAGTTGAGGAAGTAATAATCTCACTTCATACCCCCTACTAAAGTAAATTCCACGTAGATTGAGAAGGACAACAACTCAAAGTGCTTATAGCAGAGATGATAGAGGAAAGGTAATATATTGATTTTATTAGATATATTGATAACTTCAAAATAAAAACTACCTCACAAAAGAAACAGCAAACAAAGGTATTAAATTTAAAAGGTTCAGTAATGAATAGTGATCAAAATATATCAAAAAGTTGCTGCTGTTGTGGGCTGGTTAAATCATCAAGTAGGACAAAATTTTTGTGTATTTGTGGGTGCTTGTTATTTTTATTTTTTTTAATTTTTTAAAAAGATATTATTTATTTATTTGACAGAGACACACCAAAAGAGGGAACACGAGCAAGGGGAGTGGGAGAGGGAGAAGCAGGCTTCCCGCAAGCAGGGAGCCCAATGCAGGACCCAATCCCAGAACCCCAACATCATGACCTGAACCGAAGGCAGATGCTTAATGACTGAATCACCCAGGCACCTCTTGTTTGTTGTTTCTAAAGTTTGTACTGATAGTGGTTTGAGATCTTACTGATGATCTTTATAAATTCACAGCTCCAATGGAAAGCCATTTGTCTACATTTATTAAGAACTTTAAAGCTATTTGGAGCCTGTTCTATTCTGCTTTCCGAGACCTAAATTCAAAACATACAGGAAAGGTATTGTACGTGAAGATATTTGTTGGAGTCCTTTATAATTAAAAGCAGGCTACATAACTAACTGCAGGAGAGCTATTAGGTAAACTCAGGTCTATCTCAATGGAATATTCTGCAGCCATCTATTATAAAAGACTACAGTATGTATAAATACATGTATAAATACATATCACACACAGTATTGAGAGTCGGATACAAAATAGTAGGTTCACTTTATTCTAACTACCTTTTTAAATGCCTTAGAAAAGGAAATAACACTGAAATATTAATGATCTTTTGCTATGAGATATTCTGGGTAATTTTAATTCTCAAGGAAGAAAAGTTCATGCTTTTAGACTCCCAGAAACATCTTGGTAAGAGCAGCAGCTTCCCAGCCCCAGCCCTGCTTCCCCGGCACAATGTGGATAGCCTGGGACACTGCGTACATTTTGCCACAGCCAAGATAACCACAGAGGGCTGCGAACAGGTGCTATTTGCATCCTGTTCTTCAAACAGGGAACCTTCAGCAGACACTTTGTTTTATGCTTACTATGAAGTAGAACATCGTTCTAAGCACCAGGTATACAGACACAAGACAGTCCTTAAGGCGCTCCATCCACTTCCCTCAGAAAGGCAGACCACCGCCTCTGGTGTCCCTTGCTCCTAGCCTCAGCCTTCTGCCTTGGGAGAGAACTGCGCAGCGTGTCTCTGGCCTAGCTGGTGTGTTTGTTGTGCACTGCCTGCAGCTCACATTAGGATCTGTGACTTTTGCAGTGTGATTTGTTCATCCAGGAGGGGGCCCGCCTAGGAAGAACCCCCGCTGAAGTCGTTTCAACTTGTGACATCACCTTTGCCTGCGTGTCCGATCCAAAGGCAGCCAAGGACGTAAGGATCCCCTCCCTCCCCTCAGTGTCTCAGGTGATGGCCAGGAAAGCTGGCTGGCCTCCCTGTCTTCTCCCCTGCCCATGAGTGAGTGTCTGTAGCATGTGGGAGGGTTGTATTTCCCATCTGGGGCCATCCCCCAGAAATTACCTGCATAAATTCAATACAGACATCCTTTAATTCAGAACAAAGAATGAGAATAACTAGGGTCCCTGCGATCTATGCCGGCTGTCCTCATGTATTCTTATTCTGTGTACCTGGCAAGATCCTATGTTTAGCTGTGACTGTATCTGCATGTTTTATAAGTTCAAGTACAGTAATCATCTTGTTAAAGTGATAACTAGTTTAATCCAAGTAAATCCAAAGAAGCCCAAAAAAATACTGAGGTTATTATTTAAATGGGAGATTTTTAGTGAAAAGGAACATGCATGTATTGTTTTGAAGCTAAATGGGAATAAAGTAGAGGTATTTTTCTCCCTCGGGCTTACTTGCTGCTGCCTTGCAGCCTTAATACCTCCTAATCAGGAAATGAGTCAAAAAAGTAACAAGATTCTGACCTTAGGTCTAAGGGGCTCCTGGGCGTCTGGCTGGGAGCCTGGGCTATTGCTTTTCCCTTGTGTCCCCACAGCTGGTGCTGGGCCCCAGTGGTGTGCTGCAGGGGATCCGCCCCGGGAAGTGCTACGTGGACATGTCAACAGTGGATGCTGACACAGTCACCGAGCTGGCGCAGGTAGCGGCCTCGTTCATGCTGGCCCTCCAGCGTCGTTGGCAATTGGAGCCCAAGACTCAGGCTGGTTGATTATGCCTGAGTGAGCAACTTGGTTACTCTAGAAACCAAGCCAGGAGAGGGGGAGAGGCTTGTAGCCTTGGAACTAGCCTGTCTTCACTTTATGCTTTCCAAGCCACAGCTAATCTGAACAGCCGTGAAAGGAGAGGTGCTGCCGGGATGGACATTAGGTCGTGTAGCTGCCAGCCCCACAATGGGAAGCAGTGCAGGCTGCCAGCAGGGCCTTTTTGGTTTAAGCGACCGTCTACAGTTGTTACCAACAGTATTCTCCCTGCCTGAGCTCCTGGGCCGAGTGAGAGGGCGGTGACTTCTGGCCCCTGTGTGTTCTGAGAGTGGCTGAAGCAGGGAAGGGCAGTGTCTGGAGGAGGTGTGCTCAGCCAAGCCATCGGCATGGTCACGCTTGGTCATTGCAAGAAATTCTGAGTCAGTGGGAGTCTCTGGGGAGACCCCCTCTTCTCTGTTTACTGCATGAAGTTCAGACACCTGTTTGGGGGCTCAGTGTGGAAGGCCAGGTGTTTCCACTTGAAATACCCGTGAGAGGCAAGGTCTTCAGAAGCTGTGACTTTCCTTTCTAGGTGATTGTGTCCAGGGGGGGCCGCTTTCTGGAAGCCCCAGTCTCAGGGAATCAGCAGCTGTCTAATGATGGGATGTTGGTGATCTTAGCAGCCGGAGACAGGGGCTTGTATGAGGACTGCAGCAGCTGCTTCCAGGCAATGGGAAAGACCTCCTTCTTTCTAGGTAACATGCCTGCCCACCTGTCGGGCCACTGCAGGCCCGGAGGCTGGGTGGGCCACATCCCCTCTAGACTGCACTGATGACTGCGTCAATCCCGCACGGCCTCTCTGCCTGGGGCCCCCGTGGGAAGGTTTCCTTTGACTTGCACAGTCAGTGCCTGGAAGGAGGAAGAGCCCGAAGGGTCAGAGCCAGTTCTGTCAGGGGCAGGTGAATGGGGCCTCCCCTGGGTGTAGAGGTGGGTCCGAGCAGGGATGAGGGTGGGCAGAAAGTCCCTTGCCTCGGAATTCTTGGAAAGTGACCGTGATTCTCTGCCCTGGCCAGGTGAGGTTGGCAATGCAGCCAAGATGATGCTGATTGTGAACATGGTACAGGGAAGCTTCATGGCCACCATCGCTGAGGGGTTAACCCTGGCCCAAGTAACAGGCCAGTCCCAGCAGACACTCTTGGACATCCTCAATCAGGGACAGTTGGCCAGCATCTTCCTGGACCAGAAGTGCCAAAGTGAGTTGCCTTTGGCCTCTCTTCTTGCATTTTAGTTGTGACTGGGGCTGAGAAACCAGGTCAGGTTGCTGTCACAGAGCATTCTCTTCTTCAAGGGCTGACCGGTGTGAAAGAGGCACCCTCTCTGGTCAGTCCATGCCCTCCATGCCCTCTGTCAGAGGGATCCAGAGACATGGCAGATGGGATTTGGGGGTACTGGCTGGGGACTGGTTTCTTCATTGTCCAAGAGGGAAGAAATGCTAGATGTTGAGCCCTGATGGTCCAGCAGATAGTTTCTTAATTTGGGTCCATTTAATTCTTCTGTTACGTGGCTTTCCCTCCTCAGATATCCTGCAAGGGAACTTTAAGCCCGATTTCTACCTGAAGTACATTCAGAAGGATCTCCGCTTAGCCATTGCCCTGGGGGATGCCGTCAACCATCCTACTCCTATGGCAGCTGCAGCCAATGAGGTAACTGCAAGAGGCCCGATCTGACAGTCTTCCCTTTGCTTTTAGGCTTCCTCCCATCTCTTTGCTTTGTGTCTCTTTGTGTCTCACCTCTTGAATGGAAGCTCAGGTCATTGATTCTAGACCGGAGCATTTAAAAGCATATATTCCCTTCTGAGCCCTTCTTACTTGTAACCCTTGTGATTTCATTGACCTGCGGATTACTTAAAAGTGCATCAGTCAGATAATTGGAGTTGTCCTGCGAATCTAATAGTTAGTGATTACTGATGGATCTCTGTTGTGGTTACAAAACAGATCCTGTGTGATTTTTAACTCTAAATTTATTGAGACTTGTTTTGCAGCCTAGCAAATGGTCTGTCTTGGTGGGCGTACCATGTGCACTTAGGAAGACTGTTCTCCACTTGTCAGCTGCTGTGTTCTGCCAATAATCAGTTAGGTCAAGGTTAGGTAGTGGTTTTTCAGATCGTCTTTATTGGCCTTTTTCTCTGGTTCTTTTGGTTGCTGAAAGAGAGATACTAAAATCTCCAGCTATGATTGTAGCATTGTCTGTTTTTCCCTTTAATTCTGTTATCTTTGAAACTCTTGTGTTTGGGTTTTTAACCATTTGTGATGGTCATGTCTTCCTGATGAATTTGGCCTTTAATTATTATGGAATGTCCCTCCTGACCTTTGTCTTGAAGCCTATTGCCTGGTTTTACCGTAACTGCTGCTGTGTAAATGTCATTCATTGACTTTCAAGTTGTGTCTTTATATTTAAGTGGTATCCTCAGTGTAGAGCCTGTCAGTGGGGCTTGCATTTGTATGCATTCTGACAGTATCTGCCTGTTAATTGGAGTGTTGGTCATTAACATTTGTTTGAGTGACAGCACAGCACCTGAAAACAGTTGGGTTGGGGAGGGGGTTGTTTATTTGTTTAAATAAGTTTAAGTAATCTGCATACCTGATGTGGGGCTTGAACTCATGATCTTGAGATCAGGAGTTGGGTGTTCTACCAACTGAGCCATCCAGGGGCCCCAGAAAGAGTTGTTGAGGTCATCTTCCTCAGCCTGACAGAAGGGACGCCTTAAAAAAGCTGAGCAGTATTTCATTACTGTAGAGTTACAATCAAAACCATATTTTGTATAAAACACAAAACACATTAATTGATTTATTTTTAGAGGCTGTATCTTCTAGGAACTTTAAGAAGATACACATTCGATTCAAGTTAAATAGAAGTCTCAAGTGGCTTGTTCCAGTGAAGAAGTAAAGAAACACAGTTGTGCTCTTTTCAGACGTGGCCTTTCATAAAGTGTAATCAGTCTCCTGTCCCTTCCTTGTCTGCCTGAGCAGTTCAGGGAACTCACTTCACCTTTTTAGGTTGCAGCACAGTTTCAGGTTCCTCCTGTTTCTTTTGCCTTGGATTCTCTCTAAGCAGTGGACTTCTCTGTGTATTTTATAGAACTTTTTTGGTCGATTGTCTTTAACTGAAGTTACTTCGGAAGGGATCTGCATGTGGCTTGTGTTGGCGGCGTGCTCTGTGATTTCTGACCTGCCTCTGCCGTGGCTCTACAGGACTCATTGGCTTGAAAACAGACATTTTGGTTAATTTCTCAGTGGAGCGTGGTGCTTTCTGGAGGGCGTGAATTTAGGTTCCTCATTGGAGCCCAGCGTTCAGGATCTTAAGGTTCACCAGTCCATTCACATTTAGTCTTTGTCTTAAAAGTCTGGTGATATGTGGTTGGACTTAGAGCTACCATTTGATTGCTCTTTGTCCTTTCTGACTTTTGTCTATCCCTCCTTTTTTATCACCTTTTGGATTATATGACTGTTTTTTAGAATGCCATTTTCTCTGTTGGCTCTTTAATAATGCATTGTTTCTCTTTTATCTTTGGTCTAGAGATTGCAGTATGCAAGAATATGCAATACCCTTAACTTCATGGCCCACTTAGAGTTAATATTTTACCTGTTCACATAAAACATAGATCCATTTCCCTCACCTGCCCTCCTTTATGGCAAGGTTTCTTAACCTGGGCACTATTGCCATTTTGTTGTGGGAGTGGTCCCGTGCATTTCAGGATATTCAGTAGCATCCTTGTCCTCTAAGCACTAGAAGCCAGCAGTGCCCTCTCAGTTGGGAAGAGGTCTGTAGATACTACCATGTGTCCCGTGGGGCAAAATAACCCCAGGTTGAGAAGCCCTGCTTTATTTTTTTAAGGTTTTATTTATTCATTTTGAGAGAGAGTGGGAGCATGCACACACACGTGCATGAGTTGGGAGGGGCAAAGGGAGAGGGACAAGCAGACTTGACACTGAGTGTGGACCCTGACATGGGGGCCTGATCCCACACCCCAGTGATCATGACCTGAGCTGAAATCAAGATTCGGCCGCTCTGAGCCACTAACTCAGGCACCCAGGCGCCCCAAGAGAACCCCTGCTTTGGGGAATAGATGTCCCATGTGTTACATCTGCCTTTGTTCTAAACCTACCACACAATGTTGGAATGTTTTAAGTGGTCGTATGTATTTTTTTTTAATTAAAAGAAAAAATAATTTTATATTTCTCTAATTTACCATTTCCAGTGTGCTCCATTCTTTTCTGAAGATTTGAATTTCTCTCTGGTATTGTTCCCTTTCAACTGGAAGAACTTGCTTCAGCATTCTCTGTAATGCAGGTCTGCTGGCAACGATTCGTTTTCTTTTCTCTGAAACGGTCTTTATTTAGCCTTCATTTTGAGCTAACAGCTATACCTGAGCTATAATGGACACTCAATTATCGTGGCTTCAACTGGACTATGTTTTAAAAAAAAGACAAAGATGCAGCTATGTGGGAGGAACCTTGTGGCCAACTGCATTTCCTCAGTGTGCCTGGACGCCACACTGACCTGCTTGAATGGCTTTTTAATTCTCTTCACGCTCGTTCATAATACTCACCTAGTGGCTCTGGAGTGGCTGTCCGCCGCCAAGCACTGTTCTAGGCTCTGGGGACATGGTGAGGGGCTGCCCGTTCCCTTCCTTGTGGAGCTTAACATTTTAATGGAAGGAGGCACAAGATAAGCAGGTATTTAAACAAGAATTCTCTGAAGGTCAGAAGTATGAATAAAATAGTAAGATAAGGTGACAGGATAAAGTGGTACAGCTGCTGCTTTATATAGACTGGTCAGGGAAGGTCTTGGAGCTGACTGGGAAGGAGCCAGCTTTGCCTAGGGAAAGGCATCCCATGCAGAGGGAAGGGCAAGGATAGCAGCCCAGAGAATAACACAGGGAGACCCTAAAGGCAGGAAGAGACATGACTATAATTACTAACGATGCTCTGAGCACTTTACCTCCCTCGCTCCATTTAGTCCTCATGATAACCTTGTTATCTTCTCCATGACATCAAGGAGTAGTAACGAAGACAGAGAGAAACTGAGGCACTTCGCTCAAGATCAGTGGAGGGTGGCCAGGAGTTGCACCCAGACAGCCTGGACTCCAGAGCCTGCCTGCCTGACCGCATCTAGAACTACCTCCACAAAGCAGATTGTGTCTTTAAGTCAGCTCTGTGCCAGAGACTGAGCCCATCTCCTTTTTTTCCAGGTGTACAAAAGAGCCAAGGCACTGGACCAGTCTGACAACGACATGTCTGCCGTGTACCGAGCCTATATACACTAAGCCCTCGATACCCCACCCCTGCCCCCCAGTCTTCCCTCTGACCCCTCCTCCTCACATGGGGTTGGGGTCCTGGGACTTAACTCTGGACCAGTCCACCTGTCTCCATCTCCTTTTATACAGACTTTGAGACTTGCCATCAGCACAGCACACAGCGTCACTCCTCCCCTGGAGGTCCTGGGGAGGGGAGGGGTGTCAGCAGGATTGGCCTTTGGGAAAGCTCTTGAGCTGGGCACTGGCCCGGGACTAGGTGGCTGTGTGTTCATACACACACACACACACACACACAGAAATACACAATACACACGACCCCTACATACCACACACTGGCTCTCGCTTCAGGATAGAAGCTGCCCAGAAACTGCTGCCTGGCTTTTTTTTTTTTTCCTTCCTTCTGAGCTTGTCTTATCTCAGACCCTTTCCATTCAAGGAACTCGAATCAGCAGTAAGAACTGGAAGCCTTTCCACTGCTTCCTTCCCTCAGAGCAAAGAGGCTGTGGTTATGTCCACATCCCCCTACTGAATCCTGCGTGTGACGAAGAGGCTCTGGGTCAAGATGAGCCAGCACCGACTCCAAACAGGGTCCTCATGGGCCCTCCAACCTCAGGTGACCAGCTGATGAGGATTGTCATGTTTAAGCTACCAATGTGCAACCAACTCTCTCCATTAATGCCTTTGTGAACTGAAAAGAGATTGGCGAAGTTGAGCAGACGCAGGGCTCTGGCTCTCGGGGGAGAGCACAAATCGCCAGCACATTAGGTGAGCCTCACAGAAGCCTGCTCTCCTCGCCGCTCTTGAGCTCCTGTCCCAGAAGTCACCATCACTGCAGAGCCCTGGGCTGGGATCAGACTTCCTTGCTTTGGTGTAGGGGGAGCTCACTCCTCACCAGGCTCTCTTAGTATTTGGATTTGCATTCCAGCCCTTGGGAAGGGGATCCTGAGGGCCACCAGGGAGGAGTGAAGAGGGAGGAGAGGGGGTCCTTCCTGTTTTCCGTTATGCTGCAGACTCCCACCTGGTTCTCAGGAGTCACTCTAACTGGGTCCCCTCACAGCAGTCTCACCCTCTCCGGCCTACTCCTGCACATGTTCCCCACTGCCTGCCTCTTCATTCTCTCTCCCTCATTTTCTTCCCGTGGAGACAGTGTTTTCTGTCCCTTCTTTGGCCCAGACCCAGCCTGACCAACAACAGCCATTTTTTAGGCTCAGCTCTTGAAACAGGAACGAGTATCTTCACTTCAGCCAGAAGCATGGTCTTTGATGCTTCCAGGGCCCCAGGGTCTCTCAGGAGGGAAGAGAACTGGGCCTGACCCAATCTGAACTATCTGACCCTCAGAGGTGGACCTGAGACATCCTCAAGACCCTAACATTTCTCCTTGGATAGGGGACCAGAGGGGCTTGGAATGTGGCGTAAAAACAAGGAGAAGTCACCTAAAGGATGTCAATGTTCTCTCCCTCTGCTTGGGTTGCATTTTCCAAAGTCACACTTTGCAGGTCAGCATTTCTAGTGAATATACAGAGTGAAACCACACTGGTGTGGACCCCTCCCCCTCAACCTTGGCCCTTTTCCGCTGATCAGAAACCAGGCAAGGGATCTCAGAAGACATAGGGGGAGGGCAGGGAAGATGCTGCGTGTTTTTGGCATAACTTCACTGGGATTTGGAATTCTTTTCTGTCTGAACACAAAGCCTGTTCTAGTCCTAGCTGGACACTTTGGGGGGGTGGGGGGTGAGGGGGGGGTGGGGAGAATACTGTAATGAAACTGGTTAGTCAATGTTGTCTTAATATTGTTGACAATTCTGTAAAGTTTCTTTTTATGAGTATTTCTGTTTAAGCTATTTCACCTTTGTTTTGAAATCCTTCCCTTTTAGGAGAAAATGTGACACTTGTGAAAAAGCTTGTAAGAAAGCCCCTCTTCCATGACCCTTTTTTTTTTCCTTTAAACCTCCTTTAAATGACAAATCTAGGTAATTAAGGTTGTGAATTTTTATTTTTGCTTTGTTTTTAATGAACATTTGTCTTTCAGAATAGGATTGTGTGATAATGTTTAAATGGCAAAAACATGATTTTGTGCAATTAACAAAAAGCTACTGCAAGCAAAATAAAACCTTTATTGGTAACGCAACTGTGACTGATTACCTCAGCAGTGGCCACTACCTGCACCCAGACCCTCCACGCCCAGCGGTGGAGGGAGGAGGGTCGGGAGCGCCCGAACAGCTCAGCCGGCCGGTTCTTCCCAGCCGGAGAGCTCAGGGCGCGGAGAGCACGGAACAGGCCGCCCTGCCTGCCAATCGCCGGACGCGGCGAAAACAAGCCGCCCGTTGGCCAATCAGTGGGCGCAAGCGGAGCAGGGTGCCGTATCACTGCCGGGAGGGGGCGGGATAAGTGTCCGCCGCGCTCCAGCGGGAGCGGCGCCCGAGCGCCCTGCGCCCGCGGTAGGAGCCCGCGGCGGTTTGGGAGAGGCGGCGCAGGCGGGTTCGCGCAGTCGCCAGTCTCGATTCGCAGCCCCCGCTCGGCTGGTCTGAGGCGGGGGAGGGGGCCCGGGATCGGGGCGGGCGCGCGCGCAGCCAATCGGCGGCGGGGGTGGGCCAGCGCGCCGCGGGCGCACGGACGGCGGGTGGACCGAGCCTCTGGCGGACCGCTGGCGGGTGGCGGTCCCTGGGTGGCGAGCAGCGGCGATGGCGACCGCGATGGCAGCGACGGCGGCGGAGCGAGCGGTGCTGGTGAGGCGCGCGGACGGGGTGGGGTGGGGCGGGGCGGGGGCCCGCGGGCCCGGGCGACTGACCGCTGGCCTGTCTCCGCAGGAGGAGGAGTTCCGCTGGCTGCTGCACGACGAGGTCCACGCCGTGCTCAGGCAGCTGCAGGACATCCTCAAGGTAAGGCTTCTGGCGGGCCGGCCCGGCTGCGGCTCCTTCCCGGGGCGCCGCGCCTGCCTCCCGAGCGCCTGCTGTGGACGCGACGCGCGTTGTGCAGACCAGGCCCTGCCCCAGTGGACTTGGCGTACGGTGGAGGCACCATTATGTGATTGCCCACTTAATCACAAGCAGCCCTGTGAGCGTGGTGGGGTGGGCCTGGAATGAGCCCCTGGCTGGGGGGGTCTGGGCGGTCAGGGTTGGGTTCAAGGAAGGCTTCCTTTGAAGCTGTGATCTCAAGGTCTTCAGCACCTTACTCAACCTCATGGGGCCTCTTTTTCGCAAGAATGAGATTGCAGTACTGGCGTCACAGGGCTGTTGTGAAGACAAGTCAACTCACAAAAATGTCCAGGCATTGCCTGCTATCGCCAGAATTTCTAGTTACCATGAGTACCGTCCTTCCCTGACTCTGCTCCCCCACACTGGAGCATCTTAACCCAGCCTGGAGGTCATCTCTGTTCTATATCCCTGAGTTGGGCAGTCGGTAGGCATCCAGGGAATGTGAAAGGAACAGCTATCCACTCTGGTAGGACCTGAAACTCAGGTGGTGGGGGAAGGGCCAGAGAAATGGGAAGGTGCCCTGGAGGTTGGAAAACTAGCCTACTTTGTCCCTCCCCTAGCCAACCCAGGAATGGGGCTTCTGGAAAGAGAGGTGAGCTGGATTGGGTCAACTTTACTCCACTTCCCTCTGCCCCTCCAGGAGGCCTCGCTCCGTTTCACTCTGCCATGCTCTGGTGCAGGCACCGAGGGGCCTGCCAAGCAAGAGAACTTCATCCTCGGCAGCTGTAGGTGAGCCAGGGCTGAGCAGGAACAGGAGGGATGGACTGCTTGTGAGGGGGACACCTGGGATACCCTCTAGGGGAGGCTGTACTGCCAAGACCCTGCCATGCAGATTGATTTCAGCCCCAACATGTAGAGGGTGTGCTGTGGGGCAGCCTGGGCCACCCTGTGACAGCAGGGGCAACCTGCTGGGAGGGTGAGGTGGTGGGAAAGGGCAGCCGCAGGCACTGCTCTGACCCCCGCGTGTTGCAGCACAGACCAGGTGAAGGGCGTGCTGACTCTGCAAGGGGACGCGCTGAGCCAGGCGGTGAGTCCCCCAGCCCCTCTGCCCTTTCCCTGCTGCTGGAGGATCCAGTGGGGAAGAGTGTGGGGGCCTCCTGCTGAGCTTTGCCTTTACCTGTTGGCTTTGTGGCCCTGGGTAGGATCCTTGACCTCTCTGTGCCTCAGTTTCCTCATTTGTAAAATAACAACCCACCCCACTAAACCTCCTCTGGAATTGGTGTGTGTCTTCAGTGAGAGGTGCAGGAAGGGGGATGCTTTGCACACGGCCTAGCCCTGAGTCTGGGCCCAGTGAAGCGTGGGCATTGGAGGGATTAGGCTGGCCCCAATTCAAAGTGGAATCAGCCAACATCTGAGCTCCGTCTGTGCTAGGCACCGAGATATGGGGGAAGGTGCCTCTCCTCCAGTAGTGGGTGTTCAGTCCATTGGCCTGTACCCATGCTCCCTTTCTGCCCACAGTCACACCACCTCCTCCCAGCTTCCCCTTTCTGTCTCTGTTCCCTTGCATTTCTTTGTGGTTCCTTTTGGGCTTGAGTTCCTGTCTCCTGACCTCCCTGTTCACACCCCAAGTGCCAGGGAGGATGGGAGACTTTCTGCCCTGTGGATTGGCTGGGGCCTGAGCTACCACACTCGTGCCCCCTGCTCAAGGGCTCAGAGTGGCCATAAGCAGGAGAGGGGTCCTCCTGCTTATACGCTCTTGCTCGTCAGGACGTGAATCTGAAGATTCCCCGGAACAACCAGCTACTGCACTTTGCCTTCCGAGAGGACAAGCAGTGGAAGCTGCAACAGGTAATCAGGCCCTTTTCCTGCCAGGGCTCAAGCCACAAGGGCAGGCAGGGGCAGGCCTGAGTGGCACTGAGGCCTCCTGGGGTGGCCAAGGGGGATTTAAGGCTGCCGCAAGCCTGGGAAGTTGTTGCCTAGCAGCAAAGCTGGGGCAGGCAGTGCCTGGGACTCCAGAGTCTAGCCTGGAGGGAGGTGGGAACCTGCTCTGTCTGTAGGCCTCTGGGCCCCAGTGGGAAACACAGGGAACTCCCCTTCACAGAGCCTCCAGGGGCTTCCAATGGCTCCTGGGGACAAAGTCCACACTCCTCTGTGATTGGACCCTGCCCCTCCACCTCAGGGCCTTTGCCCATGCTCATCGCTGTGCCTGGAGGCCTCTCACTGCTTTATTCTTCACTGGGTGATGCTCAAGAGGCACTTCCCTTGGGCCTCCGTTGACATCCATCTAAAGAGGCTCCTCCTCCCCCAGCCTGCAGAGTCACCCTTTTGTCCTTATGCAAGTCACTCAGTGTGTTGTCCTCTTGTGCCTTTGCTCTGCTATTATCTGTCCTCCTTTAGAAGGTGAGCTGTGGCAGGCCTGCCGGTCTGTGCCGTATGCCCAGCACCCAGGCAGGGCCTGGCCTTCAGTGAGCACAGAGAGGACAGCTGGTGGAGAGGGGTCAGGCAGCCGAGACCAACCCCAGCCCTCCCAGGAGGACAGTCCATCAGAGTGAGGCCCTGTCATCGGGGGCCCTGGACACTGTGGCTACTCTGAAGTTGGCTTCTCTTCCTCCTGAGGCCCAGCTCACTGACCTTGCAGTGGGCTTTTTTTTTTTTTTCAGATCCAGGATGCCAGGAACCACGTAAGCCAGGCCATTTACCTCCTCGCCAACCGGGATGAAAGCTACCAGTTTAGGACAGGAGCAGAGGTCCTCAAGGTGAGCTGCCTGCAGGAGCAGGAGAAGCAGGATCCCTACTCCTGGTCCTGACCCCTGACCAGGCCCCTGGAGAGCTCTGCGCCCAACAGCCTCAGGTGCAGCCGATGGTTGCCCCATCAGCTCTCGATAGATGTGTGTATGCAGTCAGTCAAATGACTCACAGACCTGGCTCTGATCCCAGGGCTCCACTGAGCTGTGCAGCCCCAGGTTAACTCTCTTAGCCATTCTGTGCCTCAACAGCCTCACCTACAAAAGGGTGCCATGGTGTCGTGACTGGCAGTTGTGATGATGCAGGCAAAGCAGCCCCTGGCAAATGCTCAGGAAGTAGTAGCCCTCCTAGACGGAGAGAAAGCCTTGTAATTCGCAAAGTGAATTCACATAGTGTGGAGGGGTGGGCTGCATTGACACGCCTCAGATTCATGCTTTAGCTCTGTCCCTGACTTAGGTGATTCAGTTGCCCTCTTTGGACCTCTGGGTCCTCTATGAAAACTTACAACTAGATGAACTGAGGTCCCTCCCAGTACATCTAGGACACCCAGTCCACCACCCTGGGTGTAGGCGGTGCAGCCCCCAGGCCTCCACCCAAAATTTCCCTTTCCTAGAAGCCAGGTCACCCCCAGTCCCATTCCCATGACAATATCTGGAAGCAGTGGAAATTGGGACTCTGAGGAGTTCTGGCCAGAGCTTTGGTCCTGTCAAAGGAAAAGGATGAGTTCCAGATGGTTCCACCATTGAATAGCTATGTGACCTTACCACTTTGGAGCTTTACTTTTGAAAACGGGGCTGGTGCCCACCTTAGGACCTCAACTTACCCATCCTATCACCTCCTCCAGGAAGCCTCCCTTGGCTCCTTGCACCCAGCCTGGATTAAGGCCCCTTCCTCTAAGCTCCTTCACTGCCTGCAACCCCATCCACAAAGCCCTCATGCCCCTGAGAGTAACTCCAGGGAGCTTCCATCTTCCATTCCCCATTGGACCAGCACCCGGGACCCCATGCGGTAGAACTTCCTGCGCTGATGGTCAACAGTGCAGACGTCCTGTCTCCCGCCCGCAGTTGGAGCCCAAACATCTGCCCCTTAAACAAGCCCCACATGATGGGGGTTCAGGCCGTGAGAGTGGGACCACACAGGCAGGAGCTGGGCGCTACCATGACTTGGTCCTTCCCTGATGTGAGAGGGTGGGGGCTGCCCCCGCAGCAGCTGTGACCAGCCACCTCCCCGCAGCTGATGGACGCTGTGATGCTGCAGCTGACCAGAGCCCGCAACCGGCTCACCACGCCAGCCACCCTTACTCTGCCTGAGATCGCTGCCAGTGGCCTCACGGTCAGTGCCTTAGGCCAGCCTCTGCTCCGGGAGAGGGAATCCCCACCAAGGAGCCCAGCTTGCCCCTGGGAGGGACACAGGGGTGTGATGGGGTCCTGGAAACCCCAAACTGTTGTCAGTTGAAGATCTAGGTCTGTGCA
The DNA here is from genome assembly GCF_964662115.1 of Mustela nivalis. Lineage (NCBI taxonomy): Eukaryota > Metazoa > Chordata > Mammalia > Carnivora > Mustelidae > Mustela > Mustela nivalis. The sequence goes on from NC_139038.1 coordinate 35,524,436, forward strand.
GTTTTCTGGGCCTCCATCTTGCATCCCCCAAATACCCCGGGTCTGGGTCAGTGGTTCCCAAGCCTGGTGCAGGAAGCTCCCCGGGGTACCTGGGAAGAGTTTGGAAGCCCCCGTCCATGGGCTGGGACATAAGGTCCCCCAGGCAGTCCTGGGGAAGCTGTGCCTGCCTGGCCCTCATGCCACCGGCTTGCCCGGTCCCTGTCCCCAGCGGATGTTTGCCCCAGCGCTGCCCTCCGACCTGCTCGTCAATGTCTACATCAACCTCAATAAGCTCTGCCTCACCGTGTACCAGCTGCACGTCCTGCAGCCCAACTCCACCAAGGTGAGGAGGACCCCACTCGCCCCCTCACCCCTAAGTGCCTTGCAGCCTCTCGGGCCTGACTGGGTCTGATGCTCTTCTGCTTAGAACTTCCGCCCCGCTGGAGGCGCCGTGCTCCACAGCCCCGGGGCCATGTTGTAAGTATGGTGCCCTGCAGCTCCCTGCCCGCCCCAACCTTCCACACCTTGGGGGCCGGGGGGCCAGGCTAATCAGGCCACCCCCAGGGACCCTCCTTTTCTCCCTCCAGCGAGTGGGGCTCCCAGCGCCTGGAGGTGAGCCACGTGCACAAGGTGGAGTGTGTGATCCCGTGGCTCAACGACGCCCTAGTCTTCTTCACTGTGTCCCTGCAGCTCTGCCAGCAGCTCAAGGATAAGGTGGGCTGTGGGGACTGTGGGTGCGGGGCGGTCCTCTCAGACAGATGGGGCCAGCAGATACTAGGCTACTAAGTCATTTCATTTTGGAGGGATTCCAGGGGCTCTTGTCACACTTCCAAAGCACCCTCAAATCTTCAGGTTCTCTGTACCTTCTGCACACACGAGCAGATGGGCCACGGTGTTGCTGAGCAGCAATACCCTCTCCCTGACATGTTACCCCCGAATGACCTTGAACCTGGGTCACAGGCTATAGTAGGGGCCAAGCCATCTAATATCTCCACTTACCATGTCCCCCCTCCTCTCTCCCTAGATCTCTGTGTTCTCCAGCTACTGGAGCTACAGGCCTTTCTGAGCAGAGCACCCAAGAGCCTGACCCCCAGGGAAATGGCCCCTGTCCCCCTCACCCATCCACCCCAGGCACGTTGGCCAGAGCCAGAACCAGGCAGCGTGGGCTATTATTTATTTCTCTTTGCCCCATCCTGCCCATCACATTTGTACAGATGGAAATGAGCACTGGAAGCACGGAGAGACAGGGATGCTGGCTTGCTTTTTCTTTTACGGGGGGGTGGTCAGGAAGGCAGAGCCCAGAGGTGGCCCACATTCCAAACCCTGCCCTCCCTTCTCAGCGGGAACCTTTGGACTTGGGGTGGCGCCAGGCCCAGGGCTCTCCTCCTCCTTCCTCTTTCTGCCTTCTGACCTGCCCCAGGATGGTGACGGGCAACCGTACTCTCCCCTCTGTTGGAGGGTGAGGAGTGGGCAAGGGCCCTAAGCTGGGAATCAGGAGGGCAGACAGAACCATCCATCGCCTCGCTGTGGTGCCCTTGAATGTGTTTGCTCCGCATCCCTGACAAGGCCTCCAGGAAATAAAGATCATCTGACTTTACCTGGAGCGTCTTGTCTGTCTGTCTGTCTGTCTGTCTGTCTATCTATCTGAGTGAGGACCAAGTTGGGGATCCCTGATCATTAGCACCTGGGTGGGATACCCAACGACGGAGCCCCTGGCCTCCTGTCCCACCTTTGAGGGGGTCCTCCAGGCTGCCAAGGGACTGAGTGGGCTGGGGACAAGGTTTCGGCCTCGTGGTTCGGGCCACTGAGTTGGGAGCCCAGCTTCCCCTCCTGTCAGCAGTAGCTGTGTGACCTAGAGCGACAGTCCAGCCCGCTGAAAGCCGTGGGGGAGCAGGTGGGCATCGGGAGAAAGCAGTGAGTGCCCACACGGCCCACCCCTTGAAGGGAAGCTCAGAACACACTCCAGACTCAAGTTCCAGACAACCAAGTCATCAGCACTGTTGCCAGCAGGACACACGGACGGGGGGGATTGGGGGCTCGCTGCGTTAAGGTTCCAGGGCCAAGTTATCGACTCCCCTGCGGTGTTCCTGCAAAAGAAGCACGGGGCTGGCCGGGCTTTCCTCGTGTGTGCCCTCTCCACAGGAGCCCCAGCAACCCCCTCTCCACAGTGCAGTTCCAGGCTGCTGCCTCCGCTGGTGGGCCTCACCTTCCCGGGGCTCACCTTCCGGGGTCTGGAGGCGCGGCGGCTGCAGCAGCTGTGGCAGCAGCAGTGGAGACAGACCAGCAGCAGCAGGAGCAACACGGTGCCTGGGGGTGGAATGGGTGTCCAGATAAGGCCCTCGGCCAGGCCTAGGACAGGAGGCCAAGGGGGGGCCAGAGGCCAGGGCCACACTCACCGAGGAAGATGAGGAAGATGATGAAGGCAGCAGTGTCCCAGTTGGACTGGAACAGCTCACCGCTCCTGAGTTTCCCCAGCACTTCCTGGGCTGTGGTCTCCAGCTCTTTCTCCAGGTCTTTTGCCAAGTCCATCTCCGCTCGAGGCCTCTGGGTGCCACCTGCCCCGGCCCCCCAGGGCTGCCTCAGAACCCTGTTCTCTGGGACTGGGCGGCATCCAGGCCTCCCGCAGTCCAGCCCCTGCCCTGCGCCTGCCCCCTCCCACACCACCCCTCAGCCCCTGCCCTGTCCCTTCCCACTCCCCCCGGCAGCCCCACCCCAGACTCCCACCAGCCTCCTAGCTCCCCCAGCCAGGCAGGTCCCAGGTCCTGAAAACACCAACTATTTCCTGCTTCCGGAACCGCGATAGGTGCCGCCTGAGGACCTGGCACCTTGGCAACCGGTCCCACCCTTCCCAGGGGGCGGCCAGACTCCAGAGGGCGGGGCCTGTGCCCTAGCAGGTGTGCTCACAGCCTCCCCACAGCAGCAGGTGCTGCAGGACCCACAGAGGGCGCCACGGGCCCCGAAACCCTCTTCCTTCCAGGATTTTTCATGTTTTTTCAGTAGACCAGACAAGCAGCCTGGAACACAGTGTGCCCTGGGCCGTTGTGGACTTCATGAGTGAAGACGGGAGGGAGGGAAAGGTGGTTTCCATTCCACATCCCACATCCCTTTCCATTTCCACATCCAAATGCAGGTGGCATTTACCAGCACCGTACTAGGAGTCTTCTGTGTCCATATTTGCTGTATTCTAATCTTCACATTAATCCTTAAGAGAAGATGCTTGTCCTCTCAAACGAGCTCTTCCCCCGGGACTTGGGGACCTGCGGGCCTGACACTGACCACAGAGGCAGCTCTCACTCTCCCTTCCTTCAGCACACACACATCCCAGGCCCACCAAGGGCCCAAGACTGCTCAGCACTTGAGGTTGGCCCTGCCCTAGGTGGACACATTTCTGGGGCTTGTGGTCTAGCAGGGGACAACGTCTCAGCTAGGCTGAGGACCAAGCAGACCGCTGTACATCCACTACCAGATGTGTCCTTGTGGCAATCCTGAAGGGGCTGTTCCCGTTCTCCCCACATACAGATAGGAAAGGCGCCGCCTTGAGAAGTCTAGCAACCAGCTCGAGTCACACACCTGATGCATTCATTTCATGTTGCTGCTAGAACATATCACCCCTGCACTTAGCGGCTTGAAACAATCCAAATTTATTGTCTCACGGTTCTGGAGGTCAGAGTCTGAAACAACAGCAGGGCTGTGATCCTTCTGAAGGCTCTAGAGGATAATCTGTTCCTTGCTTTTTCTAGCTCCTAGCGGCCATGCCCGTCCCTTCGTCCATCCGGGTCTCTGCTTCCAGCCTCATTTTCTCCGGCCCCGACCCTCCTGGCCTCCCTATGACGAGGACCCCTGTGATGACATAGGCCCACAGGATGACCTCACGATCGGAATGACGTCTGCAAAGTCCCTTCTGCCGGGTAAGTTAACATATTTGCTCCAAGGTTCCAAGGATTAGGATGAAAACATCTTTGGGGGGGCATGATCCTTCCGGCCATACCCAGAGTGAGCAGAGAAGCCAGAACTGGGACCCAGGCACTCAGACCCCAGAGCCCTTGACCACCATATTCTAGGGTCTCCTGCCCTGGGACCCTACAACCCCTCCATCCCATTCCGACGTCTCCAAGCCCTGTTGCAAGAGGCAGGGTCATTCTGAGCAACCGGAGTGTTATTGCCAAAGGAGACAGCACTGCAGCCACTATGGAAAGCATTCAGGTAGTGCCTCAAAAGGTCACATGCGGTGATAGCAAACGCCCAGCTATTCCATTCCCAGGTGTAGACCCAAGACAACTGCAAACAGGTTCTCAAAGACTTGGGCACAAATGTTTTCACAGCGGCACTCATCTCGAGAGCCAAAAGGTGGGAACAGCCCATGTGATCTGTCCATACTGGGCCCTTCCTCAGCCACACAGAAAAATGAGGTCCTAACACCTGCCACAAAACGGATGCCCCTCAAAGACATGCCGCACGGTGAGAGAGGCCAGACTCAAAGGGCCACACAGAGTGGGGTTCTGTTTCTGGGAGACATCTAGAACGGGCACATCCAGGGACTAGCGTTAGCCAGGGGATGGGGAACTCGGGGGGGGGGGAGTGAGTGTTTAGTGTGTCCTTTAGGGTAATGAACATGTCTGGGAACAGGATAGGGGTGGTGGCATTATGACATTGTGAATGCACTCAATTCTGGTTTGCCACCTATCTGCTCAAAAGAAAGAACGGATAACGGTGGGAGAGGGGGTGCCTGAGTGGCTCAGTTGGTTGAGCGTCCGACTTCTTGGTTCTGGTTCAAGGCATGATCTTGGGGTCCTGGGATTGAGCCCCGAGTTGGGCTCCATGCTCAGCAGGGAATCTCCTTGAAGATTCTCTCCCTGTGATCCTCCCGCACCCCACTGTCTCTCTCTAATACTTAAATAAATCTTTTTTTTTTTAATTTTATTTATTTGATGGAGAGAGAGACAGCGAGAGAGGGAAACAGGCAAGGGGAGTGGGAGAGGGAGTAGCAGGCTTCCCGCAGAGCAGGGAGCCTGATGCAGGACTCAATCCCAGGACCCCAGGATCATGATCTGAGCCCAAGACAGACGTTTAAGGACTGAGACACCCAGGTATTCTGTAAATAAATCTTTCTTTAAAAGAACAGATAATGGTTAATTTTATGTGAATTTTACCTCAATTTTACTTATTTACGTATTTTTTTAAAAACGATTTTATTTATTTATTTAACAGAGAGAGAGAGATCACAAGTAAGCAGAGAGAGAGGGGGAAGCAGGCTTCCTGCCGAGCAGAGAGCCCAAGTTGGGGCTCGATTCCAGGACTCTGAGATCATGACCTGAGCCAAAGGCAGAGGCTTAACCCACTGAGCCACCCAGATGCCCATACTTCCTTATTTTTAAGTAGGCTCTACACCTGACATGGGGTTTGAACTCACATCCTGAGTCCAAGAGTTGCACACTTTATTGACTGAGCCAGCCAAGAGCCCCTTTGCCTCAAATTTTTTTTAAAGATTTTATTTACTTATTTAACAGAAAGCGAGACAGCGAGAGAAGGAACAGAAGCAGGGAGAGTGGGAGAGGGAGACACAGGCTTCCCGCTGAGTGGGGAGCCCGATGCAGGGCTCGATCCCAGGACCCCAGGATCATGACCTGAGCCGAAGGCAGATGCTTAACCGACCGAGCCACCATTTACCTCAATTTTTAAAAAGAGAGAAGCACTGGGGCTCTTGGGTGGCTCATTTGATCATCTGACTCTTGATTTCAACTCAGGTCATAATCTCAGGGTTGTGAGATTGAGCCCCAAAGTGAGCTCCATGCCGTGCCTCGGGCTCTGTGCTTAGTATAGAATCTGCTTCAGATTCTCTCCTTCTGCCCCTGCCGCCTGGGGTCTGCAGCTGTGGCCCCTGTCCCCCCACCATTTGGCTGGGCTGGGTGGGCAAAAGGCCTTCTGTCCACTCCTCTCCCCCCTGACCCTTAGACTTCCCATCCAGACCCTTGTTTCTTGTTTTTCATTCCCATTATGAAAGTAAGACCTCCCCATGGTGGGGGTGGGGAAGTAAGACCTTTTCTTTTCTTTTCTTTTTTTTTAAGATGTTATTTATTCATTTGACAGAGGGAGATCACAAGTAGGCAGGAAGGTAGGCAGAGAGAGAGAGAGGAGGAGGAAGCAGGCTCCCTGCCGAGCAGACAGCCCAATGTGGGGCTCGATCCCAGGACCCTGAGATCATGACCTGAGCCGAAGGCAGAGGCTTAACCCTCTGAGCCACCCAGGTGCCCCAGACCTTTTCATTAAAGAAAATCTGGGACATTTTAAGCTGTTAAAAAATAAAAACCCCCATGAAAGCCCCCAGACCCAAGCAGAGCAATGATGGGGGGGTCATGTGGCAGGACATATTTCACGTGGGTTAGACCCCCCAGACTTGGATCCTGCTCCCAGTCCTTACTGCCCACCAGTGTGTGATCTTGGGGCACAATCCCTGATCATCTTTGCCTCAGTATCCTTTTCTGTAAAATGGATATATACATAGCATCCTCCTTCTCGTCTTAAGACCGAACGGAATAATCCACATTAACACTTCTTAGCCCGATGAGACGCTCTGGAAACACACACTAGATGGCCGTGTGTTACTCACCCAAATTGTGGGTGTGATCCCCCCCAGTCTTCTGTTCTTTGTATACCTTTGGGCTCAGCGGCCAGGCTCATACTGCTCAGATCACTTTACCCTGGGCATTTCGCAATCCGCAGAGCCAAGGGCACCTTGCAGGTGACTGCTGCTTTCTGTAAACCTGATCATCTCGTTTGCAGTGAGAGTGGCCACCTACTGAGCCTCGCTTCCCCCCCACAAATTGTTCAGAACCCTACTGCCACTCACATGTGATTTTTTGGCAGGGGGAGGGGTGTTCTCTCCAGAGATCTTTCCAGAGGCCAGATCTCCTCCTGCTCAGGGCCAGTCCAGCAGTCCCCATTACTGTTCAGTCGTCCACACATAACATTCTCATTCGCTTTGAGGAGGAAGCCAGGCTCCTGTATCCCTCCAGAGCTGGGGACTGATAGCTTGAGAGATTTCTCTGCTCCAGGGCAGGCTCTGCTCAGTCCTCCCGCCACAGGCCCTGCCCAGCCTCAAGTTGTGAAGGTGAAGTTTGAGCCTCTGCCTTATAGATGTATAGAAGGTGGAGGAGCAGAAGGGCCTGGGTAGAGAGGGACAGAAGGCTAGCTGGGGCTCAGGACAGTGGAGGTGAGTGGACTGGGGCAGACTTGGGTGAGTTCCCGTAGGCAGAGCAGGGTCAGCAGGCCGCCTCCTGCTTTTGTAAATACTTTTATGGCCACACAGCCACACCCTTTGCCTGTCTGTGGCTGCTTTCCCACTCAGACAACAGGGCTGAAGGGTACATGCCATAGAGATGTTATGACACACAGGCTTTCAGAGAAAATGTTTGCCAGCACTACTGAGGACTGCTCGCACACCAGGAAACAGGTGGGAAAGAGCTGAGCCAGCTCTTGGTATAAGAAACATCTTATCAGGGACACTTTAGGGAGAGGTGAGGACTACGGCAAACTGGAGAGTTCATGGCCCAGCTACAGAGGGCAGCTCATCAGCTGTGGGCTGGACCAGAATCACCGGGGCTTTCATTCTCTAAGACACCCTGGAATTCTAGATGTTCCTGTGAACAAGAGAAGAGGTGTTAGAAGGTGAGAACGTGGACTCAGATCCCACCCACCCTACCGCTTCCTCACTAGGTGACCTTGAACACCTGGTTCAGACCCTCTCTGTAAACTGGAGGGTGTAACAGTGCCGGCTCCACGGTGCCGAGATGATTATTAAACAAGCTACTACCTTAGAGCCCCCAGAGCAACAGACGCAGACTACGTGTGGGGCGACCCGTTTCCTAGATCAGTCTTTGGATTTTCAGGGCTAGCACCAGCAGTGGACAGACTGAAGAGGACACACAGATGTTCTGCTTTCCGGCTATGGATCTGCTCTCCCAGCAGAGGGGTTAAGGGATATGAATTTGGAAGTCAGAGGGACCAGCTGAAGCCTGCTTAGCCCAGTTAGGTGACCTTGGGTGAGGGAACTGCCCAGAGGCCCTGGGCTCCTGTATATATAACAGGAAGCAGGGGTCACTGTAAGGATTTAGGGTAGTTTTCAGAAAAGACCTTGGAGGATCTTACCTGTCCCTGCTGTAGAGGAGCCCCCGCCTCACCCCCCACCCCTTGAGGGGAAAGGGGTGGAGCTCGGATTCTTCAGTTAACTGTCACCCTGTCCCATCTCCCTCACCACACTCACCAGGGTCTGCCAGGACAGAACAGCCTCCTGAAGCTCCCTCAGAGTCCCAAGGTCATCAGGTGCCACACAAAAGCTGCTTCTCCCTTTCTCTCTGTCACCACGGGTCCAGACCCTGGGCTTTGCCAGGCTGGCACATTCTGCAGGAGATGGTGGGGAGTAGCCGAGCAAGTATCCTGCCTGGACCATGGGTGGGGGCGGGAAGAAGCTGGGGGAGGGGGTTGGTGGGGGAGGAACAGATTCGTGGGCTTGTGCATCTCAGGGAAGGGTTCAGCCTCCCTTGAAAGGCAGCTCTTCCAGGAACCTTACCCCAAGGCCCTTGAGCCATGGAGATGTGGAGGATGGGTAGATTTGGGGGTATCGTGTGTAGGGGGTGCCTGGCAACAGAGCTCAGGAGCCAGAGTCCAGAAATGAGAATCCAGGGGTCTCTCTTTGGGGCCCCAGTGACCCCCTTCTTCCCACCCCCCTGAATGACAGGCATTGCTGTGTCCTTGGCCCCATGGAACCCATGAAACAGTCCCCCTCCCCCTGCTCATCAAGACCCTCCAGCCCCAGGACCCCACCCTACGAGACGCTTGGCTATGTGGGCATTGATGCCGTGCTGGACCAACTGAAGATCAAGGCCATGAAGATGGGGTTTGAGTTCAACATCATGGTAGTGGGTGAGTGAGCAGGGGGCGGGGGGACTCATAGGACAGACCAATGAGTGCAACCTTATGGGCCCTGGGCACATCATTCACCTGTCTGAGCATCAGTCTCCCTATCCATAAAGGGCCTGATAATGGTCCCTTACCAGGTGTCATAGTTGAAGATCTAGAAACCCTGAGGCATTAAAAGACAAGAATTACCCAGAAAGCCCCAGTCAAACCCAAACCGAGCAATGAAAGGGGAGGCTGTGGCAGGAAGTGGTGAACACCTAGACCCAGATCCTGGTCCCAGCCCTTAACACCTACCAGTGGGTGACCTTGTGCACTGTCCCCGACCCCTCTCTGCCCCCTTTCCTCATCCGGCTTAGCACAGGGCCTGGCGTTAAGGAGGTCCTCCAGAATTGCCTTTTTATATATGCAAAATTAATTTTGTAGGCCGAAACAAACTAGCTACAACAGAACATAAAAGGTTGGAGCATGTAGCACCCATGAAGAGTACCATTGTAAGGCAGTGCTGTCCAACAGAAATATAACAGGAGCTATGTACCATCATTTTTTAAATTTCCAGTAGCTACCTTTAAAGAAGTGAAGAGAAACAGGAGAAATTAATTATAACCACCTATTTTATGTAACCCAGACTATTCCAAAATGCTATCGTGACCTGACCTGTAATTCATGTAATAAATGATCCATGAGACATTTTGCATTCTTTTTGGCAAACCCAGGGCTGCAAAATCTGGTTTGTATTTGCCGCAGATCACACAGCTCAATTCTGTTTTGCCGTATTGCTGGTGACAGAAGCCAAGTGTGACCCCCAGATAGGATAGCTCATCCCTAAGGACCACGTCCATTAGCTACACAAAGGTGTGTCCTTGTGAAGCAAGGTGCTCCCTCCTGCAAGGTGTGGTCCGCAGAGTTTGAGAAGCCCCCAGAGCAGGGAGAATGGACTGACTACAACAACAGACAGTCTGGGTGTATCTCACCAAACAGCATCAAGCAAAAGGAGCCAGACAGGAGTGCACATGCTATGTGATTCCCTAAGACAAGGGGAAGCAGAACCTTGCCCAGCTGTTGAAAGTCAGGGCAGTAAGCAGTTGTCCCTGGGGTCTTGGGGCTTATAGCTACTGAGACGGGGCGTGAGTGGGCTTGTGGGGAGTTATGTGCTCCCTCTCTGTGTCCATGAGCTGTTCAATTTGTGAAACGCATTAAACTGCCCATCAGCTTGAATGGATAAACACAATGTGGTCTGTTCCTGTGATGGAACATTATTCAGCCTTGGGAAAGAACAAAGCCCCCACAGCTGGTATGACATGGATGAATCCTGAAAATGGGATACTTAGGGGAAGAAGCCAAACACAAAAGGACAAATACTGCATTTGTAGGAAATGTCCAGAAAAGGTAAATTCACAGAGACAGAAAGCAGATTCATGGTTGCCAAGGGTGACCACGGGGGGAGAACAGGAAGGGACTGCCAACGACTGTGGGGTTTCTTCGGGGGCAATGCAAATGATTTGTTTTAGGGTTTTTTGCAAACTTTTTTGCAAGTGTTTGTTTTTGTTAAAACACACACACACAAAATTCGGGGGTGCCTGGGTGGCACGGTTGGTTGTGTGTCCAACTCTTGATCTCAGCTCAGGTCTTGATCTCAAGGTCATGAGTTCAAGCCCCACATTGGACTCCATGCTGGTCATGGAGCCTACTTCAACCTACTTCAAATATTTCTTTTTTTTTTTTTAAGGTTTTATTTATTTATTTGACAGAGATCACAAGTAGGCAGAGAGAGAGAGAGAAGAGGAAGCAGGCTCCCTGCCGAGCAGAGAGCCTGATGCAGGGCTTGATCCCAGGACCCTGAGATCATAACCTGAGCTGAAGGTAGAGGCTTAACCCACTGAGCCACCCAGGCACCCCAGAGCCTACTTCAAATAAAGAAAAAATTTTTAATTCAACCTAGTCAGTTGGAAGGTCTAATTGGCTTTATTACATGGTTCATGAGTCGGGCAGTATCCCATCCAACAAGTAGAGGGGAGCTCCACGGGGCTGTGCTGTAAGGCTTTGGGGCTGTTGTTGTTGTGGTCGTTGTTTTGGAAGGTTTTTATAAGAAATGCGGAGGGGGGCGGTGCAAGGAAAATCAGTAAAAGGAAAGGATTGTTCCAGGCAAGGCTGCTTTCCCTTAGGGGACAAGCCAGGGTCCCAGGTGGTTTACCTCCCTTTTCTTTGGGGGATAGAGAGTCCCAAACCTCATTGATTCTGGTCCCAAAATTCCTGACCTACGAGTTAAGACCACATTTCTGGGGGCGGGGGGCGACTGGGTGGCTCAGTCGATTAAGCCCCACGACTAAGCCCCACGACGTGGGTTATTTTTCACAGGAGCTAGACAGAGGGGATGGGTGCACAACACTGGGAATGTACTAAATACCACTGAATTATTCACTTTAAGTGACTAATGGTTCTTTTTTTTTTAATCGTATGAATTTTGCCTCAATAAGAAGGGGGGGTTAACATTGAGGGGGACCTTGACGATATTACCCACTTCTCCGTATGTTTATGCTTACAAAACAGTTCACTTTCTAAAACTATTTAAGAGCCTGAGAAGCACTGCCTAAAACTAGTCCCCCACCATTGCTGTCCCCCGGTTACCCCCAGGGCAGAGCGGGCTGGGCAAGTCCACAATGGTGAACACCCTCTTCAAGTCCAAGATATGGAAGTCTACCGCGCTGGACCTGGAGAGGCCTATACCCCAGACGCTGAAGCTGCAGTCGGTGACACACAGTGAGTGGCCTCCCACCCCCCTCCCCACCCCACTCCACTCCACCCCCGCCAGTCTCACTCCACTCTGCTCTCCCCACACAGTCATCGAGGAGAAGGGCGTGAAGCTCAAGCTGACCGTGACCGATACGCCCGGCTTCGGGGACCAGATCAACAATGACAAGTGGTGAGTCCTTGGGAGTGGGGGCAGAGCCCTGGTGGTCTCTGCCCCTGCCCCTCTGGCCTCTGGGAAACAGCCCAGCCCTGAAGCAACCTAACCCGGCTGTGGCATCTTTGAGTCTCAGTTTGTTTGTCTGTATAATGGGTGTGTGCAACCATCCCTCCAAGACTGAAGGGAGTTAAGTACGGAATGTCAGAGCTTGCTGGCTAGCATACAAAATAGTTGCTCAATCGAGGTTATGGTATAGTAGGGGTTAGAAGCCCACACCGCCAGGACCGCCAGGTTAGACCACTTTCCAGCCATGTAACCTGGAACTGCTCATGGAAGCTCTCCATGCCTCAGTTTCCTTCTTTGTCACTTGAGGATGTTGACACTCACCTTGCAGAGTGCTTCTAAGCTCTTGATGAGACCCCAACCCCGTGACAGTGGTTGGTCACACACACACACACACACACACACACACACACAATCAGTACTGGCTGCATAATCTGGGGGACCCAGAGAGATGAAAATGTGGGGCTCCTTGTTCAAAAAAGTATGAAGAATCATGAAACCACCACTACAGAACATTCAGCCAAGTGCAGGACCTCTGAAGCAGAGACGGTGGGACTGCTCCTTCGGTGCTCCCAAGAAGCCAGGCCTGCACAGGGTGCCTCGGAGAGCACGTCCTGTGTGCCAGGTCTGTTCTAGATTCAGGCACACAGCAATGAACAAAACAGATGAACATCTTTTTCAACCTGAAATTTACATTGTCGTGGGGCAGTGGAGCAGTGAGCACAGTAAATCAGTTATACATGGGGAGAGCCTCAGCTCTGTCATCCAGGCAGGACGTCTCTGGAAGTGGAAAGGGTCAGGAGCAGTCAGAGAATTGCAGTTTTAAGCAGAATGATCAAGCAAGGCCTCCCAGATAAGGAAACACTTGGGTAGACTGCCAGGAGATGTGAGAACGAGCCGCGTGCTAACGCGGGGGAGAGTGTTCAAGGCATAGTGGCACATGCACAGGCCTGTGGTGGGTTTGTTGGCAGAAGGCTGGTGTGGTGAGCGGCAGGGAGAGGAGGAGGAGAGGGCAGGCAGGAAACTGCGGTGGGATGGCGTGGGGCCTGCTAGTGCAGCGTAAGGGGTTTGGCTTTCCTTGAGCCACTGCAGGGTGGACAGAGAAGGGATATGCTCCCACTCCTGTTCATAAAAGGATCTTTTGGGGTGCTGTGTTGACAACCAGGGCAGAAGGGACAAAGGGAGAGGACACCGGAGATCCTTGTGGCAATGAACTGGGCTGTAACAGTTTAGCTCTTTCAGTGCCACACCCCTGCAAAGTGTAAGTGCTCATATTGTCCCCATTTCAGGAGCAGGGAAGCTGAGGCCCCAGCTTGAGCACGGCAGGGGGCCTCTCTGATGATTCCGGGGAGTAGGAGGAGGGTGCCTGGGTAACCAAGGGCCTTGGGTTGTACAGTACTGAAAGTCCTGCGTCCTGGGCTGACCAGGGCCATTGGGCTTCCTAGCAAGGGAATGGGGTGGGGCTCCCAGGGGTGGGGCTCTGAGATTAGTCCGTCTGCGGCCCCAGCTGGGACCCCATCCTCGGCTACATCAACCAACAGTATGAGCAGTATCTGCAGGAGGAGATCCTCATCACCCGCCAACGTCACATCCCCGACACCCGGGTGCACTGCTGCGTGTACTTCGTGCCGCCCACGGGGCACTGGTGAGGTTGTTGGGCCTGCTGGGGGAGGGCCCCTACCCAGGACGGAGAGGAGGAGGAGGAGGAGGTGGAAGAAGGAGAGTCCCCGGTGTGGGCTGGGGGCTGCCACCCCCACTCATACTCACCGCTGCCATCACCCCCACCGGAGCAGCCTGCGGCCCCTGGACATTGAATTCTTACAGCGGCTGTCCCAGACCGTGAACGTGGTGCCCGTGATTGCCCGGGCTGACAGCCTGACCATTGAGGAGCGAGAGAGCTTCAGGCGCAGGGTGATCTGGGCGTCCAGGGTGATGGGGTCGGTGGGGGCAAGGAGGAGGCAGAGTACACAGGATGAGATGAGGTCACCTGCATCCCTAGATCCAGCACAACCTGAGGACCCACTGCATCGAGGTGTACCCACAGAAATGCTTCGATGAGGACATCAACGACAGGATCCTCAACAGCAAGATCCGGGTAGGAGGCCCTGACGGGGTGGGCAGGCTGGTGTGACCGCGGCTGGGTGATTTTCTTTCCACTCATCCTTCCCATGTGCAGAGTCATCTCTCTCTACAGCTCGGGGGGGGGGGGGGGGCGGGAGGCACATACTCCTAGCAGGTCTGAACCTCCACATATCCACAGACTCAAAAAGTGACCAAGAAATGGGTCATAGCAACCACCCACAGAATGGGAAAAAATGCTTGCAAATGATGTATGTGATAGGGACTTGTAAAGACCTCTTACAAATCAGCAGTATAAGATAAATACCCACTTTAGAAATGGGCAAAAGTTTTTTGGTTTTTGGTTTTTTATGTAGGCTCCACACTGGGTGGGAGTGGCTTGAACTCACAACCCTGAGATCAAGACCTTAGCTGAGATCAAGAGTTGGTTGCTTCACCGACTGAGCCACCTGGACACCCCTAGGCAAAGGTTTTGAACGGACATTCCCCCGAAGAATTTGAACAGATGGCTGAGAGGCACACGAAGAGATGTCGGTTCTGTAACACCTATCATAAGTGAAACTCAAATCAAAACCACAAGATACCACTTCACACCCACTAAGACGTCCGTGATCAAAAATGACAGGCAGGGGCGCCTGGATGGCTCAGTGGGTTAAGCCGCTGCCTTCGGCTCGGGTCATGGTCCCAAACAGAGAAATCCCACAAAGACAGAAAGTAGGTTAGTGGTTGTTGCCAGGGGCTGGGGGTTGGGAGGGGAATGGGGAGTGGCTGCTAATGGGAGTGGGGTTTCTTCTTAGCACGATGGAAAATGCTCTGGAATTAGATGGTAGGGATGGGGGCACAGTCTTGTGAACTGTACCTGTAAAGCCGCTGAAACTTTAAGAGGGTGAATTTTATGATACAGGAATTCTATCTCAGTAAAGATGTTCCAAAAAAGGAGCGGGGGAGGGGGAAAGTAGCTAATATCTTCTTTTTCCCCAAATCAAGTGAATTAGGACTCCAAACCCCCACCTTGCTGTCCTTGCAGTACATCTAATGTCTGTCTGTCTGGATCATACAAAGGACCCTGGTAAGGCCTGGGATTGATCATCCATCATCCATCACCCTAGACTTGACTCCCTCCCCAGGGGACCCTTTCTAGCCTGCAGGGCAACGGCTCTACATAGCCTCAAGGCCAGTTGCCTTTGTACAGTAAACAACCCGCACATCTGCACATGGAGGCCCTCCTTCCCAGCTGATACCGAGTGTCTCCATACATTCCAATGAACAGGAGTTCCTCTGAAACACTAAGAGAGCCTCGACCTCTACCACAATCTGGTTTCTGCCCCAAGACCTGTGAAGGCAGCAGCCTGGCCACAGCTGGAATAGAACCGGAAGTACAAGGAGAACAAACCTGACATCTCAGTAAATCATCCAGACACCAAACATTCATTGAGGGTTTGCCACAGGTTGGCGCCAAATAAGTGTGCAACAGATAGCTCGCTCCTGTTAGCGTCCGTGTTGTTCCTCATTTCAAATTAACTCTCAGAGAAATAAAAAAACAAAGCCCTGGACAGCACTTTGTAGTTTATGGATTCGAGTCTTCTCCACTTCCGACCACAAGCAAGTGAACAACTAGAATTTTCAGCAGGGCTCGGGAAATGTCTTTTTTTTTTTTTTTTTTTAAGATTTTATTTATTTATTTGACAGACAGAGATCACAAGTAGGCAGAGAGGCAGGCAGAGCAAGAGGGAGAAGCAGGCTCCCTGCCGAGCAGACAGCCCAATGTGGGGCTCCATCCCAGGACCCTGAGATCATGACCTGAGCCGAAGGCAGAGGCTTAACCCACTGAGCCACCCAGGCACCCCCAAATGTCTTTTTGTGTGTGTGTGAGGGGGCCGAGATGATGATAAAGGTATTAGACTCTGCGGGCCACGCCGTCCCTGCACAGCCCCCACTGTCTGCTGTGGCAGCAGGAAAGCAGCCTGGACCAGAGCAGATGACTAGATGGGCCGCGTGCCGACAGACTTTCCACGTGGAAAAACAGGCATGGCTGAATCTGGGTCGCTCACTGTAGGTTGCCAAGCCCTGGGTTACAAACCTGTGTCTTTTAACCTCACGATAACTGATGGAGGTGGTCACAGCTCCTGTTTCCCAGGTAAGAGATGGGCCATCTGCAAGATTATGTTATTACTGTGGCCTTGGGTAAACTTCCCAAACAGTCACAAAGCCTGTGTATGTGCCGTCCTGACTCCCCCTTGACAAGATGAGGAAACCGAGCCATTGATGAGATTTTGTACCTGGTGACTTTTTTTTTTTTAAGATCTTATTTTTAAGTTATTTGTTCACCCAATGTGGGCCTTGAACTCCCAACCCCAACATCAAGAGTCCCAGGCTCCACCGAGCCAGCCAGATGCCCCATGTCTTTTGCCTTTAGATCTCTGTGCTCCTTCTACCACTTTTTTTCTCTCTACAGAGGACAATGTGCCTTTCCCACAGTGACTTCTCTCCCCACCTCCCAGGCAAGGCCAACCCTTCTGTTTCGTCTCCTGCAGGACCGGATCCCCTTTGCTGTGGTCGGGGCTGACCGAGAGCACCTGGTGAATGGGAGGTGTGTCCTGGGCCGGAAGACCAAGTGGGGCATCATTGAAGGTCAGTGCAGGGACCTTGCAGAGAATGCAGGTGAGGGGGAGGGTGAAAAGCCAGGCACATCCTACTGCCTTTGGTACCTTCAGCATCTATCGAAGGGCCCAGAGTGGGCAAGCCCACAGTCAGGAAAGAGACCTGGGATCAAGTCCGTCTTTACAGCTGGGAAGCTTCGGGCAAGTTCCCCAACTCTCTGAGCCTCAGTTTCCTCACAGTAATGTGGGCATGATGACAACATCAACGTCATAGTCAGTTGCTTTGGTGCAGTAGATGAACTGCACATCTGCACATGAAAGGTGGTGGGACAGGCCAGGCCACTGCTTTGCACAATGGCCAGCACCCAGAAGATACCCTAGGCATTCACCAGAATTTACTGTGGGCCTACTGCGTGCCAGGCAGACTATCTGTGGTTCCTGAGGGGATACAATGAAAGGAGAACTGGCAGGGTTCTTGTCCTCATAGAGCTGATGAGACAATGAGACAAAGTGGGGTGGGAGAGAGGGCTGCCTGAGGGAGCAGAGGGAGGCCTCCCTGGGGTGGAGACTGGGAAGTGAAGGGGGAGGAGCCAGAGCCTGAGCCTGCAATTTACCAATATAATTACTAAAAGGATGTAATATACATGGTATATATGGTATATAATGTAAAGTAGTAATGTAGTAATTATTAAGGATATAATAATGGTCAGTGGATTCATTGATTCACCTCTTTTAGGAACAAAGCAAATGAATGAACGAGTGAATGGGAGGTGGGATAAGACAGTGAGAAATGTGGGGGGAGGGATGCGGTGGATAATGGGGGTACACAGCATACAGCAGGCGCTTACTTGGTACGCACTGAGGGCAGAGCGGGCAGGGCAGGGCCAGCGCACCGCGTCCTGTCTTGCAGTGGAGAACCTGGCGCACTGTGAGTTTCCCCTCCTGAGAGACCTGCTCATCCGGTGAGGATGGGGGAGCCCGGCAGGGGGGCTACGGGGACCCCAGGGGGAAGCTGCAGCAGGGCCTGGGCTTAACCGCTGCCCATTTCCCAGCTCCCACCTCCAAGACCTAAAGGACATCACCCACAATGTCCACTATGAGAACTACCGTGTCTGCAGACTGAATGAGAGCCACCAGCTGCCTCGCGGGCCTGGTTGGGTGAACCTGGCCCCGACTCTTGGAGGGCCCCCGGCCACCCCCCGGCCATCAAAGGTATGCCAGCAGGCCCAGGATGACTCTGAAGATGACGAGGAGTGCTGAGCACCAGGGCGCCCGGGCCTCGGGGCTCCCAGTGTCCTCGGCAGCCCCCAACACAAGTCTATGTATTAGAGCATGTATTAAAGGTGGACATTGCTTTTTATGAAAAGCTGTGCTTGGAAAACAAAAGGCATCCTTTTAGATGATTTCTTTGAGCTATCATCAAATAAAAGCATAGTTCTTCTTCTTTTTTTTTTTAATAACGGTGTGAGACCCCAGGGCCTTGGGGGAGTCCTGAAGACCTGGGAGCATGTACCTTGGACCACAAACCCCTTCGCCCCAGAACCAGAGCCAAGTTCCAAATCAGGCTCTGCCGCGGTCTTCCAAGCCTCATTCCTCACACAGGGCCAGGCCCTGCATCATAAATGCTTAAAAAGTCCCCGTCTTCAGCTATCTTCCCCAAACTCCCCTTCCTGTCTTCCTCTTTGCCCTGCCCAGGCAGACCAGCATGAGGAGAAGACTGTTGTCTCAGCTCAAGCAGGGGGAGAAAATCCATTCTTCCTCTGCCTTTTTGCTCCTTTAGAGCCCTCAACAGGTTGGGTAATGCCCACCCATAGCAGGGAGGGGCAGTCCTCCTTACTCAGTCTACCGAATCACAAGCCAATCTCTTCTGGAGACACCCTCACAAGTGCACCCAGAAATAAGATCTTGCCAGCTGTCTGGCCATCCTTTGGTCCAGGTAAGTTGACACTGAAAACTAACCATCCCACGAACTGGAAATTGCCTCTTCCACGATGCCCTCCATGACTTCCCCAGGCTGATTACTGTCTGCCTGCTTTGCATGTATCACATGGTTTGTTTTCAGGTAAGTCTCCCTCTCAGGCTGGGAGGTCTGTAAGGACAGTTATATCAGCTTCATCCTGGACAAGACAGCTGGTCGGGACCCGGCTGTTAAGTGAACAAACCCTAGATTGCCTGCCTCATAGCTGTTCACCCCACCAATTCACAAATCTGCCAACCAGGCTTATGGAACTCCCAGGGCCTGTGGGGACCCACACTATCCACACCAGCATCCCAGAGGCAGTGTGTTGCCACAAAGGGATTTAGCACATTCCTGAGGTCAACATAGCCCCAGGCAATACGGTGGGGGATATCTACCAGCACACGGCCTCGGGCTCCACAATTGTATTTAGAGATTGTATTAGACCTTGTGTTTCTCAGGGTTCCTGGGTGGCTCAGTTGGTTAAGCATCTGCCTCTTAATTTCACATCAAATCGTGATCTCTGGTCCTGGGATTAAGCCCAGATTGGGCTCCAGGCTCAGTGGGGAGTCTGCTTGAGGATTTTCTCCTTCTCCTTCTGTCCCTCCCCCACCTTGCAAATAAAAAAGAGAGAGGAAGGAAGGAAGGAAAGAGAAAGAAAACAAAAAAGAAGTAAAGACTACCACTGTACAATCTTGCCTAGTTTTTTAATTTTTTTTTTTTTAATTTATTTGACAGACAAAGATCACAAGTAGGCAGAGAGGCAGGCAGAGAGAGAGGAAGGAAAGCAGGCTCCTCTGTGGAGCAGGGAGCCCGACGCGGGGCTCGATCCCAGGACCCTGGGATCATGACCTGAGCCGAAAGCAGAGGCTTTAACCCACTGAGCCACCCAGGCGCCCCTCTTGCCTAGTTTTTTAAAGATTTTATTTATTTAAGAGAGAACACCAGAGGGAGAGAGGAGCAGAGAGAAAAAGAGGAGCAGACTCCCCACTGAGCAGGGAGCCCGATGCAGGACTCAATCCCAGGACCCCAGGATCATGACCTAAGCCAAAGGCAGACTTTTAACTGACTGAGTCACCCAGGTGCCACTGAATGATCTTGGTCTTATGGGGAATCTAAAAGAGCTGGATTCATAGAAATGGAGTAGAGCAGTGGTCACCCAGGGCTGGGATGAGCAGATGTACTAGGTCAGAGGCTACAAACTTGCAGTCATAAGACAGAAAAACTTCTCAAGATCTAATATACAGTGTAGTGATTATAGTTAACATATATTGTATACTTGAAAGTGGCCCAGAGAACAGATCTTAAATGTTCTCACCACACTCAAAAGAAGATATAACTATGTGAGGTGACAAGATGTGCTAACCTTACTGTGGTGATCCTTTCACAATATGTGTATCAAATCATTACAGTGTATACCTTAAACTTAACACAATGTTACTTGTCAACTATATCTCAAGCCTGAAGAAAAAAATTGAGGCAGAGCTACAACCATCCGTGTGTTAATTCTTCCCATAGAACTTTAGGGTCCACTATGTGCTACTACAGAGGCTCAGGGTTCAGCAGGGAACAAAACCAAGTCACTACCCTCAGGAGCTTGCACCTAGGTGGAACAAGATCCTAATAAAATAAGTAAACTGTGGGCATAATGGATAGCGATGGGTGCACCAGTAGCAAGTAAGGCATTTAAGAGGTATCGGACAGTCTAGAGTTTATAATTGGAGGAAGGGGTCAGGAAGACGTCACTGGGAAGGAACCTTGAGTAATGATGTGAAGGAGTAAAGCAATATGCCACAGAGATAACTAGGGTCCTGGTATTCCACACAGAGGGAAAAGAAGCCACTGCTAGTGCAAAGGCCTTGGGGCAGGAATAAGCTAGATGTGTTCAGGGAATACTTGTGTGATGATTTCGTCACTTTATGCCTCTTGTTACAAAATCGCAACTTCAGCTGCCTGTCCTTCCAAAGGCCAATATTCAAAATATGAATATTGTTTGGAAAGGAATATGAGTTTTATTCAAGAAGCCAGCCACCTGTGAAGAAGTGGGACTCCTGTCCAAAAGCCAGCTCCCTGGTTTCTGCCTAGCCAGGAGAGTTTTAAGAGGGGGGGGGGGGATCTTTAATCAGTGAGGGGGTGCGGTGGTCTATAACAGGTCCTGATTCCAAGTGGACTTTGTGGTGCCTCTTTACAGCTCTCAGCGCTGGAGGGTTGTGCAAGAGGTCTAACTGCTCTTCTGTGACATGGGAGGCCTTTCTATTCTTCTAGAAAGGAATGTAAAATTTAAAGATACCCAAGGAAGGTTGGTAAATCAATATGGAATTAAGAAGACCTATGAAATGTCACTGTGCTAGGGCACCTGGGTGGTTCCCTCTGCCTTCGGCTCAGGTCATGATCCCAGCGTCCTGGGATCGAGTCCCATATCGGGCTCCTTGCTCCGCAGGGAGCCTGCTTCTCCGTCTGACTCTGCCTTCCACTCTGTCTGCCTGTGCTCGCTCTCGCTCGCTCTCTCTGACAAATAAATAAAATCTTTAAAAATCACCATCCTAGTTATGAAGATCAAGGTAGATCTATCTCCAAGATACTATCTTGGTAGAATTTGAGTTTCTCGAAAACAAGCGCCTGCTAACTAACCACTGTGATAACGCCTGCGGCTAGCAAATGGAAGGTCTCAATATGCTTTGGAAAATACGCATGAATGGTTTTGAACTTGATACAACCGTGAACGGCTAGTGTCCCCATTCACAGATGTGGAAACTGAGGCTCATAGCCCACGAGGAGCTGGCCAGTCTTCAGTAACCTGGACGTGGCTGCCCTGAGAATGAAACCACCCTCCAATGCCCTCGCAGAGCCGTCTCCCGTGCTGAACCCCAAGGCAGAGCGGCATCCCACATCACCCCAGGAGCGCACAAGTATCGGAATTTCCAAGCGCGGCGCGGGGCACTCTGGGAAGTGTAGTCCGGTCCGGTCTCCGGCGACTTCCGCTTCCGGCGGTCAGGGACTTCGCGCGAGGCTTGGGGAAAGACCCGAGAGAAGTGCTGCAGCCCGGGTAGGTATGGATGGTGTCTTCTTAGCTGCTGTCCTACTGTGTGTGGCCCGTCGTCGCAGCCACCAGGCAGAAGCGGAAATGGATCTCAGGACCCTTCCTGGCCTTTCTGGGCGCGCCCCAGATGGGGAAACGGGGCAGAGCGTGTTCAGCCAAAGAGGACGAGAGTCCAGGGTAGCTACCGAGTCAGGCGTTAGGATGCCTGGGTTATTATTCCGGGCCAGAGTGCTGTAGCCTGATGCTTCGGGCTGGGGTTCTGGAAGCAGAGACGTGGCTTCCAGTCCCGTTTCTGGCGCTTCCTGGCTATGTGACCTCTTCGGAGCTTCAGGGGGTTTTACTTGTAGAGATCACACTACCCCTATTATTACCAAAATAAGAACAGAGGGAGAGCAAATGTGTCTAGCCAGGTGCTCCGGAATTGGAGACCAATATTATTATTTCAGAAAGAAGCAGGCAGGGCGCCTGGATGGCTCAGCGGTTAAAGCCTCTGCCTTCAGATCAGGTCATGATCCCAGGGTCCTGGGATCGAGCCCCGCATCGGGCTCTCTGCTCAGTGGCGAGCCTGCTTCCCCCCCCTCTCACTCTGCCTGCCTCTCTGCCTACTTGTGATCTCTCTCTGTCAAATAAATAAATAAAACCTTAAGGAAAGAAAGAAAAAAAAAAAGGCAGCGGCAGCAGCAGGCAGGGTGCTTGGGTGGGTCAGTGGGTTAAGCATCAGCCTTCTGCCCAGGTCATGATCCCAGATTCCCTAGGCAACAGCTCTCCATCGTGCTCCTGCTCAGCGTGGCGTCTGCTTGTTCCTCTGCTCCCGACCCTGTTCCTGCTCTCTCACTCTCTCTCTCTCTCAGATACAATCTGAAGAAGAAGAAAAAAGAGGAGGGGGATGGGGAAGGAAGGAAGGAGACAGTACAAGATTGGGGCTATGCATTGACCTGGAAGGGCTCCATCTCCTAGGTAGACCGTGGGCGGACAGCACTTGGCACTTCTTGCTGTCTTATCCTCAACAACTTTTGCTTTTAGAACTGAGAACCCCAAAGGGCACTTCCTGCTTCTGAAGAGCGCCTTTCTGTCTGTGAGAGCGTTTTTTTTTTACCCTGGAGGTGGTGGACAAGATTCCTTAACCAAAACTCTACTTAGGCTCCTCACAACTCTTCTGAGCAGGGCTTTGACTTTGGGACTTCTGTGTTCATTTCTGCATTATCCAGTTTTAGCGAGAATCCAGTTGAGTCAGTTCAGCCAGGACCCCCACCCTTGATATCTGATTGGGTTCCTCACCCTCCAGCATCCCCCAGGTGATGTCTGATCATGTTGGCCTGCCTTCAGCAAGAATTCTAGTAGGTTGGTTTAGCCACAGTCTCCCTGATGTTTCCTCTTATTTTCATCCTCCCCCCACCTTGGCTATAAAATGCTGCCTCCCTCACTACACACCCTTTGCAGTGATTCCTGCACCTTTCTCTGGTCCTGGATAAAGCCTTCTGTACCATTGTTTGCCAAGTGGCATGAATAACTTTCCTGAACAGTGGTTGAGAAAGAAGTGTATTTCTCTCACTCTGTGTGTGTGTGTGTGTGTGTGTGTGTGTGTTTTGCCATCTCTCTCTCTCTCACAGGCTGGCTCTCTGCATGGTTGCCTTCAGCCCTGAGTATGGCTGAAGATTTTTGAGGGAAGCTGGGCATTTTACCTCTCTTTCTCTTCCCTTCGCTTTGGCCTCCTGCCCTTTTGGAGAAAACCATTGAAGAAAGTATTGAAGCTAAGGACATTCTGGCTTCTGTTAGTGAGGGGGATGAACCACCAGGTGAACTACTGGCCTTTTTTTTTTTTTTTCTCCCCAAGATTGATTGATTTTTAGAGAGCAAGAGCGGGGGAGGGATAGAGGGACAGAATCTAAAGTGGACCCTGCTGAGCACAGAGCCTGATGTGGGGCTTGATCCAAAATCCAGAGCCATCCAGGAGCCCATGAACTAATGGTCTTTCTGTATAAATATTCTCCACTTAAACAAGAGCGTCCCTCTCTCCACTCCTGCTTCATGTCTCCTTTTTTTGTTTTTTTTTTAAAGCTTTTTTTATTTATTTGAGAGAGAGAGACCGAGTAAGAAAGAGCATGAGAGTGGGGAAGCAGACTCCCCATGGAGTCTGGGAGTCCGATTCAGGACTCGATTCCAGGACTCCGGGATCATGAGCTGAGCTCAAGGCAGTTGCCCAACCATCTGAGCCACCCCGGCGCCCTACATGTTTCTTTATAACACTGTCACTGCCTGTGTCATTCCCTTTGTTTGTGTGTGCCAGAAACAGCCCAGAAACCTGTTGATGTGTTTTGTTTATCTCACACAGGTCTTAAAACCAGTTTGAGTCTACATTCAAAATTAGGAGATTTCCCCTGAACATCTAGATATCAGACTTCAGTTAGACGGACTGGCAGCACGGGGGCTCTGTCCCCGGCTACTTCCCACATCCCTGACACTGGCTTCCAGCAGGAGCTGCCATTGTCCTGGCACTGCTTTGTCTCTTGTAGTGGGGATAGACTCTCCACATTCATGTCACTCTCCTACCTGGCAGTGCCAAAGACCAAGATGGACACGTGTTTTAAGAAAAACGGGGGAGAGCAAGTGTCTTTGTGCATAGCATGAATATCCCAGAATGTTGGGTGTGCCAGCTGTTTGTGTTGAACGGCCTGTCTTGCTTCCTTTCCTGCCCCTGGTCTGGAGTGGGTGGTGGTCTGAAGACCGAGGAGAATCATCAGGCATTCCAAGGACTGGCAATTTGGGGGGGTCTAGTTGTATTATCTGGACTGAATTATGTCATATGTTGAAGCCCTAACCCTCAATGTAACTATATTTGGAGAGAGGATTTGTAAGCGGTCATTAGGTAAAATGAGATGATAACAGGTGGGGCCCTAACCTGATAGGACTGTGACCTTAGTAGGATACAGTGAGAAGGTAACAGTCCGCACGCTGGAAGAGAGCTCTCATGAGGGACTGCATCCACCGACACCGTGATCTTGGACTTCTAGCCTTCAGAACTGTAAGAAATCAATGTGTGTGGTCTAAGGCTCCCAGCCTCCGTGATATATGCTGCCGTGGCAGCCAGAGCAGACGAAGACCTGGTGTTTCCCAAGAGGAGCGTGTGAATCTTCACCCCCATTCTGAGTGATGCCTGGGCTGCCCACAAACCGGAGTTCAGCGGATGTCATCCAGATGAGTAAGGATTTCCAAGCATGCCTGGTGGTCCTTGAAGCCCCCTTCTTCCTCCACACTCTATCCTCCTTATCCTGGAGGTAGCTCTCCCTCAGAGGAATGGTCACGCTTTGCAAGGCTGTTCTTAACACGTTAGCTTCTCATTTGACCTGCTGGCTGCAGGGATAAGACATGAAGTTTCAAGTGCTGGGTGGCTGAGGGTGTAAACGGTGGCTATCTTCGGCCTCCCTGTTAACTGATGCATCCTCTCATCTGTCTCCAATTTAATAATGGAACCAAAACACAAGCAGTCTCCAAGGAGAGATTTCCCAGGCATTCACAGCAAGCATTCTTTTCCCTCCTGCTTTGTGTTAATGAAAATAGTAACAATGCTATTTACTGACTCCTTCTAGATTTCACCCTAGAGTGGAGTGTTTGAATGTATTAGATCATTGAATCCTAGTAAGTATCCTCTGGGGCACAGGTGCTGTCTATCTCCATCTGTACCACCATCATCATGTTTGTGAATGAAGTTTGTGTAAGGCTGAGCAGCAGGCGTCAACGTCTGAAAAACAAATTCCTCCCACTCATAATTCAGTCATCAAGCAATTATTTACTGAGCACCTCTGTGAACCAAGCAGATCTGCCCACTGTGTTTTGAAAACCAGGGGGTATTGTGGCCCCAAGTGGCCCCCTCAAAGGATAACCTTGAGGCAGGACCAGAGTCTGGCGAGGAATCATTCGGATATTTATTCCCAGGCAGGCCTCTGATTACCTGGCTGGTGTTCAGGAGAATCTTAGGGGAGTCGTTGGGGCCACAGACTCGGGAGTGGACCTGCCTGAGTTTGATTTGGCTTTTCCCCTTTCCTAGCTGTGTGGCCTTTAGTAGGGCTATGCCCTCTCTGAGCCTCAGTTTACTCATCTAGAATTTGGGTCATAATGATACCTATACAAGAGAGTCCTTGTGAAGATTTAAGTAGCACAGTAAAGAATTCCCCTGGACTGAGGAAGTGCTTAAAAAACATTAGCTTTGGGACCCTTGCATAGCTCTGTTGACTGAGCGTCTGCCTTTGGCTCAGGTCGTGATCCCAGGGTCCTGGGATCAAGTCCTGCATTAGCCGGAAGCCTGCTTCTCCCTCTGCCTGCTGCCCCCCCACTCGTGCTCTCTCTCTCTCTCTCTGACAAATAAATAAATAAAATCTTTTTATTTATTTAATTTTTAAAAAGATTTTATTTATTCATTTGACAGACAGAGATCACAAGTAGGCAGAAAGGCAGGCAGAGAAAGAGGAAGGGAAGCAGGCTCCCCGCAGAGAGCCTGACACGGGGCTCCATCTCAGGACCCTGAAATCATGACCTGAGCCGAACCCACCGAGCCACCCTGACGCCCCAATAAAATCTTTTTTAAAAGATTAAAAAACATTGGCTTTTATTACTGCCTCATGGAAGCCTTAGAAAAAGTGTATGGGTGCCTAGGTGGCTCAGTTGGTTAAGCAGCTGGCTCTTGGTTTCGGCTCAGATCATGATCTTGGGGTCCTGGGATCAAGCCCTGAGTTGGGCTCCACACTTGGGGGACTGCTTCAGGATTCTCTCTGAAAAAAAAAAAAAAAAAAATTAAGTGTAATAAAACACCCATTCTATATTAGTTTTGAGGCATGCCAGGTCTCAAATGACTCTTTTAGATAATTTAGTCAAATTAAACTGTTTGATTTGTATATTGAGTTTTTAGTTCTCAGTCATTTGGACATTGAGAAATTGCTACCAAAGATGAGAACTTTTGGAGGGCTTGACTGTATACCCTGTTTTCCTTCTAGTTAATAAGAGCAAGTGTGGCTGAGCCGATGTCCCAGATGTGATGACAGAACTGTGTCTTCACTCTGACAAGATATTGAAGCACAGGTTAGGAGTGTTTTCTGTGGATGCCCAAATTCATCCTGACTTATATTTGTTAGGGACTGCATGTTTGTGTGTCCCCCAAAATAGAATTAAGACCGAAATCCGAGGGGCGCCTGGGTGGCTCAGTGGGTTAAGCCGCTGCCTTCGGCTCAGGTCATGATCTCGGGGTCCTGGGATCGAGTCCCGCATCGGGCTCTCTGCTCAGCGGGGAGCCTGCTTCTCTCTCTCTCTCTTTCTCTCTCTACCTGCCTCTCCATCTACTTGTGAACTCTTTCTGTCAAATAAATAAAAATCTTTAAAAAAAAAAAAAAAGACCGAAATCCGAGGGGCACTTGGGCGACACAGTTGGTTAATGCCTGCCTTCAGGTCTGGTCATGATCCCAGGGTCCTGGGATCCAGCCTTATGTCAAACTCTCTGCTTAGTGGGGAGTCTGGTTCTCCCTCTGCCCCTCACCCTGGTCATGCTCTCCCTCCCTCCCTCTCTCTGTCAAATAAATAAAATATTTTATTTTTAAAAAATTTTATTTAGTTATTTGACAGAGATCACAAGTAGGCAGAGAGGCAGGCAGAGAGAGGGGGAAGCAGGCTGCCCACTGAGCAGAGAGCCCGATGCAGAGCTCGATCCCAGAACCCTGGCATCATGACCTGAGCCGAAGGCAGAGGCTTAACCCACTGAGCCACCCAGGCACCCCTCAAATAAATAAAATCTTAAGAAGAAAAAAAAAAAAAAAGACTGAAATCCTAAACAAACCCACACAAGATCTGGAGCAAAGCAGAAACTTGTCCTTTAGACCTCTGTTGGTTGTAGTCACTGAAAATTGCCCAGACAGGAGAGGGCCAAGGTTATGTCAGCCAGGCCTTGGTCACTACATTGACTTGCTAACTTCTGGATATATGGCACTGAGGAGAAGCTGCCTGGTCCCCACAGCTAACCAGGAGGCAGTTAGAAAGGGGAAGGCATAGCATAGCTTTGAAAATGCTGGCATCTCCAGAGCTCTCCGCTCCCTTACACACAGCCCAGCACACTCTGCAATCAGATCAGGGTCTTGCAGTCCTACAGAACCTGCTGGTTTTCCCTCAGATTCTCCACCTGCCTCTTCTTTGTTCCTCCTTTTCCCTCTCCTGCTTTATTTGTTCTATCTTCTTCCTGCCCTGCTGCATCCTTCCTCTGACTTGTTCGAAGGTCCCCCTTGCACATTCTCCTCCCAAAGCAAACTGAGCTCAGGCCTAAGGACCACTTCCTTGAGTAAGTGTACACTTTGGTGTTCGTTCATTCTAACATTCTTGCCTTCCTGGCCAGCAACCGCATGCTGAAGGAGAAACTGAGGCATATATGGTTCTGCCTTTCTACAGGCCCCAGCACAAGGCTGTGGAGGCCTGGGACAGTCCTGAAATCTGCCCTTAAAGATGCCTCCCGCTTAGGGAGAGGCAGTGAAATTAGTCACGGGCAGTCCAGTGTCTTGTTCTGCTCCATGTGCCCACAATAAAAACTGGATATTGGATGTAGTAGGAAAAATGAAACACGAGAGAGAATGGCGAGTAGGATGGGAAGAAATGCTAGTGGGAAGATGGGGTAAGGTGCTAGGTCTGGGGATGCCACAGCTGAAGGACTCGGGAATCTCCTGGTCCTTATGTTAGTGACGATGTTTATGGAGCACTTATGATGTGCTAAGCAGCTAACCCTCTTCATGACCTTTACCTGCTTAAATTCCAGGGGCTTAGTCTCTCCCAGGCTGCATAGCAACACCAAGGACCTTCTGTTCATGGTGCCTGCTTGGTACAAAGCAGAGCTCAATAAATATTTATTGATTAAATTAACAAATAAATAAGCAATTGGTAGCCAACATGCCCCAAACAGGTAACTTTCTGGGTCTTCATTAACTAGTCTCTAAAATGAAGAGGTGGGGGCGCCTGGGTGGCTCAGTGGGTTAAGCCGCTGCCTTTGACTTGGGTCATGATCTCAGGGTCCTGGGATCGAGTCCCGCATGGGGCTCTCTGCTCAGCAGGGAGCCTGCTTCCCTCTCTCTCTCTCTGCCTGCCTCTCCATCTACTTGTGATTTCTCTCTGTCAAATAAATAAATAAAATCTTAAAAAAAAAAAAATGAAGAGGTGGACTAGAACAGATGCCAGGGTTCTAACCTCATTCCAGCTCTCCACTTACTGAGTATATATGGACCTTAGGCAGGTTGTTGAACCTCTGTGTGTCTCCTTTCCTCATCTATAAAATATTGCTAACAGTGCCTACTTCCCACTGTTGTTTGTTTTTTAAGATTTTATTTATTTGACAGAGAGTGAGAGAGCACAAGTAGGGGGAGGGGAAGAAGCAAGCTCCCCACTGAGCCAGGAACCAATGCGGGGATCCCAGGACCCTGAGATCATGATCCCAGCCAAAGGCAGCTGTTGGACCCAGCCATCCAGGCACCAACCCCGCCCCCCCTCCCTGGCCATGGTTGTTGGAAAGATGAATTGTTAATAATTGGAAAGTACTTAAAACAGAGCCTGGTGGGTGCCTGGGTGGCTCAGTGGTTAAGCCGCTGCCTTCGGCTCAGGTCATGATCTCAGGGTCCTGGGATCGAGTCCCGCATCAGGCTCTCTGCTCAGCAGGGAGCCTGCTTCCTCCTCTCTCTCTCTCTCTGCCTGCCTCTCTGCCTACTTGTGATTTCTCTCTGTCAAACAAATAAATAAAATCTTTAAAAAAAAAAAAAAAAAAAAAAAAAAAAAAAAAAAAACAGAGCCTGGTACGTACAAAGTACCATGTAAGTAGAAATGTAAATTCACAAGACCCCGCCCGCAGTGTATTTTTCTCAGGCCAGGGGAGGGCGAATGGAAAGGACGCAGGGAGAATTGCCCAGAACCTGCGGCGCCTCGAAAACCTTGCCCGGTCACTGAAGGTGCAAGGACTACTTTACCCATAATGCCTCCCATGGACCCGCCCACGCGGTCTCATTCTCATCGTCTTACTGGTGGGCGACCACAGTTCAAGGACTACGTTGCCCACAATGCCCGCCGTGGACCCGCCTATCCAGACTCAGTCCCGCACTCGACAGCCGGCTCGGCCAGTAGCGCGGGGACTACATTACCCACAATGCGCCGGTGGGCCCGCCCACGGCGTGCTGAATTTGCGGCTCACGAGGACCCGTTTGGGGTGTTCGTTGTGCGGGTTTGTTTGTCTCGTCTGTGGGCGGCTTGTCTGCTGCGCCTCCTGCTCCCGCGGTCCACTCTCGGCCGGGCCTGCCTCGGTGCCGGTGAGTGCGGGTGCGGGGCGCGGGGTCCCGGCTCGAGCTTCCATCCCGGGCCCACGTCAGAGCCCGGGTTTGTGCTCGGCCTGGGCTGCCGCTCACCCTCCACCTGAGGACGAAGCCGGGGAAAGCAGCCCGGCCGGGGACTCCCAGCACTCCCAGGACCCTGGAGTTGGAGAGGCCGAGGTGACCATCCAGTCGGGGGTACCCCGCGGGCCTACGGGGCTTGCAGGGCCCGAAATCGTGACAGAATCCGCGTCCTCGTAGGAAGAGGGCGCCCTGGTTCTCACCATGTTTCCAAAGGGACCCCAGCCCAAGGGGGCCAGCCGTGGTAACAAACACCGCGTTTCTCTAACTCTGATCCTATTCCAGGCAATGCGCGAAACCCTTTCCAAAAACCCTTTAGTCTTCTCAGCAGCCTCTGTGTAGGGATACCATTTTCTCCGCTTTTTGAATGCGGAACCGAGGCTCGGAGAGTTTGAGTAACCTGCCTGGGAATTAGCAGGGCGTAGCCGCAAGAACCCTTTAACCTACAAATTAAAGCCGTTTTCTTTTGGTGAGCGTGAGTTGGCTCTCTGGGGCATGTGGGTAGATGCTTACCTAGCCCTAACACCGCACCAAGATGATTTTACTGTTTCCGTACAGAGCCCTGCAAACCTCTTTTCCAGTGTCTGGCCTGAGGTACCGGGAAGCACAAATTTGAACCCTGAGGCACTAGAAAGCAAAACCCGCCCCAGACAATGGCCACCACACCTGGTCTCCAGCCTCCACCGCCCCTGGACCAAGATGAGATCTTGATCGTGAAGGTGGAGGAGGATTTCTGCTGGGAAGAGGAGCCCTCCCTGGAGCCAGAAGACCCCAGCCCTGAGACCTTCCGCCAGCTCTTCCGGCTCTTTTGTTACCAGGAGGTGGCGGGGCCGCGGGAGGCCCTGAGCCGCCTCTGGGAGCTCTGCTGCCGCTGGCTGCGGCCAGAGCTGCGCACCAAGGAGCAGATCCTGGAGCTGCTGGTGCTGGAGCAGTTCCTGATGGTGCTGCCAGGGGAGATCCAGGCCCGGGTGCGGGAGCAGCAGCCGGAGAGTGGTGAGGAGGCCGTGGTCCTCGTGGAAGGGCTGCAGCGGGAGCCCAGGAAACAGAGGCAGCGGGTGAGGTGGGGGGCAATTTGGCCCTGAGGTGAGGAAACGGGGCCCCAAGACCTCAGGGCCCTGCCCTCTTTGGAAATTCCTTGGAAATTTCCAAATTTCAGAGCTCAGATCCACGGCCTGCCTGGGTCCCTTGGGGGGGGTGGGGGACTGGGACTGCCTGCACCTGTGAATTGAAGAAGGCAACTGAGGACTGTCACAGCCTTGGCTGATGGGTGTAAATCCATCGACTAAGCACAGGTAGCCCACTAGCTGTGTGATTTGGTTCGTCAGCATCATCCCGGTGGGAGGTCAGACACAGCTTTTGACGGGAGGGAGGGTAGAGACTTTCCCAGGCAAGGTGCTGGGGGTTGAAGAGATCCCAAAATGAGGAGGAAGAAAAAGCAGGGGCTGGTGGATGCCCTGGTTAGAGCCCCCCATGTCCCCAGGCTCTCTAGAGCTGTGCCATCCCAGGCAGTGGCTACTGGCCACATGTGGGTTTTTTTTAAGTTACAACTAAATATGTCATTGTAGTTCCTAGGTCACACCAGGCACATTTCAAGGGCTCAGTTGTCACACGTGGCCAGTGGCCCCTATACTGGATACTAGACAACGAAGATGTAGGATGCTTTGTCGTCATGCAAAGTTCTGTGGACAGCATCACTCTAGGGCACACTCCCAGCTTCTAAGAAAATCTGAGGAGTGGGAAGTCTTACAGATTTGTCTTGCTTTGATTAGATTAGTTTTTCTAGACTAAATATTTGGCAAATATGGACAGGTGACCTTTCTTCTTGTGGTGGTACCATTGGCCATACACTGCTTTCCTATTTGCCCAGCAGCATAGACACATCCCTCCCCAAACTTGACCATAGTGTGAGTTGATTGCAGTAGGCAGATCCTGCTGTTGTGGCCGGTGGGAATTCAGGATCCCTTCCCAGCCCCTCTAGCCTTGGCGTTGGGGTTCTTAGCACGGCTTCCCTCTGGCTCCGTGCACCCCATAACCTTTGGGGACTGTCTCCTCTTAGAAGTGTGCAATGTTGAGCCTGACACAGGGGTCCCTGGCAGTAGTTTCACTGTTCCTCGGAGATGTCTCTTGTCCCAAGTACTGTTGCAGAGCTCAGTAAACTCCAAGACCCAAGTTCATCCTCTTCACCTTCTCTGGAGTTGGGAAATAGATGGTTTCAGAGCACCGGCAGGTGAATTTTAAAAATGCAGCACATGAAATAGTGCGAACTTCAGAAATGAGACCTGATTGGGGATCCTCCTGGCCCAGGAAGGAAGGATAAGAATATGATGGGGAGAGACTGGGGAGACTCATCCAGGGACAGAGCAGGTCTCACTTTGTCCCACTTGGGAGCGTGACCTCTTCGCAGCTATATTCCTTCTTCCAGCATGTCTGGAGGGAGGACTGTGTGGCATGTGGTGGGCTGTGGGGGTAGACAGGGAGAGGAAGCCCTGGGTGGGGGTGGGGGGGTGAGGCACAGTTGGGCAGAGCCTGGGAACAGGAGGATGGCCAGGGGTGCCTGAGACAGTGGTTGGGGACCCCATGGGTTTTCTCCCAACCTTCTGGGAGCTGGTGGACAGATCTCTGTCTGCATGCAGGGCCTGGAGGTGCTCCCTGATGATGTAGTGCCCCATGGGGCAGGAGAACAGTCCTTGAAACACCAAGTGGAGGCCAGGCCAGAGGAGCTGTCTCCGGAGGAAGGGTCTGGATGCTCCAGCCAGCAGCCCCCATCCCAGCGGAGCCGCAGACCAAAGAGGGGCCCCCAGCTCTTGCCAAAGAGGGGTGAGTAGCCATCCCTCCAGATAACAGAAGGCCTGCAGGGGAAGGAGGCAGAGGGAAGGGGGTATCACAGGAGGCTGTGCATGTGGGAAGGACAAGTTGTAAAGGTGGGGAGTAGTTGCATCTGTCTGGGCCTTCGCTACTTTGTGCACTGGTGGGCTGTGTGGCCTTCTCTGGCAACTCTGCTCTTTCCTCAGGCCCAGCGGCCTCCCAGCATCAGGAGACAGCAGCTTCGGCCACATCCTTCGTTCCGTCATGGTCCCAGGTGAGTGCATGTTCCCAGTTTGCATCTTTCCTGTGTGTACCCTGCCCTTGTCATGGGGGCACTTCTCTCCTGTCAGGTCCAACTCGCAGAGGCATTCCCTTGTGGAATGGCCCCTTTACCCTGACTTTCTCCTCCCGAGGTCATTTCTCGGATCCCGTCAAGTATTAGTTGTGCCCCAGAGGATTCTGGGGCTTAATGGTGAGCTGGGGCAGTTGTTTCCAACCCAGCCAGGAGCTAGACTCTTTTGACTTTGGGCAAAAATATGGATTCCTCTCCCAGCCCTGGCCTGGAATTGAACTCTCCTTTGCTTGTTCGTTTAAATAACAGCTTTATTGAGGGGCGTCTGGGAGGCTCAGTTGGTTAAGCACCTGACTCTTGATTTGGGCTCAGGGTTGGGAGATCAAACCCCATGCAGGCTCTGCCCTCAGTGGGGAGTCTGCTGGAGACTCTCTCTGCCTCTCCTCCTCCACCTGCTTATGCTACTCTTGCTCTTTCTAAAATAAATAAATCTTTTTTAAAAAATACAGCGTTATCGAGGTGTAATTCACACACACCCGGCTCAGCTGTTCGGAGTGCATGGCATTTAGCCTATTTATAGAGTTATGCAGCCATCGTCCCAGTTTCTCCCAGTGGAGAAACACTTTCCTTCCCAGCACACCCCATACCCATTAGCAGCAGCCCCCCATTTCCCCTTCCCCAGCCCCTGGCAACCTGCTTTCTGTCTGTACAGATTTGCCTCTTCTAGACCTTGTTTGCTTGGGTTTTCATCTGCTCCTTGAGTCAGTTTGGTGCTAGATTTGGAACGACTAGCCTAGAGGCTTCCCAAAGTTCCCAAGACACCCCACTCGGGTCCTAGGGCTGGTTGAGCTGAGGCAGGGCATGCCTAACTCATGCCCCTGGAGAACCTGGGCCCCAGTGACTGAATGCACAGGGGAACCGGCTGCTCCAGACAGTGAATCTGTCTGCACTGTCTCTGGCCCCGCAGCAGAGGGACAGAGTGCGGCGGTGATGGTGTCCTCCCAGGGAGCAGGATTCAGCCGTTCTGTGAGCAGAGCCTGAGGAGGAGGGGTGGACAACAGCCTATGGAGAGGGAAGGTATTGGAGAGAGGAAGTTGGGGGAGACAAGCAGGACCTGCCATTGTGATACAGGCGGAGGGGGTCGGTGAGCCCACCAGGCTGACCCACATTACGGAGCCGCAGTGTGGGACTGGGTGGTTTGCATTCCAGCAGGTGCCAGTGACCTTGGAGGACATGGCAGCGTACCTGTCCCAGGAGGAGTGGGAGAGCCCGGACCCAGCTCAGCGGGACTGTAGCTGGGACGCACTGCCGGAACACAGGGGTAACGTGCGGAGAGGCCCCGGCCACTGCTCATCAGTGGCGTGTCTGATGTGGGCCGGTCTCAGGAAGGGGGGCTTCTTCCCCAGGCTGGCTGTGCCCGGGTGGGTTCCGTGGGCCAGGGCCACTCCCTGGAGAGTCTGCTCAGCAAGCAGCTGGGTGCAGCCTGCCAAGCCAGGGTTGCTAGTCACCCGTCAGGGGCCCGGACGCAGTGGGGAGACTATGGCTGCTCACCTCACCCGAGGCAGGTGCCCACAGCGGTCCTGGGTTCCTTGTTCTTTTGTGCCTTCACCCATGTGGTTGGTCCAGTTTCACATCTGCCTCTGTGCTGCCCACAGCCCTGTGGGTCGAGCTGCTCCTGGCAAGGCCTTGACCATCCACAGCCTCTCCTGACCACCTCCACCCCCAGCTCCCCACACAGCACCGCTGCTCTCCGTGCTCCGCTCTCTTGACATTCCAGATACCCGTTCACTCCCTGCAATACGTTCAGCTCAAGGAACTGAGCTGCCTCTTGGTATCAGTTGGGTTTCTTCAGAGAAACAGAACCAGTTGTGTGTGTATATGTGTATAAGTTAAGACATTTGTTTAAGGAATTGGCTCACAGGATGGTGACTTCTGGCAAGCATAAAATCATAGGACAGGCCTGCAGACTGGAAATTTGAGTGAGAATTGATGTTCCAAGTCTGATATCTGCAGGGCAGCCAACTGACTAGAAACCTGGGTGGGATTTCTGTATTGCAGTCTTGAGGTAGAATTTCTTCTCTGGGGGAGGTACCTGGCTGGCTTAGTCGGTTTAGTGTCCACCTTGATGTCCGCTCAGGTCATAATCTCAAGGCCTGCAAGGGGCTCCATGCTGGGCAGGAAGTTTGCTTAGGATTCTCTCTCTCCCTCTGCCCCTCTCTGCTAAGCCTCAGGTTCTGCTCTTAAGACCTTCTACTGATGAGTTGAGGCCCACCTACAGTATGGAGGGTGATCTGCTTTTTTTTATAGTCACCTGATTATAACTGTTATGCAGATCTACAGATAAAATTGTGAGAGGTTATTTATGGCTGTGGTTTGTTTGATTAAACACCAAAACACTGTTGACATTGAGGCTGTAGAATTCTGTTATGATGCCTTCTTGTGAGCTATAGGATGTTCACCTGCATCCCTGGCTTCCACCCACTAGCAGCAAGTGTGACAACCAAAAATGCCTTCAGACACTGCCCAGTGCCCTCTGAGGGCCGACACTGCCCCGGGATGAGAACCCTTGGCCTAAAGGTTATGGGCCTAGACTCTAGAGCCCACCCTGTAACTTACTAGTCGAGTGACTTTGGGTGAGTTCCTCAACATCCCCGTGCCTCAGTTTCCCCATCTTATCATGGGGGCAGTAACAGCACCCACCTCACTGGCGTTGTGAGGGTTTCATGGGCTGCTGGCCATGGTTCATTATCTCCATTTGGGGTCTGACACTCCCCTGCTAAGTGCTCTGAGCCTTGCTCTCATGTTCCTCAGATGGGACCGCTGCCCAGCCTCTGCCCTCTTATTAGACACATATCCTCTCCCCGTGAGGGCCTCAGGGACTGTGCTTTCTCTGTCCCAGGGCTTGGGCTGCAACTTGATGGAGAGGACGCCAGGGAGGACGTGTCGATGAGAAGGGAGCGGGACCGAGAGCCGGCCGGGGTCATGACCAGACCTGAGCAGCCACTGGAAAGAGCAGGACCCCGACGAGTCGAAAAGCCGTACATGTGCCCTGAGTGTGGCAAAGGCTTTAGCAAAACGTCCCACTTGACCAAGCACCAGCGCACGCACACCGGGGAGCGGCCCTACAAGTGTCAGGTGTGCGGGAAGGGCTTCAGTGACCGCTCCAACTTCAGCACGCACCAGAGGGTCCACACGGGCGAGAAGCCGTACGCGTGCGCTGAGTGCGGGAAGCGCTTCAGCCAGAGCTCCAGCCTGGTCATCCACCGCAGGACGCACACCGGGGAGCGGCCTTACGCCTGTGCCGAGTGCGGGAAGCGCTTCAGCAACAGCTCCCACTTCAGCGCGCACCGGAGGACACATGCGGGCGAGAAGCCCTTCGTGTGCCCAGCCTGTGGCAGGGGCTTCCGCCGGGGCACGGACCTCCACAAACACCAGCGGACCCACAGCGAAGAGCAGCACCCACCGGGCCCACAGAGCCCCGCAGCGCGGCTCCAGGAGGCCCCCGGGCCGAAGCCTGGCCGCCACTCATTGAGCTACCCGCCTCGGGGGGCCCGGTCAGAATTTCACGGTCAGAGTTCATGAAGCTGCTGGAGTTACTCTCTTGGAACCAGAACCCTAACCTGAAGGCATTTCGGACACACCTCATTTGCCCCTGCTGGGGGCCCAGCTGATGGCTGTGGGACGTTTCAGGTGGCCAGGCTGAGGGAAGAATCCGGGCACTGAGTGTGGCAGTGACGGCTGGACACGGAGCGGGTAGACCTGGGCCGTGGGGCCACTGTCCAGATGAGCACAGCCTGGGTGGCTTAGCACCCCAGGGATGGATTCTCACTGTTCAGGGGGCCGGAAGTCCGATTCAAGGCGTAGGCAGGGCTGCTGCTTTCCGGACGCCCTGATGGGAGTCACCATCCCACGCCTCTCTTCTGGCTTCTGATGTTGCCGGCGTCCGCAGTGTTCTCACCTTCCGGCCCCTTCGCTCCCGTCTCTGCCTCTCTGCTCTGGTGTCCTCTCTAAGGGCACAGTCCTTCGATTTAGGGCCCCCAGTCCAGAATGACCTCATCTTAATTATATCTGCAAAGACCCTCTTTCCAAATAAGGGCACATCTGAGGTTGTGGGTGGACGTGAAGCTGGGGACACTTTGTCGGCCCATTTTGGGGAAGCCTCAGCAGCTCCTGTTTCTTGCAGTGTTAACACACCCTAGCCTTTCCTGGCCTCTCACCTTCCCCTCCAGCCTTGTCACACTCAGTGTGTAGGCCGTGGAGGCTTTTCTGTGTCCCTGTGTTATCAGCGGGACCGTGGGGGGAGTTGGGGGTCACCTTCACAGATCCACAGCTGTTCTAAAGGATGAATGCCTGGTGTGGGAACACTTCCCTGATACCCCATCTTCCAGCCTCCGCAGACTGTGAGGAAGCCTGTGGATTTTACCTGTCTTCCCATCTGTCCCCACGGCAGGAGTCCATGGTTGTCTTTGTTCCAGCCCCAAGTGGCCAGGACAGAGGCAGCCTTGGCTGACCCACTGGGTCTTTCTGAGGCAGACAGGAAGCTGACGCTCCCATAGAGGGTCCTTGTTCTATTTCGTCACTGGAGTTGGGGCAGCTGCTGAAACCCCTTGATTCTGGAACATTCCATGTAGGGAGTGTGGCAGTTTCCCATGGTGGGGTTGCCTTGGGCCTTGTCTTGTGCTCCATTCTGTTTGTTACCCAATCACTGTAGGTATTTTCCATCTTTCAGTGTAACCCAGGTTCCAGGATGTGTGATTTGTTCTTGGTTCCTTTAATAAACAAAGTCGGTCCCTCTGGCCTCGTGTGCTCTGCCCTGTGTGTTTTCCAGAGAAGGGGCCACTCAGTTGAAGCACGGTTTTACTTTCTAGGCCTGCTTCCAGGGCTCGAGCATGCCTGGCGGTGCCGACCACCCTCCTTCCCTATATGGCCGTGAGTCTGCAGGCTCACTTCTGTTGTGTCCAGGCTGGTGCTGAGGCGGCTGCCCGCCTACTTCTTGATCTGGGACCCGGGCCCATTAGTGCCTGTTCCAGAATATTCTCTCACACAGTCCTAGGACTGTGACTTTCCTTTTATAGACGGGAAACTGAGGTCCTGAGTGCTTCTACCACCTTGTCCAGGTGGCAGAACTGGCTGTAAACTCAGAGCTGAACTCCTACCATATCATCTTGGCTTGCCTTAATGGTCATTCACCCAGTTGAACTTGGAACAAAGCGTTTATCTTCTTACTTTGTGAAACATGCTTAATGAACTTCCTGGCATAAAAGGGGGTAGAGATGGGGAAAATGGGTTTAAAGGAAAAAAAAGCTGGCCATGGCTCTTGACAGGCTGCATGGGTGGAGGTGGTCACGTTCAGTCTGCCTTGCCCAGCAGCCGAGCTTTGACCACACTGCAGGTGCCCTGGAGCAGAGAGGGAGGGACTTTCGCAGATGGGTGAGACCTGGGAGCCCAGGTGACACAGCCTGGTCACCTTCCCTGCTAATAGGCCCACCTAGGGCCTCCCGTGTCCTTGGTGTAAGTTGTCTCGCCCCTGGCCCCTCACTGGTGCAGGTGGGGGCTGGTGTGGGGGCCCCCATGGCCATATCAAGGGGGTCTGTGGTCCTCACTGGCTGGCTGAGCCTGCCTTGCCTGGTACAGGGCTTGATGGAAAGAGACCTGTACTTATCCGCAGTGCATGCCAGCATGTGGTGACCTCAAGCAAATGCTGGTACCCGTGCCCAATCCCAAGGACCCTGCCAAGCCGCTGAGCCCGTGTCACGGGGACTTGAGATGACTGCTCTTCCCCTGGGGCAGGCGGGGTGGGACAGGGCAGAGACTGAGAGAAACGGAACCTCAGATACAAGTTGACAAGAGAACAGAGGTAGCCCCAGGTCAGGGCTTCAGCCTGTTGGGGACAGCAGGGCTGATATAATATGAAAGGACTGAAAATGGGGGGCGGTGGGGAATAGCGCTTGCAAAGTAACAGAAGGGATATCATCCACACGGCAGGGCGCTGCCCTGTTCCATGGGGACCATTTGGGTGTCAGGACACTCAGTACTTTCTGGGAAGATCAGCTCCACCCATAGTTTGGAAGGACCCTAAAACAGATGTGTGCCTTTGTATCGTGGTGAAAGGGAAAAGCCTTCACCGCTTTATCAAAGAATCCACTTGGTGCTTGAGAGAGAGCTTGTGGTGTGTTCATTTAGGCACATAGAGTAGCAAGCAGCCAGGGACCCAGAAGATCAGGCCCGATTCTCTTGCAAGACCCTTCCAACCCAGAAATTCTCTAAATATGTTTTACTGAAGTTTTAGTTTTAGAAAGAGCTTGCTTGGTGTCAATAACAGATGCACACCAAAGGGGGTACAGACACAGGAGAGAAAAAATTGGACAGTCTCACTGTCGGCACAGACCGTGCTCTCTCTGTGGGGTCTGCTTCCCAGGTGCAGTCAGAGGCGCTGTCGTCATGCGCTCTATACAGTTGTGTTCTGGCGTCTTTGCTCTAAGTGCATAGAATGCCCCGCAGCCCAAGGGTCCCCATGCTGCAGAAGCAGCACCTTGTCACGGAAACAAGGGAGAGCCAGGGGCCAGGGCATGTGGATGGAGAGTGGAATCATCCCATCCAGCTCCTCCTCCCTTCGGTTCCTGGAGGCAGCTACGGTTGGCTCAGGGGAGGCACCAGGGCCTCCCTGGCTGTCCCTGGCCCAAGAGCATCCCCTAGTGCCCTGGGACCTCCCCCTGGGCATCTGGCCAGGGTGTTCTGGGGTTCAGCCCAAGCTGGTACATGTTGCTTCCTCCTAGTTGCGGAGCTGGCTGGATCTTCAGGGACCTGAGCCTTCCAGCCACTGGGACCCCCAGTGGCAGGCCAATTGGGCTGAGCCGTCTCCTTCCGAAATGCCCTGAGCTGCTGGAGAAGCTGACTCTTCCCAGTGCAGTCCCTGTGACACAAGAGATGATCAGTCAACACCAGACCTCCCCACAGGAAGGGGCCAGAGTGCTTCCCGAATTGTGTTCCCTGGTTCTCAAGAAGTGAGAGATTTTGGCCTCTCAGCCTGTGCTGAGTCACAGGGCATGTCAGCTTATTCAAAGCTTCTGGGAGCTCCCCTGTGTGACACTTTTTTTTTCTTTTTTCCTCTATGCCTAGACATAGACATGTACTTGAGAGGGAGAGCTGCCTTGGACTCTGACATTCCCAGAGGATAGGATCCACAGGCTTTGCAATTCCAAAAACAAGAGATACAGCATATAAGTCTGAGTGGCCCCAGGACCACTGTGCGAGTCCTCTGCCCGGTGGGAAGCGGGCCGTCTCCAAATGGGACACTGCACTTCCTCTTCTCATTTCTAGCCAAAAACCATCACTTCATTCCATCCCAACAACTTGACTTCCAGTGCTATCAGGAGTAGGGTGTAAATTGATTTGAGAAGCTATTTTTCAGAAGGAAAGCACTACTCCCTTCTCAGGAGTGAACTAAGGTATTCTTGGTGATGTTGGGAGGACAGCAGTCCAGGCCGGGCCCCAAGTGAGCTCCCACGGCCACCACCTAGACCCCTCTCCCCAGACCCACACATACTATCCCTGTGGGTACAAGACAGAGCTGAAAGCACAAATGTTCAGTGTGTGAGGCTTAGGGCTTGCATGGAAAGCAGAGATGGGACGTCCCCGGGTGATGGGAGCCCCTTGGTGGTTACCATAGCTGCCGGGGGGAAGGACTCTCCTGCTCAGGGGGGCCCTGCTGGTCTCTGAGAGCCACTGTCTCCTCTTCCTCCTCCTCGCTGTCAAAAGAGCAGGGGCTGGGGCTGGAGCTGGAGAAGAGGAAAACTGGCTTCATGGATGTGCCCCAGGCCACCCAGGCCTCCCTGTTGATGCAAGGCCACTGGGATTTGCTGCCAAGTAGTGGAGGGACATCCCCCAGGGTCGATGTACCAAAGCTCAGATTCTGTTTGCTCAGAGCTCCACCTGGGTTCTTGCCTCCTTGCAGGGAGAGTCTGCTGATGGGACCAAGCGGGAAGGTTGGCCAGGCTCAGCTCCTGGCTGAAAGCACTTCTCCGCTGAGCGGTGCTCTGGGACTGCCCACACCAGCGTGACTCCCACCTGCCCGAGCCCCCGCTCCTCCTGAGGCTAAAGTGAGCACTGCAAAGCTGGGCCGTCACCGCTCCCAGTACCTTTCCACCGACCCGGGGTCTGATGGCTCCGAGGGCCGCAGATCGATGAAGATGGTGGGAGGCTCTGCTGGGCTCCTTAGCTGCCTGCTCTGGGCCAGGCCCAGCTCAGCCTGGATGCATGCAGCAGATCTGAAATGAGAGAGCAGTGCTTTTTGTCACTCGGTGATGACAGAGTGGCCTGAGCTAGGCCCTGCTCTTTTGCTCTTCAGAACAGCCCTCAAGATTGGGCCGACACTATCCCATGGGACGATCTGTGGTACTGGAAATGTTCCATATCTGTGCTTCCCAGCGTGGCCACTTGCTACAAATAGCTACTTAAATTTGCTTGTAAGCTAGTTAAAATTAAATTTAAAAATAAATTTTAAAAATTCATTTCCTCAGTTGCACCAGGCACATTTCAAGGGTTCAGTAGCCGTGTGTGGCCAGAGGCTAACAATTGGACAACACAGGTCTAGGTGCTTTTTATTTTAAACTTAGGTGTTTGAAAGAGACAGAGCATAAGTGGGGGTGGGAGGAACAGTGGGAGAGGGAGAAGGGACGCACACCCCTCGGAGTGCAGAATCCGAAGTCATGACCTGAGCCAAAACCAAGAGTTGGTCACTCAAACCACTGAACCACCGCCCGCGCCTAGATATTTCTATTGGTCACTGGGTTGCCAGGAACAGGAGGCCACTCCAACTAGCTTGGATGAAAAGGAGAATGCATTGGCTCTCAGATCCCTAAAAAAGAGTGGGGAGTAGGTTTTAAGGGATCCCAGTGCCCTGTGCCCACCTCTGCCCTCCCATTCCCACCCAGAGACAGGGAGATTCTCACAGAAAGGCTCTGATCGTCCTGGGTCGCGTTAGACTCCAGGGCTGGCCTAATTAATAGCAGCCAGAGGGGCAGGGTCCCAAACTGGGGGAGCCATGTGGATGCTGAAGGGAGGGTTCCCAGGGCGTGTGCGAGAACAGGGGCTTTAGGCCTTGAGTCCCAGCTCTGCCATGTATGGCCCGGGTAGCTCAACCTCTGAGCCTCAGTTTCCCCATCTGTAGAACGGAGATAATGACAGCCCCTACCTGATCAGATTCTTGAGAGGACCAGTTCCAGAGAGAGGACAGGCTGTGGCTGGCAGAAGTCTCACCTGCTCCTGGCCTCGTGCTGCGTGGTGTCCTGGGGTCTGTCGGCAGAAGGGGCTTGGGACTGGGCGGCACACAGAAGGGTGAGCTGTTCCATGAGCCTGTCCTGGCAGTCCGGCCGGCTCTGGTCTGATGGGAGAGCGGGGAGGCTGCTGAGGGGACACCCATGCTTTGACTTACAGCAGCCTGAGCCTTAGGACCCCTTGGACTCCTTCGTGTGGGTCTACTGTGCACCGCCTCTGCCACCCACAGCCCTCTATGAGGACCCCGCGTCCAGCTCTGCAGGACCAGGGGAGCGATCTGCGCGCAAGCCCTGTGCAGTAGGAGTGTCAAGGAACGGTTCCCCTCACTTCCTCACCCCCCAGTCCCACTCGTCAGAGGGAACCATAATTAGCAGTTCTATGTGTTCACTTTAAAAAAAAAAAAATCGCAACAGAATTATCCTCTATAGATTTTTTTCACGGAAGAGATTATGTCATTCTATGTTAACATAGATTCTCGTCACTGGGTTTTAGCGCGTTCTGTGGTGTCCGAGCTTGACTCCTGCTGGATACTGAATATGGGTCATTCCCGGATTTTCCTGATTA
Organism: Mustela nivalis; assembly: GCF_964662115.1. Classification (NCBI taxonomy): domain Eukaryota; kingdom Metazoa; phylum Chordata; class Mammalia; order Carnivora; family Mustelidae; genus Mustela; species Mustela nivalis. The sequence goes on from NC_139038.1 coordinate 35,567,308, forward strand.
TAAACAGTGCTGTAACGAACATTCTCGAACACACATCCTCGCCCACTGGGGTGTGTGTGGAGGATAGACGCTAGCAGTGGAGTAAGGGGGTCAAAGGCTTCTGTGGTTTTAATGAGAGTGGCTTCTGCCACACTGTCCTCCCTAAAGTGTCTATCAGTTACAGCACAGGCCAGCCCCTGCCTGACAGGGGGCAGGGTTTCTCCACATCCTGCGCTAAGGCTTTAAATCACTGACAAACAAAACCATGTTGAAACAGCACGAGGGGCTGTCAGCCACAGAGGAGGTTTGCTCTGGAAGCGGAGGCTGGAACCCCCACCCCTCCTCGCTCTTGCCTCAGACCAGTCTCCACTCACGTGTGGCCCAGGACAGCTGGAGAGGGGAGGAGGACCTCTTTTATTTACAGAACTGCCCAGAGCAAGGGCACACATGCAGTGGCAGTCATCACATCCCTGGCTTGCTTTGTCACTGGGGAGGTGAGTGGAGGCAGGGTGTGCGTAGCCACTGGCTGAAGGAGGACAAACCCCAGATCTCTTTGCTTCCAGAAAGAGAGGAAGGCCCGAGGAGGTGGGTAGGAGGGAAAGGTGTGAGTCAAGGGTCGGGACCAGTGTGAAGGTCCCCCTTTCCTATCCCCAGAGCCTCATCCACTCCCGACACCTAGTAGGGGGGTCATATATATAATGAGTGAGTGAATGAGTCAATGGAAGTTTTCATGGACTGGCACCTGTGTGTTTGGGACCATGGGGCCTGAGCAGCAGAGAGGACATGGTGGGCTGCAGGGCTGACCCTATTTTATTGAGAGGGTCTGGAAGGAGCTGCTTGTGGGCATACATTTGGGCCCCAGCATTCAAGGTCAGACCTCGGCCCAGGCGGTCAGCTGCCCACCACGTGGCTCTAGGTGCGCGATCTCCCCTGTCGCCTTCTTGCCCTGCCAGACTCTGAAGGATGTGATCCAAATCCCACTCTTCAAGTTCCTGAAATAATTAAAGCAGTGATTATGAGGCAGCGCAGGGTCCTGGTGGCGGGAGTGCCCGATTTTACAGCTGCTGTGACCAACGGAGGCCATCGTGGGTTGTTGCAGGTGAGGAATCCCCAGGGTGTAGGTGCCCATCCACGTGGACACTCTGTCACCCATACCGCCTGCCATCTCCTTCCTACGACTTTTTTGAGCAATACTTTTGTTTTTGGTACAAAGACTGTTTGGCCCTGAAACCCAGTGTCGTCTTAAGCTCCTTAGGTTCATAGGGGTTTAGTGATGGGAGGTTTAAACGTTTTGTTCTTTAAGATTGTTCTGGGCTGGTGCTGTCACAGGAGGACTGGGAAGACAGAGCTGGGGGAACCTGGCTGTGATGAGAGGAGGGAGGAAGTGAAGTAGGAATTGGTGTTTCTTGTGGACCCTCTCGCAGCAGCGGTGTGTGAAACAGGTGTTTCAGGGCGAGCAGAAAGGAAAGAATGGCTTATTTCAACAGCAATTGATGAGAAAGGAATTGGTAAAAATGACCTTCATGTACAACTTTCATGTACAAGCTCAGGCCAGTTTTCTCTAAGTTGTTAAGAAAATTAATCAAAATTTGCAAATAAGGGGGAAAAAAGATCGCATAATGTTTAAATGCCATGCTAGCGCTTCCCTGACGAGCCCATCTCCTGGAGGCGGGGGTAATTTGGTTTCCACAGGCGACCATGTTATGACTTTGTAAACCTGAGAAACAGGTGCAGTGGTTTTCTGTCCCGTAGAGATGGTAACCCTATAGGTAACGGACAGCTTTGCTGCTTGTCGGATGCTGACCGATTTTGTACTTCATGTGCCATTTTATCTCAGCATCCCTTTCTTTCTCCCCAGAATTTTACAAAATCCTGCTTTCTCATAATCTCTCCGAACCGGCTTTGTCATCCTGCTGGCTCCTTCATTAATGAGCTAAATACAACTTAAACAAGTGGTCACACTATCTGTATGAAAATGAAGGCTTGACCATTTGGGCAATTATGTTTTAACAAAGTTTGTTCGGTATAAAAGAGGGCCAGAGAGTTTCCTCGCCTCTTCCACAAGGACCCAGCCAGAAGATGCCATCTGTGAGCCTGGAAACAAGCTCTCACAGACATCAGATATACCAGCGCTGTGGTCTTGCGCTCCCCAGTCTCTGGAACTGTGAGAAATTAATTTCTGGGGTTTAAGCCCCGCTCCCCAGGTCTATGAGAGTTTATCACAGCAGCCCAGACTAGGACAGGTGCCGTGGGCCAGGCCTCAGGTTGACACGGTGCAAGGGACCTCCCCTCAAAGGAAGCGCAGGCTAGGGGGTTCCCTACCTTGAGGGAAAGCACCAGAGGTCCTTCCCGGGGCCCCTCTGGGGGCGTTTCTGGTCTCAGGCCTGCCGTTGCCTCTTCTGCTGGATTTCGGTCACTGCAGGCTGGGCCGCGGGCATCCCAGGTAACTTTATGGAGTATGTCCTCAATCATCTTCCTCCTCTCCCTTCGGGGGGCTCTGTGGTCTTTGGAGTCTGTGCTCCAACCAGCTGGTGAGGCAGCACCTGGGGGTTCTGTTTTCAGGTCATCTTCCCAGGGGGAGAAGGTGGCTTCTCTGTGTGGCCCCCAGGGGGAACCCTGGGTGCTGAAGGACAAAGCCCCATGGTCGCCTTCCTCCCACGTGGGGATGTCAGCAGGCACCCGACAAAGGGAGCTGGTCTCACCACAGCTCTCTACAGGCCCGTCAGGATCCCCGCCTTGCACAGAGGCAGAACCCTTTGTCTTTGCGCCCCCCTTACTCCAGCGTCCTGCTGTGAGTTCCACAGACACCACACCTGCCTGTGGAGAAAACAGGTGTCCTTAGTATCCTCAGAGATGAGCTTCAGGGATTTGTATGTGTGTGGTAAAATATGTGTGTAACATGAATTTGCTATTTTAGTCATTTAAAAATATTCAGTGGCATTAAGTATATTCATAATGTGCAGCTGTCAGCACTATTTCCAAAGCTTTTTTATCACCCCAAAGGGACTGAGCCTCCCCATCCCCCAGCCCCTGGTAACCTCCAGTCTACCTTCTGTCTTCGTGGATTAGCCTATTCTAGATACGGCATCTAAGTGGAATCCTACAACATTGGTCCTTTTGTGTCCTTGCTTAGCTTATATTTCTAAGGTCCACTGAGGTGGTAGCCTGTGTCAGGACTTGGTTCCATTGTATGAACACAACATGTTTGGTTTGTCCATTTGGTTGTTTCCACCTTTCGGCCACATAGCCGTTAAGGGGTGGACAAGAAGAAAGCCAGGCCCTTCGGCTCCAGACCAAGCCCATGGCTTCTGCCCCCATGAGCTGGTGCAGACTTTCCTGTCACAAATTGGAAAAAATTCTCCAGGAGTGTCACCGAGGTAATTAGAGGAATGAAGACAACATGAGATAAAGTCCTGTGGCCATTGCTGCACCTGTGCTAACCAGAGGGCTTGGCAGCCCTGGGAGTTTCTCCTGTTTGGGATTATAATTCCAGGTACAGCTGCGTGAGTAGGGGACGTCTGTCATGGTGGCAGGTAGGAGAAGTGCCCTGCCTGGTTCTGTAGGACAACCCTGTGTCAGGGCTTGCACTGAGAGAGACAGACTGCCAGTGCAGAACCACTCTGCCCATGCCCGTTATGAGAGACTTGACCAGACTCCAGAGCGGCCTCCAGCAGCACAGGGCTAGGATGATCCCCCCAACCCCTGAGAAAGCTCCATTCTGCAGGGAGAACTTAGTGTTTGTTCCAACCACACCTGACCTCCCTTTCTTAGAGCATTTACCAAAAGCGGTATTTTTGTGAGTATGTGTCTCTTAGAACCCAGAAACATCTGTCATGGGCCCTTCAGGAGGACCTGGCCTCTGTCTCCCTTCTTCGTGGGACTGCTGACTTCCATACCTGCGGGCAGACACACCTCCTGGCCTGGTCACACCCACACTGACCGGCTCTCTGTGGTCGTTCATGGCCCTGACCCTAGTGGGCCCTGTTCTTCCCCTCCCTGCTTCTCCCTTGAAAACCCCAGACGGAGCTCAGCTCTTTCCCGTACTGTCAGTAGTTACTGAATAAAGTCTGCTTTCTCTGCTTTGACGGAAGTTTGGCTCTGTTGGCCTTAGGCAGCATCTCCCATTCCCCTGGTTAATGAGTGACCACTAGTCATAATAGTTAAAACGGAGCTAAGCCAGTCTCTTGGAGCTTTTAACAGGAGCTGAACAGGCCTGACCGGTTGGGGACCTGCCCAGTGATGAAACCGTATTGATGACTTCTCTTTATAAAGGGAGCAATTAATTTTAAGCACCAAGCCATTAGTTTTTGGTAGAGTTTTCGGCCTCTGGGAAATGGAAAGACAAGAAAATGGAAATTTTGCTCTGATGGTTGGTGATGACTAACTATGATACTTAGTTACAGAGTGTGCTGTGGTGTTTCCTAATTGTTTCTTGCGTTCATCTGGCCTCTCCAGCTAGGGGCACCTTCTTACCTCTGAATCTCCACTGTCACCATTATTCAGTCAACAAATGTTTGGGGAGTGCTGGGGTTTTAACCTCTTTGAGCTCCACTGCTGTTAGGGTCTAGTGGACACCCACACTCATACCCCATTCTGCCCGCAGGGACCCAGCATCGTGGATCCCTGGAGCCTGCTTCCTACAGACCTCAGAAGGCCCATCGGCTGTAGCAAGCCAGGCCCCGGCAGGATCTTCAGCCAGCTCCTCTGACAAGTCTGGGATCAGGGCAGTTTGATCTCGCTGGAAGATGAACAGCTCATCTGGCCCGCAGTCTGACTGTGGACAAATGAGAGGACTTTTGGGTTACAGGGCAGTGGGCAGAGCCCGGCGGGGGGGCCTTCAGGCCCAAGGTGCCCTTGTCCTGCTGCTCTTGTTCTTGAAAAGACAAAGTAGGCTCCATAAATGTTTGTTCAATGAATGCATGTTACCATCTCCGTGCATCCTGATAAGCTCGTGGGGGAATTCTCCAGTCATGGTTTGGGGTCACTGAAATGGCCTGGGAGGATTCTGAGTATCAGTAAATGTATTCAGAGAATAAAAACCACCAAGATTATGACAAACACAGAAGCTGAAAAACTCCAAAGCTGTCCGTGGGGCAGCAGCGTGTTTGCCCTGGGAAGGAAGGGCAGTGGGGGCCGAGAAAGAACAGGAAGAAAGCATTTGCTTACCAAGGACGAATCTGAGTCCAGTGATGGGAGCTGCTCCCTGACGGCCTTGAGGATGGCATCCCAGGGCTCTGTCTGGGAGGCCCAGAGAGATGAGGACTCCTCATCTTTGTCTGGGGATGCCATGGGGGCCCAGGCTCTGGGGTGCTTCTCAGCATGCCATCATCCAAGCAGCCCTGCAAGGGACACAGGGTAAAGTGCGAGGGTCCCGGGGCCAAGGGGGGACACCGTGGGGGATGAATATAGACTCCCAGACCTCCCACTTGGTTTCCCTTCTGGTTCCACAGGTTCCTGCTCCTATCAGTCCCTGTGCCCGCACTCTGTGTGTGGTGCACGTGGGGCCCAGAAGCAGCTGACCCCTGAGGAACATGGCTTTGATCTGTGCTGGTCCACTTGTATGCAGATTATTTTCCTATAAACACAGTGTAGTACTGTAAGTGCATTTTCTCAACTTTTTCTTTTCCCTAGCTTACTTTATATGGGAATACAACATATAAAACATTTACAAAATATATGTCAATCAACTATATTATCAGTTAGGCTTTCAATCAACAGTAGGCTATTAGTAGCTAAGTTTTGGGGGAGTCACAAGTTGTATGTGGAGGGGTGCCTGGTTTGCTCAGTTGGTAGAACATGCGACACTTGATCTCGGGGTTGTAAGTTCCAGATCCACATTGGGTAGAAATTACTCAAAAATAAAATCTTTTTTTTTTTTGTGGGGGACCCTGGGTGGCTCAGTCGGTTAAGTTTCTGCCTTTGGCTCTCAGGTCATGATCCCAGTGTCCTGGGATCAAGCCCCACATTGGGCTCTCTGCTTGGCGGTGGGGGTGGGGTGCTTCTCCTTCTGCCCAATCTTTTTTTAAAGATTTTATTCATTTGTCAGAAAGATAAAGAGCAAGAACAGGGGAAGGAGGGGCTGAGGGAGAGGGAGAAGCAGGCTCCCACCTGACCAGGAAGCCCAATGCAGAACTTGATCCCAGGACATTGGAATCATGGCCGGAGCCAAAGGCAGATGCTTAACAGACTGAGCCCCTTAAAAACAAAATCTTAAAAAAAGGTCTATGTGGATTTTTGACTGTGTGGGGGGTGGGCACTCCTAACCCCTGTGTTGTTCAAGGGTCAACTGTACATAGATATATATAAAGATACATAATAACCTATGTAAAGATACATAATAACCATAATAACCTATACATAGGTAGGTATATGTATATGATAGAGAGTATCTGTGTATATGACAGACTGTAAACTGTATCCCACATAACATAGATACTATTATTATTTGCCTTTTACAGACTCAGAGAAGTTATATTGTCAGTAAATGGCAAAAATAGAATTTGTATCAGAGTTAGAGGGGATTTCAAGCTGCACTACACTTTACTGCCCCCTTACACTAGGCATTTTGGAGTCCTCAGGAGATATTTTTGGGTTCAGTACTCAGATTAACCTCCTCTAACCAAGCATTTAACCAGAATCCTTCCCCTTTTGTATCCCAGAGTCTAACAGGAGAAAGCCTGGTCCCTCAGGGATCACGGTGGCTTTAGGAATGTGGGATGATGGTACTTCAGAGCCAGTGTCTGGACGCCCCTTATGGCACCAGAGGCCACAGTGCATAGATGACGGGAAGAGAGCACACGGGCCCTAGCCCTGTCTAGCTAATACCCTATTAGGATAGCAGCAGGAGATGTGCTGCTTCTGTGGTTAGGGAAACAGGGGTTAGGAGTAGGTGCACCCTAAACTGTGAACAGCAGGGTGGAGACGCAACTCATATACACATCAGCAGATGCGTTTTTGGAAACGGGGCTCTCTAGGGCCGATTGTAGGACAGCAGAATCACCGAGGTGAAGGCGGCTACCAGAGACTAGGTTCTTCTAGGTAGGCAAGGCAACAGGAGAGGGAAATGCTCTACCGGATGCAGGAACAGCATAAACCGTAGCTCAGAGGAGCGGAGATTGCCCAACGAGTTGGGGGAAGAAGGAATCCGTTGCTGGAATATGCGGTGAAAACGGACCAGATCGCGCAGGGTCCTGAACGCCCAGGTGAGGACTCAGGCTCATTCAGCGGATTGGGGTTAATGCCTAAAGGTAAGCCAAAGAGCCGCTCCAGTCTCCTCCGAATCCTGGCGCGACGTCCATGTCCGTTTCTTGGCTGCAGCCCGTTAGCCCCGCCCCCGGCCCGTCCTGCCCGGAGGCGCCCCGTTGTTATGACAACCAGACGCCAACGGCTTCCCGGGTCAGGCCTTTAAATATCTAAAGCTGGGAAAGAGGAAAACACATCGCCGACCTTCCCACCCATCCCTACTCCCCGATTCCCGCCGTCCTGTCCAAATCCCGACCTGTACCTTCGCAGCTGCAGCAGGCCCGAGGCCACTCACCTCAGGCCTCCGCCTCCCCTCCCTACCCGGTCCTGACAGGGAGATAAACAGTCTGCACTGCGTTCCTCCGGTCGCGCTCACCCCTCGGGCCGCGGCGCAACTACTGAGGCTGTCACGGCCTTCGGAATCCCCCCAACCCCTTCTCCGGAATCTTAGATGACTGGGCTGCCACCGCACTATCCCCCCTGTCCCTCTTTCGGGACTTGGCGCGTCCTGCCTCTCTTGAAGTTGGATTGGTTCTCCCGGCCAGGGAAGGGGCGGGGCAGGGAGAACTCGCCCTATTCATTGGCTTCCATGGATGTCACCCAGCGAGCCGGGCGAGCTGACCGGAAGGTTCGGGTGCGGGAGGGACGAATTGCACCGCGGCCCCGGGAGCTGCCCCGGAGTCCCGCGAGCGTCCCGGCGTGCTCCGCGCCTCCCGCAACTACTTCCGGGGCGGGAGCGGCGCGGTGGGGTCCGGGCGGTGTGGCGGCGATCAGCGCGGAGGGTACCCGGGCGTGCCTGGTGGCGAGCGGACCGGCCGGAGGGCGTGCGGCGGCAACGGCGGCGGCGGCGGCGGCTGCTGCCCGGGGCCCAGCGCAGGTAGGCTGCTTGGCGGCTGGGCCCCCCGTATGGTGCCGGCACCTGCAAACCCGCCGCGCGAGTTTCTGACTGCGTTACCCCGTAAGCAGGCGCGCGGCGGGGACTACAGAGCCACGTGCGGTCTAGAGTTACCGGAAGGAGGCGTCAAGGGACGTCAGTGCAGTCGCGGCTCGGGGTGCTCCCGAACGACCCTCCCCAGGGCCTGAGAACCAGGGTGGGTACCCCGGTCCCCGCGAAGGGCACACGCGCCGGGACGAGACTTTTTCCCCGTAGACGTGGAGGTCTACCACCAGCGTCATTATTTTTTAGTTAGGGTTTTTGGTCGCTGAGCAAGAACACGCATACTCGTTTTATTCATAACAAATACCCCGTGCTTGTAGAGTTTGTGTCATGTGGTGGGGTGATAAAGGCAGTAGCCAAAGCTTTGTGTGCCCTTGGCATCCGAGTTCTCCCTCTCCAGGCCCCTTGAGCCGGTCTGGGTGTGATTGCCACCCTGCAGGGTGTCAGCTGTGTGAGCCTCCCTCCAGTGATGGGAGAAAGAAACCACGGGGGCTCCACTCCAGAGAAGGCATTCGGAGTAGAAGAGACACACCAGTTGGAGGCTTGAGGGTTGTACTGAAAGGCCCTGAACAGGCACTCAGCTTTTTTGTGTTCTTATCCAGTATCTTTTGGCCACGACAGGTTGAGGTTTCTCGCCTGCAAAGTGAGACAACTGGTTGAGCTCAAGCTCTGCAGGTGTGAGGAGGTGCTCGTGGCACCAGAACGCAGGGCTTTGCCCTGAACTCCGATACCTGCAGCCCCCCTCACATGTGCACATAGTCTGGCCAAATTGGTGGCTTGTTGCTTGTTTGGGTATCTCAGCTTGTTACCTGGAGCTTAGAAGCATTCCTCAGTAGAGACTGAGGTCCTAGAGGCACCTGTGAATTGCTGGGGCAGCTTTAGGCCATCTGAATGGACCCAACCTTTGTTTTCTCCCTTTTCTATACTTGTTTCCTTGTTCTCTCCCACCCATTGTATAGTAGGAGACAGATGTTACTCTTGAACCTCAAGGTTCTAATAAAAAGTATTGATTTGGTTAGGATTCCCAGGATAAGGGACTATCATAATCACAGGCTTTTCATCCTGGTGCTGTTCCATCTGTGGGAAAGTTCCCTCACCGCACCAATTTACTAGTCTATGACCCCCCGTCCCATCCCCGCCCGCCATCTTTCCCACTTTCAAGGAATTCATAGTTGGATTCGTACTCAGTTAACGTTTGCTGAACACCAATCAGCAAGTTTCTGTGCTGGGACTTTCAAGATTTGTTTAAAAAAATTTTTTTTTTCTTGCAGGTTTTATTTATTTGAGAGAGAGTGTGTGAGAGAAAGGGATCATGAGCAGGGGTGGGGTGGAGAGGGGGAATGTAGAGGGAAATGCAGACTCCGCACCCAGCAGAGAGCCCGATGTGGGGCTCAATCCTAGGACCCTGGGATCATGACCTGAGCTGAATTGACTGAGCCACCCAGGCGCCATATTTGTTTTAAAAAATTTTTTTTAAAGATTATATTTATTTATTTGACAGAGAGAGAGACAGCGAGAAAGGGAACATAAGCCAGGAGAGAAGGAGAGGGAGAAGCAGGCTTCCTGCCAAGCAGGGAGCCCAATGTGGGGCTCGATCCCAGAACCCTGGGATCATGACTAGAGCTGAAGGCAGATGATTAACCACTGAGCCACCCAGATGCCCTTGTTTAAAATTTTTATACAGTAAATTCATTCATTTGGTGTTTGGGTCTGTGAGTTTTGATGTATAGAGTCAACATACCCACCAAGCAGGATACAGAGCAGATACATTACCCCCAGATTCCCTCTTGCTCTCCCTTCATGGTTCCCCTATTCCTAATCCCTAGTACCACTGATCTGTCCTCCAGCCCTTCAGTTTTGTTTTTTCTAAAATGTCATATGTCATATGAGTGGAATCATACAGTAGGTAGCCTTTGAGTCTGGCTTCTGTTGGCACAGTTGTGTTTGAGATCCATTCCTATATTGTGCATATCAACTGTTCCTTCTGCTTATTACTAGCATTTCATCATATGCTGTTCTACCATTTATTTGTCCATTTTTCCATGTGTTTACACAGCAGCCCTTTGAGTTATGTCTGCATTAGACAACAAGGAACTGGAGATGTTAAGTAGCAGAGCTAAATTCTGCTCTAACTTCAAGTCCAGGGCTCTTTGTCACCCCACCCAAGGGGTGATTTGGTCCAGTGACTCAATTAGCATTTCTTGACTGCCCATCCAAGGTTGTTGGGCTTTCTGAGTTACTGGAGAATTGCAGAACTGGGGCCTGAGGGTTGATGAAGGGAAGTATTCACTGCAGCGTGTGACTCACCGTATATGCTATTCTTCTGTCTTGTGACAAGCTCACCAGTATTAGCAGGATGGAGCTGCCCAAACCCGTGAAGTATTTAATGAAAATTTTCTTTTTTTCTTTTTTTTAAGAACTAATTTACTTATTTGTCAGAGTACAAACAGGGGGAATGGCAGAGGAAGAGGGAGAAGCAGGCCCCCCACTGAGCAAGGAGCCCAAGCAGGGCTCCCTCCCAGGACCCTGGGATCATGACCTGAGCCAAAGGCTGACGCCCAACCGACTGAGCCACCCAGGCGCCCTAATGAAACTTTTCTAAGTCTGTCCCAGGAGTTGATTGCATTGAATCTGCTAGAGTAGTGCCATAGCCGCTCTCTGCCGGTAGGAGTGAGACCATCCTGTTTTAGTCGCTGGAACAACCAGAAAGGAAAGACCTGACCCTTGGATCTCCCTCTGTAGTGATGTCGGAGCTCAGCGATGAAGCCAGTGAGCCGGAGCTCCTGAACCGCAGCTTGTCCATGTGGCACGGGCTGGGGGCTCAGGTCAGCCGGGAGGAGCTGGCCGTCCCCTTGGATCTTCACACAGCTGCTTCCATCGGCCAGTACGAAGTGGTGAAGGAATGTGTGCAGCGGTAAGCGATCTCGGGAAACGTTTCTTCTACCTAGATTTTGAGTCATGTCTCTGTGTCTTCAGATCCCAGGCAGAGCTGTCAGTAAGCTCATGGGGCCCCCGCAGTCGTAGATGTTCCGCGCACACTGATCAACCCCTTCGCCTGTCAGTAATGATTTATGCTGGACACTAATAACGAAGTCAGTTTGTATTCCTCGGAAGAAAGAGAGGGTTTAAACTGCATAGGCTTAGGAGACATTTCAGGTTTTCTTTAGAGTCATTTTATGTTTTTTATGAATTGCAGAAATGTTCAAGCAAAACAAAAAAAAAGTTAGAAAATGATGCCCTGTGGTCTTCTTTCCCCAGAAGGTTCATTTTTACATCTTTTGCCTTCCTGCCCCTTCAAGCTTTTGCCATAGAAGAGGACAAGGTGGGGGTTTATCTTCCTCTCTGGGGATTGCCCCCCTGCAATCTTACACATGTTAATGTGGTTTTCGGAGGAGGATTCATCTCCTCCCCTCAACCCCCTTTCCTACCTACCTCCTTGTTGCAGTTTTGCATTGACAACTTGGAGAAACAACCCGTGTCCATACCCTTGTGTGCCTTTTTCAGTTCCTGGGGAGCCAAAGCAAAGCCTCGTGTAAGCCCCAGGGTTGGTTCCCAAGTCATAGCCTTCACTTACAGCCTATCGAGTACAAGTGCAGGCCTGTGGTAAGGGACAGTCTGTTGTACTCCTGTTCCAGGTGGCCTTACAGATGTGCATCTGGGTACACAGGCAGCGCTTCCTTCACAGGGTTGCTGAGATCCCAGTTACAATGGCTTCTTTGGCATTCTTGGGCTTTTAAGCCTTTGGGTGTGCGGTTTGAGTGCACAGTCCCGAATGGCTCCACAGGGGAGAGGGGAAGTGTTTGTGCTCTGATTGGGATTGTGGCCCTACCTGACACCAAAGCTCGCCGACGATAAGCATAGACCAGGAGCGTGAAGGCAGAGGAGGCCTCCCAGGGAGGACTGAGCACAACTAGACATGTCAGAGCCTCAGAGATGCTCTGCCAAGGGCAAGTTCTTCTCCACGTGGAGCTGAGCGCTCCCTCAGTGAATGGCGCGTGGCCAGGATAAACTGATCTCTGTGTGCTCTCCCAGCCAGTGGCTGCCACTGCATCCCCGGGACCAGGACTTTCTGGAATGGCTGCCTGGGCATCCCAGAGACTTTAGAAAATGCTAGGGAATGGAAAATAATTTTCTGGTGTGGCTTCCTATGTGCGTACCTCTGAGAGGCATAGACTGTGGATCGATTGTTTGTTGTCACCACTGGAGGCAGGGATTGTGTGAGAGGACAGGCCATGGGGCGTGAACTCTTTTTTTTCTTTTTTCTTTTTTGCCTATTTATTTGACAGACAAAGATCACAAGTAGGCAGAGAGGCAGGCGGAGGTGGGGGGAACAGGCTCCCTGCTGAGCAGAGAGCCCAATGCGGGGCTCGATCCCAGGACCCTGGGATCACGACCTGAGCGGAAGGCAGAGGCTTTAACCCACTGAGCCACCCAGCTGCCCCGGGGCGTGAACTCTTCAGGCTGTCCTGGAAGTGGATGTGATTTCCATTCCCCAGCCCCAGACTCTGGGCTGGGAAGCCCATGTTTTTTTCCCTATGGCAAATGCTTTTCTGGAATTTTGATGGAAATTAATGAGAAAGATAGGATTCTCTGGTCAGTGATTTTTAAAGAATGTTGCTGTAGGATGGGGTGACAAGTGAGAAATTGTCCTTTCTCTGAGTCCCTTTCCCTTTCCCTGTCCACCCAACCCCACACTAGCAGATTCTGGCCTGTTGGTAGAAGGCAGTCAAGGCTCCAGGTCACAGTTCCTTGATTCTAGCACTCCTGACAGTCCAGCCAGATCATTCTCCACTGGGGACCCATGCATGTAGGGTAACCAGTTAGCCATGTCCCTTCCTCCATCCCATAGATGCCAGTAGCTTTTCCTTCCCCAGTTGTGACAACTAGTAATGTTTTCAGACTTTGCCATATGCCAGAAATTACCCCTAGTTGAGAACCATCTGTGTAGCTGGGGGTAGGACAGAAGAGTTGCTGGCCTTGGGGTGGGGCGGGGACAGTGAGATTGTGCAGTTGGAGGAGGAGGATGGCTCTGAGGACTTGGCAGAGGCGGCTGTACAGCGAACCAAACGGTTTCCGCACCTGCCTCCCCTTCCCCGTGATGTCCAGGGTGGCAGGTAACCTCTGCTTCCTGGCTGTAGTTCCCACTCTTTGTCTTGGCCTGGCCTCGCTGCCAGCTTTGGTAAACCTCCCGTGTGAGATGGCTGGACGTGGCTGGCATCTCTTGCGTTTGTTTAGGAGAGAGTTAGATTTGAATAAGAAGAATGGTGGTGGCTGGACCCCGCTGATGTATGCCTCCTACATCGGACACGATACCATCGTGCACCTGCTGCTGGAGGCGGGGGTGAGCGTGAACGTGCCGACCCCAGAAGGGCAGACTCCGCTGATGCTGGCTTCCAGCTGTGGCAACGAGAGCATCGCCTACTTTCTCCTCCAGGTGAGCGCCGAGGGGACTCAGGCCCAGAAATGCGTGGGGCTCCTGGCCGCTCTGGCAGAGACGTGAGCCGCTGCAGACCATGGCGTACGTGTGCTTGCTCTCATAGCCACTTGGATTCTTGCACTGCGACGGCCTGGAGCACGCCCGCCCCGCACAGAGGAGCTGAGGCTGTAACGAGCGTTCTGTGTTCTCTTGAAGCAAGGTGCCGAGCTGGAAATGAAGGACATTCAAGGCTGGACTGCCCTCTTCCACTGCACCAGCGCTGGGCACCAGCAGATGGTCAAGTTCCTTTTGGACAGTGGAGCGAATGCCAACGTGAGGTGATTACCAGGTCTTTCGTGGTCGTTCTAGCTCTGAGGAGGGCAGCTAGGGAGGCAGCCGCGGGCCGGAGTGCAGAGTAGCCCCTTCCTTGGGCAGAGGTGACAGGCCTGCCCAGGTGTGGGAAGCTTTTAGGTAGTCCCAGCTTCTTCCTGCATCTGTCAGGGGACACTGGGTGCAGCACTTTCAGTGCCCTAAGCCTCATTTTCTTTATCTGAGAATGGGACACCAATACCTCTGTCACAGAGGAATTGTTGTTCGAGGAATTACGTGTTTGTCATACACCAGGGCCTGGTGGCCTAGCGAACGGCATTTGATTGACACTAAATGCTAATTCCTTTTTCCTTCTTGTCTTTTGTCTATATCCGGTGAACCGATGCTTAAAAGCAGCGTTCATTTTTATAAGCTGGAAGCTGTGTTGTCTAAAGCAGTCAGCACAGCCCGTACCAACCCAGCTTCTGGCAGGCATGGTGCATGCCCCTGGCTGCAGTCACCCCCTGTAAGACGCACCAGAGTTTCACATGCCACTGAAAAAGAAATGCTACTGATTAAAATGCCACTTGCCTACTGAATTTAAGATAAAATCTGACCTCAGAGATATTAAAATGTGAAAATGCTATGTTTTGGAATGGGTTTTAGCTTGGTTCCTGTCTTCTAGACCAGCGCGAGAGAAGCGAGGGTCAGGAGGCATCTGTAGACAGCACTGGGCGAATCGGAACCAAGCACAAAAATAAGCATCAGATCCTAGGCAAAGTAAGGACACAGTAGATGACTAGTCCTGGAGCTTTTGGGAGGGTTCCTGGAGAATGATGAGCTCAAAAGATCGGATCTGGTTAGGTGGACGGGTGATGTTGGCTTTCTGTGTGCAGTGAAAGGCAACCGCTGCTTTTCGCTTGTAACTAAAATGGAGATTTAAGAGATGGCCCATGGAAGTAGCTTAGAGGGAGTGAAGAGTGGGAGACAGATTGTGTTGAGGAAGAAAGACTAGAGCTGGTGGTAGAAACAAAGATTTATGAGGTTCAGGTATCGATAGGAACTTTTCTTATGTCTCCCTGTTCGTTCTGGGGGGAGGGAGACCTCGATGCTTAGGGACGGGAGATGGGCCAGCTTGGGTTGGTCTGCGGCAGGAAAGCTTCTGCCTGGCTGAACTCCTCTCCGCTAATTGTCTGGCCACGGCCTCTGTCTTGCAGGGAACCAGTGTATGGATTTACTCCTTTGATGGAAGCAGCTGCCGCTGGCCATGAGATAATTGTGCAGTATTTTCTCAATCATGTAAGTGACCCTGTTTATTAGCTTACAGTTGAGTTACAGCAGGTGAGGAGTCCTGTCCCTAAAGTGTGAGCTGTAACAATTTTCTGCTGCACGGAAGTAGCTGTTCTTTGTTTATTCAGTACATTTTTATTGTGTCTACTGATGCCAAGTGTTGAGCAATGCTCGGGGGTACAGTGGTGAGTGAAAAAGATACCTATGCCTTAATAATTTTGAAAATGCTATTATTTGTGAAGTATGGAAAATATATTTTAAAAAATAGATAACACTTACCTTCCCATAACTTAAAAACATCATGGAGAGTAAGAAGCTAAGATCTTCCTCCCTTTTCAACCACCCATGGTTCCTCCCCAAGATGCCCACTTGGTTTGGTAAAGAGACAGCCGGGGACTTCTCTGCTTAGGAAGGCCTGTCTCCAGACAGGTGTGCACACATTGCTTTTTGTTTTGAACAGAGTGGGATTCCACTGTGTGTTGATAGCTTTTAGAAAATTGCTTAATATGCCATAGACATTTTCTCCTTGTATCCCATGTATATCTGAGCCATCATTAATTTAGTTCCTTATTCATTGAAATTTAAGTTTCTGACATTTTACAGTTATGAACAGTGCTCCAGGAACTCTCTCGATACAGGCAGCTTCAGCCTAGATGCAGGTCCACCGCATCTGTTTGCACGAGATGTTTATTAATAGACAATAGACAAATAGACAATTTAAACATGGGCAAGGATATGAATAGACATTTCTCCAAAAATGATTTATAGATGGCCGGTAAGCACATGAACAAACCCTTGACATCATTAGTCGTCTGGGAAGTGCAGATCAAAAGTGCAGGGGCGTCTGTAGTAAAGGAAGATGCTAACAAGAGTCGAGGAAGATGTGGGGACGTTGGAACCTCGCACACGGCTGGTGGGAGGGCGAAATGACGCGGCCTCTCTGGAGGACAGTCTGCCAGGGCCGCACACGGTTTTAAACCCAAAGCTACTGTCTAACCCCGCCGTTCTCCTAGGTATAAACCCAAGGGAACTGAAAATAGGTCCACACAAAAACTTACACACAAATGTCTGTAGCAGTGTTATTTGTAGTAGCCAAAAGGTGGAGGCCCACGTGTCCGTCAGCTGGCAGGTGGAGCAGCGAAGCGGTCGCTCCGCATGCGGGAGTGTCCCTCGGCTGGAGACGGGAGTGAAGTTCCGACCCCCACAATACGGATGAGCCTTGAAAATGTTACCCTTGGTGGGAGGATGCAGACACTGACGACCATGTAGTGTATGGTTCGTTCTTTTTGTTTTTTCAAGATTTTATTTATTCATTTGACAGACAGAGATCACAAGTAGGCAGAGAAGCAGGCAGAGAGAGAGAGAGGAGGAAGCAGGCTTCCTGCTGAGCAGAGAGCCCGATGCGGGGTTCAATCCCAGGACCCTGGGATCACGACCTGAGCCAAAGACAGAGGCTTTAACCCACTGAGCCACCCAGGCGCCCCTTGTTTTGTTTTTTTAAAGATTTTGTTTGTCAGAGAGCCACACAAGCAGAGGGAGGGGTAGTGGGAGAAGCAGGCTCCCAGCACTGTGGGATCATGATCTGAGCCAAAGGCAGAGTCTTCACCGACTGAGCCACCCAGGCCCCCCATGTATGATTCTTTTTATACGAAGTATCCTTACTGAGCAAATTTGTAGAGATAGAAAGCAGAGTAATGCTGATCTACTAATGCCGGCGGCAGAGGGTGAATTGGGAGGGTGGGCAGGAAGGGATGGTGAGAGATGAGAAGTACGGGGAGAGGATGGTGGTGAACGGATGCAGGATATCTTTTTAGAGTGAGGAGAATGTTCTGAAATTCATTGTGGTGATGGTTGTGCACCAGTGAATTAATTATCTACTGTGAGTGGGGGAATTGCATGGTATGTGAATTTTATTTTAATAAAGTCGTTAAGGGGCGCCTGGGTGGCTCAGTGGGTTAAAACCTCTGTCTTCGGCTCGGGTCATGATCTCAGGGTCCTGGATTTAGCGGGGAGCCTGCTTCCTCCTCTCTCTGCCTGCCTCTCTGCCTACTTGTGATCACTGTCTGCCAAATAAATAAATAGAATCTTTAAAAAAAAAAAAATCTTTTTTTTTTTTTTAAAGATTTTGTTTATTTATTTGACAGATCACAAGTAGACAGAGAGGCAGGCAGAGAGAGAGGAGGAAGCAGGCTCCCCGCTGAGCAGAGAGCCCCATGTGGGGCTCGATCCCAGGACCCTGGGATCATGACTCGAGCTGAAGGCAGAGGCTTTGACCCACTGAGCCACCCAGGCGCCCCCAAAAAAAAATCTTTAAAGAAAAATAAAGTCATTAAAAAGTTCAGCAGGGTTGAAATACGAAGTCCTAGCAGGTTCCCACTGCAAAGGTTGTCTCTTTGGCCTCCCTCTCCAGTAATGTGTGCAGGTGCCCACTTTTTCATGTCTTCACCTAGCCCTGGAAGATGCTCATCTTATGTTTTTGCCAGTGTGGTGGGAGAAAAGTAACAACTGTTTTGTTTTATAGTTATCAGTGAGGTTGAACATTTAAAAATGCATTTATTGGCATTTTTGTATTTATGATTTGTCTCTTTTTGGGGGTCCACTTTATTGGATAGTTTAGCATAATAAAATGTTAACATGCTATCTTTCTTTAAAAAAAGAATCCAAATGCCCCCCAAGGGCGCCTGAGTGGCTAAGTCAGTGAATTGTCTGACTCCCGGTTTTTGCTCTGGTCACGATCTCAGAGTCGTGGGGTCGAGCCCGGCGTCAGGCGGAGCCGGGAGCTTGAGGTTTTCCCTCCCCCTCTCCCTCTCCCCTTCCCCCCATCCTGCGTGCACATAGACTTCAGAAAAAAGGAAAAAGAAGGACTTGGGAACGGTACCCTTGTGTGGTAAAACTAGACATGAGACTGAGGGGGTACAGGAGCCTGCCCGCCCCCTTTGCCTTGCTCTCTGGTCTCCCCCACCATGGCTGCCGCTCAGCTCACTCGCTCTTCCTTGCTCTCTGTCTTCCTTTCTCTGTCTTTCCCTCTCTCCCTCCCTTGCTCCCTCCATTCATTTACTTATTGTTTATTTCCCTTCCTTCTCTCTCTCTCTTCCTCTTGGAGATCGTTCTGTGTTCCTGTATCATAATCTTTCTTCTCTCTTTTCTTCATGGCGGCGCAACACTCCCTTGGAGGGATGAATCAGAGGTTGGTTGACAGTGGAAGTAAGTCGTTGCCAGCCACTGGCTGTCACATTCAGTGTGGAGACTTACTGCACACACACCTCTCTGCACATGCGTGTGACCACATCTGTCCAGTTCAGTACCCAAGGTAGAATTTTCCATGGAATGTAAGTCCGGTCTTAACAAAGGATTGTCCACTTGCCATCTGAAGAGCAAATTGTACCAACTTACACTCCTTCCACAGCAGCAAGAATTACGAATTTAAATTTGAAGTACTTTGAACTTACAGAAAAGTACAGATGATAATATTATTTCACACACGTGACCCCAAAGTGACCCCTAAGCAGATGTTGATCTGCAGCTTTCCTGCCCCTGGTTTTCTGCTTTCACCACACACCGTGTCCTTAAGGAGGGCACAGGTTGTTCGGTGGTTCGATGTAAAGATTTATGTAGTAACATGTCAGACTGTGTGCGTCTTTCAGCAGCATGCTGGTGTGTGTGGGCCCAGTTCACTCATTTTTTTTTTTTTTAAGATTTATTTATTTGACAGAGATCACAAGTAGGCAGAGAGGCAGGCAGAGAGAGAGGGAGAGAAGCAGGCTCCCTGCCAAGCAGAGAGCCCGATGCGGGTCTTGATCCCAGGACTCAGATCATGACCTGAGCCGAGGGCAGAGGCTTTAACCCACTGAGCCACGCAGGCGCCCCCCTGTGCACTCATTTTGACAGCTCCGTGTGTGTTGGACGTCTGAGTGTTTGACCTTCATCTGTTCCTCTTTTAGTGGACATTTCAGTGGTGTCTACTTTGCTGTTCCTGACAGGGCTGCAGTTCCCATTTCACACCTGTCTTCTCAAGCATGTGGGAAGGCATTTCAAAGAAATCAGGATGTATTCTTCACGTTAGACGTTTCAGTGTGCAGGCTGAGTGAGTCTGCACTAGAGAGTAGTAACTGACTTTCCTCCACGGTCAGCCTGATTTATGTCCTGATAGTGTTTTGGAGTTCTTGTCTCCGACACCCGCAGGAACACGTGGTACCTGGTATCACATGAGCTGTCTCCTGTTGATTTTTGCCTTTCTCCGATGTCAGTGAGGTTCAGCATCTTTTTTTCTTCTTTTTTAAATTAATATATAATGTATTATTTGCCCCAGGGATACAGGTCTGTGAATCATCAGGCTCCACAGTGCTCACCATAGCACATACCCTCCCCAGTGTCCATCACCCAGCCACCCTCTCCCTGCCTCCCCCACCCCCCAGCAGCCCTCAATTTGTTTTGTGAGATTAAGAATCTCTCGTGGTTTGGGCACCTGGGTGGCTCAGTGGGTTAGGCCTCTGCCTTCGGCTCAGGTCATGATCTCAGGGTCCTAGGATCGAGTCCTGCATCGGGCTCTCTGCTCGGCGGGGAACCTGCTTCCTCCTCTCTCTCTCTGCCTGCCTCTCTGCCTACTTGTGATCTTGCTCTGTCAAATAAATAGATAAAATCTTAAAAAAAAAAAAAAAAAGAATCTCTTGTGGTTTGTCTCCCTCCTGATCCCATCTTGTCTCATTTTTTCCCTCCCTCCACCGCACGACCCCCCCCACTGCCTCTCAATTTTCCTCATATCAGTGAGATCATTTGATAATTGTCTTTCTCTGATTGACTTATTTCACTTAACGTAATACCCTCTAGTTCCATCCATGTCATTGCAAATGGCAAGATTTTGTGTTTTTTTTTTGTTTGTTTGTTTGTTTTTTTCTGATGGCTGCATAGTCTTCTATTTTATTTATATACCACATCTTCTCTATCCATTTATCTGTTGATGGACATCTAGGTTCTCTCCATAGTTTGGCTATTGTGGACATTGCTGCTATAAAAATTCAGATGCATGTGCCCCTCTAGATCACTACATTTTTTGTATCTTTAGGGTAAATACCCAGAAAGATTGCTGGGTAGTAGGGTAGCTCTATTTTCAACTTTTTGAGGAACCTCCATGCTGTTTTCCAGAGTGGCCGCACCCACTTGCATTCCCCCCAACAGTGTAGGAGGGTTCCCCTTTCTCCACATCTTCACCAACACCTGTCCTTTCCTGACTTGTTAATGTTAGCTGATTTTGCTGTTCCTGACAGGGCTGCAGTTCCCATTTCACACCTGTCTTCTCAAGCATGTGGGAAGGCATTGGTATGCAGTGTGCAGTGGTATCTCACTGTGGTTTTGATTTGTATTTCCATGATGCTGAGTGATGTGGAGCACTTTATCATGTGTCTGTTGGCCATCTGGAGGTCTTCTTTCCCGAAATGTCTGTTCATATTTTTGGCCATTTCTTTTCTTTTCTTTTTTTTTTTTTAATTTTGTTTATTTATTTGACAGAGATCACAAGTACCAGAGAGAGGCAGGCAGAGAGAGTGGGGGAAGCAGGCTCCCTGCTGAGCAGAGAGTCCCATGTGGGGCTCGACCCCAGGACCCTGAGATCATGACCTGAGGCAGAGGCTTAACCCACTGAGCCACCCAGGCGCCCCTTTTGGTCATTTCTTGATTGGATTATTTGTTCTTTGGGTGTTGAGTTTTATAAGTTCTTTATAGATTTTGGATACTAGCCCTTTATCTGATATGTCATTTGTGAATGTCTTCTCCCATTCTGTCAGTTGTCTTTTGGTTTTGTTGATTGTTTCCTTAGCTGTGCAAAAGCTTTTGATCTTGATGAAGTCCCAGTAGTTCATTATTGCCCTTGCTTCCCTTGCCTTTGTTGATGTTTCCAGGAGGAAGTTGCTGTGGCTGAGGTCACAGAGGTTGCTGCCTGTGTTCTTGTCAAGGATTTGGATGAATTCCTGTCTCACATTGAGGTCTTTCATCCATTTTGAGGCTATTTTTGTGCGTGCTATAAGGAAATGGTCCAGTTTCATTCTTCTGGAGATGACTGTCCAATTTTCCCAGCACCATTTGTTGAAGAGACTTGTCTTTTTTCCATTGGACATTCTTTCCTGCTTTGTTGAAGACTGGTGGACCATAGAGTTGAGGGTCCATTTCTGGGTTCTAAGTTCTGTTCCATTGATCTATGTGTCTGTTTTTGTGCCAGTACATCATCCTGTCTTGATGATTATGGCTTTGTAATAGAGCTTGTAGTCTGGAATTGTGATGCCACCATTCCTCTGGCTGTTCGGGGTCTTTTCTGGTTCCATATAAATTTCAGGGTTACGTGTTCCATTTCTTTGAAAAAAATAGATTTAAAAAAAATATATTTTATTTATTTATTTGACAGAGAGAGAGAGATCAAAAGTAGGCGGAGAGAGAGGAAGGGAAGCAGGCTCCCTGCTGAGCAGAGAGCCTGATGCGGGTTTCTATCCCAGGACCCTGGGATCATGACCAGAGCCAAAAGCAGAGGCTTAACCCACTGAGCCACCCAGGAGCCCCCAAATTGATGGTATTTTTTTTTTTTTTAATTTATTTACTTGAGAGAGAGACAGTGAGAGAGAGCATGAACGAGGAGAAGGTCAGAGAGAGAAGCAGACTCCCCATGGAGCTGGGAGCCCGATGCGGGACTCGATCCTGGGACTCCAGGATCATGACCCGAGCCGAAGGCAGTCGTCCAACCAACTGAGCCACCCAGGCGTCCCAAATTGATGGTATTTTGATAGGGATTGCATTAAATATAGGTTGCTTTAGGTACACAGACATTTTCACAATATTTTATCTTCCAATCCATGAGCATGGAATATTTTTCCATTTATTTGTGTCTTCCTCAATTTCTTTCACGAGTACTTTATAGTTTTCTGAGTAGAGATTCTTTGCCTCTTTGGTTAGGTTTATTCCTGGGTATCTTACAGTTTTGGGTGCAATTGTAAATGGGATCGACTCCTTCATTTCTCTTTCTTCTGTCTTGCTTTTGGTATATAGAAATGCACCTGGTTTCTGTGCATGGATTTTATATCCGGACACTTTACTGAATTCCTGTATGAGTTCTAGCAGTTCTGGGGTGGATTCTTTTGGGTTTTCCACATAAAGTATCCTATCATCTGCAAAGAGTGAGAGTGACTTCTTTGCCGATTAGGATGCCTTTAATTTCTTTTTGTTGTCTGATTGCTGAGGCTAGGACTTCTAGTACAGTGTTGAATAGCAGTGGTGATAGTGGACATCCCTGCCATATTCCTGACCTTAGGGGAAAAAGCTGTCAGTTTCTCCCCATTGAGAATGATATTCGCTGTGGGTTTTGCATAGATGGCTTTGATGATATTGAGGTTTGTACCCTCTATGCCTACACTGTGAAGAGTTTTGATCAAGAAAGACTGCTGTACTTTGTCAAATGCTTTTTCAGCACCTATTGAGCATATCATATGGTTCTTGTTCTTTATTAATGTATTGTATCACACATTGTTTGATTTGCGGGTGTTGAATCAACCTTGCAGCCCAGGAATAAATCCCATTTAGTTGTGGTGAATGATCCTTTTAATGTACTACTGTTGTATCCTATTGGCTATTATTTTGGTGAGAATTTTTGTATCCACGTTCATGGAGGATATTGGTCTGTAATTCTCCTTTTTGATGGGTTCTTTGTCTGGTTTTGGAATCAAGGTAATGCTGGCCTCATAAAATGAGTTTGGAAGTTTTCCTTCCATTTCTATATCTTGGAACAGTTTCAGGAGAACAGGTATTCATTCTTCTTTATTATTATTATTATTATTTTTTTAAAGATTTTATTTATTTATTTGACAGATAGAGAGAGAGATCTTAGATAGGCAAAGAGGCAGGCAGAGAGAGAGAGGGAGAAGCAGGATCCCTGCTGAGCAGAGAGCCTGATGTGGGGCTCGATCCCAGGACCCTGGGATCATGACCTGAGCCGAAGGCAGAGGCTTAACCCACTGAGCCACCCAGGCGCCCCTATTCATTCTTCTTTAAATGTTTGGTAGAATTCCTCTGGGAAGCCGTCTGGCCCTGGGCTCTTGTTTGTTGGGAGATATATATATATATATATATATATATATTTTTTTTTTTTTTTTTTTTTTTTTTGACAGACAGAGAGAGAGGAAGGAAAGCAGGCTCCCTGCTGAGCAGAGAGCCCGATGCGGGGCTCGATCCCAGGACCCCCGGGATCATGACCTGAGCTGAAGGCAGAGGCTTTAACCCACTGAGCCATCCAGGCACCCTAGTTCTGAGATATTATTAATGTCCGCATTGATTAGGTCCCTCGCCATTGGTACTGCCTTTTTTTTTTTTGGTCGCGAGTTTTTCTGCCTTTGTCATTTTATCCAGATAGGAATGGATGAATGAGGGGCACCTGAGTGGCTCAGTCATAAAGCACCTACCTTTGGGTCAGGTCATGATCCCAGGGTCCTGGGAACAAATCCCACATTGGGCTCCCTGCTCAGCATGGAGCCTGCTTCTCCTGCTGTCCCTTTCTCTGCTTGTGTTCTCTCTCTTTGTCAAATGAATAAATAAAATCTTAAAAAAAAAAAAAAAGATGAATGAGAGAACAAAATGCTAAAAGGGTAGCAATGACCCCAGAAAAATATACACTAACCAAATCAGAAGAGACCCAAAACCAAGGGAGAATAAAGGTGTGTGTGTGTGTGTGTGTGTGTGTGTGTGTGTGAGAGAATGACTGATGAATGGAAGACAGCCACAGACTTGATTTTGGGTATATTTTGGTCTGTTAGAAGAAACTACCTCCCAAAATTTGAAAGAAAATCTTATCTATATAGATACAAAATTAAGGGTAAACATGATGAAGGGATGGAATATGACAGTAAAGATGAAAATTTTAAAAGATTCTAAAAATGGAATTGATAAGTTGGGTGAAAAAAGAAAAAAAAAAAGGAAAGAATATGATGAGGCTGGAGACTAGAGGAAAGCCATGTGCTACATTTATGGTACATTTTGTTCTATTAAATTGTATCCCAAAATTTTAAGGAAAAAAAAACCCCTATATGTATACAGAAAATAAAGTTAAATACAATGAAGGGATAAAATATGACTTTAATAAAAAAAGATTTTTAGGGTGCCTGGGTGGCTCAGTGGGTTAGGCCCGAGCCTTCGGCTCAGGTCATGATCTCAGGGTCCTGGGATCGAGCGAGCCCCGCTTCAGGCTCTCTGCTCAGTGGGGAGCCTGCTTCCTCCTCTCTCTCTCTGCCTGCTTCTCTGCCTGCTTGTGAACTCTGTCAAATAAGTAAATAAAATCTTAAAAAAAAATAAATTGATAGCTAACATTTAAAAAAAAGATTTTTAAAAAGGTATTGATAAGATAAAATAGTTTTTAAAAAGTTAAAATAGGAAAGAGGAAAAATTTTTTAAAAAGATTAAGAAAAGGGATGCCTGGGTGGCTCAGTTGGTTAAGCAGCTGCCTTCGGCTCAGGTCGTGATCCTGCCGGCGTCCTGGGATCGAGTCCCACATTGGGTTCCTTGCTCAGCAGGGAGCCTGCTTCTCCCTCTGCCTGCCTCTCTGTCTGCCTGTGCTCACTCGTTCTCTCTCCCTCTATCCCTGACAAATAAATAAATAAAATCTTTATTAAAAAAAAAAGATTAAGAAAAAATAAAATTTAAAAAATTTAACCTTGGAAGTCTATGGCCATACCACCCTGAACGCGCCCAATCTCGTCTGATCTCGGAAGCTAAGCAGGGTCAGGCCTGGCTAGTACTTGGAGGGGAAAGACTAAAGGATCATTGAAAGAAAGCTGTGAAGTTTGTATGTTGCTTTCCCCTATCTCTGGAGTTCCGTAATTCTCACTGATCCGTGAACTTCGTCTTGGCTGGATGGTCTTGCTAGTCTTCTGGGAGAGGGGCCGTTGGAGTGATTCTCAAATGTCTTTGCCCGAGGCGGAATTGCACTGCCCTTGCCAGCTACCAGGCTAAATAATCTGCTGGGTTCGCTCTCGGAGCTTTTGTTCCCTGAGCGCTTTCTGTAGAGCTCCCGAGGCCGGGAATGAAGATGGCGGCCTCCCTATCCCCGGCCTGGAGGAGCTGAGAGCTCAGGGCCCCACTGTTCAGTGGGCCCTCAGAGAAAAGCCATCAACCCCCCCAGTCTCCCTGGTCTCCGGCTGCGCTCCGAGCTCACCCAGCCTGTGACCAACTGTTTCTGTCTCTGGTGCACGGCCCCGTTCAGGATTTACTCTCTAAACAACTTCCATAATTATCACGTGGCCGCGCTCGCTGCAGTCATCGGGTTGTATCTGACAGCTGGAAGTTTGTGCTTTTTTTTTTTTTTTTTTTAAAGATTTATTTATTTAGTTATTTGACAGAGAGAGAGATCACAAGGTGGGGGTGGAGAAGCAGGCTCCGGGCCAAGCAGAGATCCCAATGCGGGGCTCGATCCCATGACCCCAGGATCATGACCCGAGCTGAAGGCAGAGGCTTTAACCCACTGAGCAACGCAGGCACTCCAAGTTTGTGCCTTTTGACTGCTTTCATTTTCCCCTTCCAGACCCCTCTAAAAAGTGACCTTTGAAGGCTGAAGGGTTTTTTTGTTTTGTTTTGTTTTTAAGATTTTATTTATTTATTTGACAGGCAGAGATCACAAGTAGGCAGAGAGGCAGGCAGAGAGAGAGGGGGAAGCAGGCTCCCCACTGAGCAGAGAGCCTGATGCAGGGCTCAATCCCAGAACCCTGGGATCATGACCTGAGCCGAAGGCAGAGGCTTAACCCATTGAGCCACCAGGCACCCAGGCTGAAGGTTTCAGAGCTGATTTCTAACCAGAGCTTTTCAAAATGGGGGATTTATAGAAAGTAGAACTCAGTTAAGGTCTTGTAAAGATGCAGTTTTTTTCCCACTAGAGCACATGTGATAATCACCTTCTATACTAGCCTCAGCCAAGACTGTCAGTTGATTATAGGTTTCCAAATAAGGGAAAAGTGTGCCTAAGTAAACATTTATTATACAGTGATCTGTATCTGCTATAAAGGAATCAGAAAGTACAGTGAAGCCACAAAAAAGCCAGAATTACTCCTAATCGCATCACCCAGAGATAGCACAGTTAACACCTTGTAGGGTATCCACCTGGGTTTTTAACGGATATTTTAAGTCCGAGTAGAGTCCCATTATACGGAAAGTTTTGTGTGATGCTTTCTTTCCTCTTAACGATGTCCTCTGCACCCCGTTCACATTAGTAAACGCCCTTGGCTGGACCTGTCCCATAGTAGGGGGTTGCGTTCCACTCTATAGATGTGGTCCGTCCTATTTCACTAATTCCTGATTTTATGCTCTTCCTGATTCTCACCGTACTAAACGCTGGTGGGAAAATCCTAAATGTTAGTGTATGTAGTGTTTACACTAGGTTAAATCCCTAGGAGTGGAATTGCTGGGTCAGTGGGTGTGTGTACTGTCAGGGTTTGCCGGTTTGCCCTCCAGAGCACTGAGCTCTGGTGGTCCCGCTCTCAGACCCCACACTGCCTGCTTGAAGCTTCTAAAATGTTTATTGTCTTTTCCACTTTCAAAGTAAGTGTGCTCATTGTAAATTTAGAGAATACAGAAGATTAGGAAGATAGGAAAAATCCCCCATCCTACTGCTTTGAAATAATAGTTTGGGCACGCTTTCTTCTTGTTAGACACACTTTTGTTTGTCTTGTTTTGCTGCTACTGTAAGATCCGTACTGTTTTATATCATGGTCTTTTTTTCGTATCTTTTATTTTTAAAATACTTTTTCCAGTTTTCCTGAGATACAGTCGACATTTAACATTGTATAATTTTAAGGTGCACAGCATGATTTGAATTTAGTATACATTGTGAAATGAATACCATAGTAAGTTTACTGAACGTTCGTCACCTCTCACAGTTACAATTTTTTTCCTTTTTAAACAGTGATTTAATAACTTCCTTGTGCCTTTCCATGAACCTATGAAAGTGTATCAACTAGTAAGCTCTGAGAAATATTTAAAATATAAAACCTCTCTTAAATCCTCAGTAATAGCGGTATTACAGGGAAATCCTCCTATAACTTACGAATGTGTACAGGCACACTTCACCTTCTCGTGCTTCACTGTATCGCATTCACAGATGCTGCATTTTTTTTTACAGATGGAAGGTTTGTGGAGACCTTGTGTTGAACAAGTCTGTGGGTGCCGTTTTCCCAAAACCTTTCACTCACTTTGCGTCTCTGTATCACATTTTGGTAATTCTTGCAATAGTTCAAACTTTTTCATTATTATCTTTTTCTTTTTTTTAGATTTTATTTATTTATTTGAGAAGGAGCAGAGAGAGCACCTGAGTTGGGGGGAGGGGCAGAGGAAGAGGAAGATGCAGAAGCAGGCTCCTTGCCTAGCAGAGAGCCCAACCCAGCTCAATCCCTGGGATCGCGACCTGAGCCAAGGCAGGCCCTTAATCCACTGAGCCATCCAGGGCCCCTATTGTCATATCTGTTATGGTGGTTGGGATCAGTGATCATGTTTTACTGAGAAGTCAGATGATAGCATTTTTTAGCAGTAAAGTTTATCTTTAAGTAAGCGCTACGTTGAAATGGGGTTTGAACTCATGACCCTGAGTTCATGCTCTGCTGAATGAGCTACCCAGGCGCCCCCATAGAGTATTTTATTTCTTTAGGATATACTCATTGTTTTTCCAGATGTAATGCTGTGGCACACTTAATAGGCCACAGTATAGTGTAATATAACTTACACGCACTGGGAGACCCAAAAACTTCATTTGCCTGTGTTACTGTTGTGGAGGGGTCTGGAGCTCAACCTGCAGTGTCCCAGGCCTGTCCAGGGTATGTTGTTTTCATGATTTAAAAACACATGTGAGGGCACCTGGGTGGCTCAGTGTGTTAAAGCCTCTGCATTCGGCTCAGGTCATGATCTCAGGGTCCTGGGATCAAGCCCCGCATGGACCTCTCTGCTCGGTGGGGAGCCTGCTTCCTCCTCTCTCTCTGCCTGCCTCTCTGCCTATTTGTCATCTCTGTCAAATAAATAAAATCTTAAAAAAAAAAAAAAAAACCCACACTTGTGAAAGTAATATAACCTACAGGCTTAAAAAAAAAGAAAAAAGCCAAACAATAAAATTTAGAGGATAATTAATCAAAAACTTAGAAATAAGCATTAAAAAACCTCTAAGTTTTATTGCACTATCTCCTCCTGCCCCCCAGTGCTAACAGCTATGATTAGATTTCTGCATAAGTGGAATCCTGCAAATAAATAATTCAGCAGAATCCTGCTACATAAATCGATACATCTGCCTCTGCAGTGTGTTTTTAAATGTGAGCAGAACAGCACAGACTTATTTCCACCGCAGTCGGAGAAGCCGGCCTCAGTCTCTGACCCAGTGCTTGATAGTATTGGTACGCCTTAAGTAGCCATTCATGAATTAGTGGGTGCAGTAGTTTCCTGTGGCTGCTTTTAACAATTTACCGTGAAGCTGGTGGGCTTAAAACACTCAAATTTATTTTCCCACAGTTCTGGACGCTGGAAGACCAGAACCAAGGCACCAGCAGGGCCTCACTCCCTCCATAGGTTTTGGGAGGAATATGTGCACTTGGCTTCCGCTGTTTCTTGGCTCTAGACGCCTCACTCCAGTCTCTGCCTCTGTCTTTTCATTCTGCCCCCCCCCATATGTCCATGTCATCCGCGGTTCCTCAAAAGACACTTTATACCTTATGTGTCATAAAGACATATGGTCCTTTCAAAACCTTGGTTATACCAGTTACTTGTAAGCACCAGCATTCATGGCAATGACATGTCGGCCTCCCCCCAAGTTACACGGTCTCCGGGTTCTCTACCGAACACCTGTGTCACTGAAGCAGTCTCTGTTCTTTGGGGTTATTTCCTCAGGAGAGAACCACAGAAGTGGAATTACTGTGCGGAAGATAAGTACAGTTTCGGGCTTTGGATAAAAATGACGGGACTCTTCTTAGAAGGATGCTGCTCTCACTGTGGTCAGGATGGTGAAAGGCTGCTTCTCTTGTGCATCTGCTGTCGCGGCTCTCTCTTGTGCGGAGACGTGAGGCGGGCCGGCCTGCCCAGGTGCGAAGGGTGAAGGCTGGGCTGTGGCCCGAGCGCTCTGCAGTGCGCCCTTCCCCGCCTGGAGCCCAGACCGCCTCTCTCTCAAGGATCTGCCTGCGGGGCAGCGGGGCGGAGAGCTGCACAGCCACCAGATGGCTGGGGTGCCACCACCAGGCTCCTCTCCAGCAGCCCCCACC
Organism: Mustela nivalis; assembly: GCF_964662115.1. Classification (NCBI taxonomy): domain Eukaryota; kingdom Metazoa; phylum Chordata; class Mammalia; order Carnivora; family Mustelidae; genus Mustela; species Mustela nivalis. The sequence continues at coordinate 35,596,730 of NC_139038.1, forward strand.
TCGTCCTAAAGGACAGTGAGGGCCTCACAGGCCTTCCCCGTGTGGCTTAGACGGGGAGTTGCCAAGGGCCCGGGTGCCGACCTTTCTTGGGCTGAGCAGCCAGGCACGTCTTAGCTGGGGTCCAGAGCCCACCCCTGGAGCAGGAGAGTGCTTTGCGGGGGAGGGTCCTAGGTCCTGAACCTCTGTGAACTTTCACAGGGAGTGAGAGTGGACACAAGAGACCACAGCGGGGCCACAGCCCGGATGCTGGCCAAGCAGTACGGACACATGAAGATTGTGGGGCTGATCGACGCTCACTCGCCTGCTCTGCCCAAGAACGTCTACCGGAGTCCAGGTACGTGCTGCGGCGCTGCCAGGTCCCCTGCCAGCCCCCACCTGCCCCTGAGATTTGGCTCCTGCAGCCTTGCCAAGAGACGCCTGCCTCCCCCGTGATTCCACTGTGTGGAGGCTGAGGCGTGCTGGTCTGCAGGAGACAGGCCCATTAGCGTGGAGTGGCAGCGGCCAGGCCGAAGGTGCCCAGCAGGCCGGCAGCGCTCCAGGACACGCGGGCCGCAGCCTCCCGGCCGGGATGCCTCACACCTGCTGTTCCTTGACTTTGCTTGTGGTGCTTATTACCACACGAAACATTTTAACTTTATATAGTCAGAGTCATCCGTCTTTATTGCTTTTAGGTTTGGGCCAGTCACAGATCCTCCCGTTCCTGGTTGTACAAGAATTCGCTCGCTTTTTTCTGGTTCATACCCGGTTTCGTTTTGGACATTTAGCTCTCTGACCCTGTGTACTTTCTTGTCATGTGTGGCGTGAGTGTGGCGTTCAGATGGCTTCGCTGTTGTCCTGGCTTCATTAAACTGTGTTAACAGTCCCATCTCTGGTCTCGTGATCTGAGAGGCTTTGTCATGGACTCTGAGTTTCTGTCTGTGCCCCGCTCTGCTTCTGGGCTTGCTCTCCTGTTCTCCGGGTCTGTCCACACACCAGACCCACACGGCTGACTCCTTGCAGCTTTCTGTAGAACGTTGGACTATCTCTGGCCGGCCAGTCCCCCTGCAGCTTTCCCTTTCCGGTCGGTGTTCCCTAGTATCACTCATGTATTTTTCTTTCTTTTTTTTTTTTTTTTTTAAGATTTTATTTATTTATTTGAGAGAGAGACAGTGAGAGAGAGCATGAGCGAGGAGGTCAGAGGGAGAAGCAGACTCCCCGTGGAGCTGGGAGCCTGATGCGGAACTCGATCCCAGGACTCCAGGATCATGACCTGAGCCGAAGGCAGTCGTCCAACCAACTGAGCCACCCAGGCATCCCTCATGTATTTTTCTGTGTCAACTTGAGCATCAACTTGTCTAGCTGCTTAGGAACGGCGTGTTGTTGGGACTCTGGCAGATTTGTAAATCAATGACCCGTTTTATGATTCTGAGCCATCCTCTGTAACAGCAAGGGACGTCTTTAGTTCAAGTGTACTTTTGTGTCTACAGGAGGGTTAAAAAATTTCCTCCTTGACATTGTGTATGTAGCATTTTTTCTTCCTAAGTGTATTTGTTGCTGTTGTAAATGGGGTTTCACTGCCTTCATATGCTCCGCCTGTCTGTTGTCTGTGAGGATGAAGGCTGTTGGGGTCTGCGTGCCAGTTCCATGTTCTGTTCTGCTGAATTCTGTCACTGCTTGAGTTGATTGATTTTCCAGGCTTTTCCAGGTATACTACCATACAGTCTGCCCATAGAGATAGATTCACTGCTTCCTTCTGATTTGTGTACCTCTGATTTCTTTCATTTAGTTGCATGGGCCAGGATTCTTGTAAGTGGTTGAATGTGTGGGGACAGTGGGAATTCACCTGGTCCTGACCTTAGCGGAAATGCCACCGTAGGTGAGATGCTGGCTAGGAGGGTAAGGTGTGCATGTATCCTCTCGTGTTAAGAAAGTATCTGATGTTTTCTGTATTCCTGGCTGTTTTTTACAGGAATAAGTGTAGAATTTTGTGAAAGGCTTTTTCAGCATCTATGAAGAAGATTATTAATTTTCTCTTTAGGTCTCCTAATAGAGTATATTAGTGAATTTCCTAATAATGAGCCAAGTTTACATCGTTTGTTTAAATCCCACGTGGTATGTTATTTTCTTAATGTGATGTTGGATTGTTTGCCAGTGTTTTAGTGTTTCTGTCTGGCTATTCAGTTATAAATCATACTGGTTTTTGATTGTGTTTTATCGGGTGTACCTCATATAGAGAATTTGAGTTTTCCTTCCTATTTTGTGCTCTGGAACAATTTATGCAGCATAGGTGCCCTGTGGTGTTTAAAGGTTTGGCAGGATTCTCCTGTGAGACCATCTGGATCTGGTCTTTCTTTGGGTAAGTTTTTCTGTTTCTGCTGTAGAAATTGGTCCGCTTAAGCCTTTTCATTTCCCAGGGGCCAGGTTTGATAAACTGCATTTTCCTAGGAAATCCCTTCCTCTGGGATTTCAAACTTCGGCTCGCACAGAGGTCTGCAAAACCATTTCTGTCTCCTAAAAAGTTCCAGTGGTTATTTTCCTGTGTCATTTCTGTTTTTTACCTGCCTCCTAACTCAATCCTCTCTCCTCTTTCTTGTTCAGTCTTTGGTGGTTTTCTCACTTTCCTGCAGTACTGCTTTTCCACTCAAATATTTTTTAAAAAGAGATTTATTTATTTGACAGAGAGACAGCAGGGAGGAAAGGGAGAGCAGGCTCCCGCTGAGCAGGGAGTCCGATGTGGGGTTGATCCCAAAACCCTGGGATCATGACCTGAGCCAAAGGCAGAGGTTTTACGACTGAGCCACCCACGCACCCCGCCACTCACATCTCTTCTGCTTTGGGCACCTCATGACTGAGTCTTCATTTTATTTTATTTTATTTAAAGATTTTATTTATTTATTTGACAGACAGAATGAGAGGCAGGCAGAGAGAGAGAGGGGGGAGGAAGCAGGCTCCCCACCAAGCAGAGAGCCCAATGCAGGGCTCGATCCCAGGACTCTGAGATCGTGACCTGAGCTGAAGGCAGACGCTTAACCCACTGAGCCACCCAGGCACCCCATGAGTCTTTATTTTAAAAATCTGACCTTTCTTTTGCTTTGTTTTGTTTGTTTGTTTTTTTAAAGATTTTATTTATTTATCAGAGGGGGGGGTGGAGAGAGCGAGCACAGGCAGACAGAATGGTAGGCAGAGGCAGAGGGAGAAGCAGGCTCCCTGCTGAGCAAGGAGCCTGATGTGGGACTCGATCCCAGGACGCTGGGATCATGACCTGAGCTGAAGGCAGCTGCTTAACCAACTGAGCCACCCAGGCGTCCCTATTTATTTATTTAAATATTTTATTTATTTATTTGACAGACAGAGATCACAAGCAGGCAGACAGGCAGGCAGAGAGAGGGAAAGGAGGAAGCAGGCTCCCTGCAGAGCAGAGAGCCCGATGCGGGACTCAGTCCCAGGACCCTGAGATCATGACCTGAGCCGAAGGCAGCAACTTAACCCACTGAGCCACCCAGACGCCCCTGTTTTGTTTTTTTAAAGATTCTATTTTTAAGTCCTCCCTGAGCCCAACACAGGGCTTGAACTCACAATCCCGAGGTCAAGAGTCACCCACTCTACTGACTGAGCCAGCCAGGTGCCCAGTTGGCCTTTGTTTTCTCCCTCTTTCCTGAGTTCCCTTTCCCTTTCTCACTGTCGTGAGTGCGTGCCTGTCTCTCTCTCTGGTTTTTTTTTTTTTTTTTAAGATTTTATTTATTTGACAGAGATAGATCACAAGTAGGCAGAGAGTCAGGCAGAGAGGGAAGAGGAAGCAGGCTCCTTGCTGAGCAGAGAGAGCACAATGCAGGGCTCGATCCCAGGACCCTGGGATCATGACCCAAGCCAAAGGCAGAGGCTTTAACCCACTGAACCACCCAGGCGCCCCATGCCTGTCTCTTTTTATTTTCCGTTTTGGATTTCTGAATCAGGATGCTTTTTCAGCTCTTCCATGCTTGTTTAAGATGTGCCCATGTGGAGTATCACGCTCGCTTTCTTCTTCCTCTTTGGTGGTGGTGGTTTGCAGGGAGGTGCATCTTCACTCACTGCAGTGTTTGGTCCCCGGTTCCTGTGTCCTCCCTGGAGATGGCTGGAGGGGGACATGGCAAAGCCAAGCCTGATGTGTCTGTCCTTGATATGGTTTTGTCTTGCCTGATCCTGGAAGTTCCCCACTGGCTTCTCGTTCACTGTTCCGTTTCCAAGATGGGTCTGCCGGGAGCGGGGCTATCCTGCTCCATGGCCTATGTGCATTTTTAAGTTGCTGCTCTGGGGTTGTGCTTCCCTCTGCCAGGACGCTTTTTCTGCCACAGAATAGACTTTTTCTGGGCGCAACACTGGCACGTCTTGCCCTCATGTTGCTTCGAGTGTGGCTTTATTCTAGACCTGCCTGCTCTTCTCGGAGACTGGATGTGTGTGAGCAACAAGTCTCTCTGCGAGAAGAGAAACGGACGTGTCACGTTGCCACAGGAGCAAGGAACAGGCGCCGGGGGTGCACTCTGTCGTCCCACTTCTGTGGAAGGGGTGGGATTCCTGTGGCTGTGTCTGTTGTCCTTGCTCACTTGTCAAGTTCAAGAGGATGTGCTGGGAGGTTCAGATTCACGGAGCCTCCTTTGCCTTAGTTACCCCTTTTCCCTCGTCCTTTTACTCTTGAGGAGTCGGCCGTCTTCTGCCTGGGCAGTTGCAGTTTCCTCCCAGTGGCGTAGATCCTGGAGTGCGTGGGAACAAGCTGGGTGGGGAAGAGAGGGTCACTGGCCTGGCATCACTGGCCACGTTTGGAACCTGCCTCAGTAACGCCCTCACTCGCCAGGTGGTCACTGACCTGGGCTGTCACGCCAGCGTGCTGCTCCCCCGCCACGGTCTGGCTCCCTTCCTGCCTCAGGGTCGCTGGTGACGGGCGCCAGCTCATGGGGGGCCGTGGATGAAGGGCTCCTTTGGCATCTGAGCCCCAGTGTACCAGCCCAAGAGTGAGGGCTCACCAGATGCTTCGAGCCTTACACAAATCTGGTCGTGGGGGCTCCCTTCCAGGTGTGATGAAATAAAACTGTGAAAAGCTCTAAGATGGTAGGGACTGTGAGTGAGCCCAGCCCTTCCGCTGTGACAGGCCGCATGCGGGGTGCTTCCCTGGCCCCAGCGTGCGGCCAGGACGTGCAGGGGACAAAAGTGCAGTTTTTAGGAAGTAATGACTGATATCCTCTATGTCTATGACCAGGTGGATCTTATTTATCATCTCAGAACAAAATTTAGTTCTGGTTTTAAATGTACATACTTGTTATAAAAAATTCTCAATCCAGAGAGCGGAGTAAGAATTAAGACTGCCCCATCGTGACAGACTTTGTCAGTTGAGACTCCTGCTCAGCGAGCTTGCTTCCTCCCCGATCTCTCCGCGGCCTTCTGAATGGTGGACTGGCCCACTGTGGCACTGCTTTCGAGTGGTATCCTGGGAAACAGTTTTTTCTTCTTAATGTGAGAAAACCAATTATGATGATTTTATTCCCACCTACTATGAAGATTACTAAAATAGTCCATCACTGAACAAAATGTCCCAATTCTGGTGTTTGACCTGCAGACAAATTTGAAGACCTAAGCTCTTCTGATGAATCCTGCCCCGTTCCGCAGAGACAGAGGCCCTGTCGGAAGAAGGGCCTCAGCATCCATGAGGGGCCTCGAGCCTTGGCCAGGATCACAGCCATTGGACTTGGGGGCAAGATGCAGCAGCCTTGCCGCGGTGAGTGCTCCCACCTCCTGCTGGCTCCTTGGTGGTGCATCCTGAGATGCCGGCCTGATGAGACCGAGCAGTTCTTGGCCCTTGGAACGTGGGCCCTGGGGGCTGCAGCTCACAGATCAGAACTGATTACAGGGATAGGAAGACACTGATCACTGGCTTGCTTCTGGGTTTGTCCTTTGATTTTCCTTTCCAGGGGTTACGTTACAGAATAGAACTTTCTCTCCAGCAGTGGAAATACAGTGAAGCTGGGGTTTCCTTTATCAGCTAGTGCAGAGAAAACGTTGAAGCCTAGACTCCGTGCCCTTCACCAGCTGGAGGTGGCTGTGTTCTGGGCAGGCTGTTTCTCCCCATGCTAGACTGGAGTGGTTTTGGGCGGTACACTTAGTGTGCTCGTAGTGCGTTTTCTCTCATCGGCAGCGCCTCATGGGGAGCGCAGTGTTCTTGGGGCGCAGGAGTGTTGACACTCGCTGTGGCCTGACCAAGCGATCAGTCTTAGGTGTGAGTTACATTTTCTTTGATGTTTGTCACCTAGCAGCGGCCAGGTCAGTCCTGCTGGTCTAGCAAGCTGGGTGGATGGACCCATCTCGTGAGCAGGTGCCCCCCGGGGCTTAGAAACTGACTTTCCCAGTCACAGGGGGCCTTGCTTCGGTCAAGAATACACAAGACTCCATTGCCTACCAGGACCTTGAGCGCTGGGTTGAGAGCTCTAGGCCCACCTTTTCCCATCAGCCACAGAGGGGTGGGCTGACTGGGCCACTGGAGAAGCTGCCCCCAGCCGTGGTCAGGCCGCTGCAGGGTGACTGCCTGCCGCCTCCTCCATGGAGCATGCTTGTGAGCCCATAGCTCTGGGGTATTTGGCCGGGTGCTTCTGTAGTGCGGAGGCCATGCTGTCTGGCCCACCTGAGGTATGGCAGGGACACAGGAAGGTCGGGTCCTACCCAGGGTTGGGGGGATGGTTATAACCTGTGTTGCTGTACAACAGGTGCTTTTTTTTAAAAATTTTTATTTATTTATTTATTTGACAGAGAGAGAGAGATCACAGTAGACAGAGAGAGAGGGAAGCAGGCTCCCTGCCGAGATGCGGGACTTGATCCCAGGACCCTGAGATCATGACCCAAGCCGAAGGCAGCAGCTTAACCCACTGAGCCACCCAGGTGCCCAACAGGTGCTTTTGAAAACGGAATTCGTTGGGAGTTACCAAAATAATCTGGCTGGAGCCCATTTATACACAACTTCTTATGCACCCACAGAGGCAGAAAAACATTTACCTAAGAATGATGCTTATTGTTCCATTCTTAGTTATGCCATTTCCTTACACCTTGTGGTATTTAAATTCTCTGTCTGTGCCTGTATCCTCTTTGCCAGTGATCAGGAAATATTCTCGTGCAGGCAGATGCGTCCAGAGGTCATGTAAACTTGGTGTCACTGCTGTTTGTCTTTAGCTGGAGGCCTCCGCCTCCCTGCTTGGCCAGATCTCTTTGGCTGAGGCTGACTCAGCCGACGAGCAGCGCCCCAGATGTTTTTGTTGAAAAGTCACAAGGAGTGTGAAGGCTGGTGTGTGTGAGATTTTGTTCCCAGCTGTGAGGAATATTTAGTATCTGGTTTGCCTGCGGCTCAGGAACCTGTAAGCACAGCTTACCGTGTCCTGCTCTGTCCACTTGGAAAGGCAGCACAGGGGGTGATGGAGGGGGCGCCAGGTCGGACTGGGCCCAATGGCGTGTCCGTGCCCTTGCCCAGACAGACTGGCCCCCACGCCCCTTGGAGTCCTTCCTCACCTGCAGAGCGTGCCGCGGGGTGCCGACGGGGGAACAGCCATTTAGACGGAACTTTCTGCTTGCCTGAATCCCGGGCCTTCCCTCCCGCTGAAATTCCTCTGCGGAGGCTGAATTTGTTAGGAGGAAGTCGTCTCTTTTGTGCTCATGTGGGTTTACATGCCCCTTTCTGTCCACAGAGCAGGTGCCTCTGCCGGGCTACGTCACCTTCAACAGCAGCGACGAGAACCCGCTGGTGGCGGGAGGCCTCTGCTACAGGGACGTCACCTCCCCGATCAATGACCGGGATGTGGAGAGCAGCAGCAGCAGCAGTCGGGGTGAGTGCGCCCCGCCCCGCCCGGCTGGGGGCTCCGCTGGAGCGGCCCGCCACCCCCTGCCACCCCTCAGTGGGGACACGGACTGTGGCAGGCCCAGCCAGTAGAGAGCAGGGGTGAAGGATCCCGCAGGGGTGGGCCGGGCCACCCTAGCTGGGTGCTTGCATTTATTAGCGAACGGAACAGGCAAAACTCCTGTGCACGTGTTAGGGCGGGAGGGCTTGAGCCGGGCCTCGGAGAACAGGGAGCTATTTGAGGAGCTGATGGAGGCGGTGGTGCAGGGCCCTGGGGAGTCCTCGCGGGGGAGACCTATGGTCAGCTGCCCTCGTCTTCCCTGTTTCCAGAAGAGCGCGCCCTCTGTGCCAGCCTGGGGGCCGGGGGGCGCAGCAGCAGCAGCGAGGGCCTGACCAGAGCCCCCGGAGTCAGCAGCGAGGCGTCGCTGGAGAGCAACGAGGTGAAGCTTTTCTTCATCTCCCCCCTCCCTCCCCTTTCTTGGTGTCGTGGGGGCTGCCCCCTTGGAGAGGGCAAGGCTGGTGACGAGGACGTCGTGCCAGGCAGACACACAGCGTCCTGTGAGCCCCGCCCGCCCTGTAGGTCACCAAGGAAGCCTCTCGGCGGCTGGTGGGTGTGGGGGGCAGAGGGCAGAGTGGCTGCAGCTGCGTTAGCTGTGAGCCCCGCAGTGTTCACTCTAAGCACACTTCTCGCCACAGGATTCGGATCATGCCTGTCAGAGTTCGGTTCGCAAGCAAACTAAAAGCTACATGAAGACCAAGAGTCGTTACAGCAACAGCGTCAGCCCGTGGCCTCCCGGCACCGGCCCTCCCGGGGCAGCCTCTTCCCCAGGATCCATGACCCAGACAGAGAGATGCCCCCATTCAGGACCTCAGGTAAGGGTCACGGGGACACCAGCAGTTAGACGTTGGGTGCTTCGTGTGCTCCGTGAGGCCCGCACTGAACACGTACGATGGGCAGGTGCCGGTGAGAGCGGAGCGAGCCGACGGCCCCCCAGATGGTCTGTGGAGCTCGTCAGGCGGAGACGGCTCCTGAGGGCTCCAGGTGCTGGCTGCAGGGCTTCTGTTCCATCCCTTTCCATTGGGAAACTCTCCCCTTGCTTTCCATACTTGACTTAGCCTCCCTGAGGCTGGGGAGGAGAAAAAGAGGACCAGTTGTACAGAGGTGCGCGCAGAAGTCAGGGACAGGGTGCGTATGAAGCAGACATGAAGTGGCACTTAAGGAAAACTGCCACCTCTGCCTTCCTCGTCGTGGGTCCCTCTGGCCGACCAGCTTCTTAGGGTTCTGGGTACGGCACAGCAGCTCACCTCCCTGTTTGCCACATTCTCCCGCCCTCTGTAGGCATAAGTGGTACAAAGATGAGAGAGAGAGTACATTTTCACCATTTATTAAGGTCACAGCTCTGCTGTTCACTGGAAGCTGCAGTTTCGCCGGCTTCTCTGTGTGGCCCCTCCAGGGAGCTCTCTCCGGGGCCTTGTTTCCGGGCTCAGTGAACAGCTACATCTTTCAATTCCTTAAATACATGATTGGGGGGGGTGGTGGTTGTGAGATCTTAAGGCTGTTTGAGAAAGTAGGTTAAGGAAAATGGCAGAGTAACAACCTTTGAAAGATGGCTCCTCCATCAAAGGCAATAAACTGGCAGAGGTAGTCAGAATAACTTTTTTCAAAACTCTGAATCACCCAGAAGCTTGGAGCAACTTGGAAATGTTGATTCAGGAGAAGCAGCTGATGTGCCTGCGCCCCACGCTCCCTCCGCAGGGCTCGGGTCCCTGTGACAGCCACGCCAGGGGCTCCCCAGGGTTTCTTTCTGAAAGAGCATTTTTGGCTGCATGGGACGACTCCCTAGCTTACAGAACTGTATCTGACTTCACTGGCACCTTGTCTACCCAATGCAACAGAAGCCCTCTCCTCGCAGAAAGTGTGCTGAAAATAATTATAGGCACGTGTTTTAACTTTGCAGCTACCTGAGGTGCTGGATAATAGTTGGGGCAAAGAAGATTAATCACAAAGCTGAAAAGGAAAGGTAGGGAATGAGATGTCCACAGGAGCTTTGGATAGCTCTGACAGAGTCCTAGGGATCTGGGAGGCCACAAACGTGCTCAGGGATGTGCTCCGTGTATGGCCAGGAAAGATGCGAGAATGCATCTGATGGCTGAAAGGGAAGGCTAGGGGAGGACTGTCATCTGCCCAGCTGGGTGTTGAAGCTGTGTTCCAAGCCTACAGAGCTAGGCAGCAAAGGGGGGAGACTGATTCATCTCTGATGTTTAAGGAAATCTGTCCAGTCCTTAGCTGACCACTACGCTAGCCAAGGAGAGACTTATGGCCACATGAGAAAAGGCACTAAATAATGTCTGCACCAAGCAGCAGCGACAGACTGCGGAGAGGGAGGAGAATTCCGTCTCCAGAGCCTCCACAGGAAGATAGCCAGTGCAGGGAGGGAGGCTGCGTGAGCCCTAAGTGGGCTGAACTCCGATCCATAGCTAGACCTTAAGTAATGAAACTGCCCAGAAGCAAAGGGAGAATTTTGAAGGGAACAAGACAGAAGTGAGTCTCTTACACAAAAGGAACTCTCCTAAGATTACCCACTAATTTCCCATCAGAAACCAGAAGACATCTGATGACCTAGTCAAAGTAATAAGAAAATACAAAACAAAACAAAAACAAAAATCTCAAGCAGAAATGCTATATCCAAGCAAAAACTATCCTTCACAAGCGAAGGAGAAATTAAGACAGTCGCAGGGAAACAGACTAAGAGTTTGTTGCTACTGGACCCACCCTCCAAGCAACACTAAGGCTGTCCAGGCTGAGGTGGTCTGGACAGCCTACTCTGCCTGGTGGCACTAGGGGGGGAGGGGAAGGGGGGCTGGAGCTCCTGGCGAGGCAGTACCATCCCACTGGGGAACTGACAGACTTACACCCATGTCAGGAAGGCACTCTTGCCAGGAAGGGCTCTGCGCTGCAGCAGTGCATTAGTAGGCCCTCAAGTCTCGGGGCCCCACCCGTCCTCTGACCCACCCTGGCTCCTTTGCCCCCCAGGACCTCGCCACGCTGCTGGATCAGATCGGGTGTCGGAAGTACCTGCAGGTGTTCGAGGAGCAGGACGTGGACCTCCGCATCTTCCTGACCCTCACGGAGAGCGACCTGAAGGAAATCGGTATCACGTGAGTGCAGAGGGGCCCTTTGTGGCCGCGGGCCCCTTCTTTCCCCCAGCCCGAAGGGGCTAGCTTAGCTCCCAACGTCCCCGCGTTGGGGTGGAACGAGCTGCCCTGTCTGGAATTCTGCTCGCTTCTGCAGCCAGCTGGCCTCTCCGGCCCACAGGCTGGCCTGCTGCCGCTGCTGTGGTAAGGGCATCCGGACTTTTGCTGTCCACTTCTGAGAGCTTCCCAAGTTGGTGGGAGACCATACACAGCCTGGCCCCAGCTGGCCTGAGCTCCCTGTTGAGTGAAAGCAGCAGCCAGGCAGGGAGAGGAAGCAGGCAGGGGAGGCTAGCCCCAACCGGGGTCACTTCAGAGAACCCTTTGTTTCTGTCATCTGTCCCAGGATCCTGGGGGCCACTCTCCCCCTTCAAAGCCGGGACCTTTCCTAGGGGACCGTCTTGGTGGAAGGACAGTCCATGGCACCCCTGTACGCACCGCAGATCTGTACACCTCTCTCCTTCACCCCTACAGCTTGTTTGGGCCGAAGAGGAAGATGACCTCTGCCATCGCCCGCTGGCACAGCAGCGCCCGTCCCCCCAGCGATGCCCTAGAACTGGCCTATGCCGACCGGCTCGAAGCAGAGATGCAGGAGCTCGCCATCCAGCTGCACAAGGTAGGTGGCGAGCAGGGGAGGGGCCGGGCAGACACACCTGCAGAGGAGGAGAGCCAGCAGTGGGGACGCTTACCCAGGGTCAGCAGGGAGAAGCAGCTGGGACAGGCAGTGGGACAGGAAGAGCAGAAAGCATTACCGCTCCTGTGCCAAAGAGGAGACCCAGAGGCTGGAGCTCAGAGGGACACAGAAGATAAAGCGGGAGGGCAGAGGACGAGCAGCCGGCGCAGACGCCACAGCCTTTGAGGGAAGGGACCCAAAGCAGAGGCGGCTCCATCTGGAGACAGGCATCCCCTTCCTCTAGCCCAGGAGAGCGGGAGTTGAGCACCAATAGAGATGGCAGAAAGAGAACCGGTGTTGGGGGGACCCAGCCCAAGTGGCCCTGGCCTCGAATCCCCCTGGCTCACTTACCCACCCCGTGTCCCACCTCACGGTGGCCTCTCCCACCGCAGCGCTGTGAGGAGGTGGAGGCCATGCGGGGTCAGGTGTCGCAGGAGCAGGAGCTGCGCGCCGTGGTGGAGAGCTGCCTCCTGGAGCAGGACGGTGCCCGGAAGGACGTGCACGCCCAGCTGCAGGAGACCTGGGCCCTCGCCCGGGATGCCGCGCTTGTCTTGGAGCAGCTGCGGTGAGTGGGTATCTGAGCGGTCCCCAGGCCCAGGCTGGACCCTGAGTCACCGATGCCTGAAGATTCTTCAACCAAGGGCTTGATTTTAGGGTCTCTTGGGATCACTCACTGCCCTCCTCCGTGTTATTCTGGCTTTGCCTTTCTGCAGGGCAGACCCAGGCAGCACATAGGGCCCCGAGAGCCTGCACGCAGTATGCAACTCATACTCTGCCTGTGTCTCGGGCCTTGGGAGCCTGCAATGAAGGCAGAGCCCCACCTGACGGGGAGATTGGTGGTGGGGGTGTCTGCCACTCTCTGGGGCCAGGCACTACTGCCAGGCCTCTTCCTCACCAGCACCTGGTCTTGTGTCTGACAGAGCCTGCCAAGCGGAGCTGTCAGCCAGAGTGAAGCAGGAGGTGCCCACCCGAGGGTCCCCCCTGGGCAGAGCCCTCCTCCCCACAGCTGGTAAGAACAGTGTCCAGCCCCGGATCACACAGACGCTGCCCTAGGCCCAGTGTTAACCACATGTTCCAGCAGTGATCACACTCACTGCTGCTCTTCTCCGTACCATCCCACACTCCAGAGGGAGGGCACCCTTTCTCCCCGATTTCTTCCCCCTGGTGGGAGGCAAAGCCCTTGGACTCTGGCTATCTGTGTTATCCAGGATCTCAGGTGACTTCTGCAGCCTACAGCTGGGGCTACCCCAGGACAAAACCTCACTGTAGGCCAGGGACCCTCATGCTTTCATTCCTGGGGCAGGGCCCAGACTGACCATTAGTGCTTTGAAGCAACAGTGGGACAATATGTTTTGGTGTAACAAGGTGGTCATGCAGGAACCGACAACTGAGTGGGTCCCCTGGTCGCAGCAGCTTAGGACAGAGGCGGGACCTGCGGTGACCACACCAACCCTAGGCCTACCTGGCTCTCTGTTCCACAGATTCCAGCGGCTGGCAGGCCTCGCTGCAGACTCTGAGCCTCCCTGAGCTGTCAGGAGCACTGGAGGATCGAGTCCAGGAAATGGGTGCGTCTCTGGGAAGGCAGCCAGTGGCCTCACCCACACCAGGGGCCAAAAGTGGGTGAATAGGGAGAGCCCTGCCTGGTCATCTGCAACCCCTGGGTCAGACCTGCCCTAGCCCACTATCCCTCATGGTGACGCAGTCCTAGGCACCACCCCCCATACCCCTTCTTCTCACACTTGTAAAGCAGTAACTAATTGCTCCCATCCTCAGGGCGAGTGCTATGCTCAGTGACCCAGAGCTTGGAGAAGCTGCAAGTGCTGAACGGGAAGGAGAACTGGCGGGAGCCTTAGCTGGGAGGGACGGTGAGTGTCCGTCCGGCCAGGCCCCGGGCTGCGAGAGCAGGGCGCACTGGGCAGCGGTGAGCTCCCCCTTCAGTCTTCCCTTTCCCTTCTCAGAATCTGACGTTGGGTGACTGATCCACCCTGAAGCTGTGTGCCTGGAAGACAGGAGTGCGGACAGCAAGCGGCTGTGGCGGGCCGGGCCCCAGCGGGCCGGAGGATCCAGCCTCCCGAGCAGCCAGCAGAAGCAGCACAGGGCTGGGGCCAGTGCGAGGAGTGAGGCCCCCACAGAAGCAGGACGGGGGCCTGTAGGCCAGAACGTGGGGGTGAGGCCCAGAGTGGGCAGGGCCACGGTGGGAGAGAGCAGATCCCCGTACACCACAGGTGCCCCATGGAGAGGATTAGGCACCTGGACAGCATATGTCATTTGCTGGAAAATAAAATGTAAGCTCTGATGGTGAGCGGCTCCATCCTGGTCATGCCACACACACTGCTGACTGACAGACTGAGGCCAGGGGCAAGCCAGGCTGAGACCCCAACTTCAGTAACCCCCTGGGACCCAAGCCCAGGACAGAGACCACCATGTGCAGAGCAGGGTGGACCAGCTGACCCCCTCCTGCTCTGGCAGTGCCCGGTAGCCCTCTGTCGGCTGCCCTTGCTCCCAGCCCCATCCAGTCCACAAAAGTGATCTGAAGAGTGACGCACACTCCCAAGCCCCAAGGAAGTAAGAGAGGAACAAGGTACAGGTATTTTATTTACAGAATGAAGTGCCTTTGCCCCCACGTGCTGGCCACTTCATGGAGGCTCTAAGGCGGAACAGGCACTCAGGCTGGGCCAGAGCACAGCTTTCCTTACCAGGCCGAGCAGGTGCTGTGGAAACTTTGTTAGCTTCACGGAGGTGTCCTTCTGGACATCGGGCCATAGGAGACTGCCAGTGGTGACCTTCGTGTCTGTGGTGGCTCTGCAGCTGTCATTCTGTACACCTGGCCAATGCTTCTATGCCATGTCCTGGAGCTGCCTGCAGCCTGTGCTGGGAATGGAGAAAGGGAAGCTTGCAAAGCAGAGAGCAGTGAGCTGAGCTCAGATGCAGCCAGAAGCCCCGGCCCAGGCGCAGGGCCTGTAGAGGCCTGAAGGCAGCAGTCCCACAGCAGCCACACAGAAAGTGGACGGCACCTCCACCTGAGACAGGAGGCCTGTGTCAGCTCCACACTGAATGGAGCCCACACTCTTGTGCCTGGCTCCCAGTCTTAAGTCCCTGGGTAGTGGAAGAAGGGACCCTCCCGTGCACCCAGCCTCAGGCCTGTGGCCAGGACCACAGAACACACAGCAGCCTCGAATAGCCTTTTCTGTCCCTTCTCAACAGGTCCAGCTCCTCAAGGCCCCAGCTTACCTTGGGGACCAAGCCCCAGTGGGGTAAAGGGCTTTCAAGCCTCACTCCCAGTTCACACACCACAGAAAAAATTAACCAAGTAAAGCTAACCATCACCAAAATTAACAGTCCAGCATTCTGAGCTGAGCCAGCTGTTCCCTCAGCCCTAGGGCTGGCTGGTGACCAGACTCAAAGCATGCTCCACAAGAATACACTGACTTCTTGATGGTCTCTGTGTGTCTGTGTACCCATCTGGGTAAGTGGGTGACACCAACCTCTCATGTGGAGAGTCTAAGCCTTGGGTGGGGCAGGAGAAAACGTCCTAAGCCTGGAAAGTCAGGCCACCTTCAGACCCAGTAGCCGCCCCAGGCAGTGGAGAGGAGTTGTGCACACACAGGAGGAGGCCTTCTTGGAGTTCAGGGCACAGAAGGGGGGGGAGGGCAAGAGACGCGCGGCATAAACTCAACCTCAGGAGGAAGACGGGAGGAGTTTCTCCAGGGCTTTCTTTTGCTTCTCAGTGGCAGCTGCCAAAGCCTCAGCCAGCTTCTCTTCCGGCATCATGTTGAGCACCTTGAGCGCAAAGAGCAACTGGTACTTGGCGGTGCTGGTAAAGGCGTTGCTCAGGAAGTTGGGAAAGCCACCGACTCGGTCCTTTTGGGTGTAAAGTGGGACTCGCACAAGCCCCAGCACCTGCAGAGAGGAGATCAGGGTGAAACCAGGCCCCGGCACTGATGGTGCAGCCCTTGCAGGAGGAGCCTGTGAGCTGCTAGGCCAGGGGAAGGCAGCCAGGTTGCGAAGGCTGTAATGGGGGACCCAAGCAGGGTCTGGTGAGGCGGAAGCCAGCGGTATCTTTGGAGCAGTGCAGCCCCTCAACTCCCAGGCAACTTTCAAAGCTGACCCCATGCACCCCTGACCACTCTCTACACTCTCCAGTCCCAGCTCCCATCTGCTGGCAAGAAGCCCCCCAGTTCATACCCCATGCTCCCTCTTCCCAAACATCCCAAGTATAACTCCCACCTCCTCCAAACTATAAAACCCATAGTCCGTAGGAGCCTTCATCACCCAAACCATGAGATCCCAGCCCATGAACCAGCCCTAGTTTCCCACCTCCCCAGAAGGCACCACCCATCCCGTCCCCACACCGCTCCCACTCCCCACTCCCAGGATTGGCAATGGCAGGCAGCAAGGCAGATGGAACACAGCCCCGAGGGAACCCCATTCCTGGAGCTCCCACCCCTGCCCCCCCCCCAAGCCCCTCTCCCCTTCCCAATGCTGGAAACAGCGACACCCCACCCAGCGGACCCTCAGGGGGACGTGTTACCCATCGGTGCCTTCCACGGGGCCAGAGCCAAACCCCGGGGCGGGGGGCGGGGCCCGGGCGGCGGCCCCACCTCCAGGCCGTGATCGCGCGAATGCACCGCGCTGATTTCCACGGCGTGCAGCTGCTCCAGCGTCAGCTGCCGTGCGTACAGGTGCGCCACGACGCGGTGCGGGCCCTCGGTCAGGTGCGAGCTCAGGTAGTCAGCCTCCGTAAGGCGCAGGCAGCCCAGGCCCAGGCCCAGTACCCGGTTCAGACCGTCCTCCAGAGACCAAAAGCGCCGGTCCACGAAGCCCCCGGGAAAACCCAGCAGCCCGTCGAAGCGCATCTGCATCTGCAAGGGAGTGCCAGGTCACGGGCGCGGGGTGCGAGCGGCGCGCCGTCCCCAGCCCGCCCACCCACCCGCATCCTCACCAGCACCGAGAAGCGCATAGGGATGCGGCCGAAGAGCTGCCCGGGGTTGGCGGCGTACAGCATGGCGTGGCACGAGTGGCTCCAACCCGGCCCCAGGCGCATAGCCTCCACCCGGCTGATCTGCTTCAGCTCCGCGACTGCCGCCGACATCTTGACACTGCCCCGCCTCGGCCGCGGCGCCGTTCCTTAAGTGCATGCGCGGGCCCGCCCCCGCCGGGCCCGACCAATCCGCAGACAGCCCCGCCTCTGTGCCCGCCCCTCCACCAATTGCCGACGCCCATCGAGGCCGAGCCCTTCCCGGCGCTCCGACGCGTCGTTGAGGCGCGGAAGGGGCGTGTGCAGAGAGGGGCTGCACGCGCCCCAGCCCACGGCCCTCAAGACCCAAGACGCCCAGGAGGCACCGCGCCCGCCGAGCTCTCCCGAGATGAGCAGGGCCTGGGGGCCCTCGGGCTGGCGCTGCTTGCGGTCTGGGGCTCCAACTGCCTGCCATGAGTCCCATGTCCCATGCCTTTCCTCAGCGCCTCCCTGGGAGCGCCGCCCCGCAGGCTTCACACTAGCAGCCCCCAGCCCCCACGATGGTGCCTCCTCCAGGAGGGCTCTACGCGGAGCCCCGCGACCTGAAGGCATGACCCTTCCCTGCTCGCGTGCCAGCCAAGCACTCCCCTCCAAGGTCACTGCCGATCTGCCGGACCCCAAAGAGCAAAGAAAACACGGCACAACTGAGCTCCAGCTATCCCCAGAGTCTGCGACCACACACAGTCTGTGACCCAGCCTGCTGGGGGAGAAGGACCTTAAATCTGCGCCTCGCATCCCCTATCCTCCCAGTCAGAAACCATATGCCAGGCTCGGCGGGAGCAAATGGGGTTTCCCCCATTTTCCAAGGAGAAACTTGAGAGAGGAACATTACTTGCCTTAAGAGCACTCAGCAATTGGTGCTGGAGCCAGGATCCCACCCTAGATTTCCACCTTGTCTCCTCCCCAGGTGTCCACAACAGAAAACCTCTCAACTTTCACAGAGGAGGCGAGCCTGAAGTACTTACCCTGGGTCTGCTGGAGAAGGAAGTCACTGGGGCTGGAGAATACTAGCAGCAGCATCCAGGAGAGCGCACTGGGGCTCCTCGGAATCCTGCAGCGGGGCCGCTCACTCCACTCGCAAACTCCATTCTCCCAGGGTTGGCATGGATTTGCTGAGTGAAGGAACCACCACCTGTGCTCACAGGACGGGCGCCCCAGTGAGAGCCTCAGAGAATCGCGTCCAACAAGCCAGGGCAAGTGCTGGGGCGGAGAAGGCTGCCCTGAGCAGGGCTGGGGGTGCAGGAGAGGAGAGCAGGGGCAGAGGGGTGGGCAAGGGGTTGGAAGGACCCACCAGACACTCACTGACACAGGGAGTCCGTGCTGGTACTGTCAGAAATGGGAAACAAGGATCCAAAGAGGCAGGCCCTCTCCCCAGCCACGTCCTGGGATCAGGACTCAGAGGGGCAACCAAAGCCTGCAGGGAGAAGCCAGATTCCAGGGCAAGTAACCATGTCTGAGGAGATGTCAGTGAGGGCGAGCGCCCATCCCAACACAACCACATTTCCAGGCCACAGGCGGCCGCTTCATGCCCCAAACCGCGGGCTGGGGGACGGGGGCACAGAGGAAAGGTACCCCACACCCCAAAGCCCTGCCTGACACAAGATGTTAACACAATTCCTGGTCCATTGGCAGAAGTGTGGATCCAGGCGCTGCCCACGCAGAAATTCATCTGACATGGCGCGCCCTTCTCCCCACCCTAGGACCGTGCCACGCCCAAACATGAGGGAGCCACTGCAGGGCTGAGGACAGCAGGCCTGCCTCAGGGCATGGGCGAACCAGCTGAGAAGGCCGGTCTCCCCATGAAGCCTCTGAGTCACAGTGGACCTGAAGAGGCAGCACGGGGGCAGTGCTGCCTGGGAGCTGTGGGCACTCGAGCCTTTCCCTGCTGGGAGGCTGCTGGCTGGGCAGGGAGGCCGGCCACCAAATCTCGCCCTCTAATCCACTGCACACGAAAGCTGGAGAGAGTAACTTCCCTGTGTCAAAACTTCTGACTGTTCTCAGAATAAAACTGTCCTTCCGAGGTCCTGCGGCATCTGCACCCCGACACTCCTTGATCCTGACGCTCCAGCAACCAGAGCCACTGGGTCTTGTTCCTGCTCAGTGGTCGTACTAGGCTCACTGTGGCCTCAGGGCCTTTGTGGGCACCCAGGGGCTCGGCTGAAACACCCCTCAGAGAAGCCCTCCTCCACCACAGGTTAACTCAAGTACCCCGTGGAGCTCCAGCTTGTCACCCGCCAACTCCTCCCACAGCCATCACACCTGGGAAGCTTCGGATCACTTGCACAGTGTCTCTGGCTCTAGAACACAAACACCCAGGGGCCTGACACATGCCGGTTTGAGGCACGGTAGGAGCTCAGGAAATATCTGTGAAGACGGGGATGGCTCTGCTGCCAGAAGACGAGCCCCAACCCCAGAGTCCGCGTCACTCCAACCCAGAATCAGCACAGGGACGACCTCAGCTGTAATAAACAGCAGGTCACGCGCTTCACATACCATCTCATGCCCTGTCGTCCTCTTGGAAGTCACATGTCACTGACATCTCACACACGGTGTGTTCGTGCTGCAGTGGGGGCTCCCAGAGTCGCCAGGAGCCGCTCAGCCGTCCTGCCTCCAGACCAGGAAACAGCCGAGGTCCCTCAGGGCAATGTGCAGAGGAAGGAGCGGACAAGATATTGCTGCATGATTTTATTACTATAAATATACAGTAAAAACAAACCAAAACTAGCCAATCAGAGTACATCAAATGATAGCACAGTAAGTCCAAGACAGGCCAGTCTGCATCCTGGTCTTCAGACAGAGTACTGGCACCAAGACCAACGGTTAGAGGCCAGGGCTGGCGGGTCAGGAGCAGGAAGGAGCGGGAGGGAGGGAGGGAGGCAGCCAGGCTGCGTGTGCGTGTGTCTGCACCTCTAGGGGTACGCGCGGGCAGGAGCACACAGTGGGCAGCAGGGGAGGGCAGGGGAGCGGGGGAGTCTGGAGGCTGGGGGAAGCCGGCCTGAGCACGTCTGAGAGCTGTGTCTAGGCCAGCACTCTGCTCATAGGCTCAAATGGAGAGATGAGTCCCCTACGGCTAGTTTCTCTCCTGAGCACCCTGCAGAATGAGCCACAGGGAGGGTGCTACGGTAGGGGCCAGAGCTTTGCACACACAGGCCGGCTGGGCCACAGGGCTCCATGGACAACTGCCGGCTGCCCCAGAACCATCCTTTCCAGGGCAGCTCCTCAGAAAGCGGGCCGCTCTGCACCCCTCACCCCAGACCAGGAAAGTCTTCCCACCTCAGGGGCCTGCACAGACCCAACCACCTGGAAGGTCCCTGCTGGGACCAGCTGTCACCTGGGACACCAGGGCTGGATGCCCCCTTTGCCTTTGTCACCCAGAAAGTTTTGCTTTAAAAAAAAAAAAAGGCAAGGTCACCTCAGATAGGATCTGCCAAGTGCATTCCCCAGGCCGGTCCACCACAGGGAGCCCAGAGCGAACAAGTCAAAGAAAAACCAAGGGACGCTTCAGTGGTCAAGAGGGAGCAGGGAAGCCGCTCACATCCCTCCCTGGGGCAAGTGGACAGCAGCCCCACGAACCCAGCAGAAAGCCCCTCATGGGCAGGCACCTGCCACATGAGCAAAGCCACTTCAGAAAAGGTGTGCAGGGCCAAGAGGGGCCACCGGTCACTACCTGCTGTCTTGGCCCCTCAGTCAGACCCAGCCCCAAGCCCCCAGCCCCCAAGGGCTGAGTGGGCCTTAGTGGGTAGGGGTAGCTACAGGAGGCAGCCTTGCCCCCCAGGACTGGAGCAGGAAGGGGAAGAAGCAGAAGAGGGCACAAAACAGCAATAGCCAGGCTGCCAAGGACACAGGCACAGGGGGGTAGGGGACAGGCACTGTTTCCTTCATTGACCATGACTCAGACCCCACTTCCTTTCCACCTTGGCCAAGAAGACCCTTAGGACATCTCCTGTGAAGACACCGCTTCACCCACCAATACACTTTTCTTCGGAGAATTTGTGCTGAGTTCTTGGGATATCAAGTCCCCAGTAGCTAGGGTGCTGGGAGAAGCTGGTCCAGGCTGCATGTGGTTGGTCAGGCCCCAGTCCCAGTCATTCAGCCAATGGAACGTCTGGGGGAAACCTCAGAGCCCAGAACAGAAAGCTGCTGTCCTTCATCTTGTACCATTGACAAATACATCGACTGTAGAAAAAGGAATTTGTCAGAGGAGACAGTCCACTGTGCTCTTCAATCAAGGATTGTGTGGCCCCTCAGAGCCAACGGCCACGCAGAGCGTGCAAGACGGGAGAGGCCAGGGGTCACGCAGAATCTGGTGGCCCCCCGGCAAAGTCTGGGGAGCTAAGGGCTCCATGCTGCCAGCCTGGCCAGGCTCTCAGAGTGGGGTCAGCTCAGTGGCCCCAGGGTCAGGCCGGGGTGGGCCAGCGGTACGGAGGCTGTGGGGCGTCTCCATGGAGGTGGACCATCCTGCGGACAGGAGCAGAGGGAAAAGTAGTCATGGGTGGTCCACTCAGCCATCGGGCTCAGCTTCCACCAACCATGAGCCCCCCCAGAGAGCAGGGCCACCCAGCACCCCCTACACTGTCTGTGGCAGGACCACACAGAGACCTAGAACTCCAGCCTCAGCAGAGTAAGGGGGGGCCTGTCTCTTCTGGAGCAGAACCCAGGCAACAACACCATCTGATGCCCCAAATGGAATGCAACGGGTACCATGGGCTCCTGCCCCCTGGGGCCTCCTCCCTCACCTGGCCCTTGGTTCCTGGGATCTGACCAGCCACTACCCTTCACTACTGAATTAGACCAGGACTCGGGCAAGCCCAGGCAGAGGAGAGTGCACTTGGACCTGGAGACAACTCTGTGCTCAGAGCAGCCCCCAGAGCCCCAACCTGCCTTCTTCAGAGGCTTCCTGATGCCATGAGGGACTCTGTCCCTGGACGGAGGGTGCCCCCCGGTGACACAAGCCCATAGCAGCAAGTGACCGGCACAACTACCAGAGCTACAGAGGGACGGCTGCCTGCCGCCCATCCACTGGATATGGGCTCCACGGGGACAGCCTTCAAATCACAAACCAAGGAGTGCGTCTGCCCCGTCACCTATGACACAGACTCTGAGGTGGAGGAACTGATTTCTTAGGTGGCTTTGTGTGGGGCGTCAGCTCTGCTATGCAGCCTGCAGGCAAAATACAGTTCTCTGGAGCTCAGCCTGACCTCTGTGCATTTTCACTTTTGGAAGTTTCACCTAGATCACAGCACTCAACATCCTCTAACATGCAGACCAGGGCCGACTTTATAGAAGTGTTGGGCCCGACTTCAATAGAGACGAATATTTGTCAGAAGAAACATTCAAGCAGAAGAGTTCGTACAAGGACATAAATGCAGGTGTCAGAATGAGCGGACAGACACGGAAGCTCGGGACAGCTGGCCAGGAGGAAGGCCGCACATCAGCCTGGGGCGCATCTCCCCGCAGGGGCTGCTGGGCCCTCACTGCCAGGATGGGCCAAGGGCTCTGCTGGAGCGCTCCACCCCACGCACGTCTGGGAAAGCTTGGGCCACTGAAGGCACCGGCTTCTCCACCACTGGACTTCCAGAACCACTACTGTCACGTGAAGGAGGGGAAGAAGGTCCTAAACGCAGTCACCCGTCCGGCTGGCGCTCTGAATAACCTTCCATGGAACGGTCGTTCGGCAAGGTCACCCAGGTAGAGGGCATTTCCCAATCAGGGAGAGGTCAACCTCCCATGGCTTCCTAGTACATGGATTTCAGCCATGTGCTGGTATTCCGGAAAGTTCCATAGGTAGGCTGG
This sequence comes from Mustela nivalis, assembly GCF_964662115.1. Lineage (NCBI taxonomy): Eukaryota > Metazoa > Chordata > Mammalia > Carnivora > Mustelidae > Mustela > Mustela nivalis. The sequence goes on from NC_139038.1 coordinate 35,619,230, forward strand.
GGGACAGATTAGTCAGCAGCAACAGGGGTGTCTCAGCAAGGACTAAGTCACCATTCCTGGGACCTTAAAGGCTAACAAAGCCTGCCTGGGCCACCTAGTCCAGACAGAAAGAGCTCCGGCTCCAAAAGTTGGCCAATGTCATACCCCTAGGGACCACCTCTTAGGAGCAAAGGTGTAGCACGTTTGGAGAGTTCTGGATTCAGAATTCAAGACCCCAGGGAAGACACGGACATGGAAGAAGCCCAGAAAAGGGCAAGGCACCCGCAGGGAGGGAGCAGGAGAGGGAGAGGCAGCTGGGGAGGTCCTCAGTCCAGCACCATCTAGGATGACCCTCAGAGCCACCCCACGACATGGATGCAGAAGATCACGTACCAGCTTACTCCTCTATACCAACAGAGCAGGAGTCAGGCCCCAGGGCTGTGCAGAGGAGGAGAGAGATGGAAGCTCAGTTAGCAAAGCACTGACAGACCCACACATTCCGCAGCGAATGCACTGCTTTATGACGAGACTGCCTGGGGGGGGGGGGTGCACATGGGACTAAATGCCCACAGACTCACGTGCTGAAACAAAGGAGAACAGAGCACGGGCCACAGCCCAACAACGGAGAGGGACTCAGCCCAGGGAAGCATGCACAGGGCAGAGGTCAGGGCAGGTGGGGTTCACCTTGAGGAAAGGGGATCCCGGGGGGCCCGCGCCCCAAATGACCGCCCACATCTAGCTTTCCCACACGGATCTTACCAGCCTCCTCATCATCCCCCTATCAACACCATGAACACGAAGGTTCGCTACACTGTGCCTGTCCCTCCAGGGGACAGCTGTGCAGCTGCCATAAAGAACAAAGACACCCGTGTGCACGTCCCCATTCTCGAACACACCCCGATGTGGAAGACGTTTAGCATTCTTTGCTAAATGAGACCCCATAGCAGAATAGAACATGCCAGCTCAGGAATAAAGGAAGACAGGTACATGTATGCTTATGACGGTATGCACGTCTGCAAGGCCCCCTGCCCAGCCTCCAGGTACCATCAGCAATGCCCGTGGGGAGCGCCCCTCAAAGCACATGGCAGTGCCCAGGGCACAGCACACAATGTGCACAAGCCGGGGGGCAGGGGGTGTGGGCCCCAGAGCCGCAGCATCGCCCTCCCTGTGGGCTCCAGTGGGCCCACAGCTCTGGGGCTGGACTCCGGCTTCTGCTGCCCCAAACATATTTCAGCCTCTCCGTCAGCCCCTCCACACCTGGCCTGCCCCCCCCCCCCACCTGTGGAGCTCAAGGAGGCACATCACTGGCCTGGGGTTTGGGGGTGAGAGAGGCAGAAAGCCTGGTGTCCCGTTCTGACATCCAGACACTGCGGAGCAGGGGCTGGCACTGCTGGGTGTGCTCAAGGTATCCCTTCAACCACAGGATCACAATTCTTGCTTGTGCTTCTAGGAAGTCCCTCTCTGGGCTCTCCCCATCCCCCCCAAGCTTGTATTTATATGGAAATCACTGAAGTTCCTTGAAAGAACTTACTGGAATTTTCTGTTGCTCTATAGGACGCTGGTCCTAAACATGGCTTTCACCCATGGGTTTCTCTTGGGGGTGGGGGGTATAAGTACTGATGGCACTTACTGCCGTTGCTACCCCTGATGACCGTGCCACCCTCTGGGCTAACCGGACCCTCTGCACAGCCCACTGCTTATCCAGATGCTGAGGTGGGCGGGACAATACACCTTCAAACCAAAGCACATCACAGCCAGGCCCGCTGCACGGGTCACCGAGAACTAGGGCAGGCAGCAGGGCAAAGGTGCTTCTGAGCCACACGGCACCAGCCAGACTTTGAGGGCATAATGGCTATTTATCTTGATTTTAGATCCTCAGATGATATCTTAACAGGCAGCAGACACAAGTCTCTGAGGGCCCCTGACTCCTGTCCCCATCTTTGGAGCCCAGGACTTAAAGCTAAGTACCTTGACCAACAGGCACAAAGAAGAAAGGAATTGGGGGCAGCCAGCAGGGGAGCAGAAGCCTTTCAAAAAGGGGAGAAGAGGGGCACCTGGGTGGGTCAGTGGGTTAGAGCCTCTGCCTTCGGCTCAGGTCATGATCCCAGGGTCCTGGGATCCAGTCCCGCATCGGGCTCTCTGCTCAGCAGGGAGGCTACTTCCTCCTCTCTCTCTCTCTGCCTGCCTCTCTGCCTACTTGTGATCTCTGTCAAATAAATAAATAAATAAATAAATCTTTTAAAAGGTGGGGGGCAGAGAAGCAAAGGCCCTTCCCCCACTGCCCTTGGGCCTTGCAGGTGCCTGGCACCCCACCTGGCCTCCCAGCCCTGGCTTGCGATGTGCGGCTTCACTTGGGCCCCGTCAGCCCCTCAGGCAGAGGCGGAGGACTGGTGGCCTGCATCAGGCCTGGGGCATGCAGGTGGCTTTGTGTGTGTAGCTCCCTGGGGCCGAGGCCCTGCTGTTGGGGTACCCGAACAGGGCCTACTGGGCCCATGGGTGAAGTAAGAGTGGGAGATAGCAGCGGGGTTAGACCTGCCTACCAGGCCCCAAGCAGGAGGTGGATGGAAAGAAGGACAAGCAGTCCCTCCGACCTTCCTGATGCTAAAGTGGCTCTAGGTGTGAAGGGGCCTCACGCACAGGCCCTGACACAGACAGCAAGCGGCCGCACGGGGTGACTGTGTGGCCAGGGTCTGGCTGTGCTTTGGGATCAATGGAAGGAGCGTGGGTAGAGCCAGGGAGAGAGACCTGGGCTCCTGACAAGCCAGCCCCTCCATGACCAGTCCAGCCAGACTCCCAGCTCCATGGGGACAGTCACTGGACAGTCCATGTGGACGGATGGTGACAGTATACACCCCCCAGCCCGAATGCCCAGTGCGGTTACCTGGCAGGTAGACATCGGCGGGCAGGCGGGGCTGGCCGTGGCTGCAGGCCTCAGGGCTGCCGTCCTGTAGGACATTCTCGAAGGATGGCACTCGGCTCCCTGCAGAGGACGGGGCAGGTCAGAGGCCTATAGGCGGAAGGTGGTCATTGACCCTCTGGTCAGGATCCCCAGGAGCCTGTCTTCCCTCCCTGAGGGCTCTGCAGCAGCTACGAGCCAGACCCTACCCCCACTCCCTCCTCTGCGCTCAGGGCCTGAGAGGCCAAGGTTTGTTCTTCTTCACGACTCTCCTCTCCCAACCCTGCTTGGGGTTTTGTTCTTCAGGACAGAAACACTACATACTCCTGTTTACAAAAACAAGAAGGTAATAGATTGAATGTCTCCTGCTTCTCCTTCCACCTGGGCCACGTGCCCTGCAGTGGGGAGCTAGTGTGGCCCGCGTGCAGGCAGGAGCGGCAGGTCCCCTCCGGCAGAAGGGGGGTCCCGGGACAGGCACAGGCTCTGCCCAGGAAGGAAGGAACGGCAAGAGAGGGTCGGGCCCATTCTGAGGTGGGGAGCCTGTTCCTGGGAGGGCCACACGTCACTGCAGCACGATGCTGGCTGGGGAGCCTGCTGGTGAGGAGGGGGTCACAGCAACAGGGTGACTGCAGGTTACTCCAGGGTCTCTACCATGCCCGACAGCCAGCCACGGCTACTTTCTGCCTGTCACCTCCCAATTAAATGGCTGGGAGAGGGGGTGCCAGGGTGGTTCAGCCATAAAGCATATGCCTTCGGCTCAGGTCATGATCCCAGGGTCCTGGGACGGAGCCTCACATCAGGTTCCCTGCTCTGCTGGGAGCCTGCTTCTCCCTCTGCCCCTCCTTCTGCTTGTGTTCTGTCAAATAAATAAACGAGTAAAATCTTTTTTAAAAAAATGGCTGTGAGCCTCCTGCCACGCCCCCCAAGCCAGCAGAGGGAGGCCGGGGAGGCACCCCATTATATACCACAAGCACTGGGAGGTCAGGGCCTGTTAGTGGCCGGTGGGACTCAGGCCCCAGCAGGCTCTCTGTGCTAAACCCCACCACTCCAGACAGGTGCAAGGCAGACCCAGGGACATGCAGAGGGGCCTGGCTAAGCTGTGCACCCGGCAGTCCAGCACACAGCCCCGGGAGGGACCCTGAGTCTCTCCAGGCACCAGAGGGGCAGCCCGTATGGGACACACAGGAGCAGCTGGCTGCCTGTGGAATGATGGCCGCTGCAAAGCACTGGCTGGACGTGAAGGAAAACCAAGCCGGCGGGGGGCTGTGCATGGGGAGAGCCTGCAGTAAGGAGTGCGGGACGCCCAGGAGGGAGCCAGCCTGCACTCCCCAGAACCGCAGCAAAGCCCCCCGGGAGGCCGCCCTACAGTGAGGCCGCACACGTTCCTCAGGCAGAGGGCTTACCCTGCTTCAGGGCCGCTGCCTCGTCCGCCTCCTCCGTGACAAAGCTCTAGGAGACAAGGACAAAGAGTGCCTGCAGCTCCGGGGCCGCCAGCCCGAGATTTCCCGCACAGCCCCCCCGCCCCACCCCGAAATGAGGTGCACCCCCCAGCTAAGGAAACCGGCCGAGGCTGGCCCATGAGCAAGTGGTGAAGGGGACCAGGGCACACTTCGCCCCAGGTCTGGAGTCCACCCCCACAGGCATTGGGGACAGGGTGACAGAAGGGGCTCACCTCGGGGGAGCTACTGAGCGCCAGCCCTGCCCCACTCAGCGGGGGAAGGGCGTCTGAGTCCTGGGACAGCTTCTCCTCATCCTCTTCATGGATGGGGGACGACGGAGACCGCAGGGTGCTGGGGACAGAGAAGACGGGAGGGAAGGACGGGAGGACGTACGGAGGATGAACACCAGCTCACCACGGCCAACGGTGACCGTGGGGGAGACTGCACACCCCGAGGGCCGGGGGGAGGCATGTGCGCCAGTAGAGACGGCGGCTGGACAGTCTCGGAGGCACGGGCCTGACCCTGGCTCTGTGGTTCCAGGGGGAGGAGAGCATCACAGCGGTAAAGCCCCAAAGTGGGAGGCAGGGGACGGGGGCAAGAGAAACCCCATGCTTCTTTCTGGATCTAGAGGGGCCCGGCCAAGTGTGCAAGTCGCTGCGGCGTGGGGGGTTTTACAAAACTTCCACCTTTTCTTAAGAAAACAGAACCCGTGAAGAAACAAAGGGTATCGTGCAGAGCAAGTAATATGTGGAATTCAAGAAACAAAACAGAGGATCATAGGGGAAGGGAGAAAAAAATAAGATAAAATCAGAGAGGGAAACAAACCATGTGACTCTTAATCACGGAACAAAGCGGAGGCTGCTGGAGGGGAGGTGGGTCGGGTGAGGCGACTAGGGGCCGGGCAGGAAGGCGGGCGTGTGACGGAATGAGCACAGGGTGCTGCGTGCAACCGACAAGCCACTGAACCCTTCCTCTGAAACTAACCTGAATTTAAGTTAAAAAATAAACACACGTGTGACGAGAAGGAGCACATGTCTCGCATCTTTCCAGCGGAAGCGTGACCAGACTGCTTGTTGGGCACAACAAGGGCACCAACATGCTCCTGGTTTCGTGGCAGCCCAGGTTTGGTGCCACAGCTGTTCACCCAGCAGGATGTGCCCATGCGACAGCCCTCAGGACGTCCCGGGACCCTGAGACTCAGGGGGCTCCCACTGTGTCCTGTGTGGCTTGGGACAGGGAAGGACGCTGGGCACTCGTGGCCTCTCCCAGGGCATCTCTCCAGCTGCTGTGCTCTGTCCTTTGCTATAACCGACCTTAGCTGTAATCTAACCTGCTAATGGTTCTGGGAGTCATTCTGGTGAATCACCCAACAAAACATTCTAAAACTAATGCTGCAAATACACCGGCTTTGTACTTCTTTATTTTTTTAGTATTATATTTATTTAGAGTAAGGGAGCGTGCATGTGAGCAGGGGGAGAGCAACAGAGAATCTCAAGCAGACTCCCCATGGAGCGTGGAGCCCGATCCCGGCATCCCGGGATCCCAGGATCATGACCTGAGCTGAAGTCAGATCGTGAACAAACTGAGCCACCCAGGAGGCCCCCTGCTTTGCACTTCTTACATGATACCACATGCTTCCCCGACCCTCGCCACGGGGCAGACATGTGGGTTCCCATGTACCACACCCCAGAGGGAATCCTGGCACCAGCCTCACCTGTCAGGGGATTTGCTCCTTGGCTTGCCCTTCTGGTGGCTGCTTTCCAGGATTCGATCCATCCCCGCAAGTGGACAACTGGCCTGGGACAGGCCATCTGAGACGCCTGAGTAGGTGATCTCTTCATAAAGGGGGGCTGAAGGGATGGCCGGGGAGATGGCCCGAAGGCCATTGAGCGCCTCAAGTAGGGAGATGGGCTCATAGCCAGGTGGGATGCTGTCAGAGCTCTGTGGGGACAAGAGTGGGTGAGGGATGGGCTGGCCACACTCCCTGTGCGCTGCCCTGGGCCACAAAGCCCTAGACGCTGGCCTTGTGCCCCAGGGACATGCTACTCCCCCGAACCTGCCTTCTGATCATCTCCTGTCCACTCCACCTTCCAGGGACCTAAATCCCCCTCCCTCAGAGGGGCGCCCAGAACTCCAGAGCACCTCCCCAGGGCTCCCTCAGCCATCAGCTGTAGCACGCAGCCTTGGATGCCCGAATGGCCCACTCTGCCGCAGATGAAGGAAGAGAGGCCACCTAGAAGAGCCCCCCCCACCCTTGGTCTCGGCCAGCCCCTACCTGGCTTTCTGTTCCTGCCTGGCACGGGTGGAGAGTGAGGGCTCAGAGAGAGAAAGGAGGCTCAGGAGCGGGTGGAGAGCAAAGCCATGCCAAAGGCGGGACAGGCCAATAGAGCTGCGTGTGTTCTAGACCAGGGAGGGCCTGGCCCCGCAGGGAGCTTTGCCCAACACAGGCATCTGGCCCAACTCGAGATCCTCTGTGTGCCTGGAACAAGCATCCATGGAGGGGGACACGTGTTCCAGATGGTTCTAATGGGCACCCCTGGTTCAGAACCAGTCTTTCCTCTTGCTAGGAGTGGAGCAAATCAATAGCCTGTGTCTTGCTTTAGGGTTAGCGTTGGGAGACACCCAGCTGCTGGGAGATGTTAGGCCCTCAGGCTGTTGTGCAGGTGGGACAGCTACCTGCCTCGCTTTCACTACACAAGGCGAAGGGCAAATGCTCAGCAGTGCTCCCAGGGTGAAGCCCCCGCCTGAATGCCCGCTCTGCTGGGAGGACGGGAGGGCTGCCTTCCAGGGTGGCCTTGGGACCAGGGGAAGGCAGAGGAGCCAGGGTAAGAATTCCCTGCCCTCAGCAAGCACATCCTGAGTCCCCTGGTCACCTGGGCCCGTGGAGCCTTGCATCTGCTCCCAACGCGCCTTCCACTTAAAGGCCAGTAATACTATGAACCTCCTCATCCTCCAAACTGGAAAAACCTCCATCTCGGGGCTGGGCTTCCAGGGACTTCCACCTAAGTTCTGCCAAGGGACCACGAGGGTCGGTAGAGGCCCAGGTAGAGGCCCCCGCCTGCTCCCTGAGATGCAGGGAAAATGCCAGAAAACCACATCCTTGGCCCAAAGAGCTAACATCCAAGGGGGAAAGAGCAGGGGGTGCGGGACGACAAGCAAGCGTGAGGAAGACAGTTTGCAAAAACTAGCAGCAAGTGAGGTCCACCTCCAACATCATTCCACTGCCAGCAAGAAAAAAAAGGGAAACGAGGCCACTGGGGACCACGGGCAGAAGCAGAGCCGGCGAGAAGGGGCGGCCCGAGGCCGGCGCTGTTGCCGCCCGACAGCAGGGGTCAGAGACACTGGCTTTTTGCCGACAGACCTTGAGCTTTGCTTGTTCCACAAAACTCCCTTCCGGGGCAGGGACGCCAGGACTGGGGAGAGTGGATTTGACAGATTAAATTAACCAAACACGTTAGCCAGGGGTGAAAATGACTTCCCACAGTTGTCATTGGTTGAATCATTAAGGCACGGGGCAAAGTGGCCATAGGGCCAAACACACTTACTGTTTCCCTTTTAGGTTTCTTGCTGGCCAGTGAGGCGGGGTGCGCCTTTGATTTTTTAAAGGGACACTGTCAAGATAAAAATCATACGTTTTACGACTGCCACCCCCCAAACGGCGCTGGAGCTGGCGGGCTGGGGGCCTCCCAGGTTTGCTGGCCTCTAGGGGTGCCAGGAGCCTGTGCTTGGCAAGTGTGACCTGCACGTGAAGTCCGGGGACCTGGCCAAGTGCACATTCTGCAGGGCCTGGGCCCAGCATCAATGCAACTCCCAGGAACTCTACTGCTGGTCAAGCCCGTCCCTATCCCACTGCCCACTCAGGGCCTGGGTCACCCCAAGAAGGTGGTCCTGGCCAGCATGGGCATGAGGCTGGCCAGGCGTTCCCCACAGTGGACCCAGCTGAGCAGGGGAAAGGGGCACCACCCCCTGTCCCTCTAGGAGGCTCAGGACTGCCTCATGAACTTATCACCAATGTCCAACTAGAAGCAGCCGGGATTAAAAAACCAGCCCCAAATCACCCCCACTCCTTGATGATCTTAATGGTGTCACTAAAGAAAATCTGGGATCTCTGTGGTACTACGTGGAAACCGCTTATACCAGGAATGTGGGGGAGCACAGGAGCCCATTCATTCGGCTACCTTAACCCTCTGCAGGGGAAGGCACAGGCCCTCCGGGACACGTGAAGCATACAACCCAAACCCGTCTGCCCAGCAGTGTGAGCGGCATCTCGGCTCTCTCAGGACAAGAGGGGTAAAGGTGGGAAGGTCAGGCTGGATGCTCAGACTCCAGGACAGGGCCTGGGAGCGAGGGGCACACACAAGCAGTAAGAAAACCCACTATCCATCCCCAGCTCCCATCCTGCAGAACAAGGAGTCCAATCCCAGGGATAAATCACAGCTTAGGGTCACTCCTCTCTCCACTAAAACCGCATTGCTGGAAAAAATACTCAGGATTCGTAAATCCAGCATAACACCAAATTCACCAGAGGGCTGTTTCGGAAGGAGGAAGCCCTGATACTGACAGGGAGCCAGCAGGCAAAACACACAGTCTGGTTGGCCAGGAAGAGTGGGGGGGTGATGGGGACCCCATCTCTGAGGCGGTCTTCCGTCTGCTCCAGGTACACAACCACAGCTTCAAATTTCAAAAGAGAAGCCAAAAATCTGAGTCTTAAGGAAATGTCCAGACTTGTAAACACTGGCCCAATATTCAGAATCACCATAAAGGCCAAACACATCACCCCCTGGCCCAGGGCAGAAGGCCATCTCGTGGATGCAAGAACCACAGGGTGTGGGTCCTTCTCCTCTAAGAATCACTGAGTCCAACAATGGACCCACTGGCTGCAAACAGCTGTGGCCGGCTGGGGCCCAGGAGCTCCAGACCTAGGGCTGCCCCTGCCTGTCCCGCCCACCCACGCCAGCCTCCCCATCCTGCCCCATCTGTCTCGTCGTGCCTCTCTGCCAATGTCTCAGTACCTACTTTTCTACTCTCATCCCGGTCTGGGTCTCTCTCCATGTCTCTGTGACTCTGTGTCTCTGCCCATCTCTCTCCATGTCTTTCTGTCTCTGCCTATGGTTCTGGGTCTCTTCGTCTCTCTGTCTGCCTATATCTCTTGAGCCAGAAAGCCATCTCTCTCCCCAAAGCCTAAGTCCATCTTCCTCACGTGCCTACAAGCTCTACCTCAGTTTCCCAGGAAGCAAGTGAGGTGGGTGGCTGTCAAGGCGCTCCCTGACCCCCGTGTCCAGGCTGGGCACCACCTCTCTGTGGGCAGAGTGTGTGGGGGGGACATGTGTCAGACATCCGCTGGGCGGGACCTCACCTCCTAGAACCCACACAGTGGCCCTGGCTGTCTGGCAGGTTGAAGGACGGTGTGGATATTCAAATTCAAGGTAGGGTTGCACGCCATCAGGTGGCCCTGGTTCTCAGAGAAACTACAACACTCTCGAGAGCTGGGGTTCACTGGGCCCAGCCTAGGTCACCCCTTCAACCTCACCACCACCTCTGGGGATCAAGGGTGGCCCACCAGGCAGATGAGGATGGAGAGAGCCAGCAGGCAGGGAGAGGCAGACAGTCTGGCCCTGCCTTTCCTTTCATCCCCCAACCAGGGCCTCACGACATGGCCCCACTGGGAACCTAAAGCCGTCCTAACACGAAGGTAAGTCCTGAGGGCATCCAGACACCTGATGGGCTCTGCAAGTGGGCAGGAGCTTCCTCCAGACACCCTCCTCTCTGCCCCATACCCCCCAACAGAGAGGAAAAAGGCACTTACTGAATGCTCATCATGGTCCATGCTCTGGGCCAGAACAGGGCTGAAGGAGACGGGGGACAGGGCTCCTGGCTTCTTCCTCACCGCCCGGATCTGCAAAAGGGCCCGGAAGGCTGTGGCAGAGGAAAGGGCTCACATCAGGCAAGGGGCAGCCGATTCCAGCACCACTGAGCCCCTCGGGGCTCCAGGGACATTGGCCACCTCCCCCTCCCCACTGGAGGTCCTAGAATAAGCTACGTCTCCAAATCAGAGGCAAACAGAGTTACATAAGAACGCCCAGAAGGGGGACAGATGAGGTCAAGAGTGTATGACCTCAGTTCAGGCGGAGCTTCTGGGGCAGCAGACAGGGTGCCACGAGACTCCCACAGGCCAAACCCTGGACCACGCACACGATGGTGCATCTGTGTCATACCTAGTGACCAGCTAAAAGCACCCAGTGCGCCCTGGACACTGGCCAGTCTCTTCCTGGAAATCATACCAAGGGCAAGCAGACATACGTATATGAACGGCCCTGACAGGACGATCTCTATTCAGGAAAACCAGCAGCAGCAACTGGGAAAGTAAGTTAGGGTGCAGGCTACTGGTCATCCTGGACCATCAGCTTCCCTAACAAGAGGGTAACGCTGATGAAAAGTGCAGGTTGCACACACTGTCAACAGCCGCACACTGTTACCAGCACCCGCTGGGACACCCACATCCACAGCTCTGATGGCAGCTGCCTCAGGCTGTAGGCTCAGAGACAAGGGCCCCGGCCCAACTCGCCCAGCCCACCTGGGCCCCTGGGCCTCCACGCCCGGGAGACAGGGTCCATGGGGAAGGTTGGCGTTCAGCTCCTGCTTCCCAGCTCCTCGCCTGTCCCTCACAGAGGAGAGACTACTGGCCCTGCTGCCTGACCCTCCAGGACTGGCACACCAGCCCCCTGCAGGCTCCCCCACCAACCCCTGAGGTCTCATCAGGGCTGGGCTCTGGACCCCCACGACCCCACAGCCTCATCCTCCACTGCCACATGCCCGGCCTGCCCTGTGGCCCCTGCACGCAGCTGTCTCTCCCAGAAGGACAACCCGTTTAGACCCACCCACCCCTTACTAGCTGTGAGCCTCGAGACAGTGACAAGACAGGTGTGGCACTTGGGGCCGCACGGCTGTGCAGTGACTCAGGGATGCAGGGTGAGGCACGAGGACCCCAGGCGGCCCCAGGGACGTGACTGGCGCACCAAGGGGTAAAAGGACAGGAAGGTTTTCTCCAAAAAGCTATCATTTCCCCACCAAATGGAAACCCACAGCGCCCGGGGTGGGCTCACTTCTCTCCCACAGCCTGGGCTCCCTCACTGCCAGGACCCACCCACCCACCTGACGCTCATTTTGACCCTGTGGGATTTGTTTTGCCCTGAAAATGTTTAGATTCCCTCCACAGGACGACAAACACTTGAATCGGAATTAACTTGGAGAAAATGTCTACAGGGCTCCCAAAAACCTATCCCTCAGTCAGCTTTCCACCTCACCGGGACTATTTTTTTTAAATCAAAAAAACATTTTCCACATAACACTTCAAGACTGAATTTGCTGGCCAGTGTCTGTCCAGTTCCAATTTTACTACAAGCTCCCACTCGGCCACATCCTTCCCAGCCATGACCTCCAAAGTCTAAATTTTGGAGGATGTCAGCTGCACACGTGCCAGCATGGTCGCCGTGGGTCCCCACCACCCGCACCCAGTATGGCATCAAGCTTGCTGTGCCCAGAGCAGGCAGCTGACAGCCCCCCGGCCCCACTCACGCAGCCGGCAGATGGGGCAGTTGCTGGCCTGGTAACGCAGCGTGTCAGCGCACGAGTTACACAGGCACAGGTGCCGGCACGGCAGGATGAGCGTGTCCCGCAGGTCTGACAGGCACACCACACACTCGTTGCTGTTGTCGCTGTTCTCCTCGTCCGAGGGCTGCAGGGGGACACCGAGGGTCTGAGGGTCGGCAGGTTCTCAAGGACCACAGGTGAGAGCTGGGACAGGGGTGGGGCAGGGAGGTGTTCCTGTCCCTGGCCGCCCTGCTGGCTGTCCCCGGCTTCCCCAGAGGGAAACCAGGTGAGCAGAGGAAGGTCCCGGTGGAGCAGCAGTCCTCAGGAGACGCGGCCCAGAGCTGACCCAGCCTGTGCCCGCGCCAGGACAGAGACGAGGATCTGTGCCCCACCGAGAACACTCAGGTCTCATTCTACTCATCAGAACCACAGAGAAAACATGGGAAAGACCCAACAGTTCAGATCATGTCCTGCACAGGGCACCCACTTACTGGGCTGAAACTGGAAAAAGCTGGTAAGTCTAACTTATCTAATTAGCATCTGGATCAAGAGTCCACGAACAACACCACCTGTTTCCATACCCCAGGTGTGGCCAGAAGCTGGCTTCTGCCCCCTTGTTTCTGAGTGGCTACGCTGTGAGTGCGTGATCTGTGCCATCGGGCACGGAGCGGATCCGACAGACGGCCAGTCAAGGTGGAAACGTGCGCGCGGGCCGCTTAGGGACAGTGGGCCACCTGCGGCGTGAGCGCACGAAGCACATTGAGAGCTCGCCTCGGAGAACAGTGGCCTGACCAAACTGCCCGGACTTCCGGCTTTCAGCCAGTCCCAGCTGTCCCAGAAGCTCACGTGTTAAGACTTCCAAAAACGTTTAAAAAAAGATGACGGGGCGCCTGGGTGGCTCAGTGGGTTAAAGCCTCTGCCTTCGGCTCAGGTCATAATCCCAGCATCCCGGGATCGAGCCCCACATCGGGCTCTCTGCTCAGCAGGGAGCCTGCATCCTCCTCTTTCTCTGCCTGCTTGTGATCTCTGTCTGTCAAATAAATAAATAAAATCTTAAAAAAAAAAAAAAGAGAGATGACAGTTTCCCTGTGCCTTTCAAATGATGACAAGGGTACAGGCTGATTCTCTGCCACCCTACCCTGGCTGGGCCAGACCACGGCTCTGTCAGCCACATGCTCCAGCTACTTGTGGATGGGGGACAGGTGAGCTGGCAGGGGCAGCAGTGACTCACCCTGACGGGGTGGGAAGGGGCCCTAATGCAAGGCTGTCGTTCCCCACCTGACAGTTGGCGACCCAATGATGTTAACAAGTCAGGGAATTTGCTGGAAAAAAAACTAAATGCCTACAGACTCTGTTAACTCGTCTATTTATTCATTCATTATTGTTAATATTTTTAAGTCATCTCTACTCCCAATGGGAGCTTGAACCTATAACCCCAAGATCAAGAATCGAATACCCACCGACCCCAAGAGCCAGGTGCTCCTCTCTAACTTTGAAAAATTAAGAAAAAATGGGCACCTGGGTGGCTTAGTCTGTTAAGCATCTGCATCCCATGGTCCTAGGATCAAGTACCACATTGGGCTCCCTGCTCAGTGGGGAGTCTGCTTCTCTCTCTACCATTCCCCACTGCTTGTGATCAATACTTCTTTCTCTCTCAATAAGCAAAATCTTAAAAATAAATAAATAAATAAAAATAGAATAAAAAATTAAGGTAAAATGGGAGTCTGGGGTCCCAGGGCCTCCTGGGAAAGGCACATGGGGGACTAGCTCATCTACCACCAGCTGACAGGGCCCTAGCCAGGGCTGGGGGCAGGGTGGGGGCAAGCCCCTCTGGGATTCTTCTTCCATGCAGGTGGAAAGGAAGCTGGGGAGTGAAGTCCTCTTGCAGTCCCAGCAAATGTCAGCACAAGCACACACCTTTGTCTCCTGGTTGTTCTTGTTCTCGATGCCATAGATCTCCTGCAGCAGGTAGCTGACCCGGTCCACCTGCAGAACAGAGGAATCTGGGCACCTGCCAGCTCCCACTCAAGGGCCCCGCTGCACCCACCTGGTCCAAGACCACTTCCCAGGGATTGGGCTTGGGCCCAGAGCAGGTGTGGTTTGAAATTCTGTCCACCTGCTCCTCAGGGAGTAGGCCCAGTACTAGAATGGCAGAGAACCTGCTTCCTGCCCAACCCACCCAGTAGTCGGGGCCATGTGGTGGTGGGGGGCGGGGGGAGTCCAGTGGTTCTGCTCTCCAGGGGGCATGGAGCCAACCTGCATACAGGTCAGGCAACCGTACCCTGTGCCCACCTTACCATCCCCCTCCCCAGACAAAAACACTTTGGACCCACCCTTCACCAGCCACACAAGAGTGACCAGAGTCAGACCTCACACTATGTTCAGAAGTGGTATGTTCAGAAGTAGCCCTATGGACGCAAACAGACCTTATCAAGCCAGACACGACTTGGGGCTACAAGTCAGTACTGCGACTTGGTGGGCACACACACGCACCCGATGCAGTAGACCCGGACTGCCCAGAGGATCCCTCCGGAGAGTCAGAGTCTGTGTGTGTTTATGTGTCTTTTTTAAATCAAGAGGGGCCATGATACTTCTTCTACCAGACTTACAATTTGCTTCTGCTTTAAAGGTTTCACAGAGAAGCTGCCGTCGACATGCTACAGGAAAGACAGACAGGTTAACTCAGCCATGCTGTGCCACTGAGCACTCCCAGCAGCAAAGCTGAAGGCCCTTCCTTGGCCGTTCCACTTCCACTGCTGAAGGACAGAGCCCGGCCAGGTCTCTCCAAATGGGGGCCTCCGACTGGGCCTCGAAACTACCTGGATGACTGCCTCCTGGGTCCTCCTAGCTCCCCAGGCAGGGGTCAAGCACACTCAGGTTTACGACCATCAGGCAAGTTCTGACAATAGCCCAGAGCCCCCCAGTAGCAAGCAGCAGCACCTGGACAGCAAGAACTCGCACAGCCCACTTCTAACCCAAAAAGGGCTTGGCTTCGTTCAGAAGACAAACGTGTACACACATACGTGTACAGAAAAGCCCCAAACCCTAAATACTCTTAAGAACTAAGGAGGGTGTTTGGTAGCATCTGGGGAAACACACCACCCAGAAGTCGAGGTTAGTGAAGACCTGAGATCTTGTGACAAGGCCAGTTACCCCTCATAATCCACAGAGACCAGCACATGGCATCTGCAGTGCAACGGAGTCCAGAAGGAAAGTAGCCTCTCCTTGCACTCTAAACTAGAGGTCCAGATGGAGTCGGCCATCAATAGCCCACCTGGCCCACCAGAGACACAACCAACAGCCACCATCTCTTCCAAGAAGGCCAGGCTTGGGGAGCGCAGCTGGCAAGGGAGAGGCCCACCCTCTGGCCTAGGCGCCCCGTGCCACCACAGCCCCAGGGGCCCAAGGGAGCACGGGACAAATGGGCCACAGGGGCCTTGGGCCCAGCTGTCCTAACTCCCTGGGGAGTCTGGAAAGACCAGATCGATGGGAGTAGCTGGGCGCTGCCCTCAACCTCTCAAGGCCGCAGACGCACAATGGGCTGAGGAAGCTGGGGGTCTGCATGGAGTGCAAAGTCCAGAAATAGCAACCTGAGTCTGGTTTCCTCATGGGGGTCCCTGGTCCTTGGCCACCCAGGTCACAGGCTGGTGCCAGAAACACTTTACCACTGCAGGGTGCAGGCCAGTGTCAAAGAGCCCTGGGGGTGGGGGACATCTGTCATGACATTCTCCAACAGGGAACGCTCCAGCAAGGGTCTCGGTGAGCAGGGATCTCCTCCTAACACAGCCAGGCACTTGCCTGCTACATGAACACATACACACAACTGCTTGGCCCCCACGAACAGCAGTGACAGGGAACCAGAACCATCCCTAGACCCCACGACAGCCTCATGCAGAAACAATGGTGAGACTGACCATTCTCACCCCACTGCACCCTACATAATGTGGCCACAAAACACGAACAGCTGGGGAGACTGGGGACTTGGGTCTGCGTAGAAGAAAGGGTCAAACCTCCAAGTTCAAATACACCAGACGGAATGTAATACTAAGTAAATGCTTACATGTAAATGGTCTCTTTATACATGAGGCACCCGCAGCGCAGGGACTCCAGGAGGGCCTGGACGTCTTCTCTCTGCCACCAGAGAGGGTCTAGGGCCACGCCAGACAATGGTGGACCCCTAGCAATTGGTTCACTGAGCGGATTGGTTCACTGAGCATCTACTGCACACCAAGGACACAACAAACAAGGGGCCTAGTTCCGTCCTCACAACACAGGAGAACTAAGTACCACAAGTGTCTGCCCCTTTAGTCTGAAAGGCCCTAGTGGGGAGTGAGGTCAATGTAGGCCTGTGGCACCGGGTGACACAGCTATTTGGAGTCAGGGCAGAAGACACCTGTGAGGACCAGGCCAGGCTGGGAGGTTCCAGTGGGCCTGGTGGGAAAGGCAGGGGTCCAGAGAGGTGGTAGCCTGGGTGATTCCCACACATCCCACAGAAAAGCTGGTCTGTGATGACAGCCCTCCACATGGGTGTCCAGGTCCATGCGGGCAGGTCAGAGGGCGTTCCCGAGGGGCTGGCCCCCTAAAACACACCCCCTCACTATACATCGGATGCCCTTCAAAAACCCAAAGGTGATGCTACCTCGAGGCCCAGCCTCCTGGAGCCCAGAGGAACCAGAAGGCCTCCCATTCTGCTCTGAGCCTCTGACATGAAGCCCATGTGGTCAAGCCCAGACCCCAAGTTCAGACTTCTAGTCTCAGAACACCGTCCTACTACCCAGGCTCCCTGGTCACGGGCACAGTAAGGGGCAGGATGGCACTTACCTTTTCAAAGGCGGCCAAGAGCACATGGGCATGGCCAGTCACTTCCACAACTGCCCGGGAGAGAGAGGAGGGAGTGGTCAGAGCTGGCCTCAACCCCTCCTCTGTCCCCAACCCTGAACTTCTGCTTCTTAGCGGGAGCTTCCCTATGCTCTTCCTAGCAGGTGTTTTGGAGCCCAAAACCCACGGGAGGATTGTCCTCATATCGCCTTCCTCTGCCTGGGGGCCGTCTGCTCCTGCCAGCCATTCCTCCTCCAAAGTCACCTCAAAGTGCCCCCTGCTGGCTCTGCACGGAGGAACATTCCCACACGGCTTAGAAGCCAGGACTCCCATGCTCCCATGTCAGCCTGCCACGCTGACAGCCCACAGCACGGGACCGCCCTGCTCCATGCCCTTTCCGCTCTTTTCTGTCATGCCGCTGAGCGTGGACGCCAGAATCCGAGGCCTGGCTAGCTGCTGTCACCGCAGCGGGAGCCAGGCAGCTGCCAATTCCTGAGTCAAAAGGAGCTGAAGAGAGGGCCCTGCAGCCCAGCCCCGAGACAGACAGTTTGGGGCTTAAACCCCATGGCCCTGAATGCGCTAAGTGGGCTGAGCCAACGTCTTTCATCACTTCTGGAATAAACTCCCTACAGACTGAGGGGAGAACGGTCCACAGCCCGGAGGGAAGAGGGACGGAGAAGGGCCGCTCACCGTCTCCTTCATCCACCACGGCCTGGATGACCACTGGAAACACGCCCCGGTCCAGGTCGAAGTTCAGCTGAGGAGAAAAGGAGGCGAGAACAGTCAGACTGAGCTGGAGGGGGACAGCGCCGTGAGCAGGACGGCGACGCGGCAGAGCTCACGCAGACAGACAAAATGGCCACGGAAGACAGCTGCGTACCTCTTTTCCCTTTTGGCAAAACATAAAAAAAGACTGAGATGGCAAAGTCATGTAACTGAGTGGCACTAAGTGCATCTGTAAGGCCACGTTCACCACGACCACCATCCACTTCCAGAGCACTCCCATCATCCCAGCGGAGCCCTGTCCCCACGACCATGCACCCTCCCCACTGAGTAAGCCCCACTCGACTGTGCACCCGCGGATTTGCCTGGTTTGCAGCTTTCACAGAAGTGGGATGTCACAGCACGGATCTCTCCCACCTGGCTCGTTCACCGAGCACCACGTTTACGAGGCTCGTGCACACTGCACGGGCATCAGTGATTCCTCCCTGGGCTGAGTACTCCTCCACTGAGCGGCCAGACCCTGCTCACCCATTCGCCTGCTACGGGACACCGCAGCTGTCCCCCTTCTGGATGCCACACACACCAGCAACGGTGTCTGAGTCTCAGGAAAACAGTGTTCAGCCTTGTAAAGAAAGTGCCTGACTTGTCCCCACCAAGGGCAAAAGGAATGGGGCCGCAATGTGGCATGCAACTGAGCTCAAGGAGACACCATCCCCCCTCACTTTTCCTTCTCCCTGGCTCCCTGCTCAAAGGCCACTCTCCTCCACACGCACGTAGCCTCCACATCTGCTCACCAGCAGAGGCCAGAGGCCAGGACCCACAGGACAGAGGCGACCAGCTGAGGACACCCCAGGCAGGGTTGCAAGGGGAGGCCAACAAGGTGCCTGTGGGTCCCAGACTGTCAGGGAGAGACAGGACTCGGAGGAACCAGGTACTGGAATGGAGTCTGACTCTACCACCTGAGCCTCAGTTTCCCCATCTGTAATAGAGGACTAAAAGCTGTCTCTGGTGCATGGGGCAGCTGAGAAAACACACAGCGAACATCAGCCATGCAAAGCCTCAAATCTTCAGGCAGCAAGAGCTGAGGAGGAACGTGGCCCCGGAGGACCTCACGGAGCGACACGGGGCACAGACTCCCAGGCACACAGGCCCCTGGGGGCCCACATGCACACCAGCTGCAGGCAGGGAGGTGGAGGACGTGTTTAGTCCCCCCCAGTACTCAGCCAGGCTTCATGCTCACTGCAGCCTCAGGGGAGAGACCTATACCACAGATATCTAGACTTTAAAGGAGGGGGGCCTCTCTGCAAGGCCTCCCTTGCTCTGGGGTGACCCATGGTGGGTGGCGGAGGTGATTACATGAGACAGGAGATACAGGTCACCCACAGCTATCCATGGGACAGGGGCCCCTCTGCAAGCCTGTACCTGCCCTCCCCACCCTGAGTCAGGGCACAGGGCTGAAACCATCCCGCAGTTATCCTGGTGACGCAGACGCTGGGTGATGTTCAGATGCTGCCCTTATGAGGGCTCTAAGTAAGCCGAGGAAGGGCAGCGTTCAGGTAAGAGCCCGATGGGGAGCAGAGCCCTGAACACGCAGCCCGCTCACCCCCACGCGTCGGGTCAGTTTCTGGAACAAAAGCCCTGTAGGCCAGGCGCTCAACAAGCAGCTCCGTGCTCTGCGGAGCCAGGGTGACCAGTGCTGTCCTCCCTTGCACACCGAGTGCGGCCCGAGCACCCACAGCCAGTCGTGTTCCATTGGTCTGAAGAGACCTGCATGGTGACCCCACCAGCAGCCAGTGACCCCCACCCTCCTCTCTGGTCTCACGGCCCCACGGGGCGCACAATGGACAGACCCCGTCTTCCTCTCTGCGGTCGGACTGAGTTGTGTTTCTGCCGCTCAACCGGAACAGTCCTGCCACAGATACCGTCCGAAGGCACCGTGGCAGGTCCGCCGGCCCCCCACAAGCACTCACCTCGGCGACCGCGTCCACGGAGCCCAGCACAGTGACCGATGCATGGCATTCCTTCCACGGACTCAGCAAGGCCTGAGAGAAGACCTGCCTTGGCCAGCCCAGCCTGGGGCCAGGGGACCGCAACGGGAATGAAGGGACACGGTGCCCCAGCTCTCCCTGGCACCCGGACCCGCGCCCTGCACCCCTCGAATGCCTGGCCACAACCCTCCACAGGAGGAGCGGCCGCCCCCACCCGCCAGCCAGATACCTGTCCTGTGCTGCCACCACCAGAGCTGCTGCCACATCAGAGGAGGGACCGGGGAGTGCGGGGACTCGGCAGCGAGAACCATCTCCCCTAAAAGGTTGTTCCCCAGAACTCTGCACCCGACTCACTCCCAGGAGCTGAGTACGCAGTGGGGGGGGGGGGACGCAGAGACTCCCGCCCACCCGCGTCTCAGGAGACTTTTTTTTTTTTTTTAAAGATTTTATTTATTTATTTGACAGACAGAGATCACAAGTAGGCAGAGAGGCAGGCAGAGAGAGAGGAAGGGAAACAGACTCCCTGCTGAGCAGAGAGCCCGATGCGGGACTCGATCCCAGGACCCTGAGATCATGACCTGAGCCGAAGGCAGCGGCTTAACCCACTGAGCCACCCAGGCGCCCCAGGAGACATTGATTTTTAATGCAGGAAGACAGACTTCTCTTAGGAAAGAGTAGCCATGCTGGTCAGGTGAAGAGCCAGGCAGCTGACTCCGGGAGGGGCCACACTGGGTTCTTGAGCTCAGGCCTCCTCTTCCACAACACAAGCATGGGTGGGAGCCTCGCCCCACGGCAATTCGGGCTCCCCCACTGCACAGGAGCTTCCAGACAAGGGTCTTTGCAAGTCCCGGGCCAGATGGACACCGGGAAATAGAGGCAAGGCAAAGGACAGAAGAGCAGGGATGTGGCTCTCACTGAAAGGAATGGAAGCCCAAGGGGAATGAAAGGGAAACCCGGCAAAGAAGCCACTCCGGCGGGATGCCTGAATGGCTCAGTTGGTTAAGCTGCTGCCTTCGGCTCAGGCCATGATCCCAGAGTCCTGGGATTGAGTCCCACATTGGGCTCTTTGCTTGGCAGGGAGCCTGCCTCTCTCTCCACCTCTGCCGGCTACTCTGCCTACTTGTGCACACACTCTCTCTCTCTCTCTCTGACAAATAAATAAATAAAATCTTGAAAAATATATATATATTTAAAAAAGAAGCCACTCCGGCCACCAGGCCATCTCTAAGACGTCCACAATATGATTCAGTAAATAAAGGTATGCATGAGTGAGGACGGGGGAATATGGGAAATCTCCATGCCTTCCTCTTAATGGTGCTGTGACCTGGTCTTAAAGAAGTCTTCAAAAAAAAAAAAAAAAAAAAAACTGGCACCTGGGTGGCTTAGCGGGTTAAAGCCTCTGCCTTCGAGTCAGGTCATGATCCCAGGGTCCTGGAATCGAGCCCTGCATCGGGCTCTCCACTCAGCAGGGAGTCTGCTTCCTCCTCTCTCTCTGCCTGCCTCTCTACCTACTTGGGACCTCTCTCTCGCTGTCAAATAAATAAAAGATATCTTAATAAAAAAAAATTAAAGGGGGGCTGAGTAACTCATGATTTTGGCTCAGGTCGTGATCTCAGGGTCCTGACATCAAGCCCAGTGCTAGGCCCTGGGCTCAGCAGGGAGTCTGTTTCTCTCCCACTTTCTCCCTCTTTGTTGCCCCTCTCTAAATATATAAGTTGTTTTAAAATATTTTGGGGCACCTGGGTGGCTCAGAGGGTTAAGCCTCTGCCTTCAGCTCAGGTCATGATTACAGGGTCCTGGGATCAAGCCCCGCATCGGGCTCTCTGCTCAGCCGGGAGCCTGCTTCCCCCTCTCTCTCTACCTACTTCTCTGCCTACTTGTGATCTCTGCCTGTCAAATAAATAAATAAAATCTTTAAAAAAAAAAAAAAACTTTGAGAGTGAACGAGCATGAGCAGGGGATGAGGACAGAATGTAGAGGGAGAAGCAGACTCCCCGCTGAGCAGGGAGCACAATGTGGGGCTCGATCCCAGAACCCTAGGATCATAACCTGAGCAAAAGACAGATGCTTAATTGAGCCACCCAGGCGCCCCAATAAAATAATTAATTTAATTTAATTTAATTATAAAGCAAGCCATAGCCAAGAGAAATGAAAACATACATCCACACACAAATTTGTATAGCAACATCCGTTTGTCTCCCAAAGCTGGAGACAACCTAAACGCCCATCCACAGATGAACAGATAAACAAAACATGGCCCAGCCACACCGGGGGTATTATGGGCCACAGGAAGGAACAAAGTACTGACAGCTGCTACCACGTGGGTGAAAGCACGGTGCTCAGGGACAGAAGCCAGGCACAAAAGGTCACACACTATACAAGTTGGCTTATATGAAACGTCCGATGCAGAATGACGAGCGGCTGCTGGGGGTTGAGGGGAGGCGCAGAAGGGACTGCGGTGGGCACAGTGTTTCTTGTGGGGGTAACAAAATCGTCCCGCAATCAGACGGCGCTGATGGCTGTACCACTCTAGATACAGACCCTCTTCAGCTTATGACAGGGTTTCGGCTTGAGAAGCCCCTCGCAAGCTGAAAATACCAGAGACTGGAATTGCACTTCCTGTGCCCGCGGAGCCTGACCACGCTCACTTCTGTCAGCCTCCCACAGAGCCGGCTGCACTGGGAAGCGCTGAGTAGCTCGTGTGATACACTGAGTACCGCGCCGAGGGAGAGAGACAGTGCGTTGGCTGTCTCTGGTTGTTTCCCCTCGTGACCGCGTGGCTGACCGGGAGCTGCGGCTCTGGCCACCCACACCACCAGAGAGGACTGAGCTACAGATCGCTAGCCCGGGGGGAGCCCATACTCCAAAATTCAAAGTATGATTTCGACCAAGTGTGTATAGCTTTTGTGCCAGCGTGAAGCTGAAAACTCAAAGATAAACCATCTTAAGTCGAGCACCATCTATCTGGTAAATATCACTGAACTGTACACTTTAAAAGAGCTAACCAGGGGGCATCTGGGTGGCTCAGGCGGTTAGGCCACTGCCTTCGGCTCAGGTCATGATTCTGGAGTACCAGGATCGAGTCCGGGTCAGGCTCCCTCTGACCCTCCCTTTCTCATGCTTTCTCTCTCACTCTCTCTCTCTCAAATAAATAAATTGAAAAAATAAAATAAAATAAAGAAAAGGGCTAACTGTGGGGCACCTGGGTGGCTCAGATGGTTAAGTGTGGGCCTTCGGCTTAGGTCATGATCTCCAGGTCTTGGGATCGAGCCCTAGTCAGGCTTCCTGCTCCATGAGGAGCCTGCTTCTCCTTCTGCCTCTCCCTGCCGCTCCCCCTGCTTGTGCTCTCTTTGTCAAATACATATATACATACATACATACATCTTCCAAAAAAAAAAAAAAAAAGAAGTGAGCTGATCTGAGCTTATGTTAGCCGAAGACATAATCCGGGAAGGTGAAGACGAGGAAGGGGTCCTGGGATAAGTCCACATGAGACAGGCCCACATGGCTGCCCACCACAGCCTCTGCACCTGCCACCACCCCCGCCACGTCCACTGTGCCACACGCTGACAAGCAGCAGTGTGGGCCCCTGCTGCTCCAAGGGAGGAAAGGGGGTCCCCCCACATAGCACTTCAAACTGGTTTATGAACCAAGTGTGCCCCCAGGACAAATGACCTCACCAGGAGTCTGGAACCCAAACTGTCCGCCTGACTCAGCACATCTGCAAATACGCAAGGATGTGTTCTGCAGCTGAAATGCCAGCCAAGGAACTGCCATACGAGGAGAGGTCACCAAAGTGAGGTGCAGCCTGAGCCCAACCCTCCCCATAGGCAACCACAGGGTGGGGGGGTACCCACTTGTCTGCCCAACCCCCTCTGCCTACCCAGCTCCCTCGTTTCTTTAGGGAGAGGCTTTCCTCCTTTCACAGGAGGGTGGGCAGGACCACAGGCACTTGCTGGGTACCCCAACCAGGAGTGTGGATGTGCAGGGATGGACCTGACAGAAAGGGACTGGGGGCGAGGTTCCAGTGGCCCCATCCTTCTTTCAGAGGACTTTCTCACCTGAGCGACACAATGGCAGCTTCTGCTGCTTGCCATCAAAGCACCCTGACAAGAAGCACACACACAGCCAAGAGCAAACACCGTGGTGAGGCCTTCCCCTTCTGACACCATCCACCAGTCCCAAACTTCTTGCCCAATTCCTATGCCACCCATGCCCCTCGGCCCCCGTTCCTTCCCCCTGATTTATTTTAGTAATTTACAACTGCTATCTTTAAAAAAAACTATAGAATTCAGCTAAACGAGAGCAGCCTGACAAAAGGCCACATATTGTATGACTCCATTTATGTAAAACAATCCAGAAAAGCCAAATCCGTCCAGAAAGTAAAGTAATGTAGGGGCTGGGGCTAGGAACAGGGACGAACTTTGCATGGGCATGAGGGATCTATTGGAAGGATGGAAATGTTCAAGAACTGGATTGTGGTGATCATGGCATGTAAATTACATCTTAACAGGCCTGCTCGAACAATTCAGACATGAATCCAGTGCTGTGGCACATACACCGTTCACATACAGCCTGTATACATGTGTGCATGTGTGTGTTCTAGAACTCTGTCCTATCCCAAGATAGGACATCTGTTACAGAGGTGAACTGCGGTGCCCATATCATGCAGACCGATGGCTCCCACGACCTCGGTGAACAAGCAATCACAGACACACAGACTGTTTCCATTTTTCTGCTACTACAGACAAAGCTTCCATCACCATCCCTCACATAACGTAAATTACCGACCCCAGCTACGGAACCACCGGGTGGAAGGGTTCAGCCGTGCTGCAGTCCTGTGGCCCCAGCAAGGCACCAAAGCCGGGTACCACAGCCTGTAGCTGCCCCGACAAGTGCCTTGAACGCCACTCTTGGGTCTGGCACATGGCCGACAGAGCACCCGGACCCAGGGCAGCAGCCACTCCTGATGCGTATCACCCACATGAGGAATCTGAGCTCACAGGCCCCGAGGGGCTCGTCCCCTGCCATAAGGGGCAGGGAATTCCAGAAAGGGGCCGGGGCCAGGGCCAGAGGGGCCTGCCCAGAAGCTTACCTCATCATCCTTCCACTCAGAGAAGTCGATCTTGAAGGAGGGCAGGGAGAACTGCTGGCTCACCCCTCTCTTGTAGTGGGCGGTCTCGGACTGCAGGGCCGGGCTCTTGGGGCTGTACCTGAAGGGGCAGAAAGGCCGCTGACCCTCGGCCGAGAGCACAGGGTCTGCTGTGCCCAGTCCTCAGGCCGTAACCCCCCACCCTGGAGCACAGGGGCCTCTGCCGTGGGGCCTGGCAGGAACCAGGCTTTCGGAACCCAGCGGAAATAGGACATGCAGGACCCACACTTTCCTTCTCCTCCTGCAAGTTCCAACCGTCCTCTGGTAGGCCGGGGCCCTCAGCCTGCCACCGGCTTTGGAGGCCTCGTTCTGCTTACTGCCAGGTCTGCCTGGAGCCTGCCTGGTGACACGTCTTCTAGAGCCCACAGCTGCCCAGTAACTAACTGCCTTTCCAGACCCAGCTACACCTTTCCATTTGGCTTCTCTGACATGTCTCCTCTGCCGCACAAACATGGGACAGACACATACACCACAGCCCACCCTCACACACACTCCCCACCGCCTACGTCTCTGTGTCACCCACAACCCATGCTGGAAGGCATGGGCGTCTGCTCTCCCATGTTCAAGGGCCAATCGGCCCACATCTATTTCCTCACTAGTCAGTCCCGGCGCTGTCCCCTGACCGTCACATGCAGAGGCCCGTGCTCTGTGAACACCAGACGGTCCCCAACACCCCGCTGTTGCACACAAGGCCTCCAGGACCCTCTTCTACATCCACCCCAGCCACACACACATGCACCTTCCCAGAGAAGGAACAACAGGGTCAAAGGGCGCTCACACTTCACATTCTGACCAACTCTGGCTTCTCCCCATTCCTGACAAAGCTTCTTCCACCCGCCCCACAACCGCCATTCCTGAGGCCATTTCTCAGTCTCTTAGACAAAAGACCCTCTGGAGAGCCTGAGACGCTGGTGGCTGATGGGGGAGCCATTCTTGTATGCCCTGAGAGAGAGAGAGGGCTCCTCTGCCTGCCAGAGGCCCTTCTTTCCCTGTGAGAAGCCAGGCCTCAGCCTGTGGTAAAGATACAGGCTAGGACTCTACTGCCAGGCAACCCTGGGCTCTTCCCTGGACCTCAGATCTGCCCCCTTTCTTGCCTGTCAGGAAGCAGGGAGGCGATCATGGAATGCAAAGAGAATTCCCAGGCTAAGGTAAAGGTCCCTGGGGACAGGCTTCTAGCCCCTGGAACATTCCTGCTTCTCTTTGTTTCGGTGACTTCTGAGCTCATACCACTAAACACCAGCAATCTCCGACGGGAAGCAGGCCTCCAGCCACTCCTGCCAGCTCTCAGGAAGGGACAGAGCAGCATTTCTTCCCCTGGGGGGAGGAGTCCCCCGGGGTCCAAGACACAGGCTCCAAGGGCAGCTATGCCTTTGCTCATGCGTCTACGTCCTTCTCTGAGCAGCAGACCCTCTTCTCAAGCATATGGCACCTCTTACTGTGCCCAAGTGTGACACATACAAAAGCTGGAGTGTGGGGTGCGTGGGCTGCTTGCCAGGTCCCCCTCTCTGTGGCAGCCCTCAGACCTCATCCCACTAGCCAAGACCCCTCCACTGTGGCAGGCAAATGAGCAGAAAGGAAAGAACACGAAAGCCTCATCCAACCGTTGGGGCACTGTGGCCCTCCCACATGTGTCCTCCCACCTCCTAGTCAGGGGCCAGAGCAGGTGACCATGGCTGAGGACAAAGATCAGACAGGCAGAGTCACAAGGCAAGAGCCCACAGGGCACCAGGAGGGCCCCAGAGGGACCCGAATGGCAACATCAGCGACAGCACCTGCAGGCCATTGTGCTCACCCCTGGGGGGAGGCCCCCAGACACTCCTGGATCTTCTCATTCTTGGCTTATGATAAGAACACATTTTTAATGGCTTGCATCACTGAAAAAACTAAAGCAACCCAATGTTTGGGTCAGTGTGGAGCCTCAAAAAAGGAAGTATAGGAAAAGGAACCTTGTCCTCTGGTTGCTGCCAGGGAGGGTACGAGTGGGGGATGGGTGAGAAAATGGGGGGTGGTAAGGGCAGGCCCTCAGGGGCCCAGACCCCAAGTCCCATGAGCCCCATGGAGGACAAAGCATTCACTCCCTGCAGGGGCTGCTCCCCACCAACCCCCACCTCTGTGGTTTTTCCAGTAGCAGCAGCAAGGTCCTTACACCAAGTACAAGAAGGCCACTCCAGGCACTCCTACCCCCAGCTCAGGAAACTGAGGCACAGGCGGTCCCATGCCAGGAGGAGCTGCTTGGCAGGTGCAGGACAGGGCCAGCACCTGAAGCCTGAGCCCCAATCCCAGAGCCAATCAGGCCCTCCAGTGGCTTTCCCCAGGACCCAAGCAGGCACATTTTCGCTGGTCTGTCCCAGTCTATGGTGCTGCTGAAGTTGCAGATTTCAAACCTGTGAGGCCAGCAGGACCCTTATTACAAATAAACCCTCCGAAAGCTCAAGCACACAACTCGGACACAGAAGCACAGCTGCCGGGCCACCGCACTGCCCCGGGTGCGGACACTCACACTGCCATCCCGTTCAGGAATTCCTCCACCGCCTGGCAGTAGATGGTGATGGCCACCCGGGCATCGGCGTCAAAGGTGAACTCAAGGCTGTAGAGGACTCGGGGTTTCTCACTGTCCTCTGAAGGACTGTCGGCACCATCTTTGTACCTGCCCGGGAGGCAGAGGGACAGGCGGCAGGTCAGAGGCTGTGCCCAAGTGCCCCCACCCTGCGCAGCACATGTGTCCCTACCCCCGGGGCGCTCAGTGGTGGCCACCTGGAAATGTGGGGGCCCGCTCCCTGGGGGCAATGAGGGTCGGGCCGACACTGCTGTGCTGTCCTTCCCTCACCTCCCGCCACAGGAAGGGAGGAGTCGTCCCAGCTGGAGACAGCCCCGGATGCCTCAAGCCTTCCAGGTCTAAAGCAGCATCTCAGCCCACTGATGCTGGACACTGGCTCGGTCCTAGCTGCAGGGCTGCCCCGTGCAATGCAGGGGCTGAGCAGCATCTCTGGCCTCTGCCCCCCTCGGGCTCAGAGCACTGACCCCGGGGCTGTGACAGCAGACACGGGCCAAGGTCCCTAGGGGCACAGTTGCTGGCTAAGGAGCCCTGGTTCAAAGACGAAAGCTCCACAAGCAGGGGCCTGCTGGCCTCTCCCGCTGCACCCATACCCCAGGAGCAACTCTGGGGCTCAACACCCGAGGTTAGCAGAGCCCAAGGCTGCTCGCCGCCGCTCCCCATCCCGGGCACCAGGGGCCACAGAGCAGGGTGGGGCACAGCCTTACCTCACAAGCCGCAGGGAGTCCTTCCGGATGTTTATCAGGCTCCTGAGTGTCTTCACTGGCTCATGGGGGGCGGGCGTGACGTATGGAAACTAGGAGGGAAAACCCAAAGCAATGCCCAGTGACTCCCTTGGGTGTGTCAGGGACAGAAAACAGGGATAATCGAAGCAACAGTCATGTCCGGACTCCCCGGCCCTTGTGCTCATTCATGGAAGGAAACCACGGGCAGCGCAGTCAGGGAGCGAGGGAGCAGGGCCCAGGCCACCCTGGAGAACTGTGGCCCCACAGATCTCACCACGGTACTCCAGTTCCCGGAGGATCCTTGGCAAGCATAAGGTGGCCCAAGGGACCCCAGGGGCGGTGAGAAGGTGGGGAAGGATGGTGATCAGAAAAGATTCTGGAGGGGACTTGTGCGCGCGCGCACGCACGCACACACACACACACACACACACATACACACACACACACACACACTGGAGTCATCTGGAAAGTTCCAGCCTGCGACAGCACACCGGAGCTTTATCAGATGTTGGCACTGAGGAACCAGAGCGGAGGGCATACGGATCTCTCTGCATCACTTCTCACTGCGGCAGGTGAGGCTATGATGGTTCCAAAGTTTAAAAAATAACAGATTTATGGAGGTCTGTAAGAGCCAGACCCTGCGTGTGAGCTGAGGCTTCAAAGATGGAAGTGAGGGGCGCCTGGGTGGCTCAGTTGGTTAAGCGGCTGCCTTCAGCTCGGGTCATGATTACAGGGTCCTGGGATCAAGCCCCACATCAGGCTCTCAGCAGAGAGCCTGCTTCTCTCTCTGCCTCTCTCCCTGCCACTCTGCTTACTTGTGCTCTCTCTCTCTAGCTGTCAAATAAAAAAATAAAATATTAAAAAAAAAAAAAAAAAGATGGAAGTGAGGTTGCTTTCTTGCTCTCGTGCACTCGGGAGACTGGGGGATACTCCGCACCACCCGAAAGCCACTTACAAGGCACTCACATAGCACACCAAGCCCCGGCTCCTTGCCTCCCATCCACTGAAGGACCAAGATTTCATATCGACCAGGTGCTCTGCTGTAGAACAGCCTAAAGACTCCTGGTCCAGAGGACATCCCACCTGGGTTGGGGACAGGACCAGGGACGTCCCAGGATTCAGCAGCCTTAGGGAACAGAGTCCAATGTCTCCTGATAGAGAGAGCCTCCGGCCTGGCCCCTCACCCACACTGGGGACCATTATTTCAAAGTACAAAATACCCAATCTCTGCTTGGCAGCCCCCTTCCCACCAGCCCTCACTCATCCCTTCTCTCTCCTTAGTCTCCACTTGTGAAATGTTCTCTTCTTCATTGTCCACACCCCCTGCAGGGAATGGGGTGGGATCTGTCCTTCACCCCCACAATCCCCCAGCCCGTGGAAGAGCCCTAGGCACACAGCAGGTGCCAAATGTGTTTTGAGTAAATGGACAGCAGTGGATAAGCGTGCACTTCTCCGGTGACTAGTGAAAGTGAACCTGAGGGAGACCCACAGCCTGGATGCACTGGGCTCGGCAGCAGCAGCCCTGTCCCCAGTGACCAACCTGTAGCCATCTAGCCTCTAAGGGGCAGTGCCAGGACAAGCCCCCCACACACCCACACACATCCTGCCAGCTGCTCTGCCCCGTCTGGGGCTGCTCCGTGACTTCTTGTCCTTGAAGCTGGCTGTGGACAGCGGAGGGGAGGCACCTTACCATCGCCACCCACGTGCCTAGCCCTGGTGAGACCCACCTGGACCCACCTGGACTGGGCGATTGCCCAGGAAATTCAGATCCATGTTTTCTCCAAAGAGGTAACCTTCAGGGTGGGGGGTGTCAAATTTTTCACCTCCCATGAAAAAGTGCGAGGCAAAGTAGTTTCCTGGTTAAAAAAGGGAAAACAAAAGTTGTAAATTATAAGGCCCGACACAGCCCAGGGGAAGCACGTGATGGCCAGAGGCTCAGCCCTGAGAACAACCAACTCCATTTGGAAAGAAGCCTCACAGGCGGTCCCTCCCACTCACAGCTATAGCCAGGGCCTCAGCCCTTCAACCCTGTCAACCTCTGCACCCCAGTACCCTCTTGCTCCCAGACCACCCCTCCCCGCTCAGAGGCTCAACCTGTCCTCTGCTCTACTATCCTTTCCCTCTGTGGCAGCCCGAGTTGTATCCTCCCCAAGGATACATCTCAGGTCCTCCCCTACACCCTTGTGTGTAAACTTAGCTGGGAACAGACTGAAGTACAAAAGTGGTAAAAACTCACAGTAAAACTCAGTAAAGTATCAGTACTCAGTATCAGTAAAACTCAGTCAAGTGACTCACAAAATAAAAAGATGTAAAGTACGACACCATGTATCTAAAATGTGGGGAGGAGGGACACCTGGGTGGCTCAGTTGGTTAAGCGGCTGCCTTCGGCTCAGGTCATGATCCCAGCGACCTGGGATCGAGTCCCGCGTCAGGCTACTTGCTCCGCAGGGAGCCTGCTTCTCCCTCTACCACTCTGTCTGCCTGTGCTCACTCTCTCTCTCTCTCTCTCTGACAAATAAAATCTTTAAAAAATAAAAATAATAAAAATTTTTAAAAAATGTGGGGAGGAAAAGAGCAAGGAATGGGTTCAAACTTAAGTAACCCTCAACTTAATACAGACTGCTCTATGCAGAGGATGTTACATACGAACCAAATGGTAACCACAAGTCACAAACCAGTAAAAGATATGCAAAAAAAAGAGAGAGAAATCCAAGTATATCATTAAAGAAAGCCCACTAATGGGGCACCTGGGTGGCTCAGAGGGGTGAGCCTCTGCCTTCAGCTTGGGTCATGATCCCAGGGTCCTGGGATCGAGCCCCACATCGGGCTCTCTGCTCAGAAGGGAGCCTGCTTCCTCCCTCTCTCTCTCTGCCTGCCTCTCTGCCTACCTGTGATCTCTGTCAAATAAATAAATAAAATCTTTTTAAAAATTAAAAAAAATATAATAAAGCAAGCCCACTAATCATGAGAGAAAAGAGCAGAAGAGAGGAATGGAGAAAAACCATACAAACAACCATAAAACAAGTAATAAAACGGCCACACATACATACACATCAATAATTACTCTGAATGTAACTGGACTGAATACGTCAATCAGAAGACAAAGTCGTGACAAAATGGGTAAGAAAACAAGAGCGATATCTATGTGGCCTCCAAGAGACTCATTTCAGGCATAAAGACACATGCAGACTGAAGTGAAGGGGTAGAGAAGCATTCATCATGCAAATGGTGTGAAAAGAAAAGAAAGCTAGGGCAGCAACACTTAAATGGCACAAAACAGACTTTCAAACAAAGACTCTAAAAAAGAGATAAAGGACATCCAACATGGGTACACCCAACTACACAAGTTAATAACCACCGTGATGGAAGTAACTGATAGTAATTAACACACTTACATCAATGGACAGATCTTCCAAACAGAAAATCAACAAGGAAACAGTGGCTTTGAATGATACAGTGCATCAGATGGATCTGACAGATCTATTCGGAACATTCCATCCTAAAACAGTAGAATACACATTCTTTTCAAGTGCACAGGGAACATTCTCTAGAATAGATCCCATATTAGGCCACAGCACAAGTCTTGACAAAGTCAAAGATCAAAGTCATCTCATGCATCTTTTCTGATGACAACACTATGAAACTAGCAATCAACAAGGAAAAAAACCTGGGGAGACCATAAATACATGTTACTGAAAATTGAATGCATCAACCAAGAAATCAAAGAGGAAATTAAATATATATATATATATATGAAAATGAAAACACAAGGGTCTAAAATCTTTGAGGGGCGCCTAGGTGGCTCAGTGGGTTAAAGTCTCTGCCTTCAGCTCAGGTCATGATCCCAGTGTCATGGGATGGAGCCTCTCTGCTCAGCAGGGGGCCTGCTTCCCTTCCTCTTTCTCTGCCTACCTGTGATCCCTGTATGTCAAATAAATAAATAAAATCTTCAAAAAAAAAAAAAAAAAAAGAAAGATATTAAATATAGAGCTTCCCTATGACCCTGCAATTTCACTACTGGCTATTTACCCCAAAGATACAGATGTGTGAAAAGAAGGGCCACCTTCTTTTCATAGCAGCAATGACCACAATTGCCAAACTGTGGAAAGAGCCAAGATGCCCTTCAACAGACAAATGGATAAAAAAGATGTGGTCCATATATACAATGGAATATTATGGCTCTATCAGAAAGGATGAATACCCACATTTTGTATCAACATGGACAGGACTGGAGGAGATTATGCTGAGTGAAGTAAATCAAGCAGAGAAAGTCAATTACCATATGGTTTCGCTTATTTGTGGAGCAAAAGGAGTAACATGGAGGACATTGGGAGATGGAGAGAAGTGACTTGGGGGAAATCACAGGGGGAGACAAACCATAAGAGACTGTGGACTCTGAGAGACAAACTCAGGGGTTTTTAGGGGGGTGGACAGTGGGGGGGGGTGAACCTGGTGATAGGTATTGTGGAGGGCACATATTGCATGGAGCACTGGGTGTGGTACATAAACAATGAATTTTGGAACACTGAAAAAAAATTAAAAGGGTTAATGCTTATTCTTCTCAAACTATTACAAAAAAATGGAAGAGGGGAGCCTGGGTGGCTCAGTTAGTTAAGCATCTGTCTTTGGCTCAGGTCATGATCCCAGGGATCAGAGTCCCTGCATCGTGCTCCTTGCTCATCAGGGAGTCTGCTTCTCCCTCACCCTGTGCCTTCTCCCCACTGCTTGTATGCACGTGCACTCTCTCTCTCTCTCTCAAATAAACAAAATCTTTAAAAAAATAAAAAAATAGGGGCACCTGGGTGACTCAGTGGGCTAAGCCTCTGCCTTAGGCTCAAGTCATGACCTCAGGGTACAGGGATTGAGTCTGGAGCCTGGCATCGGGGCTCTCTGCTCAGTGGGGAGCCTGCTTCCTCCTCTCTATCTGCCTGCCTCTCTGCCTACATGTGATCTCTGTCAAATAAATAAATAAAATCCTGGGGCGCCTGGGTGGCTCAGTGGTTTGGGCTGCTGCCTTTGGCTCGGGTCATGATCTCAGGGTCCTGGGATCGAGCCCCGCATCGGGCTCCCTGCTCCGCAGGAAGCCTGCTTCCCTCTCTCTCTCTCTCTGCCTGCCTCTCTGCCTACTTGTGATCTCCGTCTTTCAAATAAATAAATAAAATTTAAAATAAATAAATAAATAAATAAATAAAATCCTAAAAATAAAATAATAAAAAAATAAATACAGGAGGAAGAAAAGCTTCCAAATTCATTCTACGAGGCCAGCGTTACCTGATACCAAAATCAGATAAAGACAGTACCAAAAAAAGAGAACTATAGGCCAATATCTCTGACGAACATAGTTGCAAAAATCCTCAGCAAACAACTCCAACAACATTAAAAAAAAATCATTCAGGGGCGCCTGGGTGGCTCAGTGGGTTAAGCCACTGCCTTCGACTCAGGTCATGATCTCAGGGTCCTGGGATCGAGTCCCGCATCGGGCTCTCTGCTCAGCAGGGAGCCTGCTTCCTTCTCTCTCTCTCTGCCTGCCTCTCTGCCTACTTGTGATCTCTCTCTGTCAAATAAATAAATAAAATCTTAAAAAAAAAATCATTCATCATGAATGATCAAATGGAATTTATTCCTGGGATGCAAAGGTGGTTCAATATTTGCAAATCAATTAATGGGATATATCACATACAGAAGAGAAAGGATAAAAACCATATGATCACCTTAATAAAGGCAAAAAAAAAAAAGCATTTGACGAAGTACAACATACATTCATGATAGAAACCCTCAACAAAGTAGGTTTATAAAGAGATAACATACCTCAACCTAATGAAGGTTATAGATGAAAAACCACAGCTAACATCATCCTCCAAGGGGAAAAACTGAGAGCGTTCACCTAAGATCAGGATCAAGACAAAGATGTCCACTGTCGCCACTATTATTAAACAGAGCACCGGAAGTCACAGCCACAGCAATCAGAAAAGAGAAAGGAATAAAAGGCAGCCAAACTGGTAAGGAAGTAAAACTTTCACAATCTGCAGATGACATGACACTATATATAAAAACCCTGAAGACGCCACCAAAAAGCTAATAGAACTGATAAATGAATCCAGTAAGCCTGCAGGATATAAAATCAATGTACAGTAATCGACTGCATTTCAGGGCACCTGGATGGCTCAGTCGTTAGGCGTCTGCCTTCAGCTCAGGTCATGATCCCAGCATCCTGGGCTCAAGCCTTGCATCCAGGCTCCCTGCTCCACAGGAGGCCTGCTTCTCCCTCTCCTGCTTCCCCTGTTTGTATTCCCTCTCTCACTGTCTCTCTCTCTCTGTCAAATAAAATCTTAAGGAAAAAAAAAAGAGGGGGTGAGGGGTTGGGCGAGCCTGGTGGTGGGTATTATGGAGGGCACGTACTGCATGGAACACTGGGTGTAGTGCATAAACAATGAATTCTTGAACACTGAGAAGAAATAAAATAAAATGAAATTTTAAAAAAATTAAAAATAAAACAAGGAAAAAAAAGAAATCTACTGCATTTCTATACATTAAGAATGAAGCAACAGAAAGAAAAAAAATTTTTTTAAATCCAATTTACAATTGCACCAAAAATAATAAAATACCTAGGGATAAACTTAACCAAGGAGGTGAAAGGCCTGCACTCCAAAAATTATAAAACACTGATGAAAGAAATTGAAGATGTCACAAACAAATGGAAAGCTATCCCATGCTCGTGGAGTCGAAGAACAAATATTAAGATGTCCATACTGCCAAAGCAATCTGCAGATTTAATTCAATTCCCATCAAAATACCAACAGCATTTTTCAAAGAACCAGAACCAAGAATCGTAAAATTGGGATGGAACCATAAGAGACCCCAAACAGCCAGGACAATCTTGAAAAAGAAAAACAAAGCCGAAGGTATCACACTTCCAGATTTGAAGATCTACTACCGAGCTGTTGTCACCAAAACGGTCTAGTATTGGCACAAAAACAGATGCGAAGATCAACAGGACAGCATACAAAGCCCAGAAACAAACCCACGACTATAAGGTTCATTAATCTTTGGCCAAAGAGGCAAGAATATGCCAGGGGAAAGGGACAGCCCCCTCAACAAACGGTGTTGGGAAAACTGGACAGCCACACGCTAAAGAATGAAACTGGACCACTTTCTTACGCCATACACAAAAATAAGCTCAAAACAGCTTAAGGATCTAAATGTGAGACCCAAAACTATAAAAATCCTAGAAGAGAACAGAGGCGTAATTTCTCTGACATCGGCTGTAGCAACATTTTTCTAGATATGTCTCCTGAGACAAGAGACCAAAAGCAAAAATAACCTACTGGGACTACACCAAAATAAAAAGCTTCTGCATGGCAAAAGAAATAATCAACTAAATTAAATGACAACCTAACGAATGAGAGAAGATCTTTGTAAATGACATATCTGGTCAGGGGTTAACATCCAGAATATTTAAATAACTCATGTTAACTGAACACCGAACAAAACCAAATAATCCAATTTAAAAATAGCAGAAGACACAAGCAGATGCTTCTCCAAAGAAGACATCCAGATGGCCAAGAGACACATGAAAAATGCTCAAGGTCACTCATCATCAGGGAAATGCCGATCAAAACTACAATGAACTATCACCTCACACCAGTCAGAATGGCTAAAATAAACAACACAAGAAGCAACAGGCTCTGGAGAAAAAGGAGCCCTCGTGCACTGCTGGTGGCAACGCAAGCCGGTGTGGAACACAGTATGGAGGGTCCTCAAAAAGTTACAAATACAGGGCACCCGCGTGGCTCAGTTGGTTAAGCAACTGCCTTCGGCTCAGGTCATGGTCCCAGAGTCCTGGGATCAAGTCCCACATTGGGCTCCCAGCTCCATGGGGAGTCTGCTTCACCCTCTGACCTCCCCTCTCGTGTTCTCTCTCACTTAGTCTCTCTCTCTCTCTCAAAATAAATAAATAAAAATCTTAAAAAAAAAAAAGTTACAAATACAACTACCCTGTGACTCAATAACTGCAGTATTTACCCAAAGAATATAAGAACACTGACTCAAATACGTGCACCTTGATGTTTACAGCAGCATTAAATTATGGAAGCAGCCCAAGTGTCTACAGACTGATGAACAGACAAAGATGTGGTAACATCTACATCTCACACACACACACACACACACGAATATTACTCAGCCATAAAAAATGAAACCTTGGGGCGCCTGGGTGGCTCAGTGGGTTAAAGCCTCTGCCTTCGGCTCAGGTCATGATCCCAGAGTCCTGGGATTGAGCCCCACATCGGACTCTCTGCTCAGCAGGGAGTCTGCTTCCTCCTCTCTCTCTCTGCCTGCCTCTCTGCCTACTTGTGATCTCTGTCTGTCAAATAAATAAATAAAATCTTTAAAAAAAATAATAAAAATAAAGAAAGAAAGAAAATAAAGAAAAAAAAAAAAAGAAGAGTCAAACCAGACCGGGGACACTATATCCAGTGACCGATGTCTTCACACACCAGAGGGAGATTTGGACACTGAGGCACACACAGAGGGAAGAAGGGAGGGCGACTAAACTACAAGGTAAAGGGCACGCAGAGCTGCCAGCAGCCAGGAGGCAGGAAGGACGACCCCCTAGAGCCCCCAATAGGAACCAACCTCTGCTGACAGCCTGACTTGGAACTCCCAGCCTCCAGAGCTGTGAGAATAAACTCTGCTGTTACAAGCCACTTGCCCTGTGGCGCTCTGCACTGCAGCCACAGGACACTAACAGGGTTTCCCACGCCTCTAGACTAAGTCGGTTCCCCCATCCCACACCTTAGCCCTGAGCACGCTTTCACCTCTGCATGGACCACAGATGAAAACTGTGTGGACCTGAGTATCTGACATCTGAGGTTCTAAGCTGTTCCCCATTATGTTCCTGGCACACTTAGGCACCAAATTCAGTTTTCGTAAAGATCAATGGATAAAAAGGTCAGCTTCAAATAAGAGAACTCACAGCTTTGCTGGGGGAACCATGAGAGTATCTCTCGCCTCTCCCAAGATTCCTGATGTGGTGCTCACCCTCTGTCCCCCATTTCTCTCTGGCACAGACAACCCAGAGAAAAGCCCAGGTGGCCACAGGGCCCTGGGATTTGGGGGACACTCAGGCCATGCATCCTGCAGGCATGGCAGGCACATCTGGGCACCCGAGCCTATGTGGGTCCTTCCTGGAGCCCTCAGAGGGAATTCTGAGCCCTTCAAACTCTCCGGGGCACACCCGGCCTGGAGGCATGTGTCACTGCCGAGAGCCACAGCCCTGGCTACATGCACACAGCCCTGGCTGCCCAGGCAAACAGGCCCGGAACCAGGAGTCCGGCTTGGGGGCTCGTGCCTACAGGGAACATTGGCAAGGGCATAACCCCTGCCGTTACACGCAGGGCCAGGAACCAGACAGAGCCAACCCCAGGTAGAGTCAGGTGGGGGACTAAATAAACAGAACACTCCTGATTTTTATTTGTTTTGGGGCACTTGGGTGGCTCAGTTGGTTAAGCAACTGCCTTCGGCTTAGGTCACGGTCCTGGAGTCCTGTGATTGAGTCCCGCATCAGGCTCCCAGCTCCATGGGGAGTCTGCTTCTCCCTCTGACCTTCCCGCCTCTCATGCTCTCTCTCACTGTCTCTCTCTCAAATAAATAAATAAAAATCTTAAAAAAAAAAAAGATTTTATTTGTTTATTTGACAGACAGAGATTACAAACAGAGAGGCAGGCAGAGAGAGAGGGGGAAGCAGGCTCCCCGCTGAGCAGAGAGCCCGATGCGGGACCCGATCCCAGGACCCTGGGATCACGACCTGAGCCGAAGGCAGCGGCTTAACCCACTGAGCCACCCAGGCGCCCCAGAACACTCCTGATTTTATGTGACACCAAGCAGCTGCTAACGAGAATCAAACACACTTGGATACACACATGGAAAGACAATCACGAAGTATTTATTAAAAACACAAGCTGAAGGTGTTCCAGGGTCCCATTTGAAAGGTTATCTGCACACAGCTGGGTGCACATAACACAAGTTGTGAGCACACACAGAACGTTAGGGAAGGACGCACACGAAAAGCTGCTGAGAAGTCAGTCGGGACTGGAGGCAGCAGGGACAAAAATGCAGACGTTCTCACACCTCCCATCTCGCCAGATACGGACAAGCAGATAGGGGCAGTCGCTAGATGGGACCACCTGTCAGGTAAAAGGAATGCACCAGGTCCCACGAGTCGGCACGGAGCAGATGCACAAAGAGCATGACTCCCAGGGCAGTGGGAGACCATCTCACAGGGAAAGCAGCGTGCGGCTCTGACATGGAGCAGAGACAACACAGGGGCCACAATGGGGCTGCCCTAAAGGGAGATGCAACAGGAAAATGGGAAGCGTGGACTGTGAAAGGAGGGTGTTCGCTCTTATCTCTGTGCTTTCCTAGGTTTCTCAAATGCTCATGTTTTTTAAAAGGGAACTTTTTTTTTAATATTGATTTTATTTATTTATTTATTTATTTATTTATTTATTTATTTTAAGATTTTATTTATTTATTTGACAGACAGAGATCACAAGCAGGCAGAGGCAGGCAGAGAGAAAAAGAGAGGGGGGAAGCAGGCTCCATGCAGAGCAGAGAGCCCGACACGGGGCTCGATCCCAGGACCCTGAGATCATGACCTGAGCCGAAGCAGAGGCTTTAATCCACTGAGCCACCCAGGCACCCCAAGATTTTATTTATTTATTTGACAGAGAGAGAGCACAAGCAGGGGGAGCAGCAGAGGGAGAGGGAGAAGCAGGCTCCCCGCTGAGCAGGGAGCCCATGCAGGACTCGATCCCAGGATGTTGGGATCATGACCTGAGCCGAAA